>NC_082681.1:0-647605 GCF_025265405.1 Mesoplodon densirostris | reverse complement strand
TATGCACAAATGAACCAGATTGTGTACACCTAGGACAAACAATATTCTAATCATTACCCCTATTAAAAAAACTAAAACAACAAACAAGAAATAATGTAACATAAACTTATGGGGGTTTCTCCTGGCACATTCCATTTTAATTTTCAACCTAGGAAAAGGTATTCCAGAACAGCTCTGCTGCCCTAGTAACGAGATTTGTGAATGGAGAAATGCTGCCGCCTAGTGGCCGTTTACCACAAGAGCAGCTTTCAACCCAGTGCTAATGGTCACTAAATATTCACACTCATTACAGGCCTGTGAATGACACCTGCCCTCAAAAACAATCCTGGGAGCGAATATTGACCAAAAAATTCAATTTTGAGGGCAACCTTTCAAGAAGACAATTTCAAGAGGTTAATTGTATTCTACGTTTTTTTCATTTGTTCGTTAACAGAAATTTAAAAAGGTTTGGAAAAATGAACCTTAGAAAGAATTAAAGACATGCAAATCCAAATTACAAACATCCTACCAGCTCACAACAGTCAGAATGACCATCAGCAAAAATTCTGCAAACAATAAATGCTGAAGGGGTTTGGAGAAATGCCTCGGCTTGGTTCAATGTGGGACATGGTAAGAGCCAGTAAGGAAAACACAAAGGAGGTGCATTGAAAAGGTAAATACTGAGCTGCCATTCAATCAAGCATACCCACTGCTGGGCTTATCGCCTGAGAGGATGAAAATCAAAAAGACACAGGCTGGACTTCACTGGTGGCGCAGTTGTTGAGAGTCTGCCGCCGAAGCAGGGGACACGGGTTTACGCCCCGGTTCGGGAAAATCACACATGCCGCGGAGCGGCTGGTCCCGTGAGCTATGACTGCTGGGCCTGTGTGTCCAGAGCCTGTGCCCTGCAACTGGTGTGGCCATGGCAGTGAGTGGCCTACGTACTGCAAAACAAGAAAAAAACATCCTGGCAATCCTGCACTCCAGCAATATTTATCATAGCCAACACTTGGAAGCTACGAAAATGTCCATCAACAGAGGAATGCACAAAGAAGAAGTGGTCCATGTACACAATGGAATATGACTCCAATAAAAAAATATAAACTCAATCTAGAAATCAAACAAAAGTAAAGAAACATCAGCTTTTGGGGGTTGATCCAGGCACATTCCACTTTAATTTAATACCGAGAAATACCACTGCAAGGTAGTCTGTTTCCCTAGTTAAAAGCTTGTGAAAAGCAGAAATGCTGCCACCCTCTGGCCGTGACCTGCAACAGCAGCTTTAAAAACTGTGCTAAGGGTCACTTCATATGCACCAGTACTGGAGGGCTGTAAATGAAACCTGCCCTCAGAATGTCATTAGGGAAGTAATGGCAAAAATATTTCTAAATGTCACACATACTTCACGAAAACAATTGGAAGAGGTAAGCTCTACTCACAGTTTGAAGAAAAAAAGGACATGCCAGAAAGCTCAATTTCAATGGATTATGAGACGCATGCAAATCCAACCACAAATATATAGCAGTTCACTCTTCTCAGAATAAACTTCAGCAAAAAAAAAAAACTACAAACAATAAATGCTGAAGGTGTTGTGCAGAAGTGTGTACCCTCAACTTTAAGTGGGATGTGACCTGGCAAGAGCCACTAACGAGAACAGAATGGAGGTGCCTTTACTAGGTAAATAATTTTCTACCATATGATCCAGCAGGCCCACTCCTGGGCCTATAACCTAAGAAGACAGAATTAGAAAGACACAGGGAGGTGAATGTGCATTGCCGCAGCATTACAATTGCCAAGTCATGGAAGCAACCAAAAAGTCCATCAACAGATGAGTGGACAAAGAAAACTGGTACATGTACAGACGGAGTATTGGCTAAGGAAAAAAGGACATGATGTCATTTGCAGCACTCTAGATGAGTCTAGAGGTAATCACACAACTTGTAGTATGTCAGAAAGAGAAAGACACATATCGTATGGTATCACTTTTAGGTATTACCTATGAATGGATACCAGTGAAGATATTTCCACAGAGAAGGGCAACCACTGATTCATTCAACAAACTTATGGTTCACCAATGGAAATTTGTGAGGATTGGATACATTAGGATATTGGGGTTAACAGACATATACAAACACACGTGAAATATATCATCACCAAAGACCGACGGAATACCAAGAGAAGACTACTCAACATTCTGTCATAACGTACAGGGGAAAAGGATTCCAGGAAGAATAGACATATGTTTATGTGTAAAAGAACCACATCTTGCACACCTAGAACAAGCCAAACATTGTAATCAAACTTGCTGTGATAAAAATAAAAATTAAATTAAATAAACGAACAAGAAATAGTGAAACATATACTTAAGGAGCTTTTCCCTGGCACACTCCATTCTAAATTACAACCTAGAACACAACTTCCATTGAGGCTCTGTTGCCCTAGTAACCAGATTTGGTAAAGTAGAACAGCTGCCACCTTGTGGGCGTTTCACACAACAGCAGCTTTAATCCCAGCATTAATGGTCAGTTGATATTCAAAATAATTGCAGGCCTGTAAATCACACCTGCACTGAAAACAAATCCTGGGGTCGTATATCGACCAAAAAATTCAAAGGCATCCATATTTCAAACCGACAGTTTCAAGAGGCATAATATATGCACATCTGTCTTCTGTTTCTTTGTCTTTGTTTCTTTTTTGTTAAAAAAAACGGGAATGGAAAAAGGCTGAACATCAGGAATCAATAAAGCCATGCAAATCCAGTGTACACAAACGTTCACCTGACAGCCGGCAGAATGATCATCAGCAAAAAAAGTCTAAAAAAACAAATGCTGAAGGGGTTTTAGAGAACAGTGTACCCTTTAGCTGCTGGTGGGATGCAACCTGGTAACAGCCAGTAGTGAGAACAGAATGGATGTGCGTTTAAGGGTAAAAATGGAGCTACCATGTGATCTGGTAGGCCCACTCATGCGCCTATCACCTGAGTAGACCAGAATCAAAAACACACAGGCTGGCAATCCTGCACTGCAGCAAGATGTACCATAGCCAAACCTGGAAGAAACCAAAATGTGCATCAACAGAAAAATGCACCAAGAAGAAGTCGTCCGTGTACACAATGGAATGTTAGCCATGAAAAAGCATGGAACAGTGCCATTGGCACCACCATAGAAGGACCGAGAGATAATCACCACACTAGAAGTAAGAAAGAAACCGAAAGACAGACATCCTATGACATCACTTATAGGTGTTACCTAGGAATTGATACCCATGAAATAATTTCCAAGAGAAGGACACGCATAGATTCAGAAAACCAAATTATGTTTAACTAAATGGAAAGGTGTAAGGAATGTATGAAATAGGATATGGGGGTTAACAGACATATACTAATACATAGGAAATATATAATCACAAAATACCTATGGAACACGAAGAGAGGTCTACTCAACACTCTTTAATAACATACACAGGGAAAGGATCCAAACAGATACATTGATAGGATGAACCAGAAACTATGCAACTAGGAGAATCTACATTTTGATCAAATTTGCTCTGATAATTAATAAAAATTAAATTTAAATAACAAACAACAATTTAGGAGATATAAACTCTTGGGGGTTTTTGCTGGCACATTCCACTCTAATTCGCAGCTTACTAACACGATTGACGGGAAACATCTGTTGCCCAAAAACCCAGAGTTGGAAATGTAGAAATGCTGCCGCCTTGTGGCCGTTTCCCACAAGAGCGGCTTTAAACCCACAGCTAATGGTCACTTAACATTCACAAGGATTCAGGGCTGTAAAGGACACCTGCCCTAAAAAATTGTGCGGAGTTAGGGAATGGCCAAAAAATTTCAAATCTCTGAAATTTTTCAAGGAGATTGTATGGAGGGGTAAGTTTTACTCACTCACTTTCAAAAAAGAAGAAAATGGATAAAAGCTCAACATCAGTAATTATTACACTCATGCAAATCTAACCTCTGAAAAGGTTTCAACTCACACATGTCAACTACCATCAACTAAAAGTCTACAAACATTACATGCTGAAAGGGATTTAGAGAACTGTGTACCCTGTAGCTGCTGGTGAGATGTAAAGTGGTGACAGCCAATAATGAGAATAGAAAGGAGCTGCGTTTAAAAGTAAAAATTGAGCCATCCTTCCGTTCAGCAGGCCCACCGCTGAGACTCTCACCTGACAAGTCCAGAGTCGAGAAGGCACAGGCTTCAACAGCTGCACTGCAGGAATTTTCACAATAGCCAAGACACGGAAGCAACCAAAATGTCCATCACGATATCAGTTGAAAAAGAAGAAGTGGTCCATGTACACAATGGAATATTAGCCATGGAAAACAATGAAACACTGCTCTTTCAGGCACCATAGTTGAGCCTAGACATAATCACAGAACATGAGGTAAGTCGGAAACCAAAAGACATATCCTATGATATCACTTACAGGCGTTATCTAACAACGGACACAAATGAACATATTTGCATAGAGAATGACACTCAAACACTTAGAAAACAAACTATGCTTATCTAAAAGGAAAGGTGGGGGTAATGGAAAAATTAAGATTAGGGTTACCATACGTGTACAAATACCTATTAAATACACATAAAAAAGACCGACCATATAGCAAGGGAGGTCTATGGAACACTCTGCAATAATTTACATGGGAAGTGGATCTGTGCATGAATATATATATATATATATATATATATATATACACGTTATGCACAAATGAAGCAGATTGTGTACACCTAGGACAAACAATATTCTAATCATTACCCCTATTAAAAAAACTAAAACAACAAACAAGAAATAATGTAACATAAACTTATGGGGGTTTCTCCTGGCACATTCCATTTTAATTTTCAACCTAGGAAAAGGTATTCCAGAACAGCTCTGCTGCCCTAGTAACGAGATTTGTGAATGGAGAAATGCTGCCGCCTAGTGGCCGTTTACCACAAGAGCAGCTTTCAACCCAGTGCTAATGGTCACTAAATATTCACACTCATTACAGGCCTGTGAATGACACCTGCCCTCAAAAACAATCCTGGGAGCGAATATTGACCAAAAAATTCAATTTTGAGGGCAACCTTTCAAGAAGACAATTTCAAGAGGTTAATTGTATTCTACGTTTTTTTCATTTGCTCGTTAACAGAAATTTAAAAAGGTGTGGAAAAATGAACCTTAGAAAGAATTAAAGACATGCAAATCCAAATTACAAAAATCCTATCAGTTCACAACAGTCAGAATGACCATCAGCAAAAATTCTGCAAACAATAAATGCTGAAGGGGTTGTGGAGAAATGCCTAGGCTTGGTTCAACGTGGGACATGGTAAGAGCCAGTAAGGAAAACACAAAGGAGGTGCATTGAAAAGGTAAATACTGAGCTACTATTCAATCAAGCATACCCACTGCTGGGCCTATCGCCTGAGAGGATGAGAATCAAAAAGACACAGGCTGGACTTCACTGGTGGCGCAGTGGTTGAGAGTCCGCCGCCGAAGCACGGGACACGGGTTTATGCCCCGGTTCGGGAAAATCACACATGCCGCGGAGCGGCTGGTCCCGTGAGCTATGGCTGCTGGGCCTGTGCATCCAGAGCCTGTGCTCTGCAATCGGAGTGGCCATGGCAGTGAGTGGCCTACGTACTGCAAAACAAGAAAAAAACAGCCTGGCAATCCTGCACTCCAGCAATATTTATCATAGCCAAAACTTGCAAGCTACGAAAATGTCCATTAACAGAGGAATGCACAAAGAAGAAGTGGTCCATGTACACAATGGAATATGACTCCAATAAAAAAAATATGAACTTAATCTAGAAAACAAACAAAAGTAAAAAAAATCAGCTTTTGGGGGTTTATCCAGGCACATTCCACTCTAATTTATAACCGAGATATACCACTGCAAGGTAGTCTGTTTCCCTAGTTAAAAGCTTGTGAAAAGCAGAAATGCTGCCACCCTCTGGCCGTGACCTGCAACAGCAGCTTTAAAACCTGTGCTAAGGGTCACTTCATATGCACCAGTACTGGAGGGCTGTAAATGAAACCTGCCCTCAGAATGTCATTAGGGAGGTAATGGCCAAAATATTTCTAAATGTCACACATACTTCACGAAAACAATTTGAAGAGGTAAGCTCTACTCACAGTTTGAAGAGAAAAAGGACATGCCAGAAAGCTCAATTTCAATGGATTATGAGACGCATGCAAATCCAACCACAAACATATAGCAGCTCACACTTGTCAGAATAAACTTCAGCAAAAAAAACCCTACAAACAATAAATGCTGAAGGTGTTGTGCAGAAGTGCATACCCTCAACTTTAAGTGGGATGTGACCTGGTAAGAGCCACTAACGAGAACCGAATGGAGGTGCTTTTACTACGTAAATATTTTTCTACCATAGGAACCAGCAGGCCCACTCCTGGGCCTATAACCTAAGAAGACAGAATTGGAAAGACACAGTGAGGCGAATGTGCATTGCCGCAGCTTTACAACTGCCAAGTCATGGAAGCAACCAAAAAGTCCATCAACAGACGAGTGGACAAAGAAAACTGGTACATGTACAGACGGAGTATTGGCCAAGGAGAAAAAGGACACGACGTCATTTGCAGCACTGTAGATGAGTCTAGAGGCAATCACACAACTTGTAGTATGTCAGAAAGAGAAAGACACATATCGGATGATATCACTTTTAGGTATTACCTATAAATGGATACCAGTGAAGATATTTCCACAGAGAAGGGCAACCACTGATTCATTCAAAAAACTTATGTTTCACCAGTGGAAATTTGTGGGGATTGGATACATTAGGATATTGGGGTTAACAGACATATACAAACACACGTGAAATATATCATCACCAAAGACCGACGGAATACCAAGAGAAGACTACTCAACATTCTGTCATAACGTACAGGGGAAAAGGATTCCAGGAAGAATAGACATATGTTTATGTGTAAAAGAACCACATCTTGCACACCTAGAACAAGCCAAACATTGTAATCAAACTTGCTGTGATAAAAATAAAAATTAAATTAAATAAACGAACAAGAAGTAGTGAGACATATACTTAAGGAGCTTTTCCCTGGCACACTCCATTCTAAATTACAACCTAGAACACAACTTCCATTGAGGCTCTGTTGCCCTAGTAACCAGATTTGGTAAAGTAGAACAGCTGCCACCTTGTGGGCGTTTCACACAACAGCAGCTTTAATCCCAGCATTAATGGTCAGTTGATATTCAAAATAATTGCAGGCCTGTAAATCACACCTGCACTGAAAACAAATCCTGGGGTCGTATATCGACCAAAAAATTCAAAGGCATCCATATTTCAAACCGACAGTTTCAAGAGGCATAATATATGCACATCTGTCTTCTGTTTCTTTGTCTTTGTTTCTTTTTTGTTAAAAAAAAACGGGAATGGAAAAAGGCTGAACATCAGGAATCAATAAAGCCATGCAAATCCAGTGTACACAAACGTTCACCTGACAGCCGTCAGAATGATCATCAGCAAAAAAAGTCTAAAAAAAATGCTGAAAGGGTTTTAGAGAACAGCGTACCCTTTAGCTGCTGGTGGGATGCAACCTGGTAACAGCCAGTAGTGAGAACACAATGGATGTGCGTTTAAGGGTAAAAATGGAGCTACCATGTGATCTGGTAGGCCCACTCATGCGCCTATCACCTAAGTAGACCGGAATCAAAAACACACAGGCTGGCAATCCTGCACTGCAGCAAGATGTACCATAGCCAAACCTGGAAGAAACCAAAATGTGCATCAACAGAAAAATGCACCAAGAAGAAGTCGTCCGTGTACACAATGGAATGTTAGCCATGAAAAAGCATGGAACAGTGCCATTGGCACCACCATAGAAGGACCGAGAGATAATCACCACACTAGAAGTAAGAAAGAAACCGAAAGACAGACATCCTATGACATCACTTATAGGTGTTACCTAGGAATTGATACCCATGAAATAATTTCCAAGAGAAGGACACGCATAGATTCAGAAAACCAAATTATGTTTAACCAAATGGAAAGGTGTAAGGAATGTATGAATTAGGATATGGGGGTTAACAGACATATACTAATACATAGGAAATATATAATCACAAAATACCTAAGGAATATGAAGAGAGGTCTACTCAACACTCTATAATAACATACACGGGAATGGATCCAAAGAGGAATAGACAGATACATTGATAGGATGAACCAGAAACTGTACACCTAGGAGAATCTACATTTTGATCAAATTTCCTCTGATAATTAATAAAAATTAAAGTTAAAAAGCAAACAACAATTTAGGAGATATAAGCTCTTGGGGGTTTGCACTGGCACATTGCACTCTAATTCGCAGCTTACTAACACGATGGCCACGAAAGCTCTGTGGCCCAAAATCCTTGAGCTGGAAATGTAGAAATGCTGCCGCCTTGTGGCCGTTTCCCACAAGAGCGGCTTTGAACCCACAGCTAATGGTCACTTAACATTCACAAGGATTCAGGGCTGTAAAGGACACCTGCCCTAAAAAATTGTGCGGAGGTAGGGAACGGCCAAAAAAATTCAAAAGTGTTAAATTTTTCAAGGAGATTGGATGGAGGGGTAAGTTTTACTCACTCATTTTCAAAAAAGAGGAAAATGGATAAAAGCTCAACATCAGTAATTAGTAGACTCATGCAAATCTAACCTCCAAAATGATTCCAACTCACACATGTCAACTACCATCAGCTGGAAGTCTACAAACATTAAATGCTGAAGGTGTTTTAGAGAACTGTGTACCCTCTAGCTGCTGGTGAGATGTAAAGTGGTGACAGCCAGTAATGAGAATAGAAAGGAGCTGCGTTTAAAAGTAAAAATTGAGCCACCATTCCGTTCAGCAGGCCCACCGCTGAGACTCTCACCTGACAAGTCCAGAGTCGAGAAGGCACAGGCTTCAACAGCTGCACTGCAGGAATTTTCACAATAGCCAAGACACGGAAGCAACCAAAATGTCCATCACGATATCAGTTGAAAAAGAAGAAGTGGTCCATGTACACAATGGAATATTAGCCATGGAAAACAATGAAACACTGCTCTTTCAGACACCATAGTTGAGCCTAGAGATAATCACAGAACATGAGGTAAGTCGGAAAGCAAAAGACATATCCTATGATATCACTTACAGGTATTATCTAACAACTGACACAAATGAACATATTTGCACAGAGAAAGACACTCACACACTTAGAAAACAAACTAGGCTTATCTAAAAGGAAAGGTGGGGGGAATGGAAAAATTAACATTAGGATTACCATACGTGTACAAATAACTATTAAATACACATAACAAAAAGACCGACCATATAGAAAGGGAGGTCTATGGAACACTCTGCAATAAATTACATGGGAAGTGGATCTGTGCATGAATATATATATATATATATATATATATATGTGATATGCACAAATGAACCAGATTGTGTACACCTAGGACAAACAATATTCTAATCATTACCCCTATTAAAAAAACTAAAACAACAAACAAGAAATAATGTAACATAAACTTATGGGGGTTTCTCCTGGCACATTCCATTTTAATTTTCAACCTAGGAAAAGGTATTCCAGAACAGCTCTGCTGCCCTAGTAACGAGATTTGTGAATGGAGAAATGCTGCCGCCTAGTGGCCGTTTACCACAAGAGCAGCTTTCAACCCAGTGCTAATGGTCACTAAATATTCACACTCATTACAGGCCTGTGAATGACACCTGCCCTCAAAAACAATCCTGGGAGCGAATATTGACCAAAAAATTCAATTTTGAGGGCAACCTTTCAAGAAGACAATTTCAAGAGGTTAATTGTATTCTACGTTTTTTTCATTTGTTCGTTAACAGAAATTTAAAAAGGTTTGGAAAAATGAACCTTAGAAAGAATTAAAGACATGCAAATCCAAATTACAAACATCCTACCAGCTCACAACAGTCAGAATGACCATCAGCAAACATTCTGCAAACAATAAATGCTGAAGGGGTTTGGAGAAATGCCTCGGCTTGGTTCAACGTGGGACATGGTAAGAGCCAGTAAGGAAAACACAAAGGAGGTGCATTGAAAAGGTAAATACTGAGCTGCCATTCAATCAAGCATACCCACTGCTGGGCTTATCGCCTGAGAGGATGAAAATCAAAAAGACACAGGCTGGACTTCACTGGTGGAGCAGTTGTTGAGAGTCTGCCACCGAAGCAGGGGACACGGGTTTACGCCCCGGTTCGGGAAAATCACACATGCCGCGGAGCGGCTGGTCCCGTGAGTTATGACTGCTGGGCCTGTGCGTCCAGAGCCTGTGCCCTGCAACTGGTGTGGCCATGGCAGTGAGTGGCCTACGTACTGCAAAACAAGAAAAAAACATCCTGGCAATCCTGCACTCCAGCAATATTTATCATAGCCAACACTTGGAAGCTACGAAAATGTCCATCAACAGAGGAATGCACAAAGAAGAAGTGGTCCATGTACACAATGGAATATGACTCCAATAAAAAAATATAAACTCAATCTAGAAAACAAACAAAAGTAAAGAAACATCAGCTTTTGGGGGTTGATCCAGGCACATTCCACTTTAATTTAATACCGAGAAATACCACTGCAAGGTAGTCTGTTTCCCTAGTTAAAAGCTTGTGAAAAGCAGAAATGCTGCCACCCTCTGGCCGTGACCTGCAACAGCAGCTTTAAAAACTGTGCTAAGGGTCACTTCATATGCACCAGTACTGGAGGGCTGTAAATGAAACCTGCCCTCAGAATGTCATTAGGGAGGTAATGGCCAATATATTTCTAAATGTCACACATACTTCACGAAAACAATTGGAAGAGGTAAGCTCTACTCACAGTTTGAAGAAAAAAAGGACATGCCAGAAAGCTCAATTTCAATGGATTATGAGATGCATGCAAATCCAACCACAAATATATAGCAGTTCACTCTTCTCAGAATAAACTTCAGCAAAAAAAAAAACTACAAACAATAAATGCTGAAGGTGTTGTGCAGAAGTGTGTACCCTCAACTTTAAGTGGGATGTGACCTGGCAAGAGCCACTAACGAGAACAGAATGGAGGTGCCTTTACTAGGTAAATAATTTTCTACCATATGATCCAGCAGGCCCACTCCTGGGCCTATAACCTAAGAAGACAGAATTAGAAAGACACAGGGAGGTGAATGTGCATTGCCACAGCATTACAATTGCCAAGTCATGGAAGCAACCAAAAAGTCCATCAACAGATGAGTGGACAAAGAAAACTGGTACATGTACAGACGGAGTATTGGCTAAGGAAAAAAGGACATGATGTCATTTGCAGCACTCTAGATGAGTCTAGAGGTAATCACACAACTTGTAGTATGTCAGAAAGAGAAAGACACATATCGTATGGTATCACTTTTAGGTATTACCTATGAATGGATACCAGTGAAGATATTTCCACAGAGAAGGGCAACCACTGATTCATTCAACAAACTTATGGTTCACCAATGGAAATTTGTGAGGATTGGATACATTAGGATATTGGGGTTAACAGACATATACAAACACCCGTGAAATATATCATCACCAAAGACCGACGGAATACCAAGAGAAGACTACTCAACATTCTGTCATAACGTACAGGGGAAAAGGATTCCAGGAAGAATAGACATATGTTTATGTGTAAAAGAACCACATCTTGCACACCTAGAACAAGCCAAACATTGTAATCAAACTTGCTGTGATAAAAATAAAAATTAAATTAAATAAACGAACAAGAAATAGTGAAACATATACTTAAGGAGCTTTTCCCTGGCACACTCCATTCTAAATTACAACCTAGAACACAACTTCCATTGAGGCTCTGTTGCCCTAGTAACCAGATTTGGTAAAGTAGAACAGCTGCCACCTTGTGGGCGTTTCACACAACAGCAGCTTTAATCCCAGCATTAATGGTCAGTTGATATTCAAAATAATTGCAGGCCTGTAAATCACACCTGCACTGAAAACAAATCCTGGGGTCGTATATCGACCAAAAAATTCAAAGGCATCCATATTTCAAACCGACAGTTTCAAGAGGCATAATATATGCACATCTGTCTTCTGTTTCTTTGTCTTTGTTTCTTTTTTGTTAAAAAAAACGGGAATGGAAAAAGGCTGAACATCAGGAATCAATAAAGCCATGCAAATCCAGTGTACACAAACGTTCACCTGACAGCCGTCAGAATGATCATCAGCAAAAAAAGTCTAAAAAAACAAATGCTGAAGGGGTTTTAGAGAACAGCGTACCCTTTAGCTGCTGGTGGGATGCAACCTGGTAACAGCCAGTAGTGAGAACAGAATGGATGTGCATTTAAGGGTAAAAATGGAGCTACCATGTGATCTGGTAGGCCCACTCATGCGCCTATCACCTGAGTAGACCAGAATCAAAAACACACAGGCTGGCAATCCTGCACTGCAGCAAGATGTACCATAGCCAAACCTGGAAGAAACCAAAATGTGCATCAACAGAAAAATGCACCAAGAAGAAGTCGTCCGTGTACACAATGGAATGTTAGCCATGAAAAAGCATGGAACAGTGCCATTGGCACCACCATAGAAGGACCGAGAGATAATCACCACACTAGAAGTAAGAAAGAAACCGAAAGACAGACATCCTATGACATCACTTATAGGTGTTACCTAGGAATTGATACCCATGAAATAATTTCCAAGAGAAGGACACGCATAGATTCAGAAAACCAAATTATGTTTAACTAAATGGAAAGGTGTAAGGAATGTATGAAATAGGATATGGGGGTTAACAGACATATACTAATACATAGGAAATATATAATCACAAAATACCTATGGAACACGAAGAGAGGTCTACTCAACACTCTTTAATAACATACACAGGGAAAGGATCCAAACAGATACATTGATAGGATGAACCAGAAACTATGCAACTAGGAGAATCTACATTTTGATCAAATTTGCTCTGATAATTAATAAAAATTAAATTTAAATAACAAACAACAATTTAGGAGATATAAACTCTTGGGGGTTTTTGCTGGCACATTCCACTCTAATTCGCAGCTTACTAACACGATTGACGGGAAACATCTGTTGCCCAAAAACCCAGAGTTGGAAATGTAGAAATGCTGCCGCCTTGTGGCCGTTTCCCACAAGAGCGGCTTTAAACCCACAGCTAATGGTCACTTAACATTCACAAGGATTCAGGGCTGTAAAGGACACCTGCCCTAAAAAATTGTGCGGAGTTAGGGAATGGCCAAAAAATTTCAAATCTCTGAAATTTTTCAAGGAGATTGTATGGAGGGGTAAGTTTTACTCACTCACTTTCAAAAAAGAGGAAAATGGATAAAAGCTCAACATCAGTAATTATTACACTCATGCAAATCTAACCTCCGAAAAGGTTTCAACTCACACATGTCAACTACCATCAACTAAAAGTCTACAAACATTACATGCTGAAAGGGATTTAGAGAACTGTGTACCCTGTAGCTGCTGGTGAGATGTAAAGTGGTGACAGCCAATAATGAGAATAGAAAGGAGCTGCGTTTAAAAGTAAAAATTGAGCCATCCTTCCGTTCAGCAGGCCCACCGCTGAGACTCTCACCTGACAAGTCCAGAGTCGAGAAGGCACAGGCTTCAACAGCTGCACTGCAGGAATTTTCACAATAGCCAAGACACGGAAGCAACCAAAATGTCCATCACGATATCAGTTGAAAAAGAAGAAGTGGTCCATGTACACAATGGAATATTAGCCACGGAAAACAATGAAACACTGCTCTTTCAGGCACCATAGTTGAGCCTAGACATAATCACAGAACATGAGGTAAGTCGGAAAGCAAAAGACATATCCTATGATATCACTTACAGGCGTTATCTAACAACGGACACAAATGAACATATTTGCACAGAGAATGACACTCAAACACTTAGAAAACAAACTATGCTTATCTAAAAGGAAAGGTGGGGGTAATGGAAAAATTAAGATTAGGGTTACCATACGTGTACAAATACCTATTAAATACACATAAAAAAGACCGACCATATAGCAAGGGAGGTCTATGGAACACTCTGCAATAATTTACATGGGAAGTGGATCTGTGCATGAATATATATATATATATATATATATATATATATATATATATATATATATATATACGTTATGCACAAATGAAGCAGATTGTGTACACCTAGGACAAACAATATTCTAATCATTACCCCTATTAAAAAAACTAAAACAACAAACAAGAAATAATGTAACATAAACTTATGGGGGTTTCTCCTGGCACATTCCATTTTAATTTTCAACCTAGGAAAAGGTATTCCAGAACAGCTCTGCTGCCCTAGTAACGAGATTTGTGAATGGAGAAATGCTGCCGCCTAGTGGCCGTTTACCACAAGAGCAGCTTTCAACCCAGTGCTAATGGTCACTAAATATTCACACTCATTACAGGCCTGTGAATGACACCTGCCCTCAAAAACAATCCTGGGAGCGAATATTGACCAAAAAATTCAATTTTGAGGGCAACCTTTCAAGAAGACAATTTCAAGAGGTTAATTGTATTCTACGTTTTTTTCATTTGTTCGTTAACAGAAATTTAAAAAGGTTTGGAAAAATGAACCTTAGAAAGAATTAAAGTCATGCAAATCCAAATTACAAACATCCTACCAGCTCACAACAGTCAGAATGACCATCAGCAAACATTCTGCAAACAATAAATGCTGAAGGGGTTTGGAGAAATGCCTCGGCTTGGTTCAACATGGGACATGGTAAGAGCCAGTAAGGAAAACACAAAGGAGGTGCATTGAAAAGGTAAATACTGAGCTGCCATTCAATCAAGCATACCCACTGCTGGGCTTATCGCCTGAGAGGATGAAAATCTAAAAGACACAGGCTGGACTTCACTGGTGGCGCAGTTGTTGAGAGTCTGCCGCCGAAGCAGGGGACACGGGTTTACGCCCCGGTTCGGGAAAATCACACATGCCGCGGAGCGGCTGGTCCCGTGACCTATGGCTGCTGGGCCAGTGCGTCCAGAGCCTGTGCCCTGCAACTGGTGTGGCCATGGCAGTGAGTGGCCTACGTACTGCAAAACAAGAAATAAACATCCTGGCAATCCTGCACTCCAGCAATATTTATCATAGCCAACACTTGGAAGCTACGAAAATGTCCATCAACAGAGGAATGCACAAAAAAGAAGTGGTCCATGTACACAATGGAATATGACTCCAATAAAAAAATATAAACTCAATCTAGAAAACAAACAAAAGTAAAGAAACATCAGCTTTTGGGGGTTGATCCAGGCACATTCCACTTTAATTTAATACCGAGAAATACCACTGCAAGGTAGTCTGTTTCCCTAGTTAAAAGCTTGTGAAAAGCAGAAATGCTGCCACCCTCTGGCCGTGACCTGCAACAGCAGCTTTAAAAACTGTGCTAAGGGTCACTTCATATGCACCAGTACTGGAGGGCTGTAAATGAAACCTGCCCTCGGAATGTCATTAGGGAAGTAATGGCCAAAATATTTCTAAATGTCACACATACTTCACGAAAACAATTGGAAGAGGTAAGCTCTACTCACAGTTTGAAGAAAAAAAGGACATGCCAGAAAGCTCAATTTCAATGGATTATGAGACGCATGCAAATCCAACCACAAATATATAGCAGTTCACTCTTCTCAGAATAAACTTCAGCAAAAAAAAAAAACTACAAACAATAAATGCTGAAGGTGTTGTGCAGAAGTGTGTACCCTCAACTTTAAGTGGGATGTGACCTGGCAAGAGCCACTAACGAGAACAGAATGGAGGTGCCTTTACTAGGTAAATAATTTTCTACCATATGATCCAGCAGGCCCACTCCTGGGCCTATAACCTAAGAAGACAGAATTAGAAAGACACCGGGAGGTGAATGTGCATTGCCGCAGCATTACAATTGCCAAGTCATGGAAGCAACCAAAAAGTCCATCAACAGATGAGTGGACAAAGAAAACTGGTACATGTACAGACGGAGTATTGGCTAAGGAAAAAAGGACATGATGTCATTTGCAGCACTCTAGATGAGTCTAGAGGTAATCACACAACTTGTAGTATGTCAGAAAGAGAAAGACACATATCGTATGGTATCACTTTTAGGTATTACCTATGAATGGATACCAGTGAAGATATTTCCACAGAGAAGGGCAACCACTGATTCATTCAACAAACTTATGGTTCACCAATGGAAATTTGTGAGGATTGGATACATTAGGATATTGGGGTTAACAGACATATACAAACACACGTGAAATATATCATCACCAAAGACCGACGGAATACCAAGAGAAGACTACTCAACATTGTGTCATAACGTACAGGGGAAAAGGATTCCAGGAAGAATAGACATATGTTTATGTGTAAAAGAACCACATCTTGCACACCTAGAACAAGCCAAACATTGTAATCAAACTTGCTGTGATAAAAATAAAAATTAAATTAAATAAACGAACAAGAAATAGTGAAACATATACTTAAGGAGCTTTTCCCTGGCACACTCCATTCTAAATTACAACCTAGAACACAACTTCCATTGAGGCTCTGTTGCCCTAGTAACCAGATTTGGTAAAGTAGAACAGCTGCCACCTTGTGGGCGTTTCACACAACAGCAGCTTTAATCCCAGCATTAATGGTCAGTTGATATTCAAAATAATTGCAGGCCTGTAAATCACACCTGCACTGAAAACAAATCCTGGGGTCGTATATCGACCAAAAAATTCAAAGGCATCCATATTTCAAACCGACAGTTTCAAGAGGCATAATATATGCACATCTGTCTTCTGTTTCTTTGTCTTTGTTTCTTTTTTGTTAAAAAAAACGGGAATGGAAAAAGGCTGAACATCAGGAATCAATAAAGCCATGCAAATCCAGTGTACACAAACGTTCACCTGACAGCCGTCAGAATGATCATCAGCAAAAAAAAGTCTAAAAAAACAAATGCTGAAGGGGTTTTAGAGAACAGCGTACCCTTTAGCTGCTGGTGGGATGCAACCTGGTAACAGCCAGTAGTGAGAACAGAATGGATGTGCGTTTAAGGGTAAAAATGGAGCTACCATGTGATCTGGTAGGCCCACTCATGCGCCTATCACCTGAGTAGACCAGAATCAAAAACACACAGGCTGGCAATCCTGCACTGCAGCAAGATGTACCATAGCCAAACCTGGAAGAAACCAAAATGTGCATCAACAGAAAAATGCACCAAGAAGAAGTCGTCCGTGTACACAATGGAATGTTAGCCATGAAAAAGCATGGAACAGTGCCATTGGCACCACCATAGAAGGACCGAGAGATAATCACCACACTAGAAGTAAGAAAGAAACCGAAAGACAGACATCCTATGACATCACTTATAGGTGTTACCTAGGAATTGATACCCATGAAATAATTTCCAAGAGAAGGACACGCATAGATTCAGAAAACCAAATTATGTTTAACCAAATGGAAAGGTGTAAGGAATGTATGAATTAGGATATGGGGGTTAACAGACATATACTAATACATAGGAAATATATAATCACAAAATACCTAAGGAATATGAAGAGAGGTCTACTCAACACTCTATAATAACATACACGGGAATGGATCCAAAGAGGAATAGACAGATACATTGATAGGATGAACCAGAAACTGTACACCTAGGAGACTCTACATTTTGATCAAATTTCCTCTGATAATTAATAAAAATTAAAGTTAAAAAGCAAACAACAATTTAGGAGATATAAGCTCTTGGGGGTTTGCACTGGCACATTGCACTCTAATTCGCAGCTTACTAACACGATGGCCACGAAAGCTCTGTGGCCCAAAATCCTTGAGCTGGAAATGTAGAAATGCTGCCACCTTGTGGCCGTTTCCCACAAGAGCGGCTTTGAACCCACAGCTAATGGTCACTTAACATTCACAAGGATTCAGGGCTGTAAAGGACACCTGCCCTAAAAAATTGTGCGGAGGTAGGGAACGGCCAAAAAAATTCAAAAGTGTTAAATTTTTCAAGGAGATTGGATGGAGGGGTAAGTTTTACTCACTCATTTTCAAAAAAGAGGAAAATGGATAAAAGCTCAACATCAGTAATTAGTAGACTCATGCAAATCTAACCTCCAAAATGATTCCAACTCACACATGTCAACTACCATCAGCTGGAAGTCTACAAACATTAAATGCTGAAGGTGTTTTAGAGAACTGTGTACCCTCTAGCTGCTGGTGAGATGTAAAGTGGTGACAGCCAATAATGAGAATAGAAAGGAGCTGCGTTTAAAAGTAAAAATTGAGCCACCATTCCGTTCAGCAGGCCCACCGCTGAGACTCTCACCTGACAAGTCCAGAGTCGAGAAGGCACAGGCTTCAACAGCTGCACTGCAGGAATTTTCACAATAGCCAAGACACGGAAGCAACCAAAATGTCCATCACGATATCAGTTGAAAAAGAAGAAGTGGTCCATGTACACAATGGAATATTAGCCATGGAAAACAATGAAACACTGCTCTTTCAGACACCATAGTTGAGCCTAGAGATAATCACAGAACATGAGGTAAGTCGGAAAGCAAAAGACATATCCTATGATATCACTTACAGGCATTATCTAACAACTGACACAAATGAACATATTTGCACAGAGAAAGACACTCACACACTTAGAAAACAAACTAGGCTTATCTAAAAGGAAAGGTGGGGGGAATGGAAAAATTAACATTAGGATTACCATACGTGTACAAATAACTATTAAATACACATAACAAAAAGACCGACCATATAGAAAGGGAGGTCTATGGAACACTCTGCAATAAATTACATGGGAAGTGGATCTGTGCATGAATATATATATATATATATATATATATATATATATATATATATATATATGATATGCACAAATGAACCAGATTGTGTACACCTAGGACAAACAATATTCTAATCATTACCCCTATTAAAAAAACTAAAACAACAAACAAGAAATAATGTAACATAAACTTATGGGGGTTTCTCCTGGCACATTCCATTTTAATTTTCAACCTAGGAAAAGGTATTCCAGAACAGCTCTGCTGCCCTAGTAACGAGATTTGTGAATGGAGAAATGCTGCCGCCTAGTGGCCGTTTACCACAAGAGCAGCTTTCAACCCAGTGCTAATGGTCACTAAATATTCACACTCATTACAGGCCTGTGAATGACACCTGCCCTCAAAAACAATCCTGGGAGCGAATATTGACCAAAAAATTCAATTTTGAGGGCAACCTTTCAAGAAGACAATTTCAAGAGGTTAATTGTATTCTACGTTTTTTTCATTTGTTCGTTAACAGAAATTTAAAAAGGTTTGGAAAAATGAACCTTAGAAAGAATTAAAGACATGCAAATCCAAATTACAAACATCCTACCAGCTCACAACAGTCAGAATGACCATCAGCAAACATTCTGCAAACAATAAATGCTGAAGGGGTTTGGAGAAATGCCTCGGCTTGGTTCAACGTGGGACATGGTAAGAGCCAGTAAGGAAAACACAAAGGAGGTGCATTGAAAAGGTAAATACTGAGCTGCCATTCAATCAAGCATACCCACTGCTGGGCTTATCGCCTGAGAGGATGAAAATCAAAAAGACACAGGCTGGACTTCACTGGTGGCGCAGTTGTTGAGAGTCTGCCGCCGAAGCAGGGGACACGGGTTTACGCCCCGGTTCGGGAAAATCACACATGCCGTGGAGCGGCTGGTCCCGTGAGTTATGACTGCTGGGCCTGTGCGTCCAGAGCCTGTGCCCTGCAACTGGTGTGGCCATGGCAGTGAGTGGCCTACGTACTGCAAAACAAGAAAAAAACATCCTGGCAATCCTGCACTCCAGCAATATTTATCATAGCCAACACTTGGAAGCTACGAAAATGTCCATCAACAGAGGAATGCACAAAGAAGAAGTGGTCCATGTACACAATGGAATATGACTCCAATAAAAATATATAAACTCAATCTAGAAAACAAACAAAAGTAAAGAAACATCAGCTTTTGGGGGTTGATCCAGGCACATTCCACTTTAATTTAATACCGAGAAATACCACTGCAAGGTAGTCTGTTTCCCTAGTTAAAAGCTTGTGAAAAGCAGAAATGCTGCCACCCTCTGGCCGTGACCTGCAACAGCAGCTTTAAAAACTGTGCTAAGGGTCACTTCATATGCACCAGTACTGGAGGGCTGTAAATGAAACCTGCCCTCAGAATGTCATTAGGGAGGTAATGGCCAAAATATTTCTAAATGTCACACATACTTCACGAAAACAATTGGAAGAGGTAAGCTCTACTCACAGTTTGAAGAAAAAAAGGACATGCCAGAAAGCTCAATTTCAATGGATTATGAGACGCATGCAAATCCAACCACAAATATATAGCAGTTCACTCTTCTCAGAATAAACTTCAGCAAAAAAAAAAAACTACAAACAATAAATGCTGAAGGTGTTGTGCAGAAGTGTGTACCCTCAACTTTAAGTGGGATGTGACCTGGCAAGAGCCACTAACGAGAACAGAATGGAGGTGCCTTTACTAGGTAAATAATTTTCTACCATATGATCCAGCAGGCCCACTCCTGGGCCTATAACCTAAGAAGACAGAATTAGAAAGACACAGGGAGGTGAATGTGCATTGCCGCAGCATTACAATTGCCAAGTCATGGAAGCAACCAAAAAGTCCATCAACAGATGAGTGGACAAAGAAAACTGGTACATGTACAGACGGAGTATTGGCTAAGGAAAAAAGGACATGATGTCATTTGCAGCACTCTAGATGAGTCTAGAGGTAATCACACAACTTGTAGTATGTCAGAAAGAGAAAGACACATATCGTATGGTATCACTTTTAGGTATTACCTATGAATGGATACCAGTGAAGATATTTCCACAGAGAAGGGCAACCACTGATTCATTCAACAAACTTATGGTTCACCAATGGAAATTTGTGAGGATTGGATACATTAGGATATTGGGGTTAACAGACATATACAAACACACGTGAAATATCTCATCACCAAAGACCGACGGAATACCAAGAGAAGACTACTCAACATTCTGTCATAACGTACAGGGGAAAAGGATTCCAGGAAGAATAGACATATGTTTATGTGTAAAAGAACCACATCTTGCACACCTAGAACAAGCCAAACATTGTAATCAAACTTGCTGTGATAAAAATAAAAATTAAATTAAATAAACGAACAAGAAATAGTGAAACATATACTTAAGGAGCTTTTCCCTGGCACACTCCATTCTAAATTACAACCTAGAACACAACTTCCATTGAGGCTCTGTTGCCCTAGTAACCAGATTTGGTAAAGTAGAACAGCTGCCACCTTGTGGGCGTTTCACACAACAGCAGCTTTAATCCCAGCATTAATGGTCAGTTGATATTCAAAATAATTGCAGGCCTGTAAATCACACCTGCACTGAAAACAAATCCTGGGGTCGTATATCGACCAAAAAATTCAAAGGCATCCATATTTCAAACCGACAGTTTCAAGAGGCATAATATATGCACATCTGTCTTCTGTTTCTTTGTCTTTGTTTCTTTTTTGTTAAAAAAAACGGGAATGGAAAAAGGCTGAACATCAGGAATCAATAAAGCCATGCAAATCCAGTGTACACAAACGTTCACCTGACAGCCGTCAGAATGATCATCAGCAAAAAAAGTTTAAAAAAACAAATGCTGAAGGGGTTTTAGAGAACAGCGTACCCTTTAGCTGCTGGTGGGATGCAACCTGGTAACAGCCAGTAGTGAGAACAGAATGGATGTGCGTTTAAGGGTAAAAATGGAGCTACCATGTGATCTGGTAGGCCCACTCATGCGCCTATCACCTGAGTAGACCAGAATCAAAAACACACAGGCTGGCAATCCTGCACTGCAGCAAGATGTACCATAGCCAAACCTGGAAGAAACCAAAATGTGCATCAACAGAAAAATGCACCAAGAAGAAGTCGTCCGTGTACACAATGGAATGTTAGCCATGAAAAAGCATGGAACAGTGCCATTGGCACCACCATAGAAGGACCGAGAGATAATCACCACACTAGAAGTAAGAAAGAAACCGAAAGACAGACATCCTATGACATCACTTATAGGTGTTACCTAGGAATTGATACCCATGAAATAATTTCCAAGAGAAGGACACGCATAGATTCAGAAAACCAAATTATGTTTAACTAAATGGAAAGGTGTAAGGAATGTATGAAATAGGATATGGGGGTTAACAGACATATACTAATACATAGGAAATATATAATCACAAAATACCTATGGAACACGAAGAGAGGTCTACTCAACACTCTTTAATAACATACACAGGGAAAGGATCCAAACAGATACATTGATAGGATGAACCAGAAACTATGCAACTAGGAGAATCTACATTTTGATCAAATTTGCTCTGATAATTAATAAAAATTAAATTTAAATAACAAACAACAATTTAGGAGATATAAACTCTTGGGGGTTTTTGCTGGCACATTCCACTCTAATTCGCAGCTTACTAACACGATTGACGGGAAACATCTGTTGCCCAAAAACCCAGAGTTGGAAATGTAGAAATGCTGCCGCCTTGTGGCCGTTTCCCACAAGAGCGGCTTTAAACCCACAGCTAATGGTCACTTAACATTCACAAGGATTCAGGGCTGTAAAGGACACCTGCCCTAAAAAATTGTGCGGAGTTAGGGAATGGCCAAAAAATTTCAAATCTCTGAAATTTTTCAAGGAGATTGTATGGAGGGGTAAGTTTTACTCACTCACTTTCAAAAAAGAGGAAAATGGATAAAAGCTCAACATCAGTAATTATTACACTCATGCAAATCTAACCTCCGAAAAGGTTTCAACTCACACATGTCAACTACCATCAACTAAAAGTCTACAAACATTACATGCTGAAAGGGATTTAGAGAACTGTGTACCCTGTAGCTGCTGGTGAGATGTAAAGTGGTGACAGCCAATAATGAGAATAGAAAGGAGCTGCGTTTAAAAGTAAAAATTGAGCCATCCTTCCGTTCAGCAGGCCCACCGCTGAGACTCTCACCTGACAAGTCCAGAGTCGAGAAGGCACAGGCTTCAACAGCTGCACTGCAGGAATTTTCACAATAGCCAAGACACGGAAGCAACCAAAATGTCCATCACGATATCAGTTGAAAAAGAAGAAGTGGTCCATGTACACAATGGAATATTAGCCATGGAAAACAATGAAACACTGCTCTTTCAGGCACCATAGTTGAGCCTAGACATAATCACAGAACATGAGGTAAGTCGGAAAGCAAAAGACATATCCTATGATATCACTTACAGGCGTTATCTAACAACGGACACAAATGAACATATTTGCACAGAGAATGACACTCAAACACTTAGAAAACAAACTATGCTTATCTAAAAGGAAAGGTGGGGGTAATGGAAAAATTAAGATTAGGGTTACCATACGTGTACAAATACCTATTAAATACACATAAAAAAGACCGACCATATAGCAAGGGAGGTCTATGGAACACTCTGCAATAATTTACATGGGAAGTGGATCTGTGCATGAATATATATATATATATATATATATATATATATATATATATATATATATATATATACACGTTATGCACAAATGAAGCAGATTGTGTACACCTAGGACAAACAATATTCTAATCATTACCCCTATTAAAAAAACTAAAACAACAAACAAGAAATAATGTAACATAAACTTATGGGGGTTTCTCCTGGCACATTCCATTTTAATTTTCAACCTAGGAAAAGGTATTCCAGAACAGCTCTGCTGCCCTAGTAACGAGATTTGTGAATGGAGAAATGCTGCCGCCTAGTGGCCGTTTACCACAAGAGCAGCTTTCAACCCAGTGCTAATGGTCACTAAATATTCACACTCATTACAGGCCTGTGAATGACACCTGCCCTCAAAAACAATCCTGGGAGCGAATATTGACCAAAAAATTCAATTTTGAGGGCAACCTTTCAAGAAGACAATTTCAAGAGGTTAATTGTATTCTACGTTTTTTTCATTTGTTCGTTAACAGAAATTTAAAAAGGTTTGGAAAAATGAACCTTAGAAAGAATTAAAGACATGCAAATCCAAATTACAAACATCCTACCAGCTCACAACAGTCAGAATGACCATCAGCAAAAATTCTGCAAACAATAAATGCTGAAGGGGTTTGGAGAAATGCCTCGGCTTGGTTCAACGTGGGACATGGTAAGAGCCAGTAAGGAAAACACAAAGGAGGTGCATTGAAAAGGTAAATACTGAGCTGCCATTCAATCAAGCATACCCACTGCTGGGCTTATCGCCTGAGAGGATGAAAATCAAAAAGACACAGGCTGGACTTCACTGGTGGCGCAGTTGTTGAGAGTCTGCCGCCGAAGCAGGGGACACGGGTTTACGCCCCGGTTCGGGAAAATCACACATGCCGCGGAGCGGCTGGTCCCGTGACCTATGGCTGCTGGGCCAGTGCGTCCAGAGCCTGTGCCCTGCAACTGGTGTGGCCATGGCAGTGAGTGGCCTACGTACTGCAAAACAAGAAATAAACATCCTGGCAATCCTGCACTCCAGCAATATTTATCATAGCCAACACTTGGAAGCTACGAAAATGTCCATCAACAGAGGAATGCACAAAAAAGAAGTGGTCCATGTACACAATGGAATATGACTCCAATAAAAAAATATAAACTCAATCTAGAAAACAAACAAAAGTAAAGAAACATCAGCTTTTGGGGGTTGATCCAGGCACATTCCACTTTAATTTAATACCGAGAAATACCACTGCAAGGTAGTCTGTTTCCCTAGTTAAAAGCTTGTGAAAAGCAGAAATGCTGCCACCCTCTGGCCGTGACCTGCAACAGCAGCTTTAAAAACTGTGCTAAGGGTCACTTCATATGCACCAGTACTGGAGGGCTGTAAATGAAACCTGCCCTCAGAATGTCATTAGGGAAGTAATGGCCAAAATATTTCTAAATGTCACACATACTTCACGAAAACAATTGGAAGAGGTAAGCTCTACTCACAGTTTGAAGAAAAAAAGGACATGCCAGAAAGCTCAATTTCAATGGATTATGAGACGCATGCAAATCCAACCTCAAATATATAGCAGTTCACTCTTCTCAGAATAAACTTCAGCAAAAAAAAAAAAACTACAAACAATAAATGCTGAAGGTGTTGTGCAGAAGTGTGTACCCTCAACTTTAAGTGGGATGTGACCGGGTAAGAGCCACTAACGAGAACAGAATGGAGGTGCCTTTACTAGGTAAATAATTTTCTACCATATGATCCAGCAGGCCCACTCCTGGGCCTATAACCTAAGAAGACAGAATTAGAAAGACACAGGGAGGTGAATGTGCATTGCCGCAGCATTACAATTGCCAAGTCATGGAAGCAACCAAAAAGTCCATCAACAGATGAGTGGACAAAGAAAACTGGTACATGTACAGACGGAGTATTGGCTAAGGAAAAAAGGACATGATGTCATTTGCAGCACTCTAGATGAGTCTAGAGGTAATCACACAACTTGTAGTATGTCAGAAAGAGAAAGACACATATCGTATGGTATCACTTTTAGGTATTACCTATGAATGGATACCAGTGAAGATATTTCCACAGAGAAGGGCAACCACTGATTCATTCAACAAACTTATGGTTCACCAATGGAAATTTGTGAGGATTGGATACATTAGGATATTGGGGTTAACAGACATATACAAACACCCGTGAAATATATCATCACCAAAGACCGACGGAATACCAAGAGAAGACTACTCAACATTCTGTCATAACGTACAGGGGAAAAGGATTCCAGGAAGAATAGACATATGTTTATGTGTAAAAGAACCACATCTTGCACACCTAGAACAAGCCAAACATTGTAATCAAACTTGCTGTGATAAAAATAAAAATTAAATTAAATAAACGAACAAGAAATAGTGAAACATATACTTAAGGAGCTTTTCCCTGGCACACTCCATTCTAAATTACAACCTAGAACACAACTTCCATTGAGGCTCTGTTGCCCTAGTAACCAGATTTGGTAAAGTAGAACAGCTGCCACCTTGTGGGCGTTTCACACAACAGCAGCTTTAATCCCAGCATTAATGGTCAGTTGATATTCAAAATAATTGCAGGCCTGTAAATCACACCTGCACTGAAAACAAATCCTGGGGTCGTATATCGACCAAAAAATTCAAAGGCATCCATATTTCAAACCGACAGTTTCAAGAGGCATAATATATGCACATCTGTCTTCTGTTTCTTTGTCTTTGTTTCTTTTTTGTTAAAAAAAACGGGAATGGAAAAAGGCTGAACATCAGGAATCAATAAAGCCATGCAAATCCAGTGTACACAAACGTTCACCTGACAGCCGTCAGAATGATCATCAGCAAAAAAAAGTCTAAAAAAACAAATGCTGAAGGGGTTTTAGAGAACAGCGTACCCTTTAGCTGCTGGTGGGATGCAACCTGGTAACAGCCAGTAGTGAGAACAGAATGGATGTGCGTTTAAGGGTAAAAATGGAGCTACCATGTGATCTGGTAGGCCCACTCATGCGCCTATCACCTGAGTAGACCAGAATCAAAAACACACAGGCTGGCAATCCTGCACTGCAGCAAGATGTACCATAGCCAAACCTGGAAGAAACCAAAATGTGCATCAACAGAAAAATGCACCAAGAACAAGTCGTCCGTGTACACAATGGAATGTTAGCCATGAAAAAGCATGGAACAGTGCCATTGGCACCACCATAGAAGGACCGAGAGATAATCACCACACTAGAAGTAAGAAAGAAACCGAAAGACAGACATCCTATGACATCACTTATAGGTGTTACCTAGGAATTGATACCCATGAAATAATTTCCAAGAGAAGGACACGCATAGATTCAGAAAACCAAATTATGTTTAACCAAATGGAAAGGTGTAAGGAATGTATGAATTAGGATATGGGGGTTAACAGACATATACTAATACATAGGAAATATATAATCACAAAATACCTAAGGAATATGAAGAGAGGTCTACTCAACACTCTATAATAACATACACGGGAATGGATCCAAAGAGGAATAGACAGATACATTGATAGGATGAACCAGAAACTGTACACCTAGGAGACTCTACATTTTGATCAAATTTCCTCTGATAATTAATAAAAATTAAAGTTAAAAAGCAAACAACAATTTAGGAGATATAAGCTCTTGGGGGTTTGCACTGGCACATTGCACTCTAATTCGCAGCTTACTAACACGATGGCCACAAAAGCTCTGTGGCCCAAAATCCTTGAGCTGGAAATGTAGAAATGCTGCCGCCTTGTGGCCGTTTCCCACAAGAGCGGCTTTGAACCCACAGCTAATGGTCACTTAACATTCACAAGGATTCAGGGCTGTAAAGGACACCTGCCCTAAAAAATTGTGCGGAGGTAGGGAACGGCCAAAAAAATTCAAAAGTGTTAAATTTTTCAAGGAGATTGGATGGAGGGGTAAGTTTTACTCACTCATTTTCAAAAAAGAGGAAAATGGATAAAAGCTCAACATCAGTAATTAGTAGACTCATGCAAATCTAACCTCCAAAATGATTCCAACTCACACATGTCAACTACCATCAGCTGGAAGTCTACAAACATTAAATGCTGAAGGTGTTTTAGAGAACTGTGTACCCTCTAGCTGCTGGTGAGATGTAAAGTGGTGACAGCCAATAATGAGAATAGAAAGGAGCTGCGTTTAAAAGTAAAAATTGAGCCACCATTCCGTTCAGCAGGCCCACCGCTGAGACTCTCACCTGACAAGTCCAGAGTCGAGAAGGCACAGGCTTCAACAGCTGCACTGCAGGAATTTTCACAATAGCCAAGACACGGAAGCAACCAAAATGTCCATCACGATATCAGTTGAAAAAGAAGAAGTGGTCCATGTACACAATGGAATATTAGCCATGGAAAACAATGAAACACTGCTCTTTCAGACACCATAGTTGAGCCTAGAGATAATCACAGAACATGAGGTAAGTCGGAAAGCAAAAGACATATCCTATGATATCACTTACAGGCATTATCTAACAACTGACACAAATGAACATATTTGCACAGAGAAAGACACTCACACACTTAGAAAACAAACTAGGCTTATCTAAAAGGAAAGGTGGGGGGAATGGAAAAATTAACATTAGGATTACCATACGTGTACAAATAACTATTAAATACACATAACAAAAAGACCGACCATATAGAAAGGGAGGTCTATGGAACACTCTGCAATAAATTACATGGGAAGTGGATCTGTGCATGAATATATATATATATATATATATATATATATATATATATATATATATATGATATGCACAAATGAACCAGATTGTGTACACCTAGGACAAACAATATTCTAATCATTACCCCTATTAAAAAAACTAAAACAACAAACAAGAAATAATGTAACATAAACTTATGGGGGTTTCTCCTGGCACATTCCATTTTAATTTTCAACCTAGGAAAAGGTATTCCAGAACAGCTCTGCTGCCCTAGTAACGAGATTTGTGAATGGAGAACTGCTGCCGCCTAGTGGCCGTTTACCACAAGAGCAGCTTTCAACCCAGTGCTAATGGTCACTAAATATTCACACTCATTACAGGCCTGTGAATGACACCTGCCCTCAAAAACAATCCTGGGAGCAAATATTGACCAAAAAATTCAATTTTGAGGGCAACCTTTCAAGAAGACAATTTCAAGAGGTTAATTGTATTCTACGTTTTTTTCATTTGTTCGTTAACAGAAATTTAAAAAGGTTTGGAAAAATGAACCTTAGAAAGAATTAAAGACATGCAAATCCAAATTACAAACATCCTACCAGCTCACAACAGTCAGAATGACCATCAGCAAACATTCTGCAAACAACAAATGCTGAAGGGGTTTGGAGAAATGCCTCGGCTTGGTTCAACGTGGGACATGGTAAGAGCCAGTAAGGAAAACACAAAGGAGGTGCATTGAAAAGGTAAATACTGAGCTGCCATTCAATCAAGCATACCCACTGCTGGGCTTATCGCCTGAGAGGATGAAAATCAAAAAGACACAGGCTGGACTTCACTGGTGGCGCAGTTGTTGAGAGTCTGCCGCCGAAGCAGGGGACACGGGTTTACGCCCCGGTTCGGGAAAATCACACATGCCGCGGAGCGGCTGGTCCCGTGAGTTATGACTGCTGGGCCTGTGCGTCCAGAGCCTGTGCCCTGCAACTGGTGTGGCCATGGCAGTGAGTGGCCTACGTACTGCAAAACAAGAAAAAAACATCCTGGCAATCCTGCACTCCAGCAATATTTATCATAGCCAACACTTGGAAGCTACGAAAATGTCCATCAACAGAGGAATGCACAAAGAAGAAGTGGTCCATGTACACAATGGAATATGACTCCAATAAAAAAATATAAACTCAATCTAGAAAACAAACAAAAGTAAAGAAACATCAGCTTTTGGGGGTTGATCCAGGCACATTCCACTTTAATTTAATACCGAGAAATACCACTGCAAGGTAGTCTGTTTCCCTAGTTAAAAGCTTG
Source organism: Mesoplodon densirostris (assembly GCF_025265405.1). Classification (NCBI taxonomy): domain Eukaryota; kingdom Metazoa; phylum Chordata; class Mammalia; order Artiodactyla; family Ziphiidae; genus Mesoplodon; species Mesoplodon densirostris. Next base: position 618,087 of record NC_082681.1, on the reverse strand, counting down.
TGAAAAGCAGAAATGCTGCCACCCTCTGGCCGTGACCTGCAACAGCAGCTTTAAAAACTGTGCTAAGGGTCACTTCATATGCACCAGTACTGGAGGGCTGTAAATGAAACCTGCCCTCAGAATGTCATTAGGGAGGTAATGGCCAAAATATTTCTAAATGTCACACATACTTCACGAAAACAATTGGAAGAGGTAAGCTCTACTCACAGTTTGAAGAAAAAAAGGACATGCCAGAAAGCTCAATTTCAATGGATTATGAGATGCATGCAAATCCAACCACAAATATATAGCAGTTCACTCTTCTCAGAATAAACTTCAGCAAAAAAAAACTACAAACAATAAATGCTGAAGGTGTTGTGCAGAAGTGTGTACCCTCAACTTTAAGTGGGATGTGACCTGGCAAGAGCCACTAACGAGAACAGAATGGAGGTGCCTTTACTAGGTAAATAATTTTCTACCATATGATCCAGCAGGCCCACTCCTGGGCCTATAACCTAAGAAGACAGAATTAGAAAGACACAGGGAGGTGAATGTGCATTGCCGCAGCATTACAATTGCCAAGTCATGGAAGCAACCAAAAAGTCCATCAACAGATGAGTGGACAAAGAAAACTGGTACATGTACAGACGGAGTATTGGCTAAGGAAAAAAGGACATGATGTCATTTGCAGCACTCTAGATGAGTCTAGAGGTAATCACACAACTTGTAGTATGTCAGAAAGAGAAAGACACATATCGTATGGTATCACTATTAGGTATTACCTATGAATGGATACCAGTGAAGGTATTTCCACAGAGAAGGGCAACCACTGATTCATTCAACAAACTTATGGTTCACCAATGGAAATTTGTGAGGATTGGATACATTAGGATATTGGGGTTAACAGACATATACAAACACACGTGAAATATATCATCACCAAAGACCGACGGAATACCAAGAGAAGACTACTCAACATTCTGTCATAACGTACAGGGGAAAAGGATTCCAGGAAGAATAGACATATGTTTATGTGTAAAAGAACCACATCTTGTACACCTAGAACAAGCCAAACATTGTAATCAAACTTGCTGTGATAAAAATAAAAATTAAATTAAATAAACGAACAAGAAATAGTGAGACATATACTTAAGGAGCTTTTCCCTGGCACACTCCATTCTAAATTACAACCTAGAACACAACTTCCATTGAGGCTCTGTTGCCCTAGTAACCAGATTTGGTAAAGTAGAACAGCTGCCACCTTGTGGGCGTTTCACACAACAGCAGCTTTAATCCCAGCATTAATGGTCAGTTGATATTCAAAATAATTGCAGGCCTGTAAATCACACCTGCACTGAAAACAAATCCTGGGGTCGTATATCGACCAAAAAATTCAAAGGCATCCATATTTCAAACCGACAGTTTCAAGAGGCATAATATATGCACATCTGTCTTCTGTTTCTTTGTCTTTGTTTCTTTTTTGTTAAAAAAAACGGGAATGGAAAAAGGCTGAACATCAGGAATCAATAAAGCCATGCAAATCCAGTGTACACAAACGTTCACCTGACAGCCGTCAGAATGATCATCAGCAAAAAAAGTCTAAAAAAACAAATGCTGAAGGGGTTTTAGAGAACAGCGTACCCTTTAGCTGCTGGTGGGATGCAACCTGGTAACAGCCAGTAGTGAGAACAGAATGGATGTGCGTTTAAGGGTAAAAATGGAGCTACCATGTGATCTGGTAGGCCCACTCATGCGCCTATCACCTGAGTAGACCAGAATCAAAAACACACAGGCTGGCAATCCTGCACTGCAGCAAGATGTACCATAGCCAAACCTGGAAGAAACCAAAATGTGCATAAACAGAAAAATGCACCAAGAAGAAGTCGTCCGTGTACACAATGGAATGTTAGCCATGAAAAAGCATGGAACAGTGCCATTGGCACCACCATAGAAGGACCGAGAGATAATCACCACACTAGAAGTAAGAAAGAAACCGAACGACAGACATCCTATGACATCACTTATAGGTGTTACCTAGGAATTGATACCCATGAAATAATTTCCAAGAGAAGGACACGCATAGATTCAGAAAACCAAATTATGTTTAACTAAATGGAAAGGTGTAAGGAATGTATGAAATAGGATATGGGGGTTAACAGACATATACTAATACATAGGAAATATATAATCACAAAATACCTATGGAACACGAAGAGAGGTCTACTCAACACTCTTTAATAACATACACAGGGAAAGGATCCAAACAGATACATTGATAGGATGAACCAGAAACTATGCAACTAGGAGAATCTACATTTTGATCAAATTTGCTCTGATAATTAATAAAAATTAAATTTAAATAACAAACAACAATTTAGGAGATATAAACTCTTGGGGGTTTTTGCTGGCACATTCCACTCTAATTCGCAGCTTACTAACACGATTGACGGGAAACATCTGTTGCCCAAAAACCCAGAGTTGGAAATGTAGAAATGCTGCCGCCTTGTGGCCGTTTCCCACAAGAGCGGCTTTAAACCCACAGCTAATGGTCACTTAACATTCACAAGGATTCAGGGCTGTAAAGGACACCTGCCCTAAAAAATTGTGCGGAGTTAGGGAATGGCCAAAAAATTTCAAATCTCTGAAATTTTTCAAGGAGATTGTATGGAGGGGTAAGTTTTACTCACTCACTTTCAAAAAAGAGGAAAATGGATAAAAGCTCAACATCAGTAATTATTACACTCATGCAAATCTAACCTCCGAAAAGGTTTCAACTCACACATGTCAACTACCATCAACTAAAAGTCTACAAACATTACATGCTGAAAGGGATTTAGAGAACTGTGTACCCTGTAGCTGCTGGTGAGATGTAAAGTGGTGACAGCCAATAATGAGAATAGAAAGGAGCTGCGTTTAAAAGTAAAAATTGAGCCATCCTTCCGTTCAGCAGGCCCACCGCTGAGACTCTCACCTGACAAGTCCAGAGTCGAGAAGGCACAGGCTTCAACAGCTGCACTGCAGGAATTTTCACAATAGCCAAGACACGGAAGCAACCAAAATGTCCATCACGATATCAGTTGAAAAAGAAGAAGTGGTCCATGTACACAATGGAATATTAGCCATGGAAAACAATGAAACACTGCTCTTTCAGGCACCATAGTTGAGCCTAGACATAATCACAGAACATGAGGTAAGTCGGAAAGCAAAAGACATATCCTATGATATCACTTACAGGCGTTATCTAACAACGGACACAAATGAACATATTTGCACAGAGAATGACACTCAAACACTTAGAAAACAAACTATGCTTATCTAAAAGGAAAGGTGGGGGTAATGGAAAAATTAAGATTAGGGTTACCATACGTGTACAAATACCTATTAAATACACATAAAAAAGACCGACCATATAGCAAGGGAGGTCTATGGAACACTCTGCAATAATTTACATGGGAAGTGGATCTGTGCATGAATATATATATATATATATATATATATATATATATATATATATATATATATACGTTATGCACAAATGAAGCAGATTGTGTACACCTAGGACAAACAATATTCTAATCATTACCCCTATTAAAAAAACTAAAACAACAAACAAGAAATAATGTAACATAAACTTATGGGGGTTTCTCCTGGCACATTCCATTTTAATTTTCAACCTAGGAAAAGGTATTCCAGAACAGCTCTGCTGCCCTAGTAACGAGATTTGTGAATGGAGAACTGCTGCCGCCTAGTGGCCGTTTACCACAAGAGCAGCTTTCAACCCAGTGCTAATGGTCACTAAATATTCACACTCATTACAGGCCTGTGAATGACACCTGCCCTCAAAAACAATCCTGGGAGCGAATATTGACCAAAAAATTCAATTTTGAGGGCAACCTTTCAAGAAGACAATTTCAAGAGGTTAATTGTATTCTACGTTTTTTTCATTTGTTCGTTAACAGAAATTTAAAAAGGTTTGGAAAAATGAACCTTAGAAAGAATTAAAGACATGCAAATCCAAATTACAAACATCCTACCAGCTCACAACAGTCAGAATGACCATCAGCAAACATTCTGCAAACAACAAATGCTGAAGGGGTTTGGAGAAATGCCTCGGCTTGGTTCAACGTGGGACATGGTAAGAGCCAGTAAGGAAAACACAAAGGAGGTGCATTGAAAAGGTAAATACTGAGCTGCCATTCAATCAAGCATACCCACTGCTGGGCTTATCGCCTGAGAGGATGAAAATCAAAAAGACACAGGCTGGACTTCACTGGTGGCGCAGTTGTTGAGAGTCTGCCGCCGAAGCAGGGGACACGGGTTTACGCCCCGGTTCGGGAAAATCACACATGCCGCGGAGCGGCTGGTCCCGTGAGTTATGACTGCTGGGCCTGTGCGTCCAGAGCCTGTGCCCTGCAACTGGTGTGGCCATGGCAGTGAGTGGCCTACGTACTGCAAAACAAGAAAAAAACATCCTGGCAATCCTGCACTCCAGCAATATTTATCATAGCCAACACTTGGAAGCTACGAAAATGTCCATCAACAGAGGAATGCACAAAGAAGAAGTGGTCCATGTACACAATGGAATATGACTCCAATAAAAAAATATAAACTCAATCTAGAAAACAAACAAAAGTAAAGAAACATCAGCTTTTGGGGGTTGATCCAGGCACATTCCACTTTAATTTAATACCGAGAAATACCACTGCAAGGTAGTCTGTTTCCCTAGTTAAAAGCTTGTGAAAAGCAGAAATGCTGCCACCCTCTGGCCGTGACCTGCAACAGCAGCTTTAAAAACTGTGCTAAGGGTCACTTCATATGCACCAGTACTGGAGGGCTGTAAATGAAACCTGCCCTCAGAATGTCATTAGGGAGGTAATGGCCAAAATATTTCTAAATGTCACACATACTTCACGAAAACAATTGGAAGAGGTAAGCTCTACTCACAGTTTGAAGAAAAAAAGGACATGCCAGAAAGCTCAATTTCAATGGATTATGAGATGCATGCAAATCCAACCACAAATATATAGCAGTTCACTCTTCTCAGAATAAACTTCAGCAAAAAAAAAACTACAAACAATAAATGCTGAAGGTGTTGTGCAGAAGTGTGTACCCTCAACTTTAAGTGGGATGTGACCTGGCAAGAGCCACTAACGAGAACAGAATGGAGGTGCCTTTACTAGGTAAATAATTTTCTACCATATGATCCAGCAGGCCCACTCCTGGGCCTATAACCTAAGAAGACAGAATTAGAAAGACACAGGGAGGTGAATGTGCATTGCCGCAGCATTACAATTGCCAAGTCATGTAAGCAACCAAAAAGTCCATCAACAGATGAGTGGACAAAGAAAACTGGTACATGTACAGACGGAGTATTAGCTAAGGAAAACAGGACATGATGTCATTTGCAGCACTCTAGATGAGTCTAGAGGTAATCACACAACTTGTAGTATGTCAGAAAGAGAAAGACACATATCGTATGGTATCACTTTTAGGTATTACCTATGAATGGATACCAGTGAAGGTATTTCCACAGAGAAGGGCAACCACTGATTCATTCAACAAACTTATGGTTCACCAATGGAAATTTGTGAGGATTGGATACATTAGGATATTGGGGTTAACAGACATATACAAACACACGTGAAATATATCATCACCAAAGACCGACGGAATACCAAGAGAAGACTACTCAACATTCTGTCATAACGTACAGGGGAAAAGGATTCCAGGAAGAATAGACATATGTTTATGTGTAAAAGAACCACATCTTGTACACCTAGAACAAGCCAAACATTGTAATCAAACTTGCTGTGATAAAAATAAAAATTAAATTAAATAAACGAACAAGAAATAGTGAGACATATACTTAAGGAGCTTTTCCCTGGCACACTCCATTCTAAATTACAACCTAGAACACAACTTCCATTGAGGCTCTGTTGCCCTAGTAACCAGATTTGGTAAAGTAGAACAGCTGCCACCTTGTGGGCGTTTCACACAACAGCAGCTTTAATCCCAGCATTAATGGTCAGTTGATATTCAAAATAATTGCAGGCCTGTAAATCACACCTGCACTGAAAACAAATCCTGGGGTCGTATATCGACCAAAAAATTCAAAGGCATCCATATTTCAAACCGACAGTTTCAAGAGGCATAATATATGCACATCTGTCTTCTGTTTCTTTGTCTTTGTTTCTTTTTTGTTAAAAAAAACGGGAATGGAAAAAGGCTGAACATCAGGAATCAATAAAGCCATGCAAATCAAGTGTACACAAACGTTCACCTGACAGCCGTCAGAATGATCATCAGCAAAAAAAAGTCTAAAAAAACAAATGCTGAAGGGGTTTTAGAGAACAGCGTACCCTTTAGCTGCTGGTGGGATGCAACCTGGTAACAGCCAGTAGTGAGAACAGAATGGATGTGCGTTTAAGGGTAAAAATGGAGCTACCATGTGATCTGGTAGGCCCACTCATGCGCCTATCACCTGAGTAGACCAGAATCAAAAACACACAGGCTGGCAATCCTGCACTGCAGCAAGATGTACCATAGCCAAACCTGGAAGAAACCAAAATGTGCATAAACAGAAAAATGCACCAAGAAGAAGTCGTCCGTGTACACAATGGAATGTTAGCCATGAAAAAGCATGGAACAGTGCCATTGGCACCACCATAGAAGGACCGAGAGATAATCACCACACTAGAAGTAAGAAAGAAACCGAACGACAGACATCCTATGACATCACTTATAGGTGTTACCTAGGAATTGATACCCATGAAATAATTTCCAAGAGAAGGACACGCATAGATTCAGAAAACCAAATTATGTTTAACTAAATGGAAAGGTGTAAGGAATGTATGAAATAGGATATGGGGGTTAACAGACATATACTAATACATAGGAAATATATAATCACAAAATACCTATGGAACACGAAGAGAGGTCTACTCAACACTCTTTAATAACATACACAGGGAAAGGATCCAAACAGATACATTGATAGGATGAACCAGAAACTATGCAACTAGGAGAATCTACATTTTGATCAAATTTGCTCTGATAATTAATAAAAATTAAATTTAAATAACAAACAACAATTTAGGAGATATAAACTCTTGGGGGTTTTTGCTGGCACATTCCACTCTAATTCGCAGCTTACTAACACGATTGACGGGAAACATCTGTTGCCCAAAAACCCAGAGTTGGAAATGTAGAAATGCTGCCGCCTTGTGGCCGTTTCCCACAAGAGCGGCTTTAAACCCACAGCTAATGGTCACTTAACATTCACAAGGATTCAGGGCTGTAAAGGACACCTGCCCTAAAAAATTGTGCGGAGTTAGGGAATGGCCAAAAAATTTCAAATCTCTGAAATTTTTCAAGGAGATTGTATGGAGGGGTAAGTTTTACTCACTCACTTTCAAAAAAGAGGAAAATGGATAAAAGCTCAACATCAGTAATTATTACACTCATGCAAATCTAACCTCCGAAAAGGTTTCAACTCACACATGTCAACTACCATCAACTAAAAGTCTACAAACATTACATGCTGAAAGGGATTTAGAGAACTGTGTACCCTGTAGCTGCTGGTGAGATGTAAAGTGGTGACAGCCAATAATGAGAATAGAAAGGAGCTGCGTTTAAAAGTAAAAATTGAGCCATCCTTCCGTTCAGCAGGCCCACCGCTGAGACTCTCACCTGACAAGTCCAGAGTCGAGAAGGCACAGGCTTCAACAGCTGCACTGCAGGAATTTTCACAATAGCCAAGACACGGAAGCAACCAAAATGTCCATCACGATATCAGTTGAAAAAGAAGAAGTGGTCCATGTACACAATGGAATATTAGCCATGGAAAACAATGAAACACTGCTCTTTCAGGCACCATAGTTGAGCCTAGACATAATCACAGAACATGAGGTAAGTCGGAAAGCAAAAGACATATCCTATGATATCACTTACAGGCGTTATCTAACAACGGACACAAATGAACATATTTGCACAGAGAATGACACTCAAACACTTAGAAAACAAACTATGCTTATCTAAAAGGAAAGGTGGGGGTAATGGAAAAATTAAGATTAGGGTTACCATACGTGTACAAATACCTATTAAATACACATAAAAAAGACCGACCATATAGCAAGGGAGGTCTATGGAACACTCTGCAATAATTTACATGGGAAGTGGATCTGTGCATGAATATATATATATATATATATATATATATATATATATATATATATATATACGTTATGCACAAATGAAGCAGATTGTGTACACCTAGGAAAAACAATATTCTAATCATTACCCCTATTAAAAAAACTAAAACAACAAACAAGAAATAATGTAACATAAACTTATGGGGGTTTCTCCTGGCACATTCCATTTTAATTTTCAACCTAGGAAAAGGTATTCCAGAACAGCTCTGCTGCCCTAGTAACGAGATTTGTGAATGGAGAACTGCTGCCGCCTAGTGGCCGTTTACCACAAGAGCAGCTTTCAACCCAGTGCTAATGGTCACTAAATATTCACACTCATTACAGGCCTGTGAATGACACCTGCCCTCAAAAACAATCCTGGGAGCGAATATTGACCAAAAAATTCAATTTTGAGGGCAACCTTTCAAGAAGACAATTTCAAGAGGTTAATTGTATTCTACGTTTTTTTCATTTGTTCGTTAACAGAAATTTAAAAAGGTTTGGAAAAATGAACCTTAGAAAGAATTAAAGACATGCAAATCCAAATTACAAACATCCTACCAGCTCACAACAGTCAGAATGACCATCAGCAAACATTCTGCAAACAATAAATGCTGAAGGGGTTTGGAGAAATGCCTCGGCTTGGTTCAACGTGGGACATGGTAAGAGCCAGTAAGGAAAACACAAAGGAGGTGCATTGAAAAGGTAAATACTGAGCTACTATTCAATCAAGCATACCCACTGCTGGGCTTATCGCCTGAGAGGATGAAAATCAAAAAGACACAGGCTGGACTTCACTGGTGGTGCAGTTGTTGAGAGTCTGCCGCCGAAGCAGGGGACACGGGTTTACGCCCCGGTTCGGGAAAATCACACATGCCGCGGAGCGGCTGGTCCCGTGACCTATGGCTGCTGGGCCAGTGCGTCCAGAGCCTGTGCCCTGCAACTGGTGTGGCCATGGCAGTGAGTGGCCTACGTACTGCAAAACAAGAAAAAAACATCCTGGCAATCCTGCACTCCAGCAATATTTATCATAGCCAACACTTGGAAGCTACGAAAATGTCCATCAACAGAGGAATGCACAAAAAAGAAGTGGTCCATGTACACAATGGAATATGACTCCAATAAAAAAATATAAACTCAATCTAGAAAACAAACAAAAGTAAAGAAACATCAGCTTTTGGGGGTTGATCCAGGCACATTCCACTTTAATTTAATACCGAGAAATACCACTGCAAGGTAGTCTGTTTCCCTAGTTAAAAGCTTGTGAAAAGCAGAAATGCTGCCACCCTCTGGCCGTGACCTGCAACAGCAGCTTTAAAAACTGTGCTAAGGGTCACTTCATATGCACCAGTACTGGAGGGCTGTAAATGAAACCTGCCCTCAGAATGTCATTAGGGAAGTAATGGCCAAAATATTTCTAAATGTCACACATACTTCACGAAAACAATTGGAAGAGGTAAGCTCTACTCACAGTTTGAAGAAAAAAAGGACATGCCAGAAAGCTCAATTTCAATGGATTATGAGACGCATGCAAATCCAACCACAAATATATAGCAGTTCACTCTTCTCAGAATAAACTTCAGCAAAAAAAAAACTACAAACAATAAATGCTGAAGGTGTTGTGCAGAAGTGTGTACCCTCAACTTTAAGTGGGATGTGACCGGGTAAGAGCCACTAACGAGAACAGAATGGAGGTGCCTTTACTAGGTAAATAATTTTCTACCATATGATCCAGCAGGCCCACTCCTGGGCCTATAACCTAAGAAGACAGAATTAGAAAGACACAGGGAGGTGAATGTGCATTGCTGCAGCATTACAATTGCCAAGTCATGGAAGCAACCAAAAAGTCCATCAACAGATGAGTGGACAAAGAAAACTGGTACATGTACAGACGGAGTATTGGCTAAGGAAAAAAGGACATGATGTCATTTGCAGCACTCTAGATGAGTCTAGAGGTAATCACACAACTTGTAGTATGTCAGAAAGAGAAAGACACATATCGTATGGTATCACTTTTAGGTATTACCTATGAATGGATACCAGTGAAGATATTTCCACAGAGAAGGGGAACCACTGATTCATTCAACAAACTTATGGTTCACCAATGGAAATTTGTGAGGATTGGATACATTAGGATATTGGGGTTAACAGACATATACAAACACAGGTAAAATATATCAACACCAAAGACCTACGGAATACCAAGAGAAGACTACTCCACATTCTGTCATAACGTACATGGGAAAAGGATTCCAGGAAGAATAGACATATGTTTATGTGTAAAAGAACCACATCTTGCACACCTAGAACAAGCCAAACATTGCAATCAAACTTGCTGTGATAAAAATAAAAATTAAATTAAATAAACGAACAAGAAGTAGTGAGACATATACTTAAGGGGCTTTTCCCTGGCACACACCATTCTAAATTACAACCTAGAACACAACTTCCATTGAGGCTCTGTTGCCCTAGTAACCAGATTTGGTAAAGTAGAACAGCTGCCACCTTGTGGGCGTTTCACACAACAGCAGCTTTAATCCCAGCGTTAATGGTCAGTTGATATTCAAAATCATTGCAGGCCTGTAAATCACACCTGCACTGAAAACAAATCCTGGGGTCGTATATCGACCAAAAAATTCAAAGGCATCCATATTTCAAACCGACAGTTTCAAGAGGCATAATTTATGCACATTTGTCTTCTGTTTCTTTTTCTTTCTTTCTTTTTTGTTAGAACAACGGGAATGGAAAAAGGCTGAACATCAGGAATCAATAAAGCCATGCAAATCCAGTGTACACAAACGTTCACCTGACAGCCGTCAGAATGATCATCAGCAAAAAAAGTCTACAAAAAATAAATGCTGAAGGGGTTTTAGAGAACTGCATACCGTTTGGTTGCTGGTGGGATGCAACCTGGTAACAGCCAGTAGTGAGAACAGAATGGAGGTGCGTTTAAGGGTAAAAATGGAGCTACCATGTGATCTGGTAGGCCCACTCATGGGCCTATCACCTGAGTAGACCAGAAGCAAAAACACACAGGCTGGCAATCCTGCACTGGAGCAAGGTGTACCATAGCCAAACCTGGAAGAAACCAAAATGTGCATCAACAGAAAAATGCACCAAGAACAAGTCGTCCGTGTACACAATGGAATGTTAGCCATGAAAAAGCATGGAACAGTGCCGTTGGCACCACCATAGAAGGACCGAGAGATAATCACCACACTGGAAGTAAGAAAGAAACCGAAAGACAGACATCCTATGACATCACTTATAGGTGTTACCTAGGAATTGATACCCATGAAATAATTTCCAAGAGAAGGACATGCATAGATTCAGAAAACCAAATTATGTTTAACCAAATGGAAAGGTGTAAGGAATGTATGAATTAGGATATGGGGGTTAACAGACATATACTAATACATATGAAATATATTATCACAAAATACCTAAGGAATACGAACAGAGGTCTACTCAACACTCTATAATAACATACACGGGAATGGATCCAAAGAGGAATAGACAGATACATTGATAGGAAGAACCAGAAACTGTACACCTAGAAGAATCTACATTTTGATCAAATTTGCTCTGATAATTAATAAAAATTAAATTTAAATTACAAAGAACAATTTAGGAGATATAAGCTCTTGGGGGTTTGCGCTGGCACATTCCACTCTGATTCGCAGCTTACTAACACGATTGCCGGGAAACCTCTCTTGCCCAAAAACCCAGAGTTGGAAAGGTAGAAATGCTGCCGCCTTGCGGCCGTTTCCCACAAGAGCAGCTTTGAACCCACAGCTAATGGTCATTTAACATTCACAAGGATTCAGGGCTGTAAAGGACACGTGCCCTAAAAAATTGTGCGGAGGTAGGGAATAGCCAAAAAATCCAAGAGTGTTAAATTTTTCAAGGAGATTGGATGGAGGGGTAAGTTTTATTCACTCATTTTCAAAAAAGAGGAAAATGGATAAAAGCTCAACATCAGTAATTAGTAGACTCATGCAAATCTAACCTCCAAAATGATTCCAACTCACACATGTCAACTACCATCAGCTGGAAGTCTACAAACATTAAATGCTGAAGGTGTTTTGGAGAACTGTGTACCCTCTAGCTGCTGGTGAGATGTAAAGTGGTGACAGCCCATAATAAGAATAGAAAGGAGCTGCGTTTCAAAGTAAAAATTGAGCCACCATTCCGTTCAGCAGGCCCACCGCTGAGACTCTCACCTGACAAGTCCAGAGTCGAGAAGGCACAGGCTTCAACAGCTGCACTGCAGGAATTTTCACAATAGCCAAGACACGGAAGCAACCAAAATGTCCATCACGATATCAGTTGAAAAAGAAGAAGTGGTCCATGTACACAATGGAATATTAGCCATGGAAAACAATGAAACACTGCTCTTTCAGGCACCATAGATGAGCCTAGAGATAATCACAGAACATGAGGTAAGTCGGAAAGCAAAAGACATATCCTATGATATCACTTACAGGTGTTCTCTAACAACTGACACAAATGAACATATTTGCACAGAGAAAGACACTCACACACTTAGAAAACAAACTATGCTTATCTAAAAGGAAAGGTGGGGGGAATGGAAAAATTAAGATTAGGGTTACCATACGTTTACAAATACCTATTAAATACACATAACAAAAAGACCGACCATATAGCAAGGGAGGTCTATGGAACACTCTGCAATAATTTACATGGGAAGTGGATCTGTGCATGAATATATATATATATATGTTATGCACAAATGAACCAGATTGTGTACACCTAGGACAAACAATATTCTAATCATTACCCCTATTTAAAAAAAACTAAAACAACAAACAAGAAATAATGTAACATAAACTTATGGGGGTTTCTCCTGGCACATTCCATTTTAATTTACAACCTAGGAACAGGGATTCCAGAACGGCTCTGCTGCCCTAGTAACCAGATTTGGGAATGGAGAAATGCTGACGCCTAGTGGCTGTTTACCACAACAGCAGCTTTCAACCCAGTGCTAATGGTCACTAAATATTCACACTGATTACAGGCCTGTGAATGACACCTGCCCTCAAAAACAATCCTGGGAGCGAATATTGACCAAAAAATTCAATTTTGAGGGCAACCTTTCAAGAAGACAATTTCAAGAGGTTAATTGTATTCTACGTTTTTTTCATTTGCTCGTTAACAGAAATTTTAAAAGGTGTGGAAAAATGAATCTTAGAAAGAATTAAGGACATGCAAATCCAAATTACAAAAATCCTATCAGTTCACAACAGTCAGAATGACCATCAGCAAAAATTCTGCAAACAATAAATGCTGAAGGGGTTGTGGAGAAATGCCTAGGCTTGGTTCAACGTGGGACATGGTAAGAGCCAGTAAGGAAAACACAAAGGAGGTGCATTGAAAAGGTAAATACTGAGCTACTATTCAATCAAGCATACCCACTGCTGGGCCTATCGCCTGAGAGGATGAGAATCAAAAAGACAGAGGCTGGACTTCACTGGTGGCGCAGTGGTTGAGAGTCCGCCGCCGAAGCACGGGACACGGGTTTATGCCCCGGTTCGGGAAAATCACACATGCCGCGGAGCGGCTGGTCCCGTGAGCTATGGCTGCTGGGCCTGTGCATCCAGAGCCTGTGCTCTGCAATCGGAGTGGCCATGGCAGTGAGTGGCCTACGTACTGCAAAACAAGAAAAAAACAGCCTGGCAATCCTGCACTCCAGCAATATTTATCATAGCCAAAACTTGCAAGCTACGAAAATGTCCATTAACAGAGGAATGCACAAAGAAGAAGTGGTCCATGTACACAATGGAATATGACTCCAATAAAAAAATATGAACTTAATCTAGAAAACAAACAAAAGTAAAAAAAATCAGCTTTTGGGGGTTTATCCAGGCACATTCCACTCTAATTTATAACCGAGATATACCACTGCAAGGTAGTCTGTTTCCCTAGTTAAAAGCTTGTGAAAAGCAGAAATGCTGCCACCCTCTGGCCGTGACCTGCAACAGCAGCTTTAAAACCTGTGCTAAGGGTCACTTCATATGCACCAGTACTGGAGGGCTGTAAATGAAACCTGCCCTCAGAATGTCATTAGGGAGGTAATGGCCAAAATATTTCTAAATGTCACACATACTTCACGAAAACAATTGGAAGAGGTAAGCTCTACTCACAGTTTGAAGAGAAAAAGGACATGCCAGAAAGCTCAATTTCAATGGATTATGAGACGCATGCAAATCCAACCACAAACATATAGCAGCTCACACTTGTCAGAATAAACTTCAGCAAAAAAAACCCTACAAACAATAAATGCTGAAGGTGTTGTGCAGAAGTGCATACCCTCAACTTTAAGTGGGATGTGACCTGGTAAGAGCCACTAACGAGAACCGAATGGAGGTGCTTTTACTACGTAAATATTTTTCTACCATAGGAACCAGCAGGCCCACTCCTGGGCCTATAACCTAAGAAGACAGAATTGGAAAGACACAGTGAGGCGAATGTGCATTGCCGCAGCTTTACAATTGCCAAGTCATGGAAGCAACCAAAAAGTCCATCAACAGACGAGTGGACAAAGAAAACTGGTACATGTACAGACGGAGTATTGGCCAAGGAGAAAAAGGACACGACGTCATTTGCAGCACTGTAGATGAGTCTAGAGGCAATCACACAACTTGTAGTATGTCAGAAAGAGAAAGACACATATCGGATGATATCACTTTTAGGTATTACCTATAAATGGATACCAGTGAAGATATTTCCACAGAGAAGGGCAACCACTGATTCATTCAAAAAACTTATGTTTCACCAGTGGAAATTTGTGGGGATTGGATACATTAGGATATTGGGGTTAACAGACATATACAAACACACGTGAAATATATCATCACCAAAGACCGACGGAATACCAAGAGAAGACTACTCAACATTCTGTCATAACGTACAGGGGAAAAGGATTCCAGGAAGAATAGACATATGTTTATGTGTAAAAGAACCACATCTTGCACACCTAGAACAAGCCAAACATTGTAATCAAACTTGCTGTGATAAAAATAAAAATTAAATTAAATAAACGAACAAGAAGTAGTGAGGCATATACTTAAGGGGCTTTTCCCTGGCACACACCATTCTAAATTACAACCTAGAACACAACTTCCATTGAGGCTCTGTTGCCCTAGTAACCAGATTTGGTAAAGTAGAACAGCTGCCACCTTGTGGGCGTTTCACACAACAGCAGCTTTAATCCCAGCGTTAATGGTCAGTTGATATTCAAAATCATTGCAGGCCTGTAAATCACACCTGCACTGAAAACAAATCCTGGGGTCGTATATCGACCAAAAAATTCAAAGGCATCCATATTTCAAACCGACAGTTTCAAGAGGCATAATATATGCACATCTGTCTTCTGTTTCTTTTTCTTTGTTTCTTTTTTGTTAAAAAAAAACGGGAATGGAAAAAGGCTGAACATCAGGAATCAATAAAGCCATGCAAATCCAGTGTACACAAACGTTCACCTGACAGCCGTCAGAATGATCATCAGCAAAAAAAGTCTAAAACAACAAATGCTGAAAGGGTTTTAGAGAACAGCGTACCCTTTAGCTGCTGGTGGGATGCAACCTGGTAACAGCCAGTAGTGAGAACAGAATGGATGTGCGTTTAAGGGTAAAAATGGAGCTACCATGTGATCTGGTAGGCCCACTCATGCGCCTATCACCTGAGTAGACCGGAATCAAAAACACACAGGCTGGCAATCCTGCACTGCAGCAAGATGTACCATAGCCAAACCTGGAAGAAACCAAAATGTGCATCAACAGAAAAATGCACCAAGAAGAAGTCGTCCGTGTACACAATGGAATGTTAGCCATGAAAAAGCATGGAACAGTGCCATTGGCACCACCATAGAAGGACCGAGAGATAATCACCACACTAGAAGTAAGAAAGAAACCGAAAGACAGACATCCTATGACATCACTTATAGGTGTTACCTAGGAATTGATACCCATGAAATAATTTCCAAGAGAAGGACACGCATAGATTCAGAAAACCAAATTATGTTTAACCAAATGGAAAGGTGTAAGGAATGTATGAATTAGGATATGGGGCTTAACAGACATATACTAATACATAGGAAATATATAATCACAAAATACCTAAGGAATACGAAGAGAGGTCTACTCAACACTCTATAATAACATACACGGGAATGGATCCAAAGAGGAATAGACAGATACATTGATAGGATGAACCAGAAACTGTACACCTAGGAGACTCTACATTTTGATCAAATTTCCTCTGATAATTAATAAAAATTAAAGTTAAAAAGCAAACAACAATTTAGGAGATATAAGCTCTTGGGGGTTTGCACTGGCACATTGCACTCTAATTCGCAGCTTACTAACACGATGGCCACGAAAGCTCTGTGGCCCAAAATCCCAGAGCTGGAAATGTAGAAATGCTGCCGCCTTGTGGCCGTTTCCCACAAGAGCGGCTTTGAACCCACAGCTAATGGTCACTTAACATTCACAAGGATTCAGGGCTGTAAAGGACACCTGCCCTAAAAAATTGTGCGGAGGTAGGGAACGGCCAAAAAAATTCAAAAGTGTTAAATTTTTCAAGGAGATTGGATGGAGGGGTAAGTTTTACTCACTCATTTTCAAAAAAGAGGAAAATGGATAAAAGCTCAACATCAGTAATTAGTAGACTCATGCAAATCTAACCTCCAAAATGATTCCAACTCACACATGTCAACTACCATCAGCTGGAAGTCTACAAACATTAAATGCTGAAGGTGTTTTAGAGAACTGTGTACCCTCTAGCTGCTGGTGAGATGTAAAGTGGTGACAGCCAATAATGAGAATAGAAAGGAGCTGCGTTTAAAAGTAAAAATTGAGCCACCATTCCGTTCAGCAGGCCCACCGCTGAGACTCTCACCTGACAAGTCCAGAGTCGAGAAGGCACAGGCTTCAACAGCTGCACTGCAGGAATTTTCACAATAGCCAAGACACGGAAGCAACCAAAATGTCCATCACGATATCAGTTGAAAAAGAAGAAGTGGTCCATGTACACAATGGAATATTAGCCATGGAAAACAATGAAACACTGCTCTTTCAGACACCATAGTTGAGCCTAGAGATAATCACAGAACATGAGGTAAGTCGGAAAGCAAAAGACATATCCTATGATATCACTTACAGGCATTATCTAACAACTGACACAAATGAACATATTTGCACAGAGAAAGACACTCACACACTTAGAAAACAAACTAGGCTTATCTAAAAGGAAAGGTGGGGGGAATGGAAAAATTAACATTAGGATTACCATACGTGTACAAATAACTATTAAATACACATAACAAAAAGACCGACCATATAGAAAGGGAGGTCTATGGAACACTCTGCAATAAATTACATGGGAAGTGGATCTGTGCATGAATATATATATATATATATATATATATATATATATATACATATATATATATATATGATATGCACAAATGAACCAGATTGTGTACACCTAGGACAAACAATATTCTAATCATTACCCCTATTAAAAAAACTAAAACAACAAACAAGAAATAATGTAACATAAACTTATGGGGGTTTCTCCTGGCACATTCCATTTTAATTTTCAACCTAGGAAAAGGTATTCCAGAACAGCTCTGCTGCCCTAGTAACGAGATTTGTGAATGGAGAAATGCTGCCGCCTAGTGGCCGTTTACCACAAGAGCAGCTTTCAACCCAGTGCTAATGGTCACTAAATATTCACACTCATTACAGGCCTGTGAATGACACCTGCCCTCAAAAACAATCCTGGGAGCGAATATTGACCAAAAAATTCAATTTTGAGGGCAACCTTTCAAGAAGACAATTTCAAGAGGTTAATTGTATTCTACGTTTTTTTCATTTGTTCGTTAACAGAAATTTAAAAAGGTTTGGAAAAATGAAACTTAGAAAGAATTAAAGACATGCAAATCCAAATTACAAACATCCTACCAGCTCACAACAGTCAGAATGACCATCAGCAAAAATTCTGCAAACAATAAATGCTGAAGGGGTTTGGAGAAATGCCTCGGCTTGGTTCAACGTGGGACATGGTAAGAGCCAGTAAGGAAAACACAAAGGAGGTGCATTGAAAAGGTAAATACTGAGCTGCCATTCAATCAAGCATACCCACTGCTGGGCTTATCGCCTGAGAGGATGAAAATCAAAAAGACACAGGCTGGACTTCACTGGTGGCGCAGTTGTTGAGAGTCTGCCGCCGAAGCAGGGGACACGGGTTTACGCCCCGGTTCGGGAAAATCACACATGCCGCGGAGCGGCTGGTCCCGTGAGCTATGACTGCTGGGCCTGTGCGTCCAGAGCCTGTGCTCTGCAACTGGTGTAGCCATGGCAGTGAGTGGCCTACGTACTGCAAAACAAGAAAAAAACATCCTGGCAATCCTGCACTCCAGCAATATTTATCATAGCCAACACTTGGAAGCTACGAAAATGTCCATCAACAGAGGAATGCACAAAGAAGAAGTGGTCCATGTACACAATGGAATATGACTCCAATAAAAAAATATAAACTCAATCTAGAAAACAAACAAAAGTAAAGAAACATCAGCTTTTGGGGGTTGATCCAGGCACATTCCACTTTAATTTAATACCGAGAAATACCACTGCAAGGTAGTCTGTTTCCCTAGTTAAAAGCTTGTGAAAAGCAGAAATGCTGCCACCCTCTGGCCGTGACCTGCAACAGCAGCTTTAAAAACTGTGCTAAGGGTCACTTCATATGCACCAGTACTGGAGGGCTGTAAATGAAACCTGCCCTCAGAATGTCATTAGGGAGGTAATGGCCAAAATATTTCTAAATGTCACACATACTTCACGAAAACAATTGGAAGAGGTAAGCTCTACTCACAGTTTGAAGAAAAAAAGGACATGCCAGAAAGCTCAATTTCAATAGATTATGAGACGCATGCAAATCCAACCACAAATATATAGCAGTTCACTCTTCTCAGAATAAACTTCAGCAAAAAAAAAACTACAAACAATAAATGCTGAAGGTGTTGTGCAGAAGTGTGTACCCTCAACTTTAAGTGGGATGTGACCGGGTAAGAGCCACTAACGAGAACAGAATGGAGGTGCCTTTACTAGGTAAATAATTTTCTACCATATGATCCAGCAGGCCCACTCCTGGGCCTATAACCTAAGAAGACAGAATTAGAAAGACAGAGGGAGGTGAATGTGCATTGCCGCAGCATTACAATTGCCAAGTCATGGAAGCAACCAAAAAGTCCATCAACAGATGAGTGGACAAAGAAAACTGGTACATGTACAGACGGAGTATTGGCTAAGGAAAAAAGGACATGATGTCATTTGCAGCACTCTAGATGAGTCTAGAGGTAATCACACAACTTGTAGTATGTCAGAAAGAGAAAGACACATATCGTATGGTATCACTTTTAGGTATTACCTATGAATGGATACCAGTGAAGATATTTCCACAGAGAAGGGGAACCACTGATTCATTCAACAAACTTATGGTTCACCAATGGAAATTTGTGAGGATTGGATACATTAGGATATTGGGGTTAACAGACATATACAAACACAGGTAAAATATATCATCACCAAAGACCTACAGAATACCAAGAGTAGACTACTCCACATTCTGTCATAACGTACATGGGAAAAGGATTCCAGGAAGAATAGACATATGTTTATGTGTAAAAGAACCACATCTTGCACACCTAGAACAAGCCAAACATTGCAATCAAACTTGCTGTGATAAAAATAAAAATTAAATTAAATAAACAAACAAGAAGTAGTGAGACATATACTTAAGGGGCTTTTCCCTGGCACACACCATTCTAAATTACAACCTAGAACACAACTTCCATTGAGGCTCTGTTGCCCTCGTAACCAGATTTGGTAAAGTTGAACAGCTGCCACCTTGTGGGCGTTTCACACAACAGCAGCTTTAATCCCAGCGTTAATGGTCAGTTGATATTCAAAATCATTGCAGGCCTGTAAATCACACCTGCACTGAAAACAAATCCTGGGGTCGTATATCGACCAAAAAATTCAAAGGCATCCATATTTCAAACCGACAGTTTCAAGAGGCATAATATATGCACATCTGTCTTCTGTTTCTTTTTCTTTCTTTCTTTTTTTGTTAAAAAAAACGGGAATGGAAAAAGGCTGAACATCAGGAATCAATAAAGCCATGCAAATCCAGTGTACACAAACGTTCACCTGACAGCCGTCAGAATGATCATCAGCAAAAAAAGTCTAAAAAAACAAATGCTGAAAGGGTTTTAGAGAACAGCGTACCCTTTAGCTGCTGGTGGGATGCAACCTGGTAACAGCCAGTAGTGAGAACAGAATGGATGTGCGTTTAAGGGTAAAAATGGAGCTACCATGTGATCTGGTAGGCCCACTCATGCGCCTATCACCTGAGTAGACCGGAATCAAAAACACACAGGCTGGCAATCCTGCACTGCAGCAAGATGTACCATAGCCAAACCTGGAAGAAACCAAAATGTGCATCAACAGAAAAATGCACCAAGAAGAAGTCGTCCGTGTACACAATGGAATGTTAGCCATGAAAAAGCATGGAACAGTGCCATTGGCACCACCATAGAAGGACCGAGAGATAATCACCACACTAGAAGTAAGAAAGAAACCGAAAGACAGACATCCTATGACATCACTTATAGGTGTTACCTAGGAATTGATACCCATGAAATAATTTCCAAGAGAAGGACACGCATAGATTCAGAAAACCAAATTATGTTTAACCAAATGGAAAGGTGTAAGGAATGTATGAAATAGGATATGGGGCTTAACAGACATATACTAATACATAGGAAATATATAATCACAAAATACCTAAGGAATACGAAGAGAGGTCTACTCAACACTCTATAATAACATACACGGGAATGGATCCAAAGAGGAATAGACAGATACATTGATAGGATGAACCAGAAACTGTACACCTAGGAGACTCTACATTTTGATCAAATTTCCTCTGATAATTAATAAAAATTAAAGTTAAAAAGCAAACAACAATTTAGGAGATATAAGCTCTTGGGGGTTTGCACTGGCACATTGCACTCTAATTCGCAGCTTACTAACACGATGGCCACGAAAGCTCTGTGGCCCAAAATCCCAGAGCTGGAAATGTAGAAATGCTGCCGCCTTGTGGCCGTTTCCCACAAGAGCAGCTTTGAACCCACAGCTAATGGTCACTTAACATTCACAAGGATTCAGGGCTGTAAAGGACACCTGCCCTAAAAAATTGTGCGGAGGTAGGGAACGGCCAAAAAAATTCAAAAGTGTTAAATTTTTCAAGGAGATTGGATGGAGGGGTAAGTTTTATTCACTCATTTTCAAAAAAGAGGAAAATGGATAAAAGCTCAACATCAGTAATTAGTAGACTCATGCAAATCTAACCTCCAAAATGATTCCAACTCACACATGTCAACTACCATCAGCTGGAAGTCTACAAACATTAAATGCTGAAGGTGTTTTAGAAAACTGTGTACCCTCTAGCTGCTGGTGAGATGTAAAGTGGTGACAGCCAATAATGAGAATAGAAAGGAGCTGCGTTTAAAAGTAAAAATTGAGCCACCATTCCGTTCAGCAGGCCCACCGCTGAGACTCTCACCTGACAAGTCCAGAGTCGAGAAGGCACAGGCTTCAACAGCTGCACTGCAGGAATTTTCACAATAGCCAAGACACGGAAGCAACCAAAATGTCCATCACGATATCAGTTGAAAAAGAAGAAGTGGTCCATGTACACAATGGAATATTAGCCATGGAAAACAATGAAACACTGCTCTTTCAGACACCATAGTTGAGCCTAGAGATAACCACAGAACATGAGGTAAGTCGGAAAGCAAAAGACATATCCTATGATATCACTTACAGGCATTATCTAACAACTGACACAAATGAACATATTTGCACAGAGAAAGACACTCACACACTTAGAAAACAAACTAGGCTTATCTAAAAGGAAAGGTGGGGGGAATGGAAAAATTAACATTAGGATTACCATACGTGTACAAATAACTATTAAATACACATAACAAAAAGACCGACCATATAGAAAGGGAGGTCTATGGAACACTCTGCAATAAATTACATGGGAAGTGGATCTGTGCATGAATATATATATATATATATATATATATATATATATATATATATATATATATATATATATATATATGATATGCACAAATGAACCAGATTGTGTACACCTAGGACAAACAATATTCTAATCATTACCCCTATTAAAAAAACTAAAACAACAAACAAGAAATAATGTAACATAAACTTATGGGGGTTTCTCCTGGCACATTCCATTTTAATTTTCAACCTAGGAAAAGGTATTCCAGAACAGCTCTGCTGCCCTAGTAACGAGATTTGTGAATGGAGAACTGCTGCCGCCTAGTGGCCGTTTACCACAAGAGCAGCTTTCAACCCAGTGCTAATGGTCACTATATATTCACACTCATTACAGGCCTGTGAATGACACCTGCCCTCAAAAACAATCCTGGGAGCGAATATTGACCAAAAAATTCAATTTTGAGGGCAACCTTTCAAGAAGACAATTTCAAGAGGTTAATTGTATTCTACGTTTTCTTCATTTGTTCGTTAACAGAAATTTAAAAAGGTTTGGAAAAATGAACCTTAGAAAGAATTAAAGACATGCAAATCCAAATTACAAACATCCTACCAGCTCACAACAGTCAGAATGACCATCAGCAAAAATTCTGCAAACAATAAATGCTGAAGGGGTTTGGAGAAATGCCTCGGCTTGGTTAAACGTGGGACATGGTAAGAGCCAGTAAGGAAAACACAAAGGAGGTGCATTGAAAAGGTAAATACTGAGCTACTATTCAATCAAGCATACACACTGCTGGGCCTATCGCCTGAGAGGATGAGAATCAAAAACACACAGGCTGGACTTCACTGGTGGCGCAGTGGTTGAGAGTCCGCCGCCGAAGCACGGGACACGGGTTTATGCCCCGGTTCGGGAAAATCACACATGCCGTGGAGCGGCTGGTCCCTTGAGCTATGGCTGCTGGGCCTGTGCATCCAGAGCCTGTGCTCTGCAATCGGAGTGGCCATGGCAGTGAGTGGCCTACGTACTGCAAAACAAGAAAAAAACATCCTGGCAATCCTGCACTCCAGCAATATTTATCATAGCCAAAACTTGCAAGCTACGAAAATGTCCATTAACAGAGGAATGCACAAAGAAGAAGTGGTCCATGTACACAATGGAATATGACTCCAATAAAAAAATATGAACTTAATCTAGAAAACAAACAAAAGTAAAAAAAAACATCAGCTTTTGGGGTTTATCAAGGCACATTCCACTCTAATTTATAACCGAGATATACCACTGCAAGGTAGTCTGTTTCCCTAGTTAAAAGCTTGTGAAAAGCAGAAATGCTGCCACCCTCTGGCCGTGACCTGCAATAGCAGATTTAAAACCTGTGCTAAGGGTCACTTCATATGCACCAGTACTGGAGGGCTGTAAATGAAACCTGCCCTCAGAATGTCATTAGGGAGGTAATGGCCAAAATATTTCTAAATGTCACACATACTTCACGAAAACAATTTGAAGAGGTAAGCTCTACTCACAGTTTGAAGAGAAAAAGGACATGCCAGAAAGCTCAATTTCAATGGATTATGAGACGCATGCAAATCCAACCACAAACATATAGCAGCTCACACTTGTCAGAATAAACTTCAGCAAAAAAAACCCTACAAACAGTAAATGCTGAAGGTGTTGTGCAGAAGTGCATACCCTCAACTTTAAGTGGGATGTGACCTGGTAAGAGCCACTAACGAGAACCGAATGGAGGTGCTTTTACTACGTAAATATTTTTCTACCATAGGAACCAGCAGGCCCACTCCTGGGCCTATAACCTAAGAAGACAGAATTGGAAAGACACAGTGAGGCGAATGTGCATTGCCGCAGCTTTACAATTGCCAAGTCATGGAAGCAACCAAAAAGTCCATCAACAGACGAGTGGACAAAGAAAACTGGTACATGTACAGACGGAGTATTGGCCAAGGAGAAAAAGGACACGACGTCATTTGCAGCACTGTAGATGAGTCTAGAGGCAATCACACAACTTGTAGTATGTCAGAAAGAGAAAGACACATATCGGATGATATCACTTTTAGGTATTACCTATAAATGGATACCAGTGAAGATATTTCCACAGAGAAGGGCAACCACTGATTCATTCAAAAAACTTATGTTTCACCAGTGGAAATTTGTGGGGATTGGATACATTAGGATATTGGGGTTAACAGACATATACAAACACACGTGAAATATATCATCACCAAAGACCGACGGAATACCAAGAGAAGACTACTCAACATTCTGTCATAACGTACAGGGGAAAAGGATTCCAGGAAGAATAGACATATGTTTATGTGTAAAAGAACCACATCTTGCACACCTAGAACAAGCCAAACATTGTAATCAAACTTGCTGTGATAAAAATAAAAATTAAATTAAATAAACGAACAAGAAGTAGTGAGGCATATACTTAAGGGGCTTTTCCCTGGCACACACCATTCTAAATTACAACCTAGAACACAACTTCCATTGAGGCTCTGTTGCCCTAGTAACCAGATTTGGTAAAGTAGAACAGCTGCCACCTTGTGGGCGTTTCACACAACAGCAGCTTTAATCCCAGCGTTAATGGTCAGTTGATATTCAAAATCATTGCAGGCCTGTAAATCACACCTGCACTGAAAACAAATCCTGGGGTTGTATATCGACCAAAAAATTCAAAGGCATCCATATTTCAAACCGACAGTTTCAAGAGGCATAATATATGCACATCTGTCTTCTGTTTCTTTTTCTTTGTTTCTTTTTTGTTAAAAAAAAACGGGAATGGAAAAAGGCTGAACATCAGGAATCAATAAAGCCATGCAAATCCAGTGTACACAAACGTTCACCTGACAGCCGTCAGAATGATCATCAGCAAAAAAAGTCTAAAAAAACAAATGCTGAAAGGGTTTTAGAGAACAGCGTACCCTTTAGCTGCTGGTGGGATGCAACCTGGTAACAGCCAGTAGTGAGAACAGAATGGATGTGCGTTTAAGGGTAAAAATGGAGCTACCATGTGATCTGGTAGGCCCACTCATGCGCCTATCACCTGAGTAGACCGGAATCAAAAACACACAGGCTGGCAATCCTGCACTGCAGCAAGATGTACCATAGCCAAACCTGGAAGAAACCAAAATGTGCATCAACAGAAAAATGCACCAAGAACAAGTCGTCCGTGTACACAATGGAATGTTAGCCATGAAAAAGCATGGAACAGTGCCGTTGGCACCACCATAGAAGGACCGAGAGATAATCACCACACTGGAAGTAAGAAAGAAACCGAAAGACAGACATCCTATGACATCACTTATAGGTGTTACCTAGGAATTGATACCCATGAAATAATTTCCAAGAGAAGGACATGCATAGATTCAGAAAACCAAATTATGTTTAACCAAATGGAAAGGTGTAAGGAATGTATGAATTAGGATATGGGGGTTAACAGACATATACTAATACATATGAAATATATTATCACAAAATACCTAAGGAATACGAACAGAGGTCTACTCAACACTCTATAATAACATACACGGGAATGGATCCAAAGAGGAATAGACAGATACATTGATAGGATGAACCAGAAACTGTACACCTAGGAGAATCTACATTTTGATCAAATTTGCTCTGATAATTAATAAAAATTAAATTTAAATTACAAAGAACAATTTAGGAGATATAAGCTCTTGGGGGTTTGCGCTGGCACATTCCACTCTGATTCGCAGCTTACTAACACGATTGCCGGGAAACCTCTCTTGCCCAAAAACCCAGAGTTGGAAAGGTAGAAATGCTGCCGCCTTGTGGCCGTTTCCCACAAGAGCAGCTTTGAACCCACAGCTAATGGTCATTTAACATTCACAAGGATTCAGGGCTGTAAAGGACACGTGCCCTAAAAAATTGTGCGGAGGTAGGGAATGGCCAAAAAATCCAAGAGTGTTAAATTTTTCAAGGAGATTGGATGGAGGGGTAAGTTTTATTCACTCATTTTCAAAAAAGAGGAAAATGGATAAAAGCTCAACATCAGTAATTAGTAGACTCATGCAAATCTAACCTCCAAAATGATTCCAACTCACACATGTCAACTACCATCAGCTGGAATTCTACAAACATTAAATGCTGAAGGTGTTTTGGAGAACTGTGTACCCTCTAGCTGCTGGTGAGATGTAAAGTGGTGACAGCCCATAATAAGAATAGAAAGGAGCTGCGTTTCAAAGTAAAAATTGAGCCACCATTCCGTTCAGCAGGCCCACCACTGAGACTCTCACCTGACAAGTCCAGAGTCGAGAAGGCACAGGCTTCAACAGCTGCACTGCAGGAATTTTCACAATAGCCAAGACACGGAAGCAACCAAAATGTCCATCACGATATCAGTTGAAAAAGAAGAAGTGGTCCATGTACACAATGGAATATTAGCCATGGAAAACAATGAAACACTGCTCTTTCAGGCACCATAGTTGAGCCTAGACATAATCACAGAACATGAGGTAAGTCGGAAAGCAAAAGACATATCCTATGATATCACTTACAGGTGTTCTCTAACAACTGACACAAATGAACATATTTGCACAGAGAAAGACACTCACACACTTAGAAAACAAACTATGCTTATCTAAAAGGAAAGGTGGGGGGAATGGAAAAATTAAGATTAGGGTTACCATACGTGTACAAATACCTATTAAATACACATAACAAAAAGACCGACCATATAGCAAGGGAGGTCTATGGAACACTCTGCAATAATTTACATGGGAAGTGGATCTGTGCATGAATATATATATATATGTTATGCACAAATGAACCAGATTGTGTACACCTAGGACAAACAATATTCTAATCATTACCCCTATGAAAAAAACTAAAACAACAAACAAGAAATAATGTAACATAAACTTATGGGGGTTTCTCCTGGCATGTTCCATTTTAATTTACAACCTAGGAACAGGGATTCCAGAACGGCTCTGCTGCCCTAGTAACCAGATTTGTGAATGGAGAACTGCTGCCGCCTAGTGGCCGTTTACCACAAGAGCAGCTTTCAACCCAGTGCTAATGGTCACTAAATATTCACACTCATTACAGGCCTGTGAATGACACCTGCCCTCAAAAACAATCCTGGGAGCGAATATTGACCAAAAAATTCAATTTTGAGGGCAACCTTTCAAGAAGACAATTTCAAGAGGTTAATTGTATTCTACGTTTTCTTCATTTGTTCGTTAACAGAAATTTAAAAAGGTTTGGAAAAATGAACCTTAGAAAGAATTAAAGACATGCAAATCCAAATTACAAACATCCTACCAGCTCACAACAGTCAGAATGACCATCAGCAAAAATTCTGCAAACAATAAATGCTGAAGGGGTTTGGAGAAATGCCTCGGCTTGGTTAAACGTGGGACATGGTAAGAGCCAGTAAGGAAAACACAAAGGAGGTGCATTGAAAAGGTAAATACTGAGCTACTATTCAATCAAGCATACACACTGCTGGGCCTATCGCCTGAGAGGATGAGAATCAAAAACACACAGGCTGGACTTCACTGGTGGCGCAGTGGTTGAGAGTCCGCCGCCGAAGCACGGGACACGGGTTTATGCCCCGGTTCGGGAAAATCACACATGCCGTGGAGCGGCTGGTCCCTTGAGCTATGGCTGCTGGGCCTGTGCATCCAGAGCCTGTGCTCTGCAATCGGAGTGGCCATGGCAGTGAGTGGCCTACGTACTGCAAAACAAGAAAAAAACATCCTGGCAATCCTGCACTCCAGCAATATTTATCATAGCCAAAACTTGCAAGCTACGAAAATGTCCATTAACAGAGGAATGCACAAAGAAGAAGTGGTCCATGTACACAATGGAATATGACTCCAATAAAAAAATATGAACTTAATCTAGAAAACAAACAAAAGTAAAAAAAAACATCAGCTTTTGGGGTTTATCAAGGCACATTCCACTCTAATTTATAACCGAGATATACCACTGCAAGGTAGTCTGTTTCCCTAGTTAAAAGCTTGTGAAAAGCAGAAATGCTGCCACCCTCTGGCCGTGACCTGCAATAGCAGATTTAAAACCTGTGCTAAGGGTCACTTCATATGCACCAGTACTGGAGGGCTGTAAATGAAACCTGCCCTCAGAATGTCATTAGGGAGGTAATGGCCAAAATATTTCTAAATGTCACACATACTTCACGAAAACAATTTGAAGAGGTAAGCTCTACTCACAGTTTGAAGAGAAAAAGGACATGCCAGAAAGCTCAATTTCAATGGATTATGAGACGCATGCAAATCCAACCACAAACATATAGCAGCTCACACTTGTCAGAATAAACTTCAGCAAAAAAAACCCTACAAACAGTAAATGCTGAAGGTGTTGTGCAGAAGTGCATACCCTCAACTTTAAGTGGGATGTGACCTGGTAAGAGCCACTAACGAGAACCGAATGGAGGTGCTTTTACTACGTAAATATTTTTCTACCATAGGAACCAGCAGGCCCACTCCTGGGCCTATAACCTAAGAAGACAGAATTGGAAAGACACAGTGAGGCGAATGTGCATTGCCGCAGCTTTACAATTGCCAAGTCATGGAAGCAACCAAAAAGTCCATCAACAGACGAGTGGACAAAGAAAACTGGTACATGTACAGACGGAGTATTGGCCAAGGAGAAAAAGGACACGACGTCATTTGCAGCACTGTAGATGAGTCTAGAGGCAATCACACAACTTGTAGTATGTCAGAAAGAGAAAGACACATATCGGATGATATCACTTTTAGGTATTACCTATAAATGGATACCAGTGAAGATATTTCCACAGAGAAGGGCAACCACTGATTCATTCAAAAAACTTATGTTTCACCAGTGGAAATTTGTGGGGATTGGATACATTAGGATATTGGGGTTAACAGACATATACAAACACACGTGAAATATATCATCACCAAAGACCGACGGAATACCAAGAGAAGACTACTCAACATTCTGTCATAACGTACAGGGGAAAAGGATTCCAGGAAGAATAGACATATGTTTATGTGTAAAAGAACCACATCTTGCACACCTAGAACAAGCCAAACATTGTAATCAAACTTGCTGTGATAAAAATAAAAATTAAATTAAATAAACGAACAAGAAGTAGTGAGGCATATACTTAAGGGGCTTTTCCCTGGCACACACCATTCTAAATTACAACCTAGAACACAACTTCCATTGAGGCTCTGTTGCCCTAGTAACCAGATTTGGTAAAGTAGAACAGCTGCCACCTTGTGGGCGTTTCACACAACAGCAGCTTTAATCCCAGCGTTAATGGTCAGTTGATATTCAAAATCATTGCAGGCCTGAAAATCACACCTGCACTGAAAACAAATCCTGGGGTTGTATATCGACCAAAAAATTCAAAGGCATCCATATTTCAAACCGACAGTTTCAAGAGGCATAATATATGCACATCTGTCTTCTGTTTCTTTTTCTTTGTTTCTTTTTTGTTAAAAAAAAACGGGAATGGAAAAAGGCTGAACATCAGGAATCAATAAAGCCATGCAAATCCAGTGTACACAAACGTTCACCTGACAGCCGTCAGAATGATCATCAGCAAAAAAAGTCTAAAAAAACAAATGCTGAAAGGGTTTTAGAGAACAGCGTACCCTTTAGCTGCTGGTGGGATGCAACCTGGTAACAGCCAGTAGTGAGAACAGAATGGATGTGCGTTTAAGGGTAAAAATGGAGCTACCATGTGATCTGGTAGGCCCACTCATGCGCCTATCACCTGAGTAGACCGGAATCAAAAACACACAGGCTGGCAATCCTGCACTGCAGCAAGATGTACCATAGCCAAACCTGGAAGAAACCAAAATGTGCATCAACAGAAAAATGCACCAAGAACAAGTCGTCCGTGTACACAATGGAATGTTAGCCATGAAAAAGCATGGAACAGTGCCGTTGGCACCACCATAGAAGGACCGAGAGATAATCACCACACTGGAAGTAAGAAAGAAACCGAAAGACAGACATCCTATGACATCACTTATAGGTGTTACCTAGGAATTGATACCCATGAAATAATTTCCAAGAGAAGGACATGCATAGATTCAGAAAACCAAATTATGTTTAACCAAATGGAAAGGTGTAAGGAATGTATGAATTAGGATATGGGGGTTAACAGACATATACTAATACATATGAAATATATTATCACAAAATACCTAAGGAATACGAACAGAGGTCTACTCAACACTCTATAATAACATACACGGGAATGGATCCAAAGAGGAATAGACAGATACATTGATAGGATGAACCAGAAACTGTACACCTAGGAGAATCTACATTTTGATCAAATTTGCTCTGATAATTAATAAAAATTAAATTTAAATTACAAAGAACAATTTAGGAGATATAAGCTCTTGGGGGTTTGCGCTGGCACATTCCACTCTGATTCGCAGCTTACTAACACGATTGCCGGGAAACCTCTCTTGCCCAAAAACCCAGAGTTGGAAAGGTAGAAATGCTGCCGCCTTGTGGCCGTTTCCCACAAGAGCAGCTTTGAACCCACAGCTAATGGTCATTTAACATTCACAAGGATTCAGGGCTGTAAAGGACACGTGCCCTAAAAAATTGTGCGGAGGTAGGGAATGGCCAAAAAATCCAAGAGTGTTAAATTTTTCAAGGAGATTGGATGGAGGGGTAAGTTTTATTCACTCATTTTCAAAAAAGAGGAAAATGGATAAAAGCTCAACATCAGTAATTAGTAGACTCATGCAAATCTAACCTCCAAAATGATTCCAACTCACACATGTCAACTACCATCAGCTGGAATTCTACAAACATTAAATGCTGAAGGTGTTTTGGAGAACTGTGTACCCTCTAGCTGCTGGTGAGATGTAAAGTGGTGACAGCCCATAATAAGAATAGAAAGGAGCTGCGTTTCAAAGTAAAAATTGAGCCATCATTCCGTTCAGCAGGCCCACCACTGAGACTCTCACCTGACAAGTCCAGAGTCGAGAAGGCACAGGCTTCAACAGCTGCACTGCAGGAATTTTCACAATAGCCAAGACACGGAAGCAACCAAAATGTCCATCACGATATCAGTTGAAAAAGAAGAAGTGGTCCATGTACACAATGGAATATTAGCCATGGAAAACAATGAAACACTGCTCTTTCAGGCACCATAGTTGAGCCTAGACATAATCACAGAACATGAGGTAAGTCGGAAAGCAAAAGACATATCCTATGATATCACTTACAGGTGTTCTCTAACAACTGACACAAATGAACATATTTGCACAGAGAAAGACACTCACACACTTAGAAAACAAACTATGCTTATCTAAAAGGAAAGGTGGGGGGAATGGAAAAATTAAGATTAGGGTTACCATACGTGTACAAATACCTATTAAATACACATAACAAAAAGACCGACCATATAGCAAGGGAGGTCTATGGAACACTCTGCAATAATTTACATGGGAAGTGGATCTGTGCATGAATATATATATATATGTTATGCACAAATGAACCAGATTGTGTACACCTAGGACAAACAATATTCTAATCATTACCCCTATGAAAAAAACTAAAACAACAAACAAGAAATAATGTAACATAAACTTATGGGGGTTTCTCCTGGCATGTTCCATTTTAATTTACAACCTAGGAACAGGGATTCCAGAACGGCTCTGCTGCCCTAGTAACCAGATTTGTGAATGGAGAACTGCTGCCGCCTAGTGGCCGTTTACCACAAGAGCAGCTTTCAACCCAGTGCTAATGGTCACTAAATATTCACACTCATTACAGGCCTGTGAATGACACCTGCCCTCAAAAACAATCCTGGGAGCGAATATTGACCAAAAAATTCAATTTTGAGGGCAACCTTTCAAGAAGACAATTTCAAGAGGTTAATTGTATTCTACGTTTTCTTCATTTGTTCGTTAACAGAAATTTAAAAAGGTTTGGAAAAATGAACCTTAGAAAGAATTAAAGACATGCAAATCCAAATTACAAACATCCTACCAGCTCACAACAGTCAGAATGACCATCAGCAAAAATTCTGCAAACAATAAATGCTGAAGGGGTTTGGAGAAATGCCTCGGCTTGGTTAAACGTGGGACATGGTAAGAGCCAGTAAGGAAAACACAAAGGAGGTGCATTGAAAAGGTAAATACTGAGCTACTATTCAATCAAGCATACACACTGCTGGGCCTATCGCCTGAGAGGATGAGAATCAAAAACACACAGGCTGGACTTCACTGGTGGCGCAGTGGTTGAGAGTCCGCCGCCGAAGCACGGGACACGGGTTTATGCCCCGGTTCGGGAAAATCACACATGCCGTGGAGCGGCTGGTCCCTTGAGCTATGGCTGCTGGGCCTGTGCATCCAGAGCCTGTGCTCTGCAATCGGAGTGGCCATGGCAGTGAGTGGCCTACGTACTGCAAAACAAGAAAAAAACATCCTGGCAATCCTGCACTCCAGCAATATTTATCATAGCCAAAACTTGCAAGCTACGAAAATGTCCATTAACAGAGGAATGCACAAAGAAGGAGTGGTCCATGTACACAATGGAATATGACTCCAATAAAAAAATATGAACTTAATCTAGAAAACAAACAAAAGTAAAAAAAAACATCAGCTTTTGGGGTTTATCAAGGCACATTCCACTCTAATTTATAACCGAGATATACCACTGCAAGGTAGTCTGTTTCCCTAGTTAAAAGCTTGTGAAAAGCAGAAATGCTGCCACCCTCTGGCCGTGACCTGCAATAGCAGATTTAAAACCTGTGCTAAGGGTCACTTCATATGCACCAGTACTGGAGGGCTGTAAATGAAACCTGCCCTCAGAATGTCATTAGGGAGGTAATGGCCAAAATATTTCTAAATGTCACACATACTTCACGAAAACAATTTGAAGAGGTAAGCTCTACTCACAGTTTGAAGAGAAAAAGGACATGCCAGAAAGCTCAATTTCAATGGATTATGAGACGCATGCAAATCCAACCACAAACATATAGCAGCTCACACTTGTCAGAATAAACTTCAGCAAAAAAAACCCTACAAACAGTAAATGCTGAAGGTGTTGTGCAGAAGTGCATACCCTCAACTTTAAGTGGGATGTGACCTGGTAAGATCCACTAACGAGAACCGAATGGAGGTGCTTTTACTACGTAAATATTTTTCTACCATAGGAACCAGCAGGCCCACTCCTGGGCCTATAACCTAAGAAGACAGAATTGGAAAGACACAGTGAGGCGAATGTGCATTGCCGCAGCTTTACAATTGCCAAGTCATGGAAGCAACCAAAAAGTCCATCAACAGACGAGTGGACAAAGAAAACTGGTACATGTACAGACGGAGTATTGGCCAAGGAGAAAAAGGACACGACGTCATTTGCAGCACTGTAGATGAGTCTAGAGGCAATCACACAACTTGTAGTATGTCAGAAAGAGAAAGACACATATCGGATGATATCACTTTTAGGTATTACCTATAAATGGATACCAGTGAAGATATTTCCACAGAGAAGGGCAACCACTGATTCATTCAAAAAACTTATGTTTCACCAGTGGAAATTTGTGGGGATTGGATACATTAGGATATTGGGGTTAACAGACATATACAAACACACGTGAAATATATCATCACCAAAGACCGACGGAATACCAAGAGAAGACTACTCAACATTCTGTCATAACGTACAGGGGAAAAGGATTCCAGGAAGAATAGACATATGTTTATGTGTAAAAGAACCACATCTTGCACACCTAGAACAAGCCAAACATTGTAATCAAACTTGCTGTGATAAAAATAAAAATTAAATTAAATAAACGAACAAGAAGTAGTGAGGCATATACTTAAGGGGCTTTTCCCTGGCACACACCATTCTAAATTACAACCTAGAACACAACTTCCATTGAGGCTCTGTTGCCCTAGTAACCAGATTTGGTAAAGTAGAACAGCTGCCACCTTGTGGGCGTTTCACACAACAGCAGCTTTAATCCCAGCGTTAATGGTCAGTTGATATTCAAAATCATTGCAGGCCTGTAAATCACACCTGCACTGAAAACAAATCCTGGGGTTGTATATCGACCAAAAAATTCAAAGGCATCCATATTTCAAACCGACAGTTTCAAGAGGCATAATATATGCACATCTGTCTTCTGTTTCTTTTTCTTTGTTTCTTTTTTGTTAAAAAAAAACGGGAATGGAAAAAGGCTGAACATCAGGAATCAATAAAGCCATGCAAATCCAGTGTACACAAACGTTCACCTGACAGCCGTCAGAATGATCATCAGCAAAAAAAGTCTAAAAAAACAAATGCTGAAAGGGTTTTAGAGAACAGCGTACCCTTTAGCTGCTGGTGGGATGCAACCTGGTAACAGCCAGTAGTGAGAACAGAATGGATGTGCGTTTAAGGGTAAAAATGGAGCTACCATGTGATCTGGTAGGCCCACTCATGCGCCTATCACCTGAGTAGACCGGAATCAAAAACACACAGGCTGGCAATCCTGCACTGCAGCAAGATGTACCATAGCCAAACCTGGAAGAAACCAAAATGTGCATCAACAGAAAAATGCACCAAGAACAAGTCGTCCGTGTACACAATGGAATGTTAGCCATGAAAAAGCATGGAACAGTGCCGTTGGCACCACCATAGAAGGACCGAGAGATAATCACCACACTGGAAGTAAGAAAGAAACCGAAAGACAGACATCCTATGACATCACTTATAGGTGTTACCTAGGAATTGATACCCATGAAATAATTTCCAAGAGAAGGACATGCATAGATTCAGAAAACCAAATTATGTTTAACCAAATGGAAAGGTGTAAGGAATGTATGAATTAGGATATGGGGGTTAACAGACATATACTAATACATATGAAATATATTATCACAAAATACCTAAGGAATACGAACAGAGGTCTACTCAACACTCTCTAATAACATACACGGGAATGGATCCAAAGAGGAATAGACAGATACATTGATAGGATGAACCAGAAACTGTACACCTAGGAGAATCTACATTTTGATCAAATTTGCTCTGATAATTAATAAAAATTAAATTTAAATTACAAAGAACAATTTAGGAGATATAAGCTCTTGGGGGTTTGCGCTGGCACATTCCACTCTGATTCGCAGCTTACTAACACGATTGCCGGGAAACCTCTCTTGCCCAAAAACCCAGAGTTGGAAAGGTAGAAATGCTGCCGCCTTGTGGCCGTTTCCCACAAGAGCAGCTTTGAACCCACAGCTAATGGTCATTTAACATTCACAAGGATTCAGGGCTGTAAAGGACACGTGCCCTAAAAAATTGTGCGGAGGTAGGGAATGGCCAAAAAATCCAAGAGTGTTAAATTTTTCAAGGAGATTGGATGGAGGGGTAAGTTTTATTCACTCATTTTCAAAAAAGAGGAAAATGGATAAAAGCTCAACATCAGTAATTAGTAGACTCATGCAAATCTAACCTCCAAAATGATTCCAACTCACACATGTCAACTACCATCAGCTGGAATTCTACAAACATTAAATGCTGAAGGTGTTTTGGAGAACTGTGTACCCTCTAGCTGCTGGTGAGATGTAAAGTGGTGACAGCCCATAATAAGAATAGAAAGGAGCTGCGTTTCAAAGTAAAAATTGAGCCACCATTCCGTTCAGCAGGCCCACCACTGAGACTCTCACCTGACAAGTCCAGAGTCGAGAAGGCACAGGCTTCAACAGCTGCACTGCAGGAATTTTCACAATAGCCAAGACACGGAAGCAACCAAAATGTCCATCACGATATCAGTTGAAAAAGAAGAAGTGGTCCATGTACACAATGGAATATTAGCCATGGAAAACAATGAAACACTGCTCTTTCAGGCACCATAGTTGAGCCTAGACATAATCACAGAACATGAGGTAAGTCGGAAAGCAAAAGACATATCCTATGATATCACTTACAGGTGTTCTCTAACAACTGACACAAATGAACATATTTGCACAGAGAAAGACACTCACACACTTAGAAAACAAACTATGCTTATCTAAAAGGAAAGGTGGGGGGAATGGAAAAATTAAGATTAGGGTTACCATATGTGTACAAATACCTATTAAATACACATAACAAAAAGACCGACCATATAGCAAGGGAGGTCTATGGAACACTCTGCAATAATTTACATGGGAAGTGGATCTGTGCATGAATATATATATATATGTTATGCACAAATGAACCAGATTGTGTACACCTAGGACAAACAATATTCTAATCATTACCCCTATTAAAAAAACTAAAACAACAAACAAGAAATAATGTAACATAAACTTATGGGGGTTTCTCCTGGCACATTCCATTTTAATTTTCAACCTAGGAAAAGGTATTCCAGAACAGCTCTGCTGCCCTAGTAACGAGATTTGTGAATGGAGAAATGCTGCCGCCTAGTGGCCGTTTACCACAAGAGCAGCTTTCAACCCAGTGCTAATGGTCACTAAATATTCACACTCATTACAGGCCTGTGAATGACACCTGCCCTCAAAAACAATCCTGGGAGCGAATATTGACCAAAAAATTCAATTTTGAGGGCAACCTTTCAAGAAGACAATTTCAAGAGGTTAATTGTATTCTACGTTTTTTTCATTTGTTCGTTAACAGAAATTTAAAAAGGTTTGGAAAAATGAACCTTAGAAAGAATTAAAGACATGCAAATCCAAATTACAAACATCCTACCAGCTCACAACAGTCAGAATGACCATCAGCAAAAATTCTGCAAACAATAAATGCTGAAGGGGTTTGGAGAAATGCCTCGGCTTGGTTCAATGTGGGACATGGTAAGAGCCAGTAAGGAAAACACAAAGGAGGTGCATTGAAAAGGTAAATACTGAGCTGCCATTCAATCAAGCATACCCACTGCTGGGCTTATCGCCTGAGAGGATGAAAATCAAAAAGACACAGGCTGGACTTCACTGGTGGCGCAGTTGTTGAGAGTCTGCCGCCGAAGCAGGGGACACGGGTTTACGCCCCGGTTCGGGAAAATCACACATGCCGCGGAGCGGCTGGTCCCGTGAGCTATGACTGCTGGGCCTGTGCGTCCAGAGCCTGTGCCCTGCAACTGGTGTGGCCATGGCAGTGAGTGGCCTACGTACTGCAAAACAAGAAAAAAACATCCTGGCAATCCTGCACTCCAGCAATATTTATCATAGCCAACACTTGGAAGCTACGAAAATGTCCATCAACAGAGGAATGCACAAAGAAGAAGTGGTCCATGTACACAATGGAATATGACTCCAATAAAAAAATATAAACTCAATCTAGAAATCAAACAAAAGTAAAGAAACATCAGCTTTTGGGGGTTGATCCAGGCACATTCCACTTTAATTTAATACCGAGAAATACCACTGCAAGGTAGTCTGTTTCCCTAGTTAAAAGCTTGTGAAAAGCAGAAATGCTGCCACCCTCTGGCCGTGACCTGCAACAGCAGCTTTAAAAACTGTGCTAAGGGTCACTTCATATGCACCAGTACTGGAGGGCTGTAAATGAAACCTGCCCTCAGAATGTCATTAGGGAAGTAATGGCAAAAATATTTCTAAATGTCACACATACTTCACGAAAACAATTGGAAGAGGTAAGCTCTACTCACAGTTTGAAGAAAAAAAGGACATGCCAGAAAGCTCAATTTCAATGGATTATGAGACGCATGCAAATCCAACCACAAATATATAGCAGTTCACTCTTCTCAGAATAAACTTCAGCAAAAAAAAAAAACTACAAACAATAAATGCTGAAGGTGTTGTGCAGAAGTGTGTACCCTCAACTTTAAGTGGGATGTGACCTGGCAAGAGCCACTAACGAGAACAGAATGGAGGTGCCTTTACTAGGTAAATAATTTTCTACCATATGATCCAGCAGGCCCACTCCTGGGCCTATAACCTAAGAAGACAGAATTAGAAAGACACAGGGAGGTGAATGTGCATTGCCGCAGCATTACAATTGCCAAGTCATGGAAGCAACCAAAAAGTCCATCAACAGATGAGTGGACAAAGAAAACTGGTACATGTACAGACGGAGTATTGGCTAAGGAAAAAAGGACATGATGTCATTTGCAGCACTCTAGATGAGTCTAGAGGTAATCACACAACTTGTAGTATGTCAGAAAGAGAAAGACACATATCGTATGGTATCACTTTTAGGTATTACCTATGAATGGATACCAGTGAAGATATTTCCACAGAGAAGGGCAACCACTGATTCATTCAACAAACTTATGGTTCACCAATGGAAATTTGTGAGGATTGGATACATTAGGATATTGGGGTTAACAGACATATACAAACACACGTGAAATATATCATCACCAAAGACCGACGGAATACCAAGAGAAGACTACTCAACATTCTGTCATAACGTACAGGGGAAAAGGATTCCAGGAAGAATAGACATATGTTTATGTGTAAAAGAACCACATCTTGCACACCTAGAACAAGCCAAACATTGTAATCAAACTTGCTGTGATAAAAATAAAAATTAAATTAAATAAACGAACAAGAAATAGTGAAACATATACTTAAGGAGCTTTTCCCTGGCACACTCCATTCTAAATTACAACCTAGAACACAACTTCCATTGAGGCTCTGTTGCCCTAGTAACCAGATTTGGTAAAGTAGAACAGCTGCCACCTTGTGGGCGTTTCACACAACAGCAGCTTTAATCCCAGCATTAATGGTCAGTTGATATTCAAAATAATTGCAGGCCTGTAAATCACACCTGCACTGAAAACAAATCCTGGGGTCGTATATCGACCAAAAAATTCAAAGGCATCCATATTTCAAACCGACAGTTTCAAGAGGCATAATATATGCACATCTGTCTTCTGTTTCTTTGTCTTTGTTTCTTTTTTGTTAAAAAAAACGGGAATGGAAAAAGGCTGAACATCAGGAATCAATAAAGCCATGCAAATCCAGTGTACACAAACGTTCACCTGACAGCCGGCAGAATGATCATCAGCAAAAAAAGTCTAAAAAAACAAATGCTGAAGGGGTTTTAGAGAACAGTGTACCCTTTAGCTGCTGGTGGGATGCAACCTGGTAACAGCCAGTAGTGAGAACAGAATGGATGTGCGTTTAAGGGTAAAAATGGAGCTACCATGTGATCTGGTAGGCCCACTCATGCGCCTATCACCTGAGTAGACCAGAATCAAAAACACACAGGCTGGCAATCCTGCACTGCAGCAAGATGTACCATAGCCAAACCTGGAAGAAACCAAAATGTGCATCAACAGAAAAATGCACCAAGAAGAAGTCGTCCGTGTACACAATGGAATGTTAGCCATGAAAAAGCATGGAACAGTGCCATTGGCACCACCATAGAAGGACCGAGAGATAATCACCACACTAGAAGTAAGAAAGAAACCGAAAGACAGACATCCTATGACATCACTTATAGGTGTTACCTAGGAATTGATACCCATGAAATAATTTCCAAGAGAAGGACACGCATAGATTCAGAAAACCAAATTATGTTTAACTAAATGGAAAGGTGTAAGGAATGTATGAAATAGGATATGGGGGTTAACAGACATATACTAATACATAGGAAATATATAATCACAAAATACCTATGGAACACGAAGAGAGGTCTACTCAACACTCTTTAATAACATACACAGGGAAAGGATCCAAACAGATACATTGATAGGATGAACCAGAAACTATGCAACTAGGAGAATCTACATTTTGATCAAATTTGCTCTGATAATTAATAAAAATTAAATTTAAATAACAAACAACAATTTAGGAGATATAAACTCTTGGGGGTTTTTGCTGGCACATTCCACTCTAATTCGCAGCTTACTAACACGATTGACGGGAAACATCTGTTGCCCAAAAACCCAGAGTTGGAAATGTAGAAATGCTGCCGCCTTGTGGCCGTTTCCCACAAGAGCGGCTTTAAACCCACAGCTAATGGTCACTTAACATTCACAAGGATTCAGGGCTGTAAAGGACACCTGCCCTAAAAAATTGTGCGGAGTTAGGGAATGGCCAAAAAATTTCAAATCTCTGAAATTTTTCAAGGAGATTGTATGGAGGGGTAAGTTTTACTCACTCACTTTCAAAAAAGAAGAAAATGGATAAAAGCTCAACATCAGTAATTATTACACTCATGCAAATCTAACCTCTGAAAAGGTTTCAACTCACACATGTCAACTACCATCAACTAAAAGTCTACAAACATTACATGCTGAAAGGGATTTAGAGAACTGTGTACCCTGTAGCTGCTGGTGAGATGTAAAGTGGTGACAGCCAATAATGAGAATAGAAAGGAGCTGCGTTTAAAAGTAAAAATTGAGCCATCCTTCCGTTCAGCAGGCCCACCGCTGAGACTCTCACCTGACAAGTCCAGAGTCGAGAAGGCACAGGCTTCAACAGCTGCACTGCAGGAATTTTCACAATAGCCAAGACACGGAAGCAACCAAAATGTCCATCACGATATCAGTTGAAAAAGAAGAAGTGGTCCATGTACACAATGGAATATTAGCCATGGAAAACAATGAAACACTGCTCTTTCAGGCACCATAGTTGAGCCTAGACATAATCACAGAACATGAGGTAAGTCGGAAACCAAAAGACATATCCTATGATATCACTTACAGGCGTTATCTAACAACGGACACAAATGAACATATTTGCATAGAGAATGACACTCAAACACTTAGAAAACAAACTATGCTTATCTAAAAGGAAAGGTGGGGGTAATGGAAAAATTAAGATTAGGGTTACCATACGTGTACAAATACCTATTAAATACACATAAAAAAGACCGACCATATAGCAAGGGAGGTCTATGGAACACTCTGCAATAATTTACATGGGAAGTGGATCTGTGCATGAATATATATATATATATATATATATATATATACACGTTATGCACAAATGAAGCAGATTGTGTACACCTAGGACAAACAATATTCTAATCATTACCCCTATTAAAAAAACTAAAACAACAAACAAGAAATAATGTAACATAAACTTATGGGGGTTTCTCCTGGCACATTCCATTTTAATTTTCAACCTAGGAAAAGGTATTCCAGAACAGCTCTGCTGCCCTAGTAACGAGATTTGTGAATGGAGAAATGCTGCCGCCTAGTGGCCGTTTACCACAAGAGCAGCTTTCAACCCAGTGCTAATGGTCACTAAATATTCACACTCATTACAGGCCTGTGAATGACACCTGCCCTCAAAAACAATCCTGGGAGCGAATATTGACCAAAAAATTCAATTTTGAGGGCAACCTTTCAAGAAGACAATTTCAAGAGGTTAATTGTATTCTACGTTTTTTTCATTTGCTCGTTAACAGAAATTTAAAAAGGTGTGGAAAAATGAACCTTAGAAAGAATTAAAGACATGCAAATCCAAATT
Source organism: Mesoplodon densirostris (assembly GCF_025265405.1). Classification (NCBI taxonomy): domain Eukaryota; kingdom Metazoa; phylum Chordata; class Mammalia; order Artiodactyla; family Ziphiidae; genus Mesoplodon; species Mesoplodon densirostris. The sequence goes on along the minus strand of NC_082681.1, from coordinate 576,428 downwards.
ACAAAAATCCTATCAGTTCACAACAGTCAGAATGACCATCAGCAAAAATTCTGCAAACAATAAATGCTGAAGGGGTTGTGGAGAAATGCCTAGGCTTGGTTCAACGTGGGACATGGTAAGAGCCAGTAAGGAAAACACAAAGGAGGTGCATTGAAAAGGTAAATACTGAGCTACTATTCAATCAAGCATACCCACTGCTGGGCCTATCGCCTGAGAGGATGAGAATCAAAAAGACACAGGCTGGACTTCACTGGTGGCGCAGTGGTTGAGAGTCCGCCGCCGAAGCACGGGACACGGGTTTATGCCCCGGTTCGGGAAAATCACACATGCCGCGGAGCGGCTGGTCCCGTGAGCTATGGCTGCTGGGCCTGTGCATCCAGAGCCTGTGCTCTGCAATCGGAGTGGCCATGGCAGTGAGTGGCCTACGTACTGCAAAACAAGAAAAAAACAGCCTGGCAATCCTGCACTCCAGCAATATTTATCATAGCCAAAACTTGCAAGCTACGAAAATGTCCATTAACAGAGGAATGCACAAAGAAGAAGTGGTCCATGTACACAATGGAATATGACTCCAATAAAAAAAATATGAACTTAATCTAGAAAACAAACAAAAGTAAAAAAAATCAGCTTTTGGGGGTTTATCCAGGCACATTCCACTCTAATTTATAACCGAGATATACCACTGCAAGGTAGTCTGTTTCCCTAGTTAAAAGCTTGTGAAAAGCAGAAATGCTGCCACCCTCTGGCCGTGACCTGCAACAGCAGCTTTAAAACCTGTGCTAAGGGTCACTTCATATGCACCAGTACTGGAGGGCTGTAAATGAAACCTGCCCTCAGAATGTCATTAGGGAGGTAATGGCCAAAATATTTCTAAATGTCACACATACTTCACGAAAACAATTTGAAGAGGTAAGCTCTACTCACAGTTTGAAGAGAAAAAGGACATGCCAGAAAGCTCAATTTCAATGGATTATGAGACGCATGCAAATCCAACCACAAACATATAGCAGCTCACACTTGTCAGAATAAACTTCAGCAAAAAAAACCCTACAAACAATAAATGCTGAAGGTGTTGTGCAGAAGTGCATACCCTCAACTTTAAGTGGGATGTGACCTGGTAAGAGCCACTAACGAGAACCGAATGGAGGTGCTTTTACTACGTAAATATTTTTCTACCATAGGAACCAGCAGGCCCACTCCTGGGCCTATAACCTAAGAAGACAGAATTGGAAAGACACAGTGAGGCGAATGTGCATTGCCGCAGCTTTACAACTGCCAAGTCATGGAAGCAACCAAAAAGTCCATCAACAGACGAGTGGACAAAGAAAACTGGTACATGTACAGACGGAGTATTGGCCAAGGAGAAAAAGGACACGACGTCATTTGCAGCACTGTAGATGAGTCTAGAGGCAATCACACAACTTGTAGTATGTCAGAAAGAGAAAGACACATATCGGATGATATCACTTTTAGGTATTACCTATAAATGGATACCAGTGAAGATATTTCCACAGAGAAGGGCAACCACTGATTCATTCAAAAAACTTATGTTTCACCAGTGGAAATTTGTGGGGATTGGATACATTAGGATATTGGGGTTAACAGACATATACAAACACACGTGAAATATATCATCACCAAAGACCGACGGAATACCAAGAGAAGACTACTCAACATTCTGTCATAACGTACAGGGGAAAAGGATTCCAGGAAGAATAGACATATGTTTATGTGTAAAAGAACCACATCTTGCACACCTAGAACAAGCCAAACATTGTAATCAAACTTGCTGTGATAAAAATAAAAATTAAATTAAATAAACGAACAAGAAGTAGTGAGACATATACTTAAGGAGCTTTTCCCTGGCACACTCCATTCTAAATTACAACCTAGAACACAACTTCCATTGAGGCTCTGTTGCCCTAGTAACCAGATTTGGTAAAGTAGAACAGCTGCCACCTTGTGGGCGTTTCACACAACAGCAGCTTTAATCCCAGCATTAATGGTCAGTTGATATTCAAAATAATTGCAGGCCTGTAAATCACACCTGCACTGAAAACAAATCCTGGGGTCGTATATCGACCAAAAAATTCAAAGGCATCCATATTTCAAACCGACAGTTTCAAGAGGCATAATATATGCACATCTGTCTTCTGTTTCTTTGTCTTTGTTTCTTTTTTGTTAAAAAAAAACGGGAATGGAAAAAGGCTGAACATCAGGAATCAATAAAGCCATGCAAATCCAGTGTACACAAACGTTCACCTGACAGCCGTCAGAATGATCATCAGCAAAAAAAGTCTAAAAAAAATGCTGAAAGGGTTTTAGAGAACAGCGTACCCTTTAGCTGCTGGTGGGATGCAACCTGGTAACAGCCAGTAGTGAGAACACAATGGATGTGCGTTTAAGGGTAAAAATGGAGCTACCATGTGATCTGGTAGGCCCACTCATGCGCCTATCACCTAAGTAGACCGGAATCAAAAACACACAGGCTGGCAATCCTGCACTGCAGCAAGATGTACCATAGCCAAACCTGGAAGAAACCAAAATGTGCATCAACAGAAAAATGCACCAAGAAGAAGTCGTCCGTGTACACAATGGAATGTTAGCCATGAAAAAGCATGGAACAGTGCCATTGGCACCACCATAGAAGGACCGAGAGATAATCACCACACTAGAAGTAAGAAAGAAACCGAAAGACAGACATCCTATGACATCACTTATAGGTGTTACCTAGGAATTGATACCCATGAAATAATTTCCAAGAGAAGGACACGCATAGATTCAGAAAACCAAATTATGTTTAACCAAATGGAAAGGTGTAAGGAATGTATGAATTAGGATATGGGGGTTAACAGACATATACTAATACATAGGAAATATATAATCACAAAATACCTAAGGAATATGAAGAGAGGTCTACTCAACACTCTATAATAACATACACGGGAATGGATCCAAAGAGGAATAGACAGATACATTGATAGGATGAACCAGAAACTGTACACCTAGGAGAATCTACATTTTGATCAAATTTCCTCTGATAATTAATAAAAATTAAAGTTAAAAAGCAAACAACAATTTAGGAGATATAAGCTCTTGGGGGTTTGCACTGGCACATTGCACTCTAATTCGCAGCTTACTAACACGATGGCCACGAAAGCTCTGTGGCCCAAAATCCTTGAGCTGGAAATGTAGAAATGCTGCCGCCTTGTGGCCGTTTCCCACAAGAGCGGCTTTGAACCCACAGCTAATGGTCACTTAACATTCACAAGGATTCAGGGCTGTAAAGGACACCTGCCCTAAAAAATTGTGCGGAGGTAGGGAACGGCCAAAAAAATTCAAAAGTGTTAAATTTTTCAAGGAGATTGGATGGAGGGGTAAGTTTTACTCACTCATTTTCAAAAAAGAGGAAAATGGATAAAAGCTCAACATCAGTAATTAGTAGACTCATGCAAATCTAACCTCCAAAATGATTCCAACTCACACATGTCAACTACCATCAGCTGGAAGTCTACAAACATTAAATGCTGAAGGTGTTTTAGAGAACTGTGTACCCTCTAGCTGCTGGTGAGATGTAAAGTGGTGACAGCCAGTAATGAGAATAGAAAGGAGCTGCGTTTAAAAGTAAAAATTGAGCCACCATTCCGTTCAGCAGGCCCACCGCTGAGACTCTCACCTGACAAGTCCAGAGTCGAGAAGGCACAGGCTTCAACAGCTGCACTGCAGGAATTTTCACAATAGCCAAGACACGGAAGCAACCAAAATGTCCATCACGATATCAGTTGAAAAAGAAGAAGTGGTCCATGTACACAATGGAATATTAGCCATGGAAAACAATGAAACACTGCTCTTTCAGACACCATAGTTGAGCCTAGAGATAATCACAGAACATGAGGTAAGTCGGAAAGCAAAAGACATATCCTATGATATCACTTACAGGTATTATCTAACAACTGACACAAATGAACATATTTGCACAGAGAAAGACACTCACACACTTAGAAAACAAACTAGGCTTATCTAAAAGGAAAGGTGGGGGGAATGGAAAAATTAACATTAGGATTACCATACGTGTACAAATAACTATTAAATACACATAACAAAAAGACCGACCATATAGAAAGGGAGGTCTATGGAACACTCTGCAATAAATTACATGGGAAGTGGATCTGTGCATGAATATATATATATATATATATATATATATGATATGCACAAATGAACCAGATTGTGTACACCTAGGACAAACAATATTCTAATCATTACCCCTATTAAAAAAACTAAAACAACAAACAAGAAATAATGTAACATAAACTTATGGGGGTTTCTCCTGGCACATTCCATTTTAATTTTCAACCTAGGAAAAGGTATTCCAGAACAGCTCTGCTGCCCTAGTAACGAGATTTGTGAATGGAGAAATGCTGCCGCCTAGTGGCCGTTTACCACAAGAGCAGCTTTCAACCCAGTGCTAATGGTCACTAAATATTCACACTCATTACAGGCCTGTGAATGACACCTGCCCTCAAAAACAATCCTGGGAGCGAATATTGACCAAAAAATTCAATTTTGAGGGCAACCTTTCAAGAAGACAATTTCAAGAGGTTAATTGTATTCTACGTTTTTTTCATTTGTTCGTTAACAGAAATTTAAAAAGGTTTGGAAAAATGAACCTTAGAAAGAATTAAAGACATGCAAATCCAAATTACAAACATCCTACCAGCTCACAACAGTCAGAATGACCATCAGCAAACATTCTGCAAACAATAAATGCTGAAGGGGTTTGGAGAAATGCCTCGGCTTGGTTCAACGTGGGACATGGTAAGAGCCAGTAAGGAAAACACAAAGGAGGTGCATTGAAAAGGTAAATACTGAGCTGCCATTCAATCAAGCATACCCACTGCTGGGCTTATCGCCTGAGAGGATGAAAATCAAAAAGACACAGGCTGGACTTCACTGGTGGAGCAGTTGTTGAGAGTCTGCCACCGAAGCAGGGGACACGGGTTTACGCCCCGGTTCGGGAAAATCACACATGCCGCGGAGCGGCTGGTCCCGTGAGTTATGACTGCTGGGCCTGTGCGTCCAGAGCCTGTGCCCTGCAACTGGTGTGGCCATGGCAGTGAGTGGCCTACGTACTGCAAAACAAGAAAAAAACATCCTGGCAATCCTGCACTCCAGCAATATTTATCATAGCCAACACTTGGAAGCTACGAAAATGTCCATCAACAGAGGAATGCACAAAGAAGAAGTGGTCCATGTACACAATGGAATATGACTCCAATAAAAAAATATAAACTCAATCTAGAAAACAAACAAAAGTAAAGAAACATCAGCTTTTGGGGGTTGATCCAGGCACATTCCACTTTAATTTAATACCGAGAAATACCACTGCAAGGTAGTCTGTTTCCCTAGTTAAAAGCTTGTGAAAAGCAGAAATGCTGCCACCCTCTGGCCGTGACCTGCAACAGCAGCTTTAAAAACTGTGCTAAGGGTCACTTCATATGCACCAGTACTGGAGGGCTGTAAATGAAACCTGCCCTCAGAATGTCATTAGGGAGGTAATGGCCAATATATTTCTAAATGTCACACATACTTCACGAAAACAATTGGAAGAGGTAAGCTCTACTCACAGTTTGAAGAAAAAAAGGACATGCCAGAAAGCTCAATTTCAATGGATTATGAGATGCATGCAAATCCAACCACAAATATATAGCAGTTCACTCTTCTCAGAATAAACTTCAGCAAAAAAAAAAACTACAAACAATAAATGCTGAAGGTGTTGTGCAGAAGTGTGTACCCTCAACTTTAAGTGGGATGTGACCTGGCAAGAGCCACTAACGAGAACAGAATGGAGGTGCCTTTACTAGGTAAATAATTTTCTACCATATGATCCAGCAGGCCCACTCCTGGGCCTATAACCTAAGAAGACAGAATTAGAAAGACACAGGGAGGTGAATGTGCATTGCCGCAGCATTACAATTGCCAAGTCATGGAAGCAACCAAAAAGTCCATCAACAGATGAGTGGACAAAGAAAACTGGTACATGTACAGACGGAGTATTGGCTAAGGAAAAAAGGACATGATGTCATTTGCAGCACTCTAGATGAGTCTAGAGGTAATCACACAACTTGTAGTATGTCAGAAAGAGAAAGACACATATCGTATGGTATCACTTTTAGGTATTACCTATGAATGGATACCAGTGAAGATATTTCCACAGAGAAGGGCAACCACTGATTCATTCAACAAACTTATGGTTCACCAATGGAAATTTGTGAGGATTGGATACATTAGGATATTGGGGTTAACAGACATATACAAACACCCGTGAAATATATCATCACCAAAGACCGACGGAATACCAAGAGAAGACTACTCAACATTCTGTCATAACGTACAGGGGAAAAGGATTCCAGGAAGAATAGACATATGTTTATGTGTAAAAGAACCACATCTTGCACACCTAGAACAAGCCAAACATTGTAATCAAACTTGCTGTGATAAAAATAAAAATTAAATTAAATAAACGAACAAGAAATAGTGAAACATATACTTAAGGAGCTTTTCCCTGGCACACTCCATTCTAAATTACAACCTAGAACACAACTTCCATTGAGGCTCTGTTGCCCTAGTAACCAGATTTGGTAAAGTAGAACAGCTGCCACCTTGTGGGCGTTTCACACAACAGCAGCTTTAATCCCAGCATTAATGGTCAGTTGATATTCAAAATAATTGCAGGCCTGTAAATCACACCTGCACTGAAAACAAATCCTGGGGTCGTATATCGACCAAAAAATTCAAAGGCATCCATATTTCAAACCGACAGTTTCAAGAGGCATAATATATGCACATCTGTCTTCTGTTTCTTTGTCTTTGTTTCTTTTTTGTTAAAAAAAACGGGAATGGAAAAAGGCTGAACATCAGGAATCAATAAAGCCATGCAAATCCAGTGTACACAAACGTTCACCTGACAGCCGTCAGAATGATCATCAGCAAAAAAAGTCTAAAAAAACAAATGCTGAAGGGGTTTTAGAGAACAGCGTACCCTTTAGCTGCTGGTGGGATGCAACCTGGTAACAGCCAGTAGTGAGAACAGAATGGATGTGCATTTAAGGGTAAAAATGGAGCTACCATGTGATCTGGTAGGCCCACTCATGCGCCTATCACCTGAGTAGACCAGAATCAAAAACACACAGGCTGGCAATCCTGCACTGCAGCAAGATGTACCATAGCCAAACCTGGAAGAAACCAAAATGTGCATCAACAGAAAAATGCACCAAGAAGAAGTCGTCCGTGTACACAATGGAATGTTAGCCATGAAAAAGCATGGAACAGTGCCATTGGCACCACCATAGAAGGACCGAGAGATAATCACCACACTAGAAGTAAGAAAGAAACCGAAAGACAGACATCCTATGACATCACTTATAGGTGTTACCTAGGAATTGATACCCATGAAATAATTTCCAAGAGAAGGACACGCATAGATTCAGAAAACCAAATTATGTTTAACTAAATGGAAAGGTGTAAGGAATGTATGAAATAGGATATGGGGGTTAACAGACATATACTAATACATAGGAAATATATAATCACAAAATACCTATGGAACACGAAGAGAGGTCTACTCAACACTCTTTAATAACATACACAGGGAAAGGATCCAAACAGATACATTGATAGGATGAACCAGAAACTATGCAACTAGGAGAATCTACATTTTGATCAAATTTGCTCTGATAATTAATAAAAATTAAATTTAAATAACAAACAACAATTTAGGAGATATAAACTCTTGGGGGTTTTTGCTGGCACATTCCACTCTAATTCGCAGCTTACTAACACGATTGACGGGAAACATCTGTTGCCCAAAAACCCAGAGTTGGAAATGTAGAAATGCTGCCGCCTTGTGGCCGTTTCCCACAAGAGCGGCTTTAAACCCACAGCTAATGGTCACTTAACATTCACAAGGATTCAGGGCTGTAAAGGACACCTGCCCTAAAAAATTGTGCGGAGTTAGGGAATGGCCAAAAAATTTCAAATCTCTGAAATTTTTCAAGGAGATTGTATGGAGGGGTAAGTTTTACTCACTCACTTTCAAAAAAGAGGAAAATGGATAAAAGCTCAACATCAGTAATTATTACACTCATGCAAATCTAACCTCCGAAAAGGTTTCAACTCACACATGTCAACTACCATCAACTAAAAGTCTACAAACATTACATGCTGAAAGGGATTTAGAGAACTGTGTACCCTGTAGCTGCTGGTGAGATGTAAAGTGGTGACAGCCAATAATGAGAATAGAAAGGAGCTGCGTTTAAAAGTAAAAATTGAGCCATCCTTCCGTTCAGCAGGCCCACCGCTGAGACTCTCACCTGACAAGTCCAGAGTCGAGAAGGCACAGGCTTCAACAGCTGCACTGCAGGAATTTTCACAATAGCCAAGACACGGAAGCAACCAAAATGTCCATCACGATATCAGTTGAAAAAGAAGAAGTGGTCCATGTACACAATGGAATATTAGCCACGGAAAACAATGAAACACTGCTCTTTCAGGCACCATAGTTGAGCCTAGACATAATCACAGAACATGAGGTAAGTCGGAAAGCAAAAGACATATCCTATGATATCACTTACAGGCGTTATCTAACAACGGACACAAATGAACATATTTGCACAGAGAATGACACTCAAACACTTAGAAAACAAACTATGCTTATCTAAAAGGAAAGGTGGGGGTAATGGAAAAATTAAGATTAGGGTTACCATACGTGTACAAATACCTATTAAATACACATAAAAAAGACCGACCATATAGCAAGGGAGGTCTATGGAACACTCTGCAATAATTTACATGGGAAGTGGATCTGTGCATGAATATATATATATATATATATATATATATATATATATATATATATATATATATATATATATATATATATATATACGTTATGCACAAATGAAGCAGATTGTGTACACCTAGGACAAACAATATTCTAATCATTACCCCTATTAAAAAAACTAAAACAACAAACAAGAAATAATGTAACATAAACTTATGGGGGTTTCTCCTGGCACATTCCATTTTAATTTTCAACCTAGGAAAAGGTATTCCAGAACAGCTCTGCTGCCCTAGTAACGAGATTTGTGAATGGAGAAATGCTGCCGCCTAGTGGCCGTTTACCACAAGAGCAGCTTTCAACCCAGTGCTAATGGTCACTAAATATTCACACTCATTACAGGCCTGTGAATGACACCTGCCCTCAAAAACAATCCTGGGAGCGAATATTGACCAAAAAATTCAATTTTGAGGGCAACCTTTCAAGAAGACAATTTCAAGAGGTTAATTGTATTCTACGTTTTTTTCATTTGTTCGTTAACAGAAATTTAAAAAGGTTTGGAAAAATGAACCTTAGAAAGAATTAAAGTCATGCAAATCCAAATTACAAACATCCTACCAGCTCACAACAGTCAGAATGACCATCAGCAAACATTCTGCAAACAATAAATGCTGAAGGGGTTTGGAGAAATGCCTCGGCTTGGTTCAACATGGGACATGGTAAGAGCCAGTAAGGAAAACACAAAGGAGGTGCATTGAAAAGGTAAATACTGAGCTGCCATTCAATCAAGCATACCCACTGCTGGGCTTATCGCCTGAGAGGATGAAAATCTAAAAGACACAGGCTGGACTTCACTGGTGGCGCAGTTGTTGAGAGTCTGCCGCCGAAGCAGGGGACACGGGTTTACGCCCCGGTTCGGGAAAATCACACATGCCGCGGAGCGGCTGGTCCCGTGACCTATGGCTGCTGGGCCAGTGCGTCCAGAGCCTGTGCCCTGCAACTGGTGTGGCCATGGCAGTGAGTGGCCTACGTACTGCAAAACAAGAAATAAACATCCTGGCAATCCTGCACTCCAGCAATATTTATCATAGCCAACACTTGGAAGCTACGAAAATGTCCATCAACAGAGGAATGCACAAAAAAGAAGTGGTCCATGTACACAATGGAATATGACTCCAATAAAAAAATATAAACTCAATCTAGAAAACAAACAAAAGTAAAGAAACATCAGCTTTTGGGGGTTGATCCAGGCACATTCCACTTTAATTTAATACCGAGAAATACCACTGCAAGGTAGTCTGTTTCCCTAGTTAAAAGCTTGTGAAAAGCAGAAATGCTGCCACCCTCTGGCCGTGACCTGCAACAGCAGCTTTAAAAACTGTGCTAAGGGTCACTTCATATGCACCAGTACTGGAGGGCTGTAAATGAAACCTGCCCTCGGAATGTCATTAGGGAAGTAATGGCCAAAATATTTCTAAATGTCACACATACTTCACGAAAACAATTGGAAGAGGTAAGCTCTACTCACAGTTTGAAGAAAAAAAGGACATGCCAGAAAGCTCAATTTCAATGGATTATGAGACGCATGCAAATCCAACCACAAATATATAGCAGTTCACTCTTCTCAGAATAAACTTCAGCAAAAAAAAAAAACTACAAACAATAAATGCTGAAGGTGTTGTGCAGAAGTGTGTACCCTCAACTTTAAGTGGGATGTGACCTGGCAAGAGCCACTAACGAGAACAGAATGGAGGTGCCTTTACTAGGTAAATAATTTTCTACCATATGATCCAGCAGGCCCACTCCTGGGCCTATAACCTAAGAAGACAGAATTAGAAAGACACCGGGAGGTGAATGTGCATTGCCGCAGCATTACAATTGCCAAGTCATGGAAGCAACCAAAAAGTCCATCAACAGATGAGTGGACAAAGAAAACTGGTACATGTACAGACGGAGTATTGGCTAAGGAAAAAAGGACATGATGTCATTTGCAGCACTCTAGATGAGTCTAGAGGTAATCACACAACTTGTAGTATGTCAGAAAGAGAAAGACACATATCGTATGGTATCACTTTTAGGTATTACCTATGAATGGATACCAGTGAAGATATTTCCACAGAGAAGGGCAACCACTGATTCATTCAACAAACTTATGGTTCACCAATGGAAATTTGTGAGGATTGGATACATTAGGATATTGGGGTTAACAGACATATACAAACACACGTGAAATATATCATCACCAAAGACCGACGGAATACCAAGAGAAGACTACTCAACATTGTGTCATAACGTACAGGGGAAAAGGATTCCAGGAAGAATAGACATATGTTTATGTGTAAAAGAACCACATCTTGCACACCTAGAACAAGCCAAACATTGTAATCAAACTTGCTGTGATAAAAATAAAAATTAAATTAAATAAACGAACAAGAAATAGTGAAACATATACTTAAGGAGCTTTTCCCTGGCACACTCCATTCTAAATTACAACCTAGAACACAACTTCCATTGAGGCTCTGTTGCCCTAGTAACCAGATTTGGTAAAGTAGAACAGCTGCCACCTTGTGGGCGTTTCACACAACAGCAGCTTTAATCCCAGCATTAATGGTCAGTTGATATTCAAAATAATTGCAGGCCTGTAAATCACACCTGCACTGAAAACAAATCCTGGGGTCGTATATCGACCAAAAAATTCAAAGGCATCCATATTTCAAACCGACAGTTTCAAGAGGCATAATATATGCACATCTGTCTTCTGTTTCTTTGTCTTTGTTTCTTTTTTGTTAAAAAAAACGGGAATGGAAAAAGGCTGAACATCAGGAATCAATAAAGCCATGCAAATCCAGTGTACACAAACGTTCACCTGACAGCCGTCAGAATGATCATCAGCAAAAAAAAGTCTAAAAAAACAAATGCTGAAGGGGTTTTAGAGAACAGCGTACCCTTTAGCTGCTGGTGGGATGCAACCTGGTAACAGCCAGTAGTGAGAACAGAATGGATGTGCGTTTAAGGGTAAAAATGGAGCTACCATGTGATCTGGTAGGCCCACTCATGCGCCTATCACCTGAGTAGACCAGAATCAAAAACACACAGGCTGGCAATCCTGCACTGCAGCAAGATGTACCATAGCCAAACCTGGAAGAAACCAAAATGTGCATCAACAGAAAAATGCACCAAGAAGAAGTCGTCCGTGTACACAATGGAATGTTAGCCATGAAAAAGCATGGAACAGTGCCATTGGCACCACCATAGAAGGACCGAGAGATAATCACCACACTAGAAGTAAGAAAGAAACCGAAAGACAGACATCCTATGACATCACTTATAGGTGTTACCTAGGAATTGATACCCATGAAATAATTTCCAAGAGAAGGACACGCATAGATTCAGAAAACCAAATTATGTTTAACCAAATGGAAAGGTGTAAGGAATGTATGAATTAGGATATGGGGGTTAACAGACATATACTAATACATAGGAAATATATAATCACAAAATACCTAAGGAATATGAAGAGAGGTCTACTCAACACTCTATAATAACATACACGGGAATGGATCCAAAGAGGAATAGACAGATACATTGATAGGATGAACCAGAAACTGTACACCTAGGAGACTCTACATTTTGATCAAATTTCCTCTGATAATTAATAAAAATTAAAGTTAAAAAGCAAACAACAATTTAGGAGATATAAGCTCTTGGGGGTTTGCACTGGCACATTGCACTCTAATTCGCAGCTTACTAACACGATGGCCACGAAAGCTCTGTGGCCCAAAATCCTTGAGCTGGAAATGTAGAAATGCTGCCACCTTGTGGCCGTTTCCCACAAGAGCGGCTTTGAACCCACAGCTAATGGTCACTTAACATTCACAAGGATTCAGGGCTGTAAAGGACACCTGCCCTAAAAAATTGTGCGGAGGTAGGGAACGGCCAAAAAAATTCAAAAGTGTTAAATTTTTCAAGGAGATTGGATGGAGGGGTAAGTTTTACTCACTCATTTTCAAAAAAGAGGAAAATGGATAAAAGCTCAACATCAGTAATTAGTAGACTCATGCAAATCTAACCTCCAAAATGATTCCAACTCACACATGTCAACTACCATCAGCTGGAAGTCTACAAACATTAAATGCTGAAGGTGTTTTAGAGAACTGTGTACCCTCTAGCTGCTGGTGAGATGTAAAGTGGTGACAGCCAATAATGAGAATAGAAAGGAGCTGCGTTTAAAAGTAAAAATTGAGCCACCATTCCGTTCAGCAGGCCCACCGCTGAGACTCTCACCTGACAAGTCCAGAGTCGAGAAGGCACAGGCTTCAACAGCTGCACTGCAGGAATTTTCACAATAGCCAAGACACGGAAGCAACCAAAATGTCCATCACGATATCAGTTGAAAAAGAAGAAGTGGTCCATGTACACAATGGAATATTAGCCATGGAAAACAATGAAACACTGCTCTTTCAGACACCATAGTTGAGCCTAGAGATAATCACAGAACATGAGGTAAGTCGGAAAGCAAAAGACATATCCTATGATATCACTTACAGGCATTATCTAACAACTGACACAAATGAACATATTTGCACAGAGAAAGACACTCACACACTTAGAAAACAAACTAGGCTTATCTAAAAGGAAAGGTGGGGGGAATGGAAAAATTAACATTAGGATTACCATACGTGTACAAATAACTATTAAATACACATAACAAAAAGACCGACCATATAGAAAGGGAGGTCTATGGAACACTCTGCAATAAATTACATGGGAAGTGGATCTGTGCATGAATATATATATATATATATATATATATATATATATATATATATATATGATATGCACAAATGAACCAGATTGTGTACACCTAGGACAAACAATATTCTAATCATTACCCCTATTAAAAAAACTAAAACAACAAACAAGAAATAATGTAACATAAACTTATGGGGGTTTCTCCTGGCACATTCCATTTTAATTTTCAACCTAGGAAAAGGTATTCCAGAACAGCTCTGCTGCCCTAGTAACGAGATTTGTGAATGGAGAAATGCTGCCGCCTAGTGGCCGTTTACCACAAGAGCAGCTTTCAACCCAGTGCTAATGGTCACTAAATATTCACACTCATTACAGGCCTGTGAATGACACCTGCCCTCAAAAACAATCCTGGGAGCGAATATTGACCAAAAAATTCAATTTTGAGGGCAACCTTTCAAGAAGACAATTTCAAGAGGTTAATTGTATTCTACGTTTTTTTCATTTGTTCGTTAACAGAAATTTAAAAAGGTTTGGAAAAATGAACCTTAGAAAGAATTAAAGACATGCAAATCCAAATTACAAACATCCTACCAGCTCACAACAGTCAGAATGACCATCAGCAAACATTCTGCAAACAATAAATGCTGAAGGGGTTTGGAGAAATGCCTCGGCTTGGTTCAACGTGGGACATGGTAAGAGCCAGTAAGGAAAACACAAAGGAGGTGCATTGAAAAGGTAAATACTGAGCTGCCATTCAATCAAGCATACCCACTGCTGGGCTTATCGCCTGAGAGGATGAAAATCAAAAAGACACAGGCTGGACTTCACTGGTGGCGCAGTTGTTGAGAGTCTGCCGCCGAAGCAGGGGACACGGGTTTACGCCCCGGTTCGGGAAAATCACACATGCCGTGGAGCGGCTGGTCCCGTGAGTTATGACTGCTGGGCCTGTGCGTCCAGAGCCTGTGCCCTGCAACTGGTGTGGCCATGGCAGTGAGTGGCCTACGTACTGCAAAACAAGAAAAAAACATCCTGGCAATCCTGCACTCCAGCAATATTTATCATAGCCAACACTTGGAAGCTACGAAAATGTCCATCAACAGAGGAATGCACAAAGAAGAAGTGGTCCATGTACACAATGGAATATGACTCCAATAAAAATATATAAACTCAATCTAGAAAACAAACAAAAGTAAAGAAACATCAGCTTTTGGGGGTTGATCCAGGCACATTCCACTTTAATTTAATACCGAGAAATACCACTGCAAGGTAGTCTGTTTCCCTAGTTAAAAGCTTGTGAAAAGCAGAAATGCTGCCACCCTCTGGCCGTGACCTGCAACAGCAGCTTTAAAAACTGTGCTAAGGGTCACTTCATATGCACCAGTACTGGAGGGCTGTAAATGAAACCTGCCCTCAGAATGTCATTAGGGAGGTAATGGCCAAAATATTTCTAAATGTCACACATACTTCACGAAAACAATTGGAAGAGGTAAGCTCTACTCACAGTTTGAAGAAAAAAAGGACATGCCAGAAAGCTCAATTTCAATGGATTATGAGACGCATGCAAATCCAACCACAAATATATAGCAGTTCACTCTTCTCAGAATAAACTTCAGCAAAAAAAAAAAACTACAAACAATAAATGCTGAAGGTGTTGTGCAGAAGTGTGTACCCTCAACTTTAAGTGGGATGTGACCTGGCAAGAGCCACTAACGAGAACAGAATGGAGGTGCCTTTACTAGGTAAATAATTTTCTACCATATGATCCAGCAGGCCCACTCCTGGGCCTATAACCTAAGAAGACAGAATTAGAAAGACACAGGGAGGTGAATGTGCATTGCCGCAGCATTACAATTGCCAAGTCATGGAAGCAACCAAAAAGTCCATCAACAGATGAGTGGACAAAGAAAACTGGTACATGTACAGACGGAGTATTGGCTAAGGAAAAAAGGACATGATGTCATTTGCAGCACTCTAGATGAGTCTAGAGGTAATCACACAACTTGTAGTATGTCAGAAAGAGAAAGACACATATCGTATGGTATCACTTTTAGGTATTACCTATGAATGGATACCAGTGAAGATATTTCCACAGAGAAGGGCAACCACTGATTCATTCAACAAACTTATGGTTCACCAATGGAAATTTGTGAGGATTGGATACATTAGGATATTGGGGTTAACAGACATATACAAACACACGTGAAATATCTCATCACCAAAGACCGACGGAATACCAAGAGAAGACTACTCAACATTCTGTCATAACGTACAGGGGAAAAGGATTCCAGGAAGAATAGACATATGTTTATGTGTAAAAGAACCACATCTTGCACACCTAGAACAAGCCAAACATTGTAATCAAACTTGCTGTGATAAAAATAAAAATTAAATTAAATAAACGAACAAGAAATAGTGAAACATATACTTAAGGAGCTTTTCCCTGGCACACTCCATTCTAAATTACAACCTAGAACACAACTTCCATTGAGGCTCTGTTGCCCTAGTAACCAGATTTGGTAAAGTAGAACAGCTGCCACCTTGTGGGCGTTTCACACAACAGCAGCTTTAATCCCAGCATTAATGGTCAGTTGATATTCAAAATAATTGCAGGCCTGTAAATCACACCTGCACTGAAAACAAATCCTGGGGTCGTATATCGACCAAAAAATTCAAAGGCATCCATATTTCAAACCGACAGTTTCAAGAGGCATAATATATGCACATCTGTCTTCTGTTTCTTTGTCTTTGTTTCTTTTTTGTTAAAAAAAACGGGAATGGAAAAAGGCTGAACATCAGGAATCAATAAAGCCATGCAAATCCAGTGTACACAAACGTTCACCTGACAGCCGTCAGAATGATCATCAGCAAAAAAAGTCTAAAAAAACAAATGCTGAAGGGGTTTTAGAGAACAGCGTACCCTTTAGCTGCTGGTGGGATGCAACCTGGTAACAGCCAGTAGTGAGAACAGAATGGATGTGCGTTTAAGGGTAAAAATGGAGCTACCATGTGATCTGGTAGGCCCACTCATGCGCCTATCACCTGAGTAGACCAGAATCAAAAACACACAGGCTGGCAATCCTGCACTGCAGCAAGATGTACCATAGCCAAACCTGGAAGAAACCAAAATGTGCATCAACAGAAAAATGCACCAAGAAGAAGTCGTCCGTGTACACAATGGAATGTTAGCCATGAAAAAGCATGGAACAGTGCCATTGGCACCACCATAGAAGGACCGAGAGATAATCACCACACTAGAAGTAAGAAAGAAACCGAAAGACAGACATCCTATGACATCACTTATAGGTGTTACCTAGGAATTGATACCCATGAAATAATTTCCAAGAGAAGGACACGCATAGATTCAGAAAACCAAATTATGTTTAACTAAATGGAAAGGTGTAAGGAATGTATGAAATAGGATATGGGGGTTAACAGACATATACTAATACATAGGAAATATATAATCACAAAATACCTATGGAACACGAAGAGAGGTCTACTCAACACTCTTTAATAACATACACAGGGAAAGGATCCAAACAGATACATTGATAGGATGAACCAGAAACTATGCAACTAGGAGAATCTACATTTTGATCAAATTTGCTCTGATAATTAATAAAAATTAAATTTAAATAACAAACAACAATTTAGGAGATATAAACTCTTGGGGGTTTTTGCTGGCACATTCCACTCTAATTCGCAGCTTACTAACACGATTGACGGGAAACATCTGTTGCCCAAAAACCCAGAGTTGGAAATGTAGAAATGCTGCCGCCTTGTGGCCGTTTCCCACAAGAGCGGCTTTAAACCCACAGCTAATGGTCACTTAACATTCACAAGGATTCAGGGCTGTAAAGGACACCTGCCCTAAAAAATTGTGCGGAGTTAGGGAATGGCCAAAAAATTTCAAATCTCTGAAATTTTTCAAGGAGATTGTATGGAGGGGTAAGTTTTACTCACTCACTTTCAAAAAAGAGGAAAATGGATAAAAGCTCAACATCAGTAATTATTACACTCATGCAAATCTAACCTCCGAAAAGGTTTCAACTCACACATGTCAACTACCATCAACTAAAAGTCTACAAACATTACATGCTGAAAGGGATTTAGAGAACTGTGTACCCTGTAGCTGCTGGTGAGATGTAAAGTGGTGACAGCCAATAATGAGAATAGAAAGGAGCTGCGTTTAAAAGTAAAAATTGAGCCATCCTTCCGTTCAGCAGGCCCACCGCTGAGACTCTCACCTGACAAGTCCAGAGTCGAGAAGGCACAGGCTTCAACAGCTGCACTGCAGGAATTTTCACAATAGCCAAGACACGGAAGCAACCAAAATGTCCATCACGATATCAGTTGAAAAAGAAGAAGTGGTCCATGTACACAATGGAATATTAGCCATGGAAAACAATGAAACACTGCTCTTTCAGGCACCATAGTTGAGCCTAGACATAATCACAGAACATGAGGTAAGTCGGAAAGCAAAAGACATATCCTATGATATCACTTACAGGCGTTATCTAACAACGGACACAAATGAACATATTTGCACAGAGAATGACACTCAAACACTTAGAAAACAAACTATGCTTATCTAAAAGGAAAGGTGGGGGTAATGGAAAAATTAAGATTAGGGTTACCATACGTGTACAAATACCTATTAAATACACATAAAAAAGACCGACCATATAGCAAGGGAGGTCTATGGAACACTCTGCAATAATTTACATGGGAAGTGGATCTGTGCATGAATATATATATATATATATATATATATATATATATATATATATACGTTATGCACAAATGAAGCAGATTGTGTACACCTAGGACAAACAATATTCTAATCATTACCCCTATTAAAAAAACTAAAACAACAAACAAGAAATAATGTAACATAAACTTATGGGGGTTTCTCCTGGCACATTCCATTTTAATTTTCAACCTAGGAAAAGGTATTCCAGAACAGCTCTGCTGCCCTAGTAACGAGATTTGTGAATGGAGAAATGCTGCCGCCTAGTGGCCGTTTACCACAAGAGCAGCTTTCAACCCAGTGCTAATGGTCACTAAATATTCACACTCATTACAGGCCTGTGAATGACACCTGCCCTCAAAAACAATCCTGGGAGCGAATATTGACCAAAAAATTCAATTTTGAGGGCAACCTTTCAAGAAGACAATTTCAAGAGGTTAATTGTATTCTACGTTTTTTTCATTTGTTCGTTAACAGAAATTTAAAAAGGTTTGGAAAAATGAACCTTAGAAAGAATTAAAGACATGCAAATCCAAATTACAAACATCCTACCAGCTCACAACAGTCAGAATGACCATCAGCAAACATTCTGCAAACAATAAATGCTGAAGGGGTTTGGAGAAATGCCTCGGCTTGGTTCAACGTGGGACATGGTAAGAGCCAGTAAGGAAAACACAAAGGAGGTGCATTGAAAAGGTAAATACTGAGCTGCCATTCAATCAAGCATACCCACTGCTGGGCTTATCGCCTGAGAGGATGAAAATCAAAAAGACACAGGCTGGACTTCACTGGTGGCGCAGTTGTTGAGAGTCTGCCACCGAAGCAGGGGACACGGGTTTACGCCCCGGTTCGGGAAAATCACACATGCCGCGGAGCGGCTGGTCCCGTGAGTTATGACTGCTGGGCCTGTGCGTCCAGAGCCTGTGCCCTGCAACTGGTGTGGCCATGGCAGTGAGTGGCCTACGTACTGCAAAACAAGAAAAAAACATCCTGGCAATCCTGCACTCCAGCAATATTTATCATAGCCAACACTTGGAAGCTACGAAAATGTCCATCAACAGAGGAATGCACAAAGAAGAAGTGGTCCATGTACACAATGGAATATGACTCCAATAAAAATATATAAACTCAATCTAGAAAACAAACAAAAGTAAAGAAACATCAGCTTTTGGGGGTTGATCCAGGCACATTCCACTTTAATTTAATACCGAGAAATACCACTGCAAGGTAGTCTGTTTCCCTAGTTAAAAGCTTGTGAAAAGCAGAAATGCTGCCACCCTCTGGCCGTGACCTGCAACAGCAGCTTTAAAAACTGTGCTAAGGGTCACTTCATATGCACCAGTACTGGAGGGCTGTAAATGAAACCTGCCCTCAGAATGTCATTAGGGAGGTAATGGCCAAAATATTTCTAAATGTCACACATACTTCACGAAAACAATTGGAAGAGGTAAGCTCTACTCACAGTTTGAAGAAAAAAAGGACATGCCAGAAAGCTCAATTTCAATGGATTATGAGACGCATGCAAATCCAACCACAAATATATAGCAGTTCACTCTTCTCAAAATAAACTTCAGCAAAAAAAAAAAACTACAAACAATAAATGCTGAAGGTGTTGTGCAGAAGTGTGTACCCTCAACTTTAAGTGGGATGTGACCTGGCAAGAGCCACTAACGAGAACAGAATGGAGGTGCCTTTACTAGGTAAATAATTTTCTACCATATGATCCAGCAGGCCCACTCCTGGGCCTATAACCTAAGAAGACAGAATTAGAAAGACACCGGGAGGTGAATGTGCATTGCCGCAGCATTACAATTGCCAAGTCATGGAAGCAACCAAAAAGTCCATCAACAGATGAGTGGACAAAGAAAACTGGTACATGTACAGACGGAGTATTGGCTAAGGAAAAAAGGACATGATGTCATTTGCAGCACTCTAGATGAGTCTAGAGGTAATCACACAACTTGTAGTATGTCAGAAAGAGAAAGACACATATCGTATGGTATCACTTTTAGGTATTACCTATGAATGGATACCAGTGAAGATATTTCCACAGAGAAGGGCAACCACTGATTCATTCAACAAACTTATGGTTCACCAATGGAAATTTGTGAGGATTGGATACATTAGGATATTGGGGTTAACAGACATATACAAACACACGTGAAATATATCATCACCAAAGACCGACGGAATACCAAGAGAAGACTACTCAACATTCTGTCATAACGTACAGGGGAAAAGGATTCCAGGAAGAATAGACATATGTTTATGTGTAAAAGAACCACATCTTGCACACCTAGAACAAGCCAAACATTGTAATCAAACTTGCTGTGATAAAAATAAAAATTAAATTAAATAAACGAACAAGAAATAGTGAAACATATACTTAAGGAGCTTTTCCCTGGCACACTCCATTCTAAATTACAACCTAGAACACAACTTCCATTGAGGCTCTGTTGCCCTAGTAACCAGATTTGGTAAAGTAGAACAGCTGCCACCTTGTGGGCGTTTCACACAACAGCAGCTTTAATCCCAGCATTAATGGTCAGTTGATATTCAAAATAATTGCAGGCCTGTAAATCACACCTGCACTGAAAACAAATCCTGGGGTCGTATATCGACCAAAAAATTCAAAGGCATCCATATTTCAAACCGACAGTTTCAAGAGGCATAATATATGCACATCTGTCTTCTGTTTCTTTGTCTTTGTTTCTTTTTTGTTAAAAAAAACGGGAATGGAAAAAGGCTGAACATCAGGAATCAATAAAGCCATGCAAATCCAGTGTACACAAACGTTCACCTGACAGCCGTCAGAATGATCATCAGCAAAAAAAGTCTAAAAAAACAAATGCTGAAGGGGTTTTAGAGAACAGCGTACCCTTTAGCTGCTGGTGGGATGCAACCTGGTAACAGCCAGTAGTGAGAACAGAATGGATGTGCGTTTAAGGGTAAAAATGGAGCTACCATGTGATCTGGTAGGCCCACTCATGCGCCTATCACCTGAGTAGACCAGAATCAAAAACACACAGGCTGGCAATCCTGCACTGCAGCAAGATGTACCATAGCCAAACCTGGAAGAAACCAAAATGTGCATCAACAGAAAAATGCACCAAGAAGAAGTCGTCCGTGTACACAATGGAATGTTAGCCATGAAAAAGCATGGAACAGTGCCATTGGCACCACCATAGAAGGACCGAGAGATAATCACCACACTAGAAGTAAGAAAGAAACCGAAAGACAGACATCCTATGACATCACTTATAGGTGTTACCTAGGAATTGATACCCATGAAATAATTTCCAAGAGAAGGACACGCATAGATTCAGAAAACCAAATTATGTTTAACCAAATGGAAAGGTGTAAGGAATGTATGAATTAGGATATGGGGGTTAACAGACATATACTAATACATAGGAAATATATAATCACAAAATACCTAAGGAATATGAAGAGAGGTCTACTCAACACTCTATAATAACATACACGGGAATGGATCCAAAGAGGAATAGACAGATACATTGATAGGATGAACCAGAAACTGTACACCTAGGAGACTCTACATTTTGATCAAATTTCCTCTGATAATTAATAAAAATTAAAGTTAAAAAGCAAACAACAATTTAGGAGATATAAGCTCTTGGGGGTTTGCACTGGCACATTGCACTCTAATTCGCAGCTTACTAACACGATGGCCACGAAAGCTCTGTGGCCCAAAATCCTTGAGCTGGAAATGTAGAAATGCTGCCACCTTGTGGCCGTTTCCCACAAGAGCGGCTTTGAACCCACAGCTAATGGTCACTTAACATTCACAAGGATTCAGGGCTGTAAAGGACACCTGCCCTAAAAAATTGTGCGGAGGTAGGGAACGGCCAAAAAAATTCAAAAGTGTTAAATTTTTCAAGGAGATTGGATGGAGGGGTAAGTTTTACTCACTCATTTTCAAAAAAGAGGAAAATGGATAAAAGCTCAACATCAGTAATTAGTAGACTCATGCAAATCTAACCTCCAAAATGATTCCAACTCACACATGTCAACTACCATCATCTGGAAGTCAACAAACATTAAATGCTGAAGGTGTTTTAGAGAACTGTGTACCCTCTAGCTGCTGGTGAGATGTAAAGTGGTGACAGCCAATAATGAGAATAGAAAGGAGCTGCGTTTAAAAGTAAAAATTGAGCCACCATTCCGTTCAGCAGGCCCACCGCTGAGACTCTCACCTGACAAGTCCAGAGTCGAGAAGGCACAGGCTTCAACAGCTGCACTGCAGGAATTTTCACAATAGCCAAGACACGGAAGCAACCAAAATGTCCATCACGATATCAGTTGAAAAAGAAGAAGTGGTCCATGTACACAATGGAATATTAGCCATGGAAAACAATGAAACACTGCTCTTTCAGACACCATAGTTGAGCCTAGAGATAATCACAGAACATGAGGTAAGTCGGAAAGCAAAAGACATATCCTATGATATCACTTACAGGTATTATCTAACAACTGACACAAATGAACATATTTGCACAGAGAAAGACACTCACACACTTAGAAAACAAACTAGGCTTATCTAAAAGGAAAGGTGGGGGGAATGGAAAAATTAACATTAGGATTACCATACGTGTACAAATAACTATTAAATACACATAACAAAAAGACCGACCATATAGAAAGGGAGGTCTATGGAACACTCTGCAATAAATTACATGGGAAGTGGATCTGTGCATGAATATATATATATATATATATATATATATATATATATATATATATATATATATATATATATATATGATATGCACAAATGAACCAGATTGTGTACACCTAGGACAAACAATATTCTAATCATTACCCCTATTAAAAAAACTAAAACAACAAACAAGAAATAATGTAACATAAACTTATGGGGGTTTCTCCTGGCACATTCCATTTTAATTTTCAACCTAGGAAAAGGTATTCCAGAACAGCTCTGCTGCCCTAGTAACGAGATTTGTGAATGGAGAAATGCTGCCGCCTAGTGGCCGTTTACCACAAGAGCAGCTTTCAACCCAGTGCTAATGGTCACTAAATATTCACACTCATTACAGGCCTGTGAATGACACCTGCCCTCAAAAACAATCCTGGGAGCGAATATTGACCAAAAAATTCAATTTTGAGGGCAACCTTTCAAGAAGACAATTTCAAGAGGTTAATTGTATTCTACGTTTTTTTCATTTGTTCGTTAACAGAAATTTAAAAAGGTTTGGAAAAATGAACCTTAGAAAGAATTAAAGACATGCAAATCCAAATTACAAACATCCTACCAGCTCACAACAGTCAGAATGACCATCAGCAAACATTCTGCAAACAATAAATGCTGAAGGGGTTTGGAGAAATGCCTCGGCTTGGTTCAACGTGGGACATGGTAAGAGCCAGTAAGGAAAACACAAAGGAGGTGCATTGAAAAGGTAAATACTGAGCTGCCATTCAATCAAGCATACCCACTGCTGGGCTTATCGCCTGAGAGGATGAAAATCAAAAAGACACAGGCTGGACTTCACTGGTGGCGCAGTTGTTGAGAGTCTGCCGCCGAAGCAGGGGACACGGGTTTACGCCCCGGTTCGGGAAAATCACACATGCCGCGGAGCGGCTGGTCCCGTGAGTTATGACTGCTGGGCCTGTGCGTCCAGAGCCTGTGCCCTGCAACTGGTGTGGCCATGGCAGTGAGTGGCCTACGTACTGCAAAACAAGAAAAAAACATCCTGGCAATCCTGCACTCCAGCAATATTTATCATAGCCAACACTTGGAAGCTACGAAAATGTCCATCAACAGAGGAATGCACAAAGAAGAAGTGGTCCATGTACACAATGGAATATGACTCCAATAAAAATATATAAACTCAATCTAGAAAACAAACAAAAGTAAAGAAACATCAGCTTTTGGGGGTTGATCCAGGCACATTCCACTTTAATTTAATACCGAGAAATACCACTGCAAGGTAGTCTGTTTCCCTAGTTAAAAGCTTGTGAAAAGCAGAAATGCTGCCACCCTCTGGCCGTGACCTGCAACAGCAGCTTTAAAAACTGTGCTAAGGGTCACTTCATATGCACCAGTACTGGAGGGCTGTAAATGAAACCTGCCCTCAGAATGTCATTAGGGAAGTAATGGCAAAAATATTTCTAAATGTCACACATACTTCACGAAAACAATTGGAAGAGGTAAGCTCTACTCACAGTTTGAAGAAAAAAAGGACATGCCAGAAAGCTCAATTTCAATGGATTATGAGACGCATGCAAATCCAACCACAAATATATAGCAGTTCACTCTTCTCAGAATAAACTTCAGCAAAAAAAAAACTACAAACAATAAATGCTGAAGGTGTTGTGCAGAAGTGTGTACCCTCAACTTTAAGTGGGATGTGACCTGGCAAGAGCCACTAACGAGAACAGAATGGAGGTGCCTTTACTAGGTAAATAATTTTCTACCATATGATCCAGCAGGCCCACTCCTGGGCCTATAACCTAAGAAGACAGAATTAGAAAGACACAGGGAGGTGAATGTGCATTGCCGCAGCATTACAATTGCCAAGTCATGGAAGCAACCAAAAAGTCCATCAACAGATGAGTGGACAAAGAAAACTGGTACATGTACAGACGGAGTATTGGCTAAGGAAAAAAGGACATGATGTCATTTGCAGCACTCTAGATGAGTCTAGAGGTAATCACACAACTTGTAGTATGTCAGAAAGAGAAAGACACATATCGTATGGTATCACTTTTAGGTATTACCTATGAATGGATACCAGTGAAGATATTTCCACAGAGAAGGGCAACCACTGATTCATTCAACAAACTTATGGTTCACCAATGGAAATTTGTGAGGATTGGATACATTAGGATATTGGGGTTAACAGACATATACAAACACAGGTAAAATATATCATCACCAAAGACCTACGGAATACCAAGAGAAGACTACTCCACATTCTGTCATAACGTACAGGGGAAAAGGATTCCAGGAAGAATAGACATATGTTTATGTGTAAAAGAACCACATCTTGCACACCTAGAACAAGCCAAACATTGTAATCAAACTTGCTGTGATAAAAATAAAAATTAAATTAAATAAACGAACAAGAAATAGTGAAACATATACTTAAGGAGCTTTTCCCTGGCACACTCCATTCTAAATTACAACCTAGAACACAACTTCCATTGAGGCTCTGTTGCCCTAGTAACCAGATTTGGTAAAGTAGAACAGCTGCCACCTTGTGGGCGTTTCACACAACAGCAGCTTTAATCCCAGCATTAATGGTCAGTTGATATTCAAAATAATTGCAGGCCTGTAAATCACACCTGCACTGAAAACAAATCCTGGGGTCGTATATCGACCAAAAAATTCAAAGGCATCCATATTTCAAACCGACAGTTTCAAGAGGCATAATATATGCACATCTGTCTTCTGTTTCTTTGTCTTTGTTTCTTTTTTGTTAAAAAAAACGGGAATGGAAAAAGGCTGAACATCAGGAATCAATAAAGCCATGCAAATCCAGTGTACACAAACGTTCACCTGACAGCCGTCAGAATGATCATCAGCAAAAAAAGTCTAAAAAAACAAATGCTGAAGGGGTTTTAGAGAACAGCGTACCCTTTAGCTGCTGGTGGGATGCAACCTGGTAACAGCCAGTAGTGAGAACAGAATGGATGTGCGTTTAAGGGTAAAAATGGAGCTACCATGTGATCTGGTAGGCCCACTCATGCGCCTATCACCTGAGTAGACCAGAATCAAAAACACACAGGCTGGCAATCCTGCACTGCAGCAAGATGTACCATAGCCAAACCTGGAAGAAACCAAAATGTGCATCAACAGAAAAATGCACCAAGAAGAAGTCGTCCGTGTACACAATGGAATGTTAGCCATGAAAAAGCATGGAACAGTGCCATTGGCACCACCATAGAAGGACCGAGAGATAATCACCACACTAGAAGTAAGAAAGAAACCGAAAGACAGACATCCTATGACATCACTTATAGGTGTTACCTAGGAATTGATATCCATGAAATAATTTCCAAGAGAAGGACACGCATAGATTCAGAAAACCAAATTATGTTTAACTAAATGGAAAGGTGTAAGGAATGTATGAAATAGGATATGGGGGTTAACAGACATATACTAATACATAGGAAATATATAATCACAAAATACCTATGGAACACGAAGAGAGGTCTACTCAACACTCTTTAATAACATACACAGGGAAAGGATCCAAACAGATACATTGATAGGATGAACCAGAAACTATGCAACTAGGAGAATCTACATTTTGATCAAATTTGCTCTGATAATTAATAAAAATTAAATTTAAATAACAAACAACAATTTAGGAGATATAAACTCTTGGGGGTTTTTGCTGGCACATTCCACTCTAATTCGCAGCTTACTAACACGATTGACGGGAAACATCTGTTGCCCAAAAACCCAGAGTTGGAAATGTAGAAATGCTGCCGCCTTGTGGCCGTTTCCCACAAGAGCGGCTTTAAACCCACAGCTAATGGTCACTTAACATTCACAAGGATTCAGGGCTGTAAAGGACACCTGCCCTAAAAAATTGTGCGGAGTTAGGGAATGGCCAAAAAATTTCAAATCTCTGAAATTTTTCAAGGAGATTGTATGGAGGGGTAAGTTTTACTCACTCACTTTCAAAAAAGAGGAAAATGGATAAAAGCTCAACATCAGTAATTATTACACTCATGCAAATCTAACCTCCGAAAAGGTTTCAACTCACACATGTCAACTACCATCAACTAAAAGTCTACAAACATTACATGCTGAAAGGGATTTAGAGAACTGTGTACCCTGTAGCTGCTGGTGAGATGTAAAGTGGTGACAGCCAATAATGAGAATAGAAAGGAGCTGCGTTTAAAAGTAAAAATTGAGCCATCCTTCCGTTCAGCAGGCCCACCGCTGAGACTCTCACCTGACAAGTCCAGAGTCGAGAAGGCACAGGCTTCAACAGCTGCACTGCAGGAATTTTCACAATAGCCAAGACACGGAAGCAACCAAAATGTCCATCACGATATCAGTTGAAAAAGAAGAAGTGGTCCATGTACACAATGGAATATTAGCCATGGAAAACAATGAAACACTGCTCTTTCAGGCACCATAGTTGAGCCTAGACATAATCACAGAACATGAGGTAAGTCGGAAAGCAAAAGACATATCCTATGATATCACTTACAGGCGTTATCTAACAACGGACACAAATGAACATATTTGCACAGAGAATGACACTCAAACACTTAGAAAACAAACTATGCTTATCTAAAAGGAAAGGTGGGGGTAATGGAAAAATTAAGATTAGGGTTACCATACGTGTACAAATACCTATTAAATACACATAAAAAAGACCGACCATATAGCAAGGGAGGTCTATGGAAGACTCTGCAATAATTTACATGGGAAGTGGATCTGTGCATGAATATATATATATATATATATATATATATATATATATATACGTTATGCACAAATGAAGCAGATTGTGTACACCTAGGACAAACAATATTCTAATCATTACCCCTATTAAAAAAACTAAAACAACAAACAAGAAATAATGTAACATAAACTTATGGGGGTTTCTCCTGGCACATTCCATTTTAATTTTCAACCTAGGAAAAGGTATTCCAGAACAGCTCTGCTGCCCTAGTAACGAGATTTGTGAATGGAGAAATGCTGCCGCCTAGTGGCCGTTTACCACAAGAGCAGCTTTCAACCCAGTGCTAATGGTCACTAAATATTCACACTCATTACAGGCCTGTGAATGACACCTGCCCTCAAAAACAATCCTGGGAGCGAATATTGACCAAAAAATTCAATTTTGAGGGCAACCTTTCAAGAAGACAATTTCAAGAGGTTAATTGTATTCTACGTTTTTTTCATTTGTTCGTTAACAGAAATTTAAAAAGGTTTGGAAAAATGAACCTTAGAAAGAATTAAAGACATGCAAATCCAAATTACAAACATCCTACCAGCTCACAACAGTCAGAATGACCATCAGCAAACATTCTGCAAACAATAAATGCTGAAGGGGTTTGGAGAAATGCCTCGGCTTGGATCAACGTGGGACATGGTAAGAGCCAGTAAGGAAAACACAAAGGAGGTGCATTGAAAAGGTAAATACTGAGCTGCCATTCAATCAAGCATACCCACTGCTGGGCTTATCGCCTGAGAGGATGAAAATCAAAAAGACACAGGCTGGACTTCACTGGTGGCGCAGTTGTTGAGCGTCTGCCGCCGAAGCAGGGGACACGGGTTTACGCCCCGGTTCGGGAAAATCACACATGCCGCGGAGCGGCTGGTCCCGTGACCTATGGCTGCTGGGCCAGTGCGTCCAGAGCCTGTGCCCTGCAACTGGTGTGGCCATGGCAGTGAGTGGCCTACGTACTGCAAAACAAGAAAAAAACATCCTGGCAATCCTGCACTCCAGCAATATTTATCATAGCCAACACTTGGAAGCTACGAAAATGTCCATCAACAGAGGAATGCACAAAAAAGAAGTGGTCTATGTACACAATGGAATATGACTCCAATAAAAAAATATAAACTCAATCTAGAAAACAAACAAAAGTAAAGAAACATCAGCTTTTGGGGGTTGATCCAGGCACATTCCACTTTAATTTAATACCGAGAAATACCACTGCAAGGTAGTCTGTTTCCCTAGTTAAAAGCTTGTGAAAAGCAGAAATGCTGCCACCCTCTGGCCGTGACCTGCAACAGCAGCTTTAAAAACTGTGCTAAGGGTCACTTCATATGCACCAGTACTGGAGGGCTGTAAATGAAACCTGCCCTCAGAATGTCATTAGGGAAGTAATGGCCAAAATATTTCTAAATGTCACACATACTTCACGAAAACAATTGGAAGAGGTAAGCTCTACTCACAGTTTGAAGAAAAAAAGGACATGCCAGAAAGCTCAATTTCAATGGATTATGAGACGCATGCAAATCCAACCACAAATATATAGCAGTTCACTCTTCTCAGAATAAACTTCAGCAAAAAAAAAACTACAAACAATAAATGCTGAAGGTGTTGTGCAGAAGTGTGTACCCTCAACTTTAAGTGGGATGTGACCGGGTAAGAGCCACTAACGAGAACAGAATGGAGGTGCCTTTACTAGGTAAATAATTTTCTACCATATGATCCAGCAGGCCCACTCCTGGGCCTATAACCTAAGAAGACAGAATTAGAAAGACACAGGGAGGTGAATGTGCATTGCCGCAGCATTACAATTGCCAAGTCATGGAAGCAACCAAAAAGTCCATCAACAGATGAGTGGACAAAGAAAACTGGTACATGTACAGACGGAGTATTGGCTAAGGATAAAAGGACATGATGTCATTTGCAGCACTCTAGATGAGTCTAGAGGTAATCACACAACTTGTAGTATGTCAGAAAGAGAAAGACACATATCGTATGGTATCACGTTTAGGTATTACCTATGAATGGATACCAGTGAAGATATTTCCACAGAGAAGGGGAACCACTGATTCATTCAACAAACTTATGGTTCACCAATGGAAATTTGTGAGGATTGGATACATTAGGATATTGGGGTTAACAGACATATACAAACACAGGTAAAATATATCATCACCAAAGACCTACGGAATACCAAGAGAAGACTACTCCACATTCTGTCATAACGTACATGTGAAAAGGATTCCAGGAAGAATAGACATATGTTTATGTGTAAAAGAACCACATCTTGCACACCTAGAACAGGCCAAACATTGCAATCAAACTTGCTGTGATAAAAATAAAAATTAAATTAAATAAACGAACAAGAAGTAGTGAGACATATACTTAAGGGGCTTTTCCCTGGCACACACCATTCTAAATTACAACCTAGAACACAACTTCCATTGAGGCTCTGTTGCCCTAGTAACCAGATTTGGTAAAGTAGAACAGCTGCCACCTTGTGGGCGTTTCACACAACAGCAGCTTTAATCCCAGCGTTAATGGTCAGTTGATATTCAAAATCATTGCAGGCCTGTAAATCACACCTGCACTGAAAACAAATCCTGGGGTCGTATATCGACCAAAAAATTCAAAGGCATCCATATTTCAAACCGACAGTTTCAAGAGGCATAATTTATGCACATTTGTCTTCTGTTTCTTTTTCTTTCTTTCTTTTTTGTTAAAACAACGGGAATGGAAAAAGGCTGAACATCAGGAATCAATAAAGCCATGCAAATCCAGTGTACACAAACGTTCACCTGACAGCCGTCAGAATGATCATCAGCAAAAAAAGTCTACAAAAAATAAATGCTGAAGGGGTTTTAGAGAACTGCGTACCGTTTGGTTGCTGGTGGGATGCAACCTGGTAACAGCCAGTAGTGAGAACAGAATGGAGGTGCGTTTAAGGGTAAAAATGGAGCTACCATGTGATCTGGTAGGCCCACTCATGGGCCTATCACCTGAGTAGACCAGAAGCAAAAACACACAGGCTGGCAATCCTGCACTGGAGCAAGGTGTACCATAGCCAAACCTGGAAGAAACCAAAATGTGCATCAACAGAAAAATGCACCAAGAACAAGTCGTCCGTGTACACAATGGAATGTTAGCCATGAAAAAGCATGGAACAGTGCCGTTGGCACCACCATAGAAGGACCGAGAGATAATCACCACACTGGAAGTAAGAAAGAAACCGAAAGACAGACATCCTATGACATCACTTATAGGTGTTACCTAGGAATTGATACCCATGAAATAATTTCCAAGAGAAGGACATGCATAGATTCAGAAAACCAAATTATGTTTAACCAAATGGAAAGGTGTAAGGAATGTATGAATTAGGATATGGGGGTTAACAGACATATACTAATACATATGAAATATATTATCACAAAATACCTAAGGAATACGAACAGAGGTCTACTCAACACTCTCTAATAACATACACGGGAATGGATCCAAAGAGGAATAGACAGATACATTGATAGGATGAACCAGAAACTGTACACCTAGGAGAATCTACATTTTGATCAAATTTGCTCTGATAATTAATAAAAATTAAATTTAAATTACAAAGAACAATTTAGGAGATATAAGCTCTTGGGGGTTTGCGCTGGCACATTCCACTCTGATTCGCAGCTTACTAACACGATTGCCGGGAAACCTCTCTTGCCCAAAAACCCAGAGTTGGAAAGGTAGAAATGCTGCCGCCTTGTGGCCGTTTCCCACAAGAGCAGCTTTGAACCCACAGCTAATGGTCAGTTAACATTCACAAGGATTCAGGGCTGTAAAGGACACGTGCCCTAAAAAATTGTGCGGAGGTAGGGAATGGCCAAAAAATCCAAGAGTGTTAAATTTTTCAAGGAGATTGGATGGAGGGGTAAGTTTTATTCACTCATTTTCAAAAAAGAGGAAAATGGATAAAAGCTCAACATCAGTAATTAGTAGACTCATGCAAATCTAACCTCCAAAATGATTCCAACTCACACATGTCAACTACCATCAGCTGGAAGTCTACAAACATTAAATGCTGAAGGTGTTTTGGAGAACTGTGTACCCTCTAGCTGCTGGTGAGATGTAAAGTGGTGACAGCCCATAATAAGAATAGAAAGGAGCTGCGTTTCAAAGTAAAAATTGAGCCACCATTCCGTTCAGCAGGCCCACCGGTGAGACTCTCACCTGACAAGTCCAGAGTCGAGAAGGCACAGGCTTCAACAGCTGCACTGCAGGAATTTTCACAATAGCCAAGACACGGAAGCAACCAAAATGTCCATCACGATATC
Source organism: Mesoplodon densirostris (assembly GCF_025265405.1). NCBI lineage: Eukaryota > Metazoa > Chordata > Mammalia > Artiodactyla > Ziphiidae > Mesoplodon > Mesoplodon densirostris. The sequence continues at coordinate 544,322 of NC_082681.1, read as the reverse complement.
AGTTGAAAAAGAAGAAGTGGTCCATGTACACAATGGAATATTAGCCATGGAAAACAATGAAACACTGCTCTTTCAGGCACCATAGTTGAGCCTAGAGATAATCACAGAACATGAGGTAAGTCGGAAAGCAAAAGACATATCCTATGATATCACTTACAGGTGTTCTCTAACAACTGACACAAATGAACATATTTGCACAGAGAAAGACACTCACACACTTAGAAAACAAACTAGGCTTATCTAAAAGGAAAGGTGGGGGGAATGGAAAAATTAAGATTAGGGTTACCATACGTTTACAAATACCTATTAAATACACATAACAAAAAGACCAACCATATAGCAAGGGAGGTCTATGGAACACTCTGCAATAATTTACATGGGAAGTGGATCTGTGCATGAATATATATATATATGTTATGCACAAATGAACCAGATTGTGTACACCTAGGACAAACAATATTCTAATCATTACCCCTATTAAAAAAAAACTAAAACAACAAACAAGAAATAATGTAACATAAACTTATGGGGGTTTCTCCTGGCACATTCCATTTTAATTTACAACCTAGGAACAGGGATTCCAGAACGGCTCTGCTGCCCTAGTAACCAGATTTGGGAATGGAGAAATGCTGACGCCTAGTGGCTGTTTACCACAACAGCAGCTTTCAACCCAGTGCTAATGGTCACTAAATATTCACACTGATTACAGGCCTGTGAATGACACCTGCCCTCAAAAACAATCCTGGGAGCGAATATTGACCAAAAAATTCAATTTTGAGGGCAACCTTTCAAGAAGACAATTTCAAGAGGTTAATTGTATTCTACGTTTTTTTCATTTGCTCGTTAACAGAAATTTTAAAAGGTGTGGAAAAATGAACCTTAGAAAGAATTAAGGACATGCAAATCCAAATTACAAAAATCCTATCAGTTCACAACAGTCAGAATGACCATCAGCAAAAATTCTTCAAACAATAAATGCTGAAGGGGTTGTGGAGAAATGCCTAGGCTTGGTTCAACGTGGGACATGGTAAGAGCCAGTAAGGAAAACACAAAGGAGGTGCATTGAAAAGGTAAATACTGAGCTACTATTCAATCAAGCATACCCACTGCTGGGCCTATCGCCTGAGAGGATGAGAATCAAAAAGACACAGGCTGGACTTCACTGGTGGCGCAGTGGTTGAGAGTCTGCCGCCGAAGCACGGGACACGGGTTTATGCCCCGGTTCGGGAAAATCACACATGCCGCGGAGCGGCTGGTCCCGTGAGCTATGGCTGCTGGGCCTGTGCATCCAGAGCCTGTGCTCTGCAATCGGAGTGGCCATGGCAGTGAGTGGCCTACGTACTGCAAAACAAGAAAAAAACAGCCTGGCAATCCTGCACTCCAGCAATATTTATCATAGCCAAAACTTGCAAGCTACGAAAATGTCCATTAACAGAGGAATGCACAAAGAAGAAGTGGTCCATGTACACAATGGAATATGACTCCAATAAAAAAATATGAACTTAATCTAGAAAACAAACAAAAGTAAAAAAAAATCAGCTTTTGGGGGTTTATCCAGGCACATTCCACTCTAATTTATAACCGAGATATACCACTGCAAGTTAGTCTGTTTCCCTAGTTAAAAGCTTGTGAAAAGCAGAAATGCTGCCACCCTCTGGCCGTGACCTGCAACAGCAGCTTTAAAACCTGTGCTAAGGGTCACTTCATATGCACCAGTACTGGAGGGCTGTAAATGAAACCTGCCCTCAGAATGTCATTAGGGAGGTAATGGCCAAAATATTTCTAAATGTCACACATACTTCACGAAAACAATTTGAAGAGGTAAGCTCTACTCACAGTTTGAAGAGAAAAAGGACATGCCAGAAAGCTCAATTTCAATGGATTATGAGACGCATGCAAATCCAACCACAAACATATAGCAGCTCACACTTGTCAGAATAAACTTCAGCAAAAAAAACCCTACAAACAATAAATGCTGAAGGTGTTGTGCAGAAGTGCATACCCTCAACTTTAAGTGGGATGTGACCTGGTAAGAGCCACTAACGAGAACCGAATGGAGGTGCTTTTACTACGTAAATATTTTTCTACCATAGGAACCAGCAGGCCCACTCCTGGGCCTATAACCTAAGAAGACAGAATTGGAAAGACACAGTGAGGCGAATGTGCATTGCCGCAGCTTTACAATTGCCAAGTCATGGAAGCAACCAAAAAGTCCATCAACAGACGAGTGGACAAAGAAAACTGGTACATGTACAGACGGAGTATTGGCCAAGGAGAAAAAGGACACGACGTCATTTGCAGCACTGTAGATGAGTCTAGAGGCAATCACACAACTTGTAGTATGTCAGAAAGAGAAAGACACATATCGGATGATATCACTTTTAGGTATTACCTATAAATGGATACCAGTGAAGATATTTCCACAGAGAAGGGCAACCACTGATTCATTCAAAAAACTTATGTTTCACCAGTGGAAATTTGTGGGGATTGGATACATTAGGATATTGGGGTTAACAGACATATACAAACACACGTGAAATATATCATCACCAAAGACCGACGGAATACCAAGAGAAGACTACTCAACATTCTGTCATAACGTACAGGGGAAAAGGATTCCAGGAAGAATAGACATATGTTTATGTGTAAAAGAACCACATCTTGCACACCTAGAACAAGCCAAACATTGTAATCAAACTTGCTGTGATAAAAATAAAAATTAAATTAAATAAACGAACAAGAAGTAGTGAGACATATACTTAAGGAGCTTTTCCCTGGCACACTCCATTCTAAATTACAACCTAGAACACAACTTCCATTGAGGCTCTGTTGCCCTAGTAACCAGATTTGGTAAAGTAGAACAGCTGCCACCTTGTGGGCGTTTCACACAACAGCAGCTTTAATCCCAGCATTAATGGTCAGTTGATATTCAAAATAATTGCAGGCCTGTAAATCACACCTGCACTGAAAACAAATCCTGGGGTCGTATATCGACCAAAAAATTCAAAGGCATCCATATTTCAAACCGACAGTTTCAAGAGGCATAATATATGCACATCTGGCTTCTGTTTCTTTGTCTTTGTTTCTTTTTTGTTAAAAAAAACGGGAATGGAAAAAGGCTGAACATCAGGAATCAATAAAGCCATGCAAATCCAGTGTACACAAACGTTCACCTGACAGCCGTCAGAATGATCATCAGCAAAAAAAGTCTAAAAAAACAAATGCTGAAGGGGTTTTAGAGAACAGCGTACCCTTTAGCTGCTGGTGGGATGCAACCTGGTAACAGCCAGTAGTGAGAACAGAATGGATGTGCATTTAAGGGTAAAAATGGAGCTACCATGTGATCTGGTAGGCCCACTCATGCGCCTATCACCTGAGTAGACCAGAATCAAAAACACACAGGCTGGCAATCCTGCACTGCAGCAAGATGTACCATAGCCAAACCTGGAAGAAACCAAAATGTGCATCAACAGAAAAATGCACCAAGAAGAAGTCGTCCGTGTACACAATGGAATGTTAGCCATGAAAAAGCATGGAACAGTGCCATTGGCACCACCATAGAAGGACCGAGAGATAATCACCACACTAGAAGTAAGAAAGAAACCGAAAGACAGACATCCTATGACATCACTTATAGGTGTTACCTAGGAATTGATACCCATGAAATAATTTCCAAGAGAAGGACACGCATAGATTCAGAAAACCAAATTATGTTTAACCAAATGGAAAGGTGTAAGGAATGTATGAATTAGGATATGGGGGTTAACAGACATATACTAATACAGAGGAAATATATAATCACAAAATACCTAAGGAATATGAAGAGAGGTCTACTCAACACTCTATAATAACATACACGGGAATGGATCCAAAGAGGAATAGACAGATACATTGATAGGATGAACCAGAAACTGTACACCTAGGAGACTCTACATTTTGATCAAATTTCCTCTGATAATTAATAAAAATTAAAGTTAAAAAGCAAACAACAATTTAGGAGATATAAGCTCTTGGGGGTTTGCACTGGCACATTGCACTGTAATTCGCAGCTTACAAACACGATGGCCACGAAAGCTCTGTGGCCCAAAATCCTTGAGCTGGTAATGTAGAAATGCTGCCGCCTTGTGGCCGTTTCCCACAAGAGCGGCTTTGAACCCACAGCTAATGGTCACTTAACATTCACAAGGATTCAGGGCTGTAAAGGACACCTGCCCTAAAAAATTGTGCGGAGGTAGGGAACGGCCAAAAAAATTCAAAAGTGTTAAATTTTTCAAGGAGATTGGATGGAGGGGTAAGTTTTACTCACTCATTTTCAAAAAAGAGGAAAATGGATAAAAGCTCCACATCAGTAATTAGTAGACTCATGCAAATCTAACCTCCAAAATGATTCCAACTCACACATGTCAACTACCATCAGCTGGAAGTCTACAAACATTAAATGCTGAAGGTGTTTTAGAGAACTGTGTACCCTCTAGCTGCTGGTGAGATGTAAAGTGGTGACAGCCAATAATGAGAATAGAAAGGAGCTGCGTTTAAAAGTAAAAATTGAGCCACCATTCCGTTCAGCAGGCCCACCGCTGAGACTCTCACCTGACAAGTCCAGAGTCGAGAAGGCACAGGCTTCAACAGCTGCACTGCAGGAATTTTCACAATAGCCAAGACACGGAAGCAACCAAAATGTCCATCACGATATCAGTTGAAAAAGAAGTGGTCCATGTACACAATGGAATATTAGCCATGGAAAACAATGAAACACTGCTCTTTCAGGCACCATAGTTGAGCCTAGAGATAATCACAGAACATGAGGTAAGTCGGAAAGCAAAAGACATATCCTATGATATCACTTACAGGTGTTCTCTAACAACTGACACAAATGAACATATTTGCACAGAGAAAGACACTCACACACTTAGAAAACAAACTATGCTTATCTAAAAGGAAAGGTGGGGGGAATGGAAAAATTAAGATTAGGGTTACCATACGTTTACAAATACCTATTAAATACACATAACAAAAAGACCGACCATATAGCAAGGGAGGTCTATGGAACACTCTGCAATAATTTACATGGGAAGTGGATCTGTGCATGAATATATATATATATGTTATGCACAAATGAACCAGATTGTGTACACCTAGGACAAACAATATTCTAATCATTACCCCTATTAAAAAAACTAAAACAACAAACACGAAATAATGTAACATAAACTTATGGGGGTTTCTCCTGGCACATTCCATTTTAATTTTCAACCTAGGAAAAGGTATTCCAGAACAGCTCTGCTGCCCTAGTAACGAGATTTGTGAATGGAGAACTGCTGCCGCCTAGTGGCCGTTTACCACAAGAGCAGCTTTCAACCCAGTGCTAATGGTCACTAAATATTCACACTCATTACAGGCCTGTGAATGACACCTGCCCTCAAAAACAATCCTGGGAGCGAATATTGACCAAAAAATTCAATTTTGAGGGCAACCTTTCAAGAAGACAATTTCAAGAGGTTAATTGTATTCTACGTTTTTTTCATTTGTTCGTTAACAGAAATTTAAAAAGGTTTGGAAAAATGAACCTTAGAAAGAATTAAAGACATGCAAATCCAAATTACAAACATCCTACCAGCTCACAACAGTCAGAATGACCATCAGCAAAAATTCTGCAAACAATAAATGCTGAAGGGGTTTGGAGAAATGCCTCGGCTTGGTTCAACGTGGGACATGGTAAGAGCCAGTAAGGAAAACACAAAGGAGGTGCATTGAAAAGGTAAATACTGAGCTGCCATTCAATCAAGCATACCCACTGCTGGGCTTATCGCCTGAGAGGATGAAAATCAAAAAGACACAGGCTGGACTTCACTGGTGGCGCAGTTGTTGAGAGTCTGCCGCCGAAGCAGGGGACACGGGTTTACGACCCGGTTCGGGAAAATCACACATGCCGCGGAGCGGCTGGTCCCGTGAGCTATGACTGCTGGGCCTCTGCGTCCAGAGCCTGTGCCCTGCAACTGGTGTGGCCATGGCAGTGAGTGGCCTACGTACTGCAAAACAAGAAAAAAACATCCTGGCAATCCTGCACTCCAGCAATATTTATCATAGCCAACACTTGGAAGCTACGAAAATGTCCATCAACAGAGGAATGCACAAAGAAGAAGTGGTCCATGTACACAATGGAATATGACTCCAATAAAAAAATATAAACTCAATCTAGAAAACAAACAAAAGTAAAGAAACATCAGCTTTTGGGGGTTGATCCAGGCACATTCCACTTTAATTTAATACCGAGAAATACCACTGCAAGGTAGTCTGTTTCCCTAGTTAAAAGCTTGTGAAAAGCAGAAATGCTGCCACCCTCTGGCCGTGACCTGCAACAGCAGCTTTAAAAACTGTGCTAAGGGTCACTTCATATGCACCAGTACTGGAGGGCTGTAAATGAAACCTGCCCTCAGAATGTCATTAGGGAGGTAATGGCCAAAATATTTCTAAATGTCACACATACTTCACGAAAACAATTGGAAGAGGTAAGCTCTACTCACAGTTTGAAGAAAAAAAGGACATGCCAGAAAGCTCAATTTCAATGGATTATGAGATGCATGCAAATCCAACCACAAATATATAGCAGTTCACTCTTCTCAGAATAAACTTCAGCAAAAAAAAAACTACAAACAATAAATGCTGAAGGTGTTGTGCAGAAGTGTGTACCCTCAACTTTAAGTGGGATGTGACCTGGCAAGAGCCACTAACGAGAACAGAATGGAGGTGCCTTTACTAGGTAAATAATTTTCTACCATATGATCCAGCAGGCCCACTCCTGGGCCTATAACCTAAGAACACAGAATTAGAAAGACACAGGGAGGTGAATGTGCATTGCCGCAGCATTACAATTGCCAAGTCATGGAAGCAACCAAAAAGTCCATCAACAGATGAGTGGACAAAGAAAACTGGTACATGTACAGACGGAGTATTGGCTAAGGAAAAAAGGACATGATGTCATTTGCAGCACTCTAGATGAGTCTAGAGGTAATCACACAACTTGTAGTATGTCAGAAAGAGAAAGACACATATCGTATGGTATCACTTTTAGGTATTACCTATGAATGGATACCAGTGAAGGTATTTCCACAGAGAAGGGCAACCACTGATTCATTCAACAAACTTATGGTTCACCAATGGAAATTTGTGAGGATTGGATACATTAGGATATTGGGGTTAACAGACATATACAAACACACGTGAAATATATCATCACCAAAGACCGACGGAATACCAAGAGAAGACTACTCAACATTCTGTCATAACGTACAGGGGAAAAGGATTCCAGGAAGAATAGACATATGTTTATGTGTAAAAGAACCACATCTTGTACACCTAGAACAAGCCAAACATTGTAATCAAACTTGCTGTGATAAAAATAAAAATTAAATTAAATAAACGAACAAGAAATAGTGAGACATATACTTAAGGAGCTTTTCCCTGGCACACTCCATTCTAAATTACAACCTAGAACACAACTTCCATTGAGGCTCTGTTGCCCTAGTAACCAGATTTGGTAAAGTAGAACAGCTGCCACCTTGTGGGCGTTTCACACAACAGCAGCTTTAATCCCAGCATTAATGGTCAGTTGATATTCAAAATAATTGCAGGCCTGTAAATCACACCTGCACTGAAAACAAATCCTGGGGTCGTATATCGACCAAAAAATTCAAAGGCATCCATATTTCAAACCGACAGTTTCAAGAGGCATAATATATGCACATCTGTCTTCTGTTTCTTTGTCTTTGTTTCTTTTTTGTTAAAAAAAACGGGAATGGAAAAAGGCTGAACATCAGGAATCAATAAAGCCATGCAAATCCAGTGTACACAAACGTTCACCTGACAGCCGTCAGAATGATCATCAGCAAAAAAAGTCTAAAAAAACAAATGCTGAAGGGGTTTTAGAGAACAGCGTACCCTTTAGCTGCTGGTGGGATGCAACCTGGTAACAGCCAGTAGTGAGAACAGAATGGATGTGCGTTTAAGGGTAAAAATGGAGCTACCATGTGATCTGGTAGGCCCACTCATGCGCCTATCACCTGAGTAGACCAGAATCAAAAACACACAGGCTGGCAATCCTGCACTGCAGCAAGATGTACCATAGCCAAACCTGGAAGAAACCAAAATGTGCATCAACAGAAAAATGCACCAAGAAGAAGTCGTCCGTGTACACAATGGAATGTTAGCCATGAAAAAGCATGGAACAGTGCCATTGGCACCACCATAGAAGGACCGAGAGATAATCACCACACTAGAAGTAAGAAAGAAACCGAAAGACAGACATCCTATGACATCACTTATAGGTGTTACCTAGGAATTGATACCCATGAAATAATTTCCAAGAGAAGGACACGCATAGATTCAGAAAACCAAATTATGTTTAACTAAATGGAAAGGTGTAAGGAATGTATGAAATAGGATATGGGGGTTAACAGACATATACTAATACATAGGAAATATATAATCACAAAATACCTATGGAACACGAAGAGAGGTCTACTCAACACTCTTTAATAACATACACAGGGAAAGGATCCAAACAGATACATTGATAGGATGAACCAGAAACTATGCAACTAGGAGAATCTACATTTTGATCAAATTTGCTCTGATAATTAATAAAAATTAAATTTAAATAACAAACAACAATTTAGGAGATATAAACTCTTGGGGTTTTTTGCTGGCACATTCCACTCTAATTCGCAGCTTACTAACACGATTGACGGGAAACATCTGTTGCCCAAAAACCCAGAGTTGGAAATGTAGAAATGCTGCCGCCTTGTGGCCGTTTCCCACAAGAGCGGCTTTAAACCCACAGCTAATGGTCACTTAACATTCACAAGGATTCAGGGCTGTAAAGGACACCTGCCCTAAAAAATTGTGCGGAGTTAGGGAATGGCCAAAAAATTTCAAATCTCTGAAATTTTTCAAGGAGATTGTATGGAGGGGTAAGTTTTACTCACTCACTTTCAAAAAAGAGGAAAATGGATAAAAGCTCAACATCAGTAATTATTACACTCATGCAAATCTAACCTCCGAAAAGATTTCAACTCACACATGTCAACTACCATCAACTAAAAGTCTACAAACATTACATGCTGAAAGGGATTTAGAGAACTGTGTACCCTGTAGCTGCTGGTGAGATGTAAAGTGGTGACAGCCAATAATGAGAATAGAAAGGAGCTGCGTTTAAAAGTAAAAATTGAGCCATCCTTCCGTTCAGCAGGCCCACCGCTGAGACTCTCACCTGACAAGTCCAGAGTCGAGAAGGCACAGGCTTCAACAGCTGCACTGCAGGAATTTTCACAATAGCCAAGACACGGAAGCAACCAAAATGTCCATCACGATATCAGTTGAAAAAGAAGAAGTGGTCCATGTACACAATGGAATATTAGCCATGGAAAACAATGAAACACTGCTCTTTCAGGCACCATAGTTGAGCCTAGACATAATCACAGAACATGAGGTAAGTCGGAAAGCAAAAGACATATCCTATGATATCACTTACAGGCGTTATCTAACAACGGACACAAATGAACATATTTGCACAGAGAATGACACTCAAACACTTAGAAAACAAACTATGCTTATCTAAAAGGAAAGGTGGGGGTAATGGAAAAATTAAGATTAGGGTTACCATACGTGTACAAATACCTATTAAATACACATAAAAAAGACCGACCATATAGCAAGGGAGGTCTATGGAACACTCTGCAATAATTTACATGGGAAGTGGATCTGTGCATGAATATATATATATATATATATATATATATATATATATATACGTTATGCACAAATGAAGCAGATTGTGTACACCTAGGACAAACAATATTCTAATCATTACCCCTATTAAAAAAACTAAAACAACAAACAAGAAATAATGTAACATAAACTTATGGGGGTTTCTCCTGGCACATTCCATTTTAATTTTCAACCTAGGAAAAGGTATTCCAGAACAGCTCTGCTGCCCTAGTAACGAGATTTGTGAATGGAGAAATGCTGCCGCCTAGTGGCCGTTTACCACAAGAGCAGCTTTCAACCCAGTGCTAATGGTCACTAAATATTCACACTCATTACAGGCCTGTGAATGACACCTGCCCTCAAAAACAATCCTGGGAGCGAATATTGACCAAAAAATTCAATTTTGAGGGCAACCTTTCAAGAAGACAATTTCAAGAGGTTAATTGTATTCTACGTTTTTTTTCATTTGTTCGTTAACAGAAATTTTAAAAGCTGTGGAGAAATGAAACTTAGAAAGAATTAAGGACATGCAAATCCAAATTACAAACATCCTATCACCTCACAACAGTCGGAATGACCATCAGCAAAAATTCTGCAAACAATAAATGCTGAAGGGGTTGTGGAGAAATGCCTAGGCTTGGTTCAACGTGGGACATGGTAAGAGCCAGTAAGGAAAACACAAAGGAGGTGCATTGAAAAGGTAAATACTGAGCTGCCATTCAATCAAGCATACCCACTGCTGGGCTTATCGCCTGAGAGGATGAAAATCAAAAAGACACAGGCTGGACTTCACTGGTGGCGCAGTTGTTGAGAGTCTGCCGCCGAAGCAGGGGACACGGGTTTACGCCCCGGTTCGGGAAAATCACACATGCCGCGGAGCGGCTGGTCCCGTGAGCTATGGCTGCTGGGCCAGTGCGTCCAGAGCCTGTGCCCTGCAACTGGTGTGGCCATGGCAGTGAGTGGCCTACGTACTGCAAAACAAGAAATAAACATCCTGGCAATCCTGCACTCCAGCAATATTTATCATAGCCAACACTTGGAAGCTACGAAAATGTCCATCAACAGAGGAATGCACAAAAAAGAAGTGGTCCATGTACACAATGGAATATGACTCCAATAAAAAAATATAAACTCAATCTAGAAAACAAACAAAAGTAAAGAAACATCAGCTTTTGGGGGTTGATCCAGGCACATTCCACTTTAATTTAATACCGAGAAATACCACTGCAAGGTAGTCTGTTTCCCTAGTTAAAAGCTTGTGAAAAGCAGAAATGCTGCCACCCTCTGGCCATGACCTGCAACAGCAGCTTTAAAAACTGTGCTAAGGGTCACTTCATATGCACCAGTACTGGAGGGCTGTAAATGAAACCTGCCCTCAGAATGTCATTAGGGAAGTAATGGCCAAAATATTTCTAAATGTCACACATACTTCACGAAAACAATTGGAAGAGGTAAGCTCTACTCACAGTTTGAAGAAAAAAAGGACATGCCAGAAAGCTCAATTTCAATGGATTATGAGACGCATGCAAATCCAACCACAAATATATAGCAGTTCACTCTTCTCAGAATAAACTTCAGCAAAAAAAAAAACTACAAACAATAAATGCTGAAGGTGTTGTGCAGAAGTGTGTACCCTCAACTTTAAGTGGGATGTGACCGGGTAAGAGCCACTAACGAGAACAGAATGGAGGTGCCTTTACTAGGTAAATAATTTTCTACCATATGATCCAGCAGGCCCACTCCTGGGACTATAACCTAAGAAGACAGAATTAGAAAGACACAGGGAGGTGAATGTGCATTGCCGCAGCATTACAATTGCCAAGTCATGGAAGCAACCAAAAAATCCATCAACAGATGAGTGGACAAAGAAAACTGGTACATGTACAGACGGAGTATTGGCTAAGGAAAAAAGGACATGATGTCATTTGCAGCACTCTAGACGAGTCTAGAGGTAATCACACAACTTGTAGTATGTCAGAAAGAGAAAGACACATATCGTATGGTATCACTTTTAGGTATTACCTATGAATGGATACCAGTGAAGATATTTCCACAGAGAAGGGGAAACACTGATTCATTCAACAAACTTATGGTTCACCAATGGAAATTTGTGAGGATTGGATACATTAGGATATTGGGGTTAACAGACATATACAAACACACGTAAAATATATCATCACCAAAGACCTACGGAATACCAAGAGAAGACTACTCCACATTCTGTCATAACGTACATGGGAAAAGGATTCCAGGAAGAATAGACATATGTTTATGTGTAAAAGAACCACATCTTGCACACCTAGAACAAGCCAAACATTGCAATCAAACTTGCTGTGATAAAAATAAAAATTAAATTAAATAAACGAACAAGAAGTAGTGAGACATATACTTAAGGGGCTTTTCCCTGGCACACACCATTCTAAATTACAACCTAGAACACAACTTCCATTGAGGCTCTGTTGCCCTAGTAACCAGATTTGGTAAAGTAGAACAGCTGCCACCTTGTGGGCGTTTCACACAACAGCAGCTTTAATCCCAGCGTTAATGGTCAGTTGATATTCAAAATCATTGCAGGCCTGTAAATCACACCTGCACTGAAAACAAATCCTGGGGTCGTATATCGACCAAAAAATTCAAAGGCATCCATATTTCAAACCGACAGTTTCAAGAGGCATAATTTATGCACATTTGTCTTCTGTTTCTTTTTCTTTCTTTCTTTTTTGTTAAAACAACGGGAAAGGAAAAAGGCTGAACATCAGGAATCAATAAAGCCATGCAAATCCAGTGTACACAAACGTTCACCTGACAGCCGTCAGAATGATCATCAGCAAAAAAAGTCTACAAAAAATAAATGCTGAAGGGGTTTTAGAGAACTGCGTACCGTTTGGTTGCTGGTGGGATGCAACCTGGTAACAGCCAGTAGTGAGAACAGAATGGAGGTGCGTTTAAGGGTAAAAATGGAGCTACCATGTGATCTGGTAGGCCCACTCATGGGCCTATCACCTGAGTAGACCAGAAGCAAAAACACACAGGCTGGCAATCCTGCACTGGAGCAAGGTGTACCATAGCCAAACCTGGAAGAAACCAAAATGTGCATCAACAGAAAAATGCACCAAGAAGAAGTCGTCCGTGTACACAATGGAATGTTAGCCATGAAAAAGCATGGAACAGTGCCGTTGGCACCACCATAGAAGGACCGAGAGATCATCACCACACTGGAAGTAAGAAAGAAACCGAAAGACAGACATCCTATGACATCACTTATAGGTGTTACCTAGGAATTGATACCCATGAAATAATTTCCAAGAGAAGGACATGCATAGATTCAGAAAACCAAATTATGTTTAACCAAATGGAAAGGTGTAAGGAATGTATGAATTAGGATATGGGGGTTAACAGACATATACTAATACATATGAAATATATTATCACAAAATACCTAAGGAATACGAACAGAGGTCTACTCAACACTCTATAATAACATACACGGGAATGGATCCAAAGAGGAATAGACAGATACATTGATAGGATGAACCAGAAACTGTACACCTAGGAGAATCTACATTTTGATCAAATTTGCTCTGATAATTAATAAAAATTAAATTTAAATAACAAAGAACAATTTAGGAGATATAAGCTCTTGGGGGTTTGCGCTGGCACATTCCACTCTGATTCGCAGCTTACTAACACGATTGCCGGGAAACCTGTCTTGCCCAAAAACCCAGAGTTGGAAAGGTAGAAATGCTGCCGCCTTGTGGCCGTTTCCCACAAGAGCAGCTTTGAACCCACAGCTAATGGTCATTTAACATTCACAAGGATTCAGGGCTGTAAAGGACACGTGCCCTAAAAAATTGTGCGGAGGTAGGGAATGGCCAAAAAATCCAAGAGTGTTAAATTTTTCAAGGAGATTGGATGGAGGGGTAAGTTTTATTCACTCATTTTCAAAAAAGAGGAAAATGGATAAAAGCTCAACATCAGTAATTAGTAGACTCATGCAAATCTAACCTCCAAAATGATTCCAACTCACACATGTCAACTACCATCAGCTGGAAGTCTACAAACATTAAATGCTGAAGGTGTTTTGGAGAACTGTGTACCCTCTAGCTGCTGGTGAGATGTAAAGTGGTGACAGCCCATAATAAGAATAGAAAGGAGCTGCGTTTCAAAGTAAAAATTGAGCCACCATTCCGTTCAGCAGGCCCACCGCTGAGACTCTCACCTGACAAGTCCAGAGTCGAGAAGGCACAGGCTTCAACAGCTGCACTGCAGGAATTTTCACAATAGCCAAGACACGGAAGCAACCAAAATGTCCATCACGATATCAGTTGAAAAAGAAGAAGTGGTCCATGTACACAATGGAATATTAGCCATGGAAAACAATGAAACACTGCTCTTTCAGGCACCATAGTTGAGCCTAGAGATAATCACAGAACATGAGGTAAGTCGGAAAGCAAAAGACATATCCTATGATATCACTTACAGGTGTTCTCTAACAACTGACACAAATGAACATATTTGCACAGAGAAAGACACTCACACACTTAGAAAACAAACTATGCTTATCTAAAAGGAATGGTGGGGGGAATGGAAAAATTAAGATTAGGGTTACCATACGTTTACAAATACCTATTAAATACACATAACAAAAAGACCGACCATATAGCAAGGGAGGTCTATGGAACACTCTGCAATAATTTACATGGGAAGTGGATCTGTGCATGAATATATATATATATATATGTTATGCACAAATGAACCAGATTGTGTACACCTAGGACAAACAATATTCTAATCATTACCCCTATTAAAAAAAAACTAAAACAACAAACAAGAAATAATGTAACATAAACTTATGGGGGTTTCTCCTGGCACATTCCATTTTAATTTACAACCTAGGAACAGGGATTCCAGAACGGCTCTGCTGCCCTAGTAACCAGATTTGGGAATGGAGAAATGCTGACGCCTAGTGGCTGTTTACCACAACAGCAGCTTTCAACCCAGTGCTAATGGTCACTAAATATTCACACTGATTACAGGCCTGTGAATGACACCTGCCCTCAAAAACAATCCTGGGAGCGAATATTGACCAAAAAATTCAATTTTGAGGGCAACCTTTCAAGAAGACAATTTCAAGAGGTTAATTGTATTCTACGTTTTTTTCATTTGCTCGTTAACAGAAATTTTAAAAGGTGTGGAAAAATGAACCTTAGAAAGAATTAAGGACATGCAAATCCAAATTACAAAAATCCTATCAGTTCACAACAGTCAGAATGACCATCAGCAAAAATTCTGCAAACAATAAATGCTGAAGAGGTTGTGGAGAAATGCCTAGGCTTGGTTCAACGTGGGACATGGTAAGAGCCAGTAAGGAAAACACAAAGGAGGTGCATTGAAAAGGTAAATACTGAGCTACTATTCAATCAAGCATACCCACTGCTGGGCCTATCGTCTGAGAGGATGAGAATCAAAAAGACACAGGCTGGACTTCACTGGTGGCGCAGTGGTTGAGAGTCTGCCGCCGAAGCACGGGACACGGGTTTATGCCCCGGTTCGGGAAAATCACACATGCCGCGGAGCGGCTGGTCCCGTGAGCTATGGCTGCTGGGCCTGTGCATCCAGAGCCTGTGCTCTGCAATCGGAGTGGCCATGGCAGTGAGTGGCCTACGTACTGCAAAACAAGAAAAAAACAGCCTGGCAATCCTGCACTCCAGCAATATTTATCATAGCCAAAACTTGCAAGCTACGAAAATGTCCATTAACAGAGGAATGCACAAAGAAGAAGTGGTCCATGTACACAATGGAATATGACTCCAATAAAAAAATATGAACTTAATCTAGAAAACAAACAAAAGTAAAAAAAAATCAGCTTTTGGGGGTTTATCCAGGCACATTCCACTCTAATTTATAACCGAGATATACCACTGCAAGGTAGTCTGTTTCCCTAGTTAAAAGCTTGTGAAAAGCAGAAATGCTGCCACCCTCTGGCCGTGACCTGCAACAGCAGCTTTAAAACCTGTGCTAAGGGTCACTTCATATGCACCAGTACTGGAGGGCTGTAAATGAAACCTGCCCTCAGAATGTCATTAGGGAGGTAATGGCCAAAATATTTCTAAATGTCACACATACTTCACGAAAACAATTTGAAGAGGTAAGCTCTACTCACAGTTTGAAGAGAAAAAGGACATGCCAGAAAGCTCAATTTCAATGGATTATGAGACGCATGCAAATCCAACCACAAACATATAGCAGCTCACACTTGTCAGAATAAACTTCAGCAAAAAAAACCCTACAAACAATAAATGCTGAAGGTGTTGTGCAGAAGTGCATACCCTCAACTTTAAGTGGGATGTGACCTGGTAAGAGCCACTAACGAGAACCGAATGGAGGTGCTTTTACTACGTAAATATTTTTCTACCATATGAACCAGCAGGCCCATTCCTGGGCCTATAACCTAAGAAGACAGAATTGGAAAGACACAGTGAGGCGAATGTGCATTGCCGCAGCTTTACAATTGCCAAGTCATGGAAGCAACCAAAAAGTCCATCAACAGACGAGTGGACAAAGAAAACTGGTACATGTACAGACGGAGTATTGGCCAAGGAGAAAAAGGACACGACGTCATTTGCAGCACTGTAGATGAGTCTAGAGGCAATCACACAACTTGTAGTATGTCAGAAAGAGAAAGACACATATCGGATGATATCACTTTTAGGTATTACCTATAAATGGATACCAGTGAAGATATTTCCACAGAGAAGGGCAACCACTGATTCATTCAAAAAACTTATGTTTCACCAGTGGAAATTTGTGGGGATTGGATACATTAGGATATTGGGGTTAACAGACATATACAAACACACGTGAAATATATCATCACCAAAGACCGACGGAATACCAAGAGAAGACTACTCAACATTCTGTCATAACGTACAGGGGAAAAGGATTCCAGGAAGAATAGACATATGTTTATGTGTAAAAGAACCACATCTTGCACACCTAGAACAAGCCAAACATTGTAATCAAACTTGCTGTGATAAAAATAAAAATTAAATTAAATAAACGAACAAGAAGTAGTGAGACATATACTTAAGGAGCTTTTCCCTGGCACACTCCATTCTAAATTACAACCTAGAACACAACTTCCATTGAGGCTCTGTTGCCCTAGTAACCAGATTTGGTAAAGTAGAACAGCTGCCACCTTGTGGGCGTTTCACACAACAGCAGCTTTAATCCCAGCATTAATGGTCAGTTGATATTCAAAATAATTGCAGGCCTGTAAATCACACCTGCACTGAAAACAAATCCTGGGGTCGTATATTGACCAAAAAATTCAAAGGCATCCATATTTCAAACCAACAGTTTCAAGAGGCATAATATATGCACATCTGTCTTCTGTTTCTTTGTCTTTGTTTCTTTTTTGTTAAAAAAAACGGGAATGGAAAAAGGCTGAACATCAGGAATCAATAAAGCCATGCAAATCCAGTGTACACAAACGTTCACCTGACAGCCGTCAGAATGATCATCAGCAAAAAAAGTCTAAAAAAACAAATGCTGAAGGGGTTTTAGAGAACAGCGTACCCTTTAGCTGCTGGTGGGATGCAACCTGGTAACAGCCAGTAGTGAGAACAGAATGGATGTGCGTTTAAGGGTAAAAATGGAGCTACCATGTGATCTGGTAGGCCCACTCATGCGCCTATCACCTGAGTAGACCAGAATCAAAAACACACAGGCTGGCAATCCTGCACTGCAGCAAGATGTACCATAGCCAAACCTGGAAGAAACCAAAATGTGCATCAACAGAAAAATGCACCAAGAAGAAGTCGTCCGTGTACACAATGGAATGTTAGCCATGAAAAAGCATGGAACAGTGCCATTGACACCACCATAGAAGGACCGAGAGATAATCACCACACTAGAAGTAAGAAAGAAACCGAAAGACAGACATCCTATGACATCACTTATAGGTGTTACCTAGGAATTGATACCCATGAAATAATTTCCAAGAGAAGGACACGCATAGATTCAGAAAACCAAATTATGTTTAACCAAATGGAAAGGTGTAAGGAATGTATGAATTAGGATATGGGGGTTAACAGACATATACTAATACATAGGAAATATATAATCACAAAATACCTAAGGAATATGAAGAGAGGTCTACTCAACACTCTATAATAATATACACGGGAATGGATCCAAAGAGGAATAGACAGATACATTGATAGGATGAACCAGAAACTGTACACCTAGGAGACTCTACATTTTGATCAAATTTCCTCTGATAATTAATAAAAATTAAAGTTAAAAAGCAAACAACAATTTAGGAGATATAAGCTCTTGGGGGTTTGCACTGGCACATTGCACTCTAATTCGCAGCTTACTAACACGATGGCCACGAAAGCTCTGTGGCCCAAAATCCTTGAGCTGGAAATGTAGAAATGCTGCCACTTTGTGGCCGTTTCCCACAAGAGCGGCTTTGAACCCACAGCTAATGGTCACTTAACATTCACAAGGATTCAGGGCTGTAAAGGACACCTGCCCTAAAAAATTGTGCGGAGGTAGGGAACGGCCAAAAAAATTCAAAAGTGTTAAATTTTTCAAGGAGATTGGATGGAGGGGTAAGTTTTACTCACTCATTTTCAAAAAAGAGGAAAATGGATAAAAGCTCAACATCAGTAATTAGTAGACTCATGCAAATCTAACCTCCAAAATGATTCCAACTCACACATGTCAACTACCATCAGCTGGAAGTCTACAAACATTAAATGCTGAAGGTGTTTTAGAGAACTGTGTACCCTCTAGCTGCTGGTGAGATGTAAAGTGGTGACAGCCAATAATGAGAATAGAAAGGAGCTGCGTTTAAAAGTAAAAATTGAGCCACCATTCCGTTCAGCAGGCCCACCGCTGAGACTCTCACCTGACAAGTCCAGAGTCGAGAAGGCACAGGCTTCAACAGCTGCACTGCAGGAATTTTCACAATAGCCAAGACACGGAAGCAACCAAAATGTCCATCACGATATCAGTTGAAAAAGAAGAAGTGGTCCATGTACACAATGGAATATTAGCCATGGAAAACAATGAAACACTGCTCTTTCAGACACCATAGTTGAGCCTAGAGATAATCACAGAACATGAGGTAAGTCGGAAAGCAAAAGACATATCCTATGATATCACTTACAGGCATTATCTAACAACTGACACAAATGAACATATTTGCACAGAGAAAGACACTCACACACTTAGAAAACAAACTAGGCTTATCTAAAAGGAAAGGTGGGGGGAATGGAAAAATTAACATTAGGATTACCATACGTGTACAAATAACTATTAAATACACATAACAAAAAGACCGACCATATAGAAAGGGAGGTTTATGGAACACTCTGCAATAAATTACATGGGAAGTGGATCTGTGCATGAATATATATATATATATATATATATATATATATATATATATATATATATGATATGCACAAATGAACCAGATTGTGTACACCTAGGACAAACAATATTCTAATCATTACCCCTATTAAAAAAACTAAAACAACAAACAAGAAATAATGTAACATAAACTTATGGGGGTTTCTCCTGGCACATTCCATTTTAATTTTCAACCTAGGAAAAGGTATTCCAGAACAGCTCTGCTGCCCTAGTAACGAGATTTGTGAATGGAGAACTGCTGCCGCCTAGTGGCCGTTTACCACAAGAGCAGCTTTCAACCCAGTGCTAATGGTCACTAAATATTCACACTCATTACAGGCCTGTGAATGACACCTGCCCTCAAAAACAATCCTGGGAGCGAATATTGACCAAAAAATTCAATTTTGAGGGCAACCTTTCAAGAAGACAATTTCAAGAGGTTAATTGTATTCTACGTTTTTTTCATTTGTTCGTTAACAGAAATTTAAAAAGGTTTGGAAAAATGAACCTTAGAAAGAATTAAATACATGCAAATCCAAATTACAAACATCCTACCAGCTCACAACAGTCAGAATGACCATCAGCAAACATTCTGCAAACAATAAATGCTGAAGGGGTTTGGAGAAATGCCTCGGCTTGGTTCAACGTGGGACATGGTAAGAGCCAGTAAGGAAAACACAAAGGAGGTGCATTGAAAAGGTAAATACTGAGCTGCCATTCAATCAAGCATACCCACTGCTGGGCTTATCGCCTGAGAGGATGAAAATCAAAAAGACACAGGCTGGACTTCACTGGTGGCGCAGTTGTTGAGAGTCTGCCGCCGAAGCAGGGGACACGGGTTTACGCCCCGGTTCGGGAAAATCACACATGCCGCGGAGCGGCTGGTCCCGTGAGTTATGACTGCTGGGCCTGTGCGTCCAGAGCCTGTGCCCTGCAACTGGTGTGGCCATGGCAGTGAGTGGCCTACGTACTGCAAAACAAGAAAAAAACATCCTGGCAATCCTGCACTCCAGCAATATTTATCATAGCCAACACTTGGAAGCTACGAAAATGTCCATCAACAGAGGAATGCACAAAGAAGAAGTGGTCCATGTACACAATGGAATATGACTCCAATAAAAATATATAAACTCAATCTAGAAAACAAACAAAAGTAAAGAAACATCAGCTTTTGGGGGTTGATCCAGGCACATTCCACTTTAATTTAATACCGAGAAATACCACTGCAAGGTAGTCTGTTTCCCTAGTTAAAAGCTTGTGAAAAGCAGAAATGCTGCCACCCTCTGGCCGTGACCTGCAACAGCAGCTTTAAAAACTGTGCTAAGGGTCACTTCATATGCACCAGTACTGGAGGGCTGTAAATGAAACCTGCCCTCAGAATGTCATTAGGGAGGTAATGGCCAAAATATTTCTAAATGTCACACATACTTCACGAAAACAATTGGAAGAGGTAAGCTCTACTCACAGTTTGAAGAAAAAAAGGACATGCCAGAAAGCTCAATTTCAATGGATTATGAGACGCATGCAAATCCAACCACAAATATATAGCAGTTCACTCTTCTCAGAATAAACTTCAGCAAAAAAAAAAAAAACTACAAACAATAAATGCTGAAGGTGTTGTGCAGAAGTGTGTACCCTCAACTTTAAGTGGGATGTGACCTGGCAAGAGCCACTAACGAGAACAGAATGGAGGTGCCTTTACTAGGTAAATAATTTTCTACCATATGATCCAGCAGGCCCACTCCTGGGCCTATAACCTAAGAAGACAGAATTAGAAAGACACAGGGAGGTGAATGTGCATTGCCGCAGCATTACAATTGCCAAGTCATGGAAGCAACCAAAAAGTCCATCAACAGATGAGTGGACAAAGAAAACTGGTACATGTACAGACGGAGTATTGGCTAAGGAAAAAAGGACATGATGTCATTTGCAGCACTCTAGATGAGTCTAGAGGTAATCACACAACTTGTAGTATGTCAGAAAGAGAAAGACACATATCGTATGGTATCACTTTTAGGTATTACCTATGAATGGATACCAGTGAAGGTATTTCCACAGAGAAGGGCAACCACTGATTCATTCAACAAACTTATGGTTCACCAATGGAAATTTGTGAGGATTGGATACATTAGGATATTGGGGTTAACAGACATATACAAACACACGTGAAATATATCATCACCAAAGACCGACGGAATACCAAGAGAAGACTACTCAACATTCTGTCATAACGTACAGGGGAAAAGGATTCCAGGAAGAATAGACATATGTTTATGTGTAAAAGAACCACATCTTGCACACCTAGAACAAGCCAAACATTGTAATCAAACTTGCTGTGATAAAAATAAAAATTAAATTAAATAAACGAACAAGAAATAGTGAGACATATACTTAAGGAGCTTTTCCCTGGCACACTCCATTCTAAATTACAACCTAGAACACAACTTCCATTGAGGCTCTGTTGCCCTAGTAACCAGATTTGGTAAAGTAGAACAGCTGCCACCTTGTGGGCGTTTCACACAACAGCAGCTTTAATCCCAGCATTAATGGTCAGTTGATATTCAAAATAATTGCAGGCCTGTAAATCACACCTGCACTGAAAACAAATCCTGGGGTCGTATATCGACCAAAAAATTCAAAGGCATCCATATTTCAAACCGACAGTTTCAAGAGGCATAATATATGCACATCTGTCTTCTGTTTCTTTGTCTTTGTTTCTTTTTTGTTAAAAAAAACGGGAATGGAAAAAGGCTGAACATCAGGAATCAATAAAGCCATGCAAATCCAGTGTACACAAACGTTCACCTGACAGCCGTCAGAATGATCATCAGCAAAAAAAGTCTAAAAAAACAAATGCTGAAGGGGTTTTAGAGAACAGCGTACCCTTTAGCTGCTGGTGGGATGCAACCTGGTAACAGCCAGTAGTGAGAACAGAATGGATGTGCGTTTAAGGGTAAAAATGGAGCTACCATGTGATCTGGTAGGCCCACTCATGCGCCTATCACCTGAGTAGACCAGAATCAAAAACACACAGGCTGGCAATCCTGCACTGCAGCAAGATGTACCATAGCCAAACCTGGAAGAAACCAAAATGTGCATCAACAGAAAAATGCACCAAGAAGAAGTCGTCCGTGTACACAATGGAATGTTAGCCATGAAAAAGCATGGAACAGTGCCATTGGCACCACCATAGAAGGACCGAGAGATAATCACCACACTAGAAGTAAGAAAGAAACCGAAAGACAGACATCCTATGACATCACTTATAGGTGTTACCTAGGAATTGATACCCATGAAATAATTTCCAAGAGAAGGACACGCATAGATTCAGAAAACCAAATTATGTTTAACTAAATGGAAAGGTGTAAGGAATGTATGAAATAGGATATGGGGGTTAACAGACATATACTAATACATAGGAAATATATAATCACAAAATACCTATGGAACACGAAGAGAGGTCTACTCAACACTCTTTAATAACATACACAGGGAAAGGATCCAAACAGATACATTGATAGGATGAACCAGAAACTATGCAACTAGGAGAATCTACATTTTGATCAAATTTGCTCTGATAATTAATAAAAATTAAATTTAAATAACAAACAACAATTTAGGAGATATAAACTCTTGGGGGTTTTTGCTGGCACATTCCACTCTAATTCGCAGCTTACTAACACGATTGACGGGAAACATCTGTTGCCCAAAAACCCAGAGTTGGAAATGTAGAAATGCTGCCGCCTTGTGGCCGTTTCCCACAAGAGCGGCTTTAAACCCACAGCTAATGGTCACTTAACATTCACAAGGATTCAGGGCTGTAAAGGACACCTGCCCTAAAAAATTGTGCGGAGTTAGGGAATGGCCAAAAAATTTCAAATCTCTGAAATTTTTCAAGGAGATTGTATGGAGGGGTAAGTTTTACTCACTCACTTTCAAAAAAGAGGAAAATGGATAAAAGCTCAACATCAGTAATTATTACACTCATGCAAATCTAACCTCCGAAAAGGTTTCAACTCACACATGTCAACTACCATCAACTAAAAGTCTACAAACATTACATGCTGAAAGGGATTTAGAGAACTGTGTACCCTGTAGCTGCTGGTGAGATGTAAAGTGGTGACAGCCAATAATGAGAATAGAAAGGAGCTGCGTTTAAAAGTAAAAATTGAGCCATCCTTCCGTTCAGCAGGCCCACCGCTGAGACTCTCACCTGACAAGTCCAGAGTCGAGAAGGCACAGGCTTCAACAGCTGCACTGCAGGAATTTTCACAATAGCCAAGACACGGAAGCAACCAAAATGTCCATCACGATATCAGTTGAAAAAGAAGAAGTGGTCCATGTACACAATGGAATATTAGCCATGGAAAACAATGAAACACTGCTCTTTCAGGCACCATAGTTGAGCCTAGACATAATCACAGAACATGAGGTAAGTCGGAAAGCAAAAGACATATCCTATGATATCACTTACAGGCGTTATCTAACAACGGACACAAATGAACATATTTGCACAGAGAATGACACTCAAACACTTAGAAAACAAACTATGCTTATCTAAAAGGAAAGGTGGGGGTAATGGAAAAATTAAGATTAGGGTTACCATACGTGTACAAATACCTATTAAATACACATAAAAAAGACCGACCATATAGCAAGGGAGGTCTATGGAACACTCCGCAATAATTTACATGGGAAGTGGATCTGTGCATGAATATATATATATATATATATATATATATATATATATATATATATATACGTTATGCACAAATGAAGCAGATTGTGTACACCTAGGACAAACAATATTCTAATCATTACCCCTATTAAAAAAACTAAAACAACAAACAAGAAATAATGTAACATAAACTTATGGGGGTTTCTCCTGGCACATTCCATTTTAATTTTCAACCTAGGAAAAGGTATTCCAGAACAGCTCTGCTGCCCTAGTAACGAGATTTGTGAATGGAGAACTGCTGCCGCCTAGTGGCCGTTTACCACAAGAGCAGCTTTCAACCCAGTGCTAATGGTCACTAAATATTCACACTCATTACAGGCCTGTGAATGACACCTGCCCTCAAAAACAATCCTGGGAGCGAATATTGACCAAAAAATTCAATTTTGAGGGCAACCTTTCAAGAAGACAATTTCAAGAGGTTAATTGTATTCTACGTTTTTTTCATTTGTTCGTTAACAGAAATTTAAAAAGGTTTGGAAAAATGAACCTTAGAAAGAATTAAAGACATGCAAATCCAAATTACAAACATCCTACCAGCTCACAACAGTCAGAATGACCATCAGCAAAAATTCTGCAAACAATAAATGCTGAAGGGGTTTGGAGAAATGCCTCGGCTTGGTTCAACGTGGGACATGGTAAGAGCCAGTAAGGAAAACACAAAGGAGGTGCATTGAAAAGGTAAATACTGAGCTGCCATTCAATCAAGCATACCCACTGCTGGGCTTATCGCCTGAGAGGATGAAAATCAAAAAGACACAGGCTGGACTTCACTGGTGGCGCAGTTGTTGAGAGTCTGCCGCCGAAGCAGGGGACACGGGTTTACGCCCCGGTTCGGGAAAATCACACGTGCCGCGGAGCGGCTGGTCCCGTGAGCTATGGCTGCTGGGCCAGTGCGTCCAGAGCCTGTGCCCTGCAACTGGTGTGGCCATGGCAGTGAGTGGCCTACGTACTGCAAAACAAGAAATAAACATCCTGGCAATCCTGCACTCCAGCAATATTTATCATAGCCAACACTTGGAAGCTACGAAAATGTCCATCAACAGAGGAATGCACAAAGAAGAAGTGGTCCATGTACACAATGGAATATGACTCCAATAAAAAAATATAAACTCAATCTAGAAAACAAACAAAAGTAAAGAAACATCAGCTTTTGGGGGTTGATCCAGGCACATTCCACTTTAATTTAATACCGAGAAATACCACTGCAAGGTAGTCTGTTTCCCTAGTTAAAAGCTTGTGAAAAGCAGAAATGCTGCCACCCTCTGGCCGTGACCTGCAACAGCAGCTTTAAAAACTGTGCTAAGGGTCACTTCATATGCACCAGTACTGGAGGGCTGTAAATGAAACCTGCCCTCAGAATGTCATTAGGGAAGTAATGGCCAAAATATTTCTAAATGTCACACATACTTCACGAAAACAATTGGAAGAGGTAAGCTCTACTCACAGTTTGAAGAAAAAAAGGACATGCCAGAAAGCTCAATTTCAATGGATTATGAGACGCATGCAAATCCAACCACAAATATATAGCAGTTCACTCTTCTCAGAATAAACTTCAGCAAAAAAAAAAACTACAAACAATAAATGCTGAAGGTGTTGTGCAGAAGTGTGTACCCTCAACTTTAAGTGGGATGTGACCGGGTAAGAGCCACTAACGAGAACAGAATGGAGGTGCCTTTACTAGGTAAATAATTTTCTACCATATGATCCAGCAGGCCCACTCCTGGGCCTATAACCTAAGAAGACAGAATTAGAAAGACACAGGGAGGTGAATGTGCATTGCCGCAGCATTACAATTGCCAAGTCATGGAAGCAACCAAAAAGTCCATCAACAGATGAGTGGACAAAGAAAACTGGTACATGTACAGACGGAGTATTGGCTAAGGAAAAAAGGACATGATGTCATTTGCAGCACTCTAGATGAGTCTAGAGGTAATCACACAACTTGTAGTATGTCAGAAAGAGAAAGACACATATCGTATGGTATCACTTTTAGGTATTACCTATGAATGGATACCAGTGAAGATATTTCCACAGAGAAGGGGAACCACTGATTCATTCAACAAACTTATGGTTCACCAATGGAAATTTGTGAGGATTGGATACATTAGGATATTGGGGTTAACAGACATATACAAACACAGGTAAAATATATCATCACCAAAGACCTACGGAATACCAAGAGAAGACTACTCCACATTCTGTCATAACGTACATGGGAAAAGGATTCCAGGAAGAATAGACATATGTTTATGTGTAAAAGAACCACATCTTGCACACCTAGAACAAGCCAAACATTGCAATCAAACTTGCTGTGATAAAAATAAAAATTAAATTAAATAAACGAACAAGAAGTAGTGAGACATATACTTAAGGGGCTTTTCCCTGGCACACACCATTCTAAATTACAACCTAGAACACAACTTCCATTGAGGCTCTGTTGCCCTAGTAACCAGATTTGGTAAAGTAGAACAGCTGCCACCTTGTGGGCGTTTCACACAACAGCAGCTTTAATCCCAGCGTTAATGGTCAGTTGATATTCAAAATCATTGCAGGCCTGTAAATCACACCTGCACTGAAAACAAATCCTGGGGTCGTATATCGACCAAAAAATTCAAAGGCATCCATATTTCAAACCGACAGTTTCAAGAGGCATAATTTATGCACATTTGTCTTCTGTTTCTTTTTCTTTCTTTCTTTTTTGTTAAAACAACGGGAATGGAAAAAGGCTGAACATCAGGAATCAATAAAGCCATGCAAATCCAGTGTACACAAACGTTCACCTGACAGCCGTCAGAATGATCATCAGCAAAAAAAGTCTACAAAAAATAAATGCTGAAGGGGTTTTAGAGAACTGCGTACCGTTTGGTTGCTGGTGGGATGCAACCTGGTAACAGCCAGTAGTGAGAACAGAATGGAGGTGCGTTTAAGGGTAAAAATGGAGCTACCATGTGATCTGGTAGGCCCACTCATGGGCCTATCACCTGAGTAGACCAGAATCAAAAACACACAGGCTGGCAATCCTGCACTGCAGCAAGGTGTACCATAGCCAAACCTGGAAGAAACCAAAATGTGCATCAACAGAAAAATGCACCAAGAACAAGTCGTCCGTGTACACAATGGAATGTTAGCCATGAAAAAGCATGGAACAGTGCCGTTGGCACCACCATAGAAGGACCGAGAGATAATCACCACACTGGAAGTAAGAAAGAAACCGAAAGACAGACATCCTATGACATCACTTATAGGTGTTACCTAGGAATTGATACCCATGAAATAATTTCCAAGAGAAGGACATGCATAGATTCAGAAAACCAAATTATGTTTAACCAAATGGAAAGGTGTAAGGAATGTATGAATTAGGATATGGGGGTTAACAGACATATACTAATACATATGAAATATATTATCACAAAATACCTAAGGAATACGAACAGAGGTCTACTCAACACTCTATAATAACATACACGGGAATGGATCCAAAGAGGAATAGACAGATACATTGATAGGATGAACCAGAAACTGTACACCTAGGAGAATCTACATTTTGATCAAATTTGCTCTGATAATTAATAAAAATTAAATTTAAATAACAAAGAACAATTTAGGAGATATAAGCTCTTGGGGGTTTGCGCTGGCACATTCCACTCTGATTCGCAGCTTACTAACACGATTGCCGGGAAACCTCTCTTGCCCAAAAACCCAGAGTTGGAAAGGTAGAAATGCTGCCGCCTTGTGGCCGTTTCCCACAAGAGCAGCTTTGAACCCACAGCTAATGGTCATTTAACATTCACAAGGATTCAGGGCTGTAAAGGACACGTGCCCTAAAAAATTGTGCGGAGGTAGGGAATGGCCAAAAAATCCAAGAGTGTTAAATTTTTCAAGGAGATTGGATGGAGGGGTAAGTTTTATTCACTCATTTTCAAAAAAGAGGAAAATGGATAAAAGCTCAACATCAGTAATTAGTAGACTCATGCAAATCTAACCTCCAAAATGATTCCAACTCACACATGTCAACTACCATCAGCTGGAAGTCTACAAACATTAAATGCTGAAGGTGTTTTGGAGAACTGTGTACCCTCTAGCTGCTGGTGAGATGTAAAGTGGTGACAGCCCATAATAAGAATAGAAAGGAGCTGCGTTTCAAAGTAAAAATTGAGCCACCATTCCGTTCAGCAGGCCCACCGCTGAGACTCTCACCTGACAAGTCCAGAGTCGAGAAGGCACAGGCTTCAACAGCTGCACTGCAGGAATTTTCACAATAGCCAAGACACGGAAGCAACCAAAACGTCCATCACGATATCAGTTGAAAAAGAAGAAGTGGTCCATGTACACAATGGAATATTAGCCATGGAAAACAATGAAACACTGCTCTTTCAGGCACCATAGTTGAGCCTAGAGATAATCACAGAACATGAGGTAAGTCGGAAAGCAAAAGACATATCCTATGATATCACTTACAGGTGTTCTCTAACAACTGACACAAATGAACATATTTGCACAGAGAAAGACACTCACACACTTAGAAAACAAACTATGCTTATCTAAAAGGAAAGGTGGGGGGAATGGAAAAATTAAGATTAGGGTTACCATACGTTTACAAATACCTATTAAATACACATAACAAAAAGACCGACCATATAGCAAGGGAGGTCTATGGAACACTCTGCAATAATTTACATGGGAAGTGGATCTGTGCATGAATATATATATATATGTTTTGCACAAATGAACCAGATTGTGTACACCTAGGACAAACAATATTCTAATCATTACCCCTATTAAAAAAAAACTAAAACAACAAACAAGAAATAATGTAACATAAACTTATGGGGGTTTCTCCTGGCACATTCCATTTTAATTTACAACCTAGGAACAGGGATTCCAGAACGGCTCTGCTGCCCTAGTAACCAGATTTGGGAATGGAGAAATGCTGACGCCTAGTGGCTGTTTACCACAACAGCAGCTTTCAACCCAGTGCTAATGGTCACTAAATATTCACACTGATTACAGGCCTGTGAATGACACCTGCCCTCAAAAACAATCCTGGGAGCGAATATTGACCAAAAAATTCAATTTTGAGGGCAACCTTTCAAGAAGACAATTTCAAGAGGTTAATTGTATTCTACGTTTTTTTCATTTGCTCGTTAACAGAAATTTTAAAAGGTGTGGAAAATGAACCTTAGAAAGAATTAAGGACATGCAAATCCAAATTACAAAAATCCTATCAGTTCACAACAGTCAGAATGACCATCAGCAAAAATTCTGCAAACAATAAATGCTGAAGGGGTTGTGGAGAAATGCCTAGGCTTGGTTCAACGTGGGACATGGTAAGAGCCAGTAAGGAAAACACAAAGGAGGTGCATTGAAAAGGCAAATACTGAGCTACTATTCAATCAAGCATACCCACTGCTGGGCCTATCGCCTGAGAGGATGAGAATCAAAAAGACACAGGCTGGACTTCACTGGTGGCGCAGTGGTTGAGAGTCCGCCGCCGAAGCACGGGACACGGGTTTATGCCCCGGTTCGGGAAAATCACACATGCCGTGGAGCGGCTGGTCCCGTGAGCTATGGCTGCTGGGCCTGTGCATCCAGAGCCTGTGCTCTGCAATCGGAGTGGCCATGGCAGTGAGTGGCCTACGTACTGCAAAACAAGAAAAAAACAGCCTGGCAATCCTGCACTCCAGCAATATTTATCATAGCCAAAACTTGCAAGCTACGAAAATGTCCATTAACAGAGGAATGCACAAAGAAGAAGTGGTCCATGTACACAATGGAATATGACTCCAATAAAAAAATATGAACTTAATCTAGAAAACAAACAAAAGTAAAAAAACATCAGCTTTTGGGGGTTTATCCAGGCACATTCCACTCTAATTTATAATCGAGAAATACCACTGCAAGGTAGTCTGTTTCCCTAGTTAAAAGCTTGTGAAAAGCAGAAATGCTGCCACCCTCTGGCCGTGACCTGCAACAGCAGCTTTAAAACCTGTGCTAAGGGTCACTTCATATGCACCAGTACTGGAGGGCTGTAAATGAAACCTGCCCTCAGAATGTCATTAGGGAGGTAATGGCAAAAATATTTCTAAATGTCACACATACTTCACGAAAACAATTGGAAGAGGTAAGCTCTACTCACAGTTTGAAGAAAAAAAGGACATGCCAGAAAGCTCAATTTCAATGGATTATGAGACGCATGCAAATCCAACCACAAATATATAGCAGTTCACTCTTCTCAGAATAAACTTCAGCAAAAAAAAAACTACAAACAAATGCTGAAGGTGTTGTGCAGAAGTGTGTACCCTCAACTTTAAGTGGGATGTGACCTGGCAAGAGCCACTAACGAGAACAGAATGGAGGTGCCTTTACTAGGTAAATAATTTTCTACCATATGATCCAGCAGGCCCACTCCTGGGCCTATAACCTAAGAAGACAGAATTAGAAAGACACAGGGAGGTGAATGTGCATTGCCGCAGCATTACAATTGCCAAGTCATGGAAGCAACCAAAAAGTCCATCAACAGATGAGTGGACAAAGAAAACTGGTACATGTACAGACGGAGTATTGGCTAAGGAAAAAAGGACATGATGTCATTTGCAGCACTCTAGATGAGTCTAGAGGTAATCACACAACTTGTAGTATGTCAGAAAGAGAAAGACACATATCGTATGGTATCACTTTTAGGTATTACCTATGAATGGATACCAGTGAAGATATTTCCACAGAGAAGGGCAACCACTGATTCATTCAACAAACTTATGGTTCACCAATGGAAATTTGTGAGGATTGGATACATTAGGATATTGGGGTTAACAGACATATACAAACACACGTGAAATATATCATCACCAAAGACCGACGGAATACCAAGAGAAGACTACTCAACATTCTGTCATAACGTACAGGGGAAAAGGATTCCAGGAAGAATAGACATATGTTTATGTGTAAAAGAACCACATCTTGCACACCTAGAACAAGCCAAACATTGTAATCAAACTTGCTGTGATAAAAATAAAAATTAAATTAAATAAACAAACAAGAAATAGTGAAACATATACTTAAGGAGCTTTTCCCTGGCACACTCCATTCTAAATTACAACCTAGAACACAACTTCCATTGAGGCTCTGTTGCCCTAGTAACCAGATTTGGTAAAGTAGAACAGCTGCCACCTTGTGGGCGTTTCACACAACAGCAGCTTTAATCCCAGCATTAATGGTCAGTTGATATTCAAAATAATTGCAGGCCTGTAAATCACACCTGCACTGAAAACAAATCCTGGGGTCGTATATCGACCAAAAAATTCAAAGGCATCCATATTTCAAACCAACAGTTTCAAGAGGCATAATATATGCACATCTGTCTTCTGTTTCTTTTTCTTTCTTTCTTTTTTGTTAAAAAAAAACGGGAATGGAAAAAGGCTGAACATCAGGAATCAATAAAGCCATGCAAATCCAGTGTACACAAACGTTCACCTGACAGCCGTCAGAATGATCATCAGCAAAAAAAGTCTAAAAAAACAAATGCTGAAGGGGTTTTAGAGAACAGCGTACCCTTTAGCTGCTGGTGGGATGCAACCTGGTAACAGCCAGTAGTGAGAACAGAATGGATGTGCGTTTAAGGGTAAAAATGGAGCTACCATGTGATCTGGTAGGCCCACTCATGCGCCTATCACCTGAGTAGACCAGAATCAAAAACACACAGGCTGGCAATCCTGCACTGCAGCAAGATGTACCATAGCCAAACCTGGAAGAAACCAAAATGTGCATCAACAGAAAAATGCACCAAGAAGAAGTCGTCCATGTACACAATGGAATGTTAGCCATGAAAAAGCATGGAACAGTGCCATTGGCACCACCATAGAAGGACCGAGAGATAATCACCACACTAGAAGTAAGAAAGAAACCGAAAGACAGACATCCTATGACATCACTTATAGGTGTTACCTAGGAATTGATACCCATGAAATAATTTCCAAGAGAAGGACACGCATAGATTCAGAAAACCAAATTATGTTTAACTAAATGGAAAGGTGTAAGGAATGTATGAAATAGGATATGGGGGTTAACAGACATATACTAATACATAGGAAATATATAATCACAAAATACCTATGGAACACGAAGAGAGGTCTACTCAACACTCTTTAATAACATACACAGGGAAAGGATCCAAACAGATACATTGATAGGATGAACCAGAAACTATGCAACTAGGAGAATCTACATTTTGATCAAATTTGCTCTGATAATTAATAAAAATTAAATTTAAATAACAAACAACAATTTAGGAGATATAAACTCTTGGGGTTTTTTGCTGGCACATTCCACTCTAATTCGCAGCTTACTAACACGATTGACGGGAAACATCTGTTGCCCAAAAACCCAGAGTTGGAAATGTAGAAATGCTGCCGCCTTGTGGCCGTTTCCCACAAGAGCGGCTTTAAACCCACAGCTAATGGTCACTTAACATTCACAAGGATTCAGGGCTGTAAAGGACACCTGCCCTAAAAAATTGTGCGGAGTTAGGGAATGGCCAAAAAATTTCAAATCTCTGAAATTTTTCAAGGAGATTGTATGGAGGGGTAAGTTTTACTCACTCACTTTCAATAAAGAGGAAAATGGATAAAAGCTCAACATCAGTAATTATTACACTCATGCAAATCTAACCTCCGAAAAGGTTTCAACTCACACATGTCAACTACCATCAACTAAAAGTCTACAAACATTACATGCTGAAAGGGATTTAGAGAATTGTGTACCCTGTAGCTGCTGGTGAGATGTAAAGTGGTGACAGCCAATAATGAGAATAGAAAGGAGCTGCGTTTAAAAGTAAAAATTGAGCCATCCTTCCGTTCAGCAGGCCCACTGCTGAGACTCTCACCTGACAAGTCCAGAGTCGAGAAGGCACAGGCTTCAACAGCTGCACTGCAGGAATTTTCACAATAGCCAAGACACGGAAGCAACCAAAATGTCCATCACGATATCAGTTGAAAAAGAAGAAGTGGTCCATGTACACAATGGAATATTAGCCATGGAAAACAATGAAACACTGCTCTTTCAGGCACCATAGTTGAGCCTAGACATAATCACAGAACATGAGGTAAGTCGGAAAGCAAAAGACATATCCTATGATATCACTTACAGGCGTTATCTAACAACGGACACAAATGAACATATTTGCACAGAGAATGACACTCAAACACTTAGAAAACAAACTATGCTTATCTAAAAGGAAAGGTGGGGGTAATGGAAAAATTAAGATTAGGGTTACCATACGTGTACAAATACCTATTAAATACACATAAAAAAGACCGACCATATAGCAAGGGAGGTCTATGGAACACTCTGCAATAATTTACATGGGAAGTGGATCTGTGCATGAATATATATATATATATATATATATATATATATATATATATATATATATATATATATATATATATACGTTATGCACAAATGAAGCAGATTGTGTACACCTAGGACAAACAATATTCTAATCATTACCCCTATTAAAAAAACTAAAACAACAAACAAGAAATAATGTAACATAAACTTATGGGGGTTTCTCCTGGCACATTCCATTTTAATTTACAACCTAGGAACAGGGATTCCAGAACGGCTCTGCTGCCCTAGTAACCAGATTTGGGAATGGAGAAATGCTGACGCCTAGTGGCTGTTTACCACAACAGCAGCTTTCAACCCAGTGCTAATGGTCACTAAATATTCACACTGATTACAGGCCTGTGAATGACACCTGCCCTCAAAAACAATCCTGGGAGCGAATATTGACCAAAAAATTCAATTTTGAGGGCAACCTTTCAAGAAGACAATTTCAAGAGGTTAATTGTATTCTACGTTTTTTTCATTTGCTCGTTAACAGAAATTTTAAAAGGTGTGGAAAATGAACCTTAGAAAGAATTAAGGACATGCAAATCCAAATTACAAAAATCCTATCAGTTCACAACAGTCAGAATGACCATCAGCAAAAATTCTGCAAACAATAAATGCTGAAGGGGTTGTGGAGAAATGCCTAGG
Organism: Mesoplodon densirostris; assembly: GCF_025265405.1. Lineage (NCBI taxonomy): Eukaryota > Metazoa > Chordata > Mammalia > Artiodactyla > Ziphiidae > Mesoplodon > Mesoplodon densirostris. The sequence goes on along the minus strand of NC_082681.1, from coordinate 510,361 downwards.
CTTGGTTCAACGTGGGACATGGTAAGAGCCAGTAAGGAAAACACAAAGGAGGTGCATTGAAAAGGCAAATACTGAGCTACTATTCAATCAAGCATACCCACTGCTGGGCCTATCGCCTGAGAGGATGAGAATCAAAAAGACACAGGCTGGACTTCACTGGTGGCGCAGTGGTTGAGAGTCCGCCGCCGAAGCACGGGACACGGGTTTATGCCCCGGTTCGGGAAAATCACACATGCCGTGGAGCGGCTGGTCCCGTGAGCTATGGCTGCTGGGCCTGTGCATCCAGAGCCTGTGCTCTGCAATCGGAGTGGCCATGGCAGTGAGTGGCCTACGTACTGCAAAACAAGAAAAAAACAGCCTGGCAATCCTGCACTCCAGCAATATTTATCATAGCCAAAACTTGCAAGCTACGAAAATGTCCATTAACAGAGGAATGCACAAAGAAGAAGTGGTCCATGTACACAATGGAATATGACTCCAATAAAAAAATATGAACTTAATCTAGAAAACAAACAAAAGTAAAAAAACATCAGCTTTTGGGGGTTTATCCAGGCACATTCCACTCTAATTTATAATCGAGAAATACCACTGCAAGGTAGTCTGTTTCCCTAGTTAAAAGCTTGTGAAAAGCAGAAATGCTGCCACCCTCTGGCCGTGACCTGCAACAGCAGCTTTAAAACCTGTGCTAAGGGTCACTTCATATGCACCAGTACTGGAGGGCTGTAAATGAAACCTGCCCTCAGAATGTCATTAGGGAGGTAATGGCAAAAATATTTCTAAATGTCACACATACTTCACGAAAACAATTGGAAGAGGTAAGCTCTACTCACAGTTTGAAGAAAAAAAGGACATGCCAGAAAGCTCAATTTCAATGGATTATGAGACGCATGCAAATCCAACCACAAATATATAGCAGTTCACTCTTCTCAGAATAAACTTCAGCAAAAAAAAAACTACAAACAAATGCTGAAGGTGTTGTGCAGAAGTGTGTACCCTCAACTTTAAGTGGGATGTGACCTGGCAAGAGCCACTAACGAGAACAGAATGGAGGTGCCTTTACTAGGTAAATAATTTTCTACCATATGATCCAGCAGGCCCACTCCTGGGCCTATAACCTAAGAAGACAGAATTAGAAAGACACAGGGAGGTGAATGTGCATTGCCGCAGCATTACAATTGCCAAGTCATGGAAGCAACCAAAAAGTCCATCAACAGATGAGTGGACAAAGAAAACTGGTACATGTACAGACGGAGTATTGGCTAAGGAAAAAAGGACATGATGTCATTTGCAGCACTCTAGATGAGTCTAGAGGTAATCACACAACTTGTAGTATGTCAGAAAGAGAAAGACACATATCGTATGGTATCACTTTTAGGTATTACCTATGAATGGATACCAGTGAAGATATTTCCACAGAGAAGGGCAACCACTGATTCATTCAACAAACTTATGGTTCACCAATGGAAATTTGTGAGGATTGGATACATTAGGATATTGGGGTTAACAGACATATACAAACACACGTGAAATATATCATCACCAAAGACCGACGGAATACCAAGAGAAGACTACTCAACATTCTGTCATAACGTACAGGGGAAAAGGATTCCAGGAAGAATAGACATATGTTTATGTGTAAAAGAACCACATCTTGCACACCTAGAACAAGCCAAACATTGTAATCAAACTTGCTGTGATAAAAATAAAAATTAAATTAAATAAACAAACAAGAAATAGTGAAACATATACTTAAGGAGCTTTTCCCTGGCACACTCCATTCTAAATTACAACCTAGAACACAACTTCCATTGAGGCTCTGTTGCCCTAGTAACCAGATTTGGTAAAGTAGAACAGCTGCCACCTTGTGGGCGTTTCACACAACAGCAGCTTTAATCCCAGCATTAATGGTCAGTTGATATTCAAAATAATTGCAGGCCTGTAAATCACACCTGCACTGAAAACAAATCCTGGGGTCGTATATCGACCAAAAAATTCAAAGGCATCCATATTTCAAACCAACAGTTTCAAGAGGCATAATATATGCACATCTGTCTTCTGTTTCTTTTTCTTTCTTTCTTTTTTGTTAAAAAAAAACGGGAATGGAAAAAGGCTGAACATCAGGAATCAATAAAGCCATGCAAATCCAGTGTACACAAACGTTCACCTGACAGCCGTCAGAATGATCATCAGCAAAAAAAGTCTAAAAAAACAAATGCTGAAGGGGTTTTAGAGAACAGCGTACCCTTTAGCTGCTGGTGGGATGCAACCTGGTAACAGCCAGTAGTGAGAACAGAATGGATGTGCGTTTAAGGGTAAAAATGGAGCTACCATGTGATCTGGTAGGCCCACTCATGCGCCTATCACCTGAGTAGACCAGAATCAAAAACACACAGGCTGGCAATCCTGCACTGCAGCAAGATGTACCATAGCCAAACCTGGAAGAAACCAAAATGTGCATCAACAGAAAAATGCACCAAGAAGAAGTCGTCCATGTACACAATGGAATGTTAGCCATGAAAAAGCATGGAACAGTGCCATTGGCACCACCATAGAAGGACCGAGAGATAATCACCACACTAGAAGTAAGAAAGAAACCGAAAGACAGACATCCTATGACATCACTTATAGGTGTTACCTAGGAATTGATACCCATGAAATAATTTCCAAGAGAAGGACACGCATAGATTCAGAAAACCAAATTATGTTTAACTAAATGGAAAGGTGTAAGGAATGTATGAAATAGGATATGGGGGTTAACAGACATATACTAATACATAGGAAATATATAATCACAAAATACCTATGGAACACGAAGAGAGGTCTACTCAACACTCTTTAATAACATACACAGGGAAAGGATCCAAACAGATACATTGATAGGATGAACCAGAAACTATGCAACTAGGAGAATCTACATTTTGATCAAATTTGCTCTGATAATTAATAAAAATTAAATTTAAATAACAAACAACAATTTAGGAGATATAAACTCTTGGGGTTTTTTGCTGGCACATTCCACTCTAATTCGCAGCTTACTAACACGATTGACGGGAAACATCTGTTGCCCAAAAACCCAGAGTTGGAAATGTAGAAATGCTGCCGCCTTGTGGCCGTTTCCCACAAGAGCGGCTTTAAACCCACAGCTAATGGTCACTTAACATTCACAAGGATTCAGGGCTGTAAAGGACACCTGCCCTAAAAAATTGTGCGGAGTTAGGGAATGGCCAAAAAATTTCAAATCTCTGAAATTTTTCAAGGAGATTGTATGGAGGGGTAAGTTTTACTCACTCACTTTCAATAAAGAGGAAAATGGATAAAAGCTCAACATCAGTAATTATTACACTCATGCAAATCTAACCTCCGAAAAGGTTTCAACTCACACATGTCAACTACCATCAACTAAAAGTCTACAAACATTACATGCTGAAAGGGATTTAGAGAATTGTGTACCCTGTAGCTGCTGGTGAGATGTAAAGTGGTGACAGCCAATAATGAGAATAGAAAGGAGCTGCGTTTAAAAGTAAAAATTGAGCCATCCTTCCGTTCAGCAGGCCCACTGCTGAGACTCTCACCTGACAAGTCCAGAGTCGAGAAGGCACAGGCTTCAACAGCTGCACTGCAGGAATTTTCACAATAGCCAAGACACGGAAGCAACCAAAATGTCCATCACGATATCAGTTGAAAAAGAAGAAGTGGTCCATGTACACAATGGAATATTAGCCATGGAAAACAATGAAACACTGCTCTTTCAGGCACCATAGTTGAGCCTAGACATAATCACAGAACATGAGGTAAGTCGGAAAGCAAAAGACATATCCTATGATATCACTTACAGGCGTTATCTAACAACGGACACAAATGAACATATTTGCACAGAGAATGACACTCAAACACTTAGAAAACAAACTATGCTTATCTAAAAGGAAAGGTGGGGGTAATGGAAAAATTAAGATTAGGGTTACCATACGTGTACAAATACCTATTAAATACACATAAAAAAGACCGACCATATAGCAAGGGAGGTCTATGGAACACTCTGCAATAATTTACATGGGAAGTGGATCTGTGCATGAATATATATATATATATATATATATATATATATATATATATATATATATATATATATATATATATATATATATATATACGTTATGCACAAATGAAGCAGATTGTGTACACCTAGGACAAACAATATTCTAATCATTACCCCTATTAAAAAAACTAAAACAACAAACAAGAAATAATGTAACATAAACTTATGGGGGTTTCTCCTGGCACATTCCATTTTAATTTTCAACCTAGGAAAAGGTATTCCAGAACAGCTCTGCTGCCCTAGTAACGAGATTTGTGAATGGAGAAATGCTGCCGCCTAGTGGCCGTTTACCACAAGAGCAGCTTTCAACCCAGTGCTAATGGTCACTAAATATTCACACTCATTACAGGCCTGTGAATGACACCTGCCCTCAAAAACAATCCTGGGAGCGAATATTGACCAAAAAATTCAATTTTGAGGGCAACCTTTCAAGAAGACAATTTCAAGAGGTTAATTGTATTCTACGTTTTTTTCATTTGTTCGTTAACAGAAATTTAAAAAGGTTTGGAAAAATGAACCTTAGAAAGAATTAAAGACATGCAAATCCAAATTACAAACATCCTACCAGCTCACAACAGTCAGAATGACCATCAGCAAAAATTCTGCAAACAATAAATGCTGAAGGGGTTTGGAGAAATGCCTCGGCTTGGTTCAACGTGGGACATGGTAAGAGCCAGTAAGGAAAACACAAAGGAGGTGCATTGAAAAGGTAAATACTGAGCTGCCATTCAATCAAGCATACCCACTGCTGGGCTTATCGCCTGAGAGGATGAAAATCAAAAAGACACAGGCTGGACTTCACTGGTGGCGCAGTTGTTGAGCGTCTGCCGCCGAAGCAGGGGACACGGGTTTACGCCCCGGTTCGGGAAAATCACACATGCCGCGGAGCGGCTGGTCCCGTGACCTATGGCTGCTGGGCCAGTGCGTCCAGAGCCTGTGCCCTGCAACTGGTGTGGCCATGGCAGTGAGTGGCCTACGTACTGCAAAACAAGAAAAAAACATCCTGGCAATCCTGCACTCCAGCAATATTTATCATAGCCAACACTTGGAAGCTACGAAAATGTCCATCAACAGAGGAATGCACAAAAAAGAAGTGGTCTATGTACACAATGGAATATGACTCCAATAAAAAAATATAAACTCAATCTAGAAAACAAACAAAAGTAAAGAAACATCAGCTTTTGGGGGTTGATCCAGGCACATTCCACTTTAATTTAATACCGAGAAATACCACTGCAAGGTAGTCTGTTTCCCTAGTTAAAAGCTTGTGAAAAGCAGAAATGCTGCCACCCTCTGGCCGTGACCTGCAACAGCAGCTTTAAAAACTGTGCTAAGGGTCACTTCATATGCACCAGTACTGGAGGGCTGTAAATGAAACCTGCCCTCAGAATGTCATTAGGGAAGTAATGGCCAAAATATTTCTAAATGTCACACATACTTCACGAAAACAATTGGAAGAGGTAAGCTCTACTCACAGTTTGAAGAAAAAAAGGACATGCCAGAAAGCTCAATTTCAATGGATTATGAGACGCATGCAAATCCAACCACAAATATATAGCAGTTCACTCTTCTCAGAATAAACTTCAGCAAAAAAAAAAACTACAAACAATAAATGCTGAAGGTGTTGTGCAGAAGTGTGTACCCTCAACTTTAAGTGGGATGTGACCGGGTAAGAGCCACTAACGAGAACAGAATGGAGGTGCCTTTACTAGGTAAATAATTTTCTACCATATGATCCAGCAGGCCCACTCCTGGGCCTATAACCTAAGAAGACAGAATTAGAAAGACACAGGGAGGTGAATGTGCATTGCCGCAGCATTACAATTGCCAAGTCATGGAAGCAACCAAAAAGTCCATCAACAGATGAGTGGACAAAGAAAACTGGTACATGTACAGACGGAGTATTGGCTAAGGATAAAAGGACATGATGTCATTTGCAGCACTCTAGATGAGTCTAGAGGTAATCACACAACTTGTAGTATGTCAGAAAGAGAAAGACACATATCGTATGGTATCACTTTTAGGTATTACCTATGAATGGATACCAGTGAAGATATTTCCACAGAGAAGGGGAACCACTGATTCATTCAACAAACTTATGGTTCACCAATGGAAATTTGTGAGGATTGGATACATTAGGATATTGGGGTTAACAGACATATACAAACACAGGTAAAATATATCATCACCAAAGACCTACGGAATACCAAGAGAAGACTACTCCACATTCTGTCATAACGTACATGTGAAAAGGATTCCAGGAAGAATAGACATATGTTTATGTGTAAAAGAACCACATCTTGCACACCTAGAACAGGCCAAACATTGCAATCAAACTTGCTGTGATAAAAATAAAAATTAAATTAAATAAACGAACAAGAAGTAGTGAGACATATACTTAAGGGGCTTTTCCCTGGCACACACCATTCTAAATTACAACCTAGAACACAACTTCCATTGAGGCTCTGTTGCCCTAGTAACCAGATTTGGTAAAGTAGAACAGCTGCCACCTTGTGGGCGTTTCACACAACAGCAGCTTTAATCCCAGCGTTAATGGTCAGTTGATATTCAAAATCATTGCAGGCCTGTAAATCACACCTGCACTGAAAACAAATCCTGGGGTCGTATATCGACCAAAAAATTCAAAGGCATCCATATTTCAAACCGACAGTTTCAAGAGGCATAATTTATGCACATTTGTCTTCTGTTTCTTTTTCTTTCTTTCTTTTTTGTTAAAACAACGGGAATGGAAAAAGGCTGAACATCAGGAATCAATAAAGCCATGCAAATCCAGTGTACACAAACGTTCACCTGACAGCCGTCAGAATGATCATCAGCAAAAAAAGTCTACAAAAAATAAATGCTGAAGGGGTTTTAGAGAACTGCGTACCGTTTGGTTGCTGGTGGGATGCAACCTGGTAACAGCCAGTAGTGAGAACAGAATGGAGGTGCGTTTAAGGGTAAAAATGGAGCTACCATGTGATCTGGTAGGCCCACTCATGGGCCTATCACCTGAGTAGACCAGAAGCAAAAACACACAGGCTGGCAATCCTGCACTGGAGCAAGGTGTACCATAGCCAAACCTGGAAGAAACCAAAATGTGCATCAACAGAAAAATGCACCAAGAACAAGTCGTCCGTGTACACAATGGAATGTTAGCCATGAAAAAGCATGGAACAGTGCCGTTGGCACCACCATAGAAGGACCGAGAGATAATCACCACACTGGAAGTAAGAAAGAAACCGAAAGACAGACATCCTATGACATCACTTATAGGTGTTACCTAGGAATTGATACCCATGAAATAATTTCCAAGAGAAGGACATGCATAGATTCAGAAAACCAAATTATGTTTAACCAAATGGAAAGGTGTAAGGAATGTATGAATTAGGATATGGGGGTTAACAGACATATACTAATACATATGAAATATATTATCACAAAATACCTAAGGAATACGAACAGAGGTCTACTCAACACTCTATAATAACATACACGGGAATGGATCCAAAGAGGAATAGACAGATACATTGATAGGATGAACCAGAAACTGTACACCTAGGAGAATCTACATTTTGATCAAATTTGCTCTGATAATTAATAAAAATTAAATTTAAATTACAAAGAACAATTTAGGAGATATAAGCTCTTGGGGGTTTGCGCTGGCACATTCCACTCTGATTCGCAGCTTACTAACACGATTGCCGGGAAACCTCTCTTGCCCAAAAACCCAGAGTTGGAAAGGTAGAAATGCTGCCGCCTTGTGGCCGTTTCCCACAAGAGCAGCTTTGAACCCACAGCTAATGGTCATTTAACATTCACAAGGATTCAGGGCTGTAAAGGACACGTGCCCTAAAAAATTGTGCGGAGGTAGGGAATGGCCAAAAAATCCAAGAGTGTTAAATTTTTCAAGGAGATTGGATGGAGGGGTAAGTTTTATTCACTCATTTTCAAAAAAGAGGAAAATGGATAAAAGCTCAACATCAGTAATTAGTAGACTCATGCAAATCTAACCTCCAAAATGATTCCAACTCACACATGTCAACTACCATCAGCTGGAAGTCTACAAACATTAAATGCTGAAGGTGTTTTGGAGAACTGTGTACCCTCTAGCTGCTGGTGAGATGTAAAGTGGTGACAGCCCATAATAAGAATAGAAAGGAGCTGCGTTTCAAAGTAAAAATTGAGCCACCATTCCGTTCAGCAGGCCCACCGCTGAGACTCTCACCTGACAAGTCCAGAGTCGAGAAGGCACAGGCTTCAACAGCTGCACTGCAGGAATTTTCACAATAGCCAAGACACGGAAGCAACCAAAATGTCCATCACGATATCAGTTGAAAAAGAAGAAGTGGTCCATGTACACAATGGAATATTAGCCATGGAAAACAATGAAACACTGCTCTTTCAGGCACCATAGTTGAGCCTAGAGATAATCACAGAACATGAGGTAAGTCGGAAAGCAAAAGACATATCCTATGATATCACTTACAGGTGTTCTCTAACAACTGACACAAATGAACATATTTGCACAGAGAAAGACACTCACACACTTAGAAAACAAACTAGGCTTATCTAAAAGGAAAGGTGGGGGGAATGGAAAAATTAAGATTAGGGTTACCATACGTTTACAAATACCTATTAAATACACATAACAAAAAGACCGACCATATAGCAAGGGAGGTCTATGGAACACTCTGCAATAATTTACATGGGAAGTGGATCTGTGCATGAATATATATATATATGTTATGCACAAATGAACCAGATTGTGTACACCTAGGACAAACAATATTCTAATCATTACCCCTATTAAAAAAAAAACTAAAACAACAAACAAGAAATAATGTAACATAAACTTATGGGGGTTTCTCCTGGCACATTCCATTTTAATTTACAACCTAGGAACAGGGATTCCAGAACGGCTCTGCTGCCCTAGTAACCAGATTTGGGAATGGAGAAATGCTGACGCCTAGTGGCTGTTTACCACAACAGCAGCTTTCAACCCAGTGCTAATGGTCACTAAATATTCACACTGATTACAGGCCTGTGAATGACACCTGCCCTCAAAAACAATCCTGGGAGCGAATATTGACCAAAAAATTCAATTTTGAGGGCAACCTTTCAAGAAGACAATTTCAAGAGGTTAATTGTATTCTACGTTTTTTTCATTTGTTCGTTAACAGAAATTTAAAAAGGTTTGGAAAAATGAACCTTAGAAAGAATTAAAGACATGCAAATCCAAATTACAAACATCCTACCAGCTCACAACAGTCAGAATGACCATCAGCAAAAATTCTGCAAACAATAAATGCTGAAGGGGTTTGGAGAAATGCCTCGGCTTGGTTCAACGTGGGACATGGTAAGAGCCAGTAAGGAAAACACAAAGGAGGTGCATTGAAAAGGTAAATACTGAGCTGCCATTCAATCAAGCATACCCACTGCTGGGCTTATCGCCTGAGAGGATGAAAATCAAAAAGACACAGGCTGGACTTCACTGGTGGCGCAGTTGTTGAGCGTCTGCCGCCGAAGCAGGGGACACGGGTTTACGCCCCGGTTCGGGAAAATCACACATGCCGCGGAGCGGTTGGTCCCGTGACCTATGGCTGCTGGGCCAGTGCGTCCAGAGCCTGTGCCCTGCAACTGGTGTGGCCATGGCAGTGAGTGGCCTACGTACTGCAAAACAAGAAAAAAACATCCTGGCAATCCTGCACTCCAGCAATATTTATCATAGCCAACACTTGGAAGCTACGAAAATGTCCATCAACAGAGGAATGCACAAAAAAGAAGTGGTCTATGTACACAATGGAATATGACTCCAATAAAAAAATATAAACTCAATCTAGAAAACAAACAAAAGTAAAGAAACATCAGCTTTTGGGGGTTGATCCAGGCACATTCCACTTTAATTTAATACCGAGAAATACCACTGCAAGGTAGTCTGTTTCCCTAGTTAAAAGCTTGTGAAAAGCAGAAATGCTGCCACCCTCTGGCCGTGACCTGCAACAGCAGCTTTAAAAACTGTGCTAAGGGTCACTTCATATGCACCAGTACTGGAGGGCTGTAAATGAAACCTGCCCTCAGAATGTCATTAGGGAAGTAATGGCCAAAATATTTCTAAATGTCACACATACTTCACGAAAACAATTGGAAGAGGTAAGCTCTACTCACAGTTTGAAGAAAAAAAGGACATGCCAGAAAGCTCAATTTCAATGGATTATGAGACGCATGCAAATCCAACCACAAATATATAGCAGTTCACTCTTCTCAGAATAAACTTCAGCAAAAAAAAAAACTACAAACAATAAATGCTGAAGGTGTTGTGCAGAAGTGTGTACCCTCAACTTTAAGTGGGATGTGACCGGGTAAGAGCCACTAACGAGAACAGAATGGAGGTGCCTTTACTAGGTAAATAATTTTCTACCATATGATCCAGCAGGCCCACTCCTGGGCCTATAACCTAAGAAGACAGAATTAGAAAGACACAGGGAGGTGAATGTGCATTGCCGCAGCATTACAATTGCCAAGTCATGGAAGCAACCAAAAAGTCCATCAACAGATGAGTGGACAAAGAAAACTGGTACATGTACAGACGGAGTATTGGCTAAGGATAAAAGGACATGATGTCATTTGCAGCACTCTAGATGAGTCTAGAGGTAATCACACAACTTGTAGTATGTCAGAAAGAGAAAGACACATATCGTATGGTATCACTTTTAGGTATTACCTATGAATGGATACCAGTGAAGATATTTCCACAGAGAAGGGGAACCACTGATTCATTCAACAAACTTATGGTTCACCAATGGAAATTTGTGAGGATTGGATACATTAGGATATTGGGGTTAACAGACATATACAAACACAGGTAAAATATATCATCACCAAAGACCTACGGAATACCAAGAGAAGACTACTCCACATTCTGTCATAACGTACATGTGAAAAGGATTCCAGGAAGAATAGACATATGTTTATGTGTAAAAGAACCACATCTTGCACACCTAGAACAGGCCAAACATTGCAATCAAACTTGCTGTGATAAAAATAAAAATTAAATTAAATAAACGAACAAGAAGTAGTGAGACATATACTTAAGGGGCTTTTCCCTGGCACACACCATTCTAAATTACAACCTAGAACACAACTTCCATTGAGGCTCTGTTGCCCTAGTAACCAGATTTGGTAAAGTAGAACAGCTGCCACCTTGTGGGCGTTTCACACAACAGCAGCTTTAATCCCAGCGTTAATGGTCAGTTGATATTCAAAATCATTGCAGGCCTGTAAATCACACCTGCACTGAAAACAAATCCTGGGGTCGTATATCGACCAAAAAATTCAAAGGCATCCATATTTCAAACCGACAGTTTCAAGAGGCATAATTTATGCACATTTGTCTTCTGTTTCTTTTTCTTTCTTTCTTTTTTGTTAAAACAACGGGAATGGAAAAAGGCTGAACATCAGGAATCAATAAAGCCATGCAAATCCAGTGTACACAAACGTTCACCTGACAGCCGTCAGAATGATCATCAGCAAAAAAAGTCTACAAAAAATAAATGCTGAAGGGGTTTTAGAGAACTGCGTACCGTTTGGTTGCTGGTGGGATGCAACCTGGTAACAGCCAGTAGTGAGAACAGAATGGAGGTGCGTTTAAGGGTAAAAATGGAGCTACCATGTGATCTGGTAGGCCCACTCATGGGCCTATCACCTGAGTAGACCAGAAGCAAAAACACACAGGCTGGCAATCCTGCACTGGAGCAAGGTGTACCATAGCCAAACCTGGAAGAAACCAAAATGTGCATCAACAGAAAAATGCACCAAGAACAAGTCGTCCGTGTACACAATGGAATGTTAGCCATGAAAAAGCATGGAACAGTGCCGTTGGCACCACCATAGAAGGACCGAGAGATAATCACCACACTGGAAGTAAGAAAGAAACCGAAAGACAGACATCCTATGACATCACTTATAGGTGTTACCTAGGAATTGATACCCATGAAATAATTTCCAAGAGAAGGACATGCATAGATTCAGAAAACCAAATTATGTTTAACCAAATGGAAAGGTGTAAGGAATGTATGAATTAGGATATGGGGGTTAACAGACATATACTAATACATATGAAATATATTATCACAAAATACCTAAGGAATACGAACAGAGGTCTACTCAACACTCTCTAATAACATACACGGGAATGGATCCAAAGAGGAATAGACAGATACATTGATAGGATGAACCAGAAACTGTACACCTAGGAGAATCTACATTTTGATCAAATTTGCTCTGATAATTAATAAAAATTAAATTTAAATTACAAAGAACAATTTAGGAGATATAAGCTCTTGGGGGTTTGCGCTGGCACATTCCACTCTGATTCGCAGCTTACTAACACGATTGCCGGGAAACCTCTCTTGCCCAAAAACCCAGAGTTGGAAAGGTAGAAATGCTGCCGCCTTGTGGCCGTTTCCCACAAGAGCAGCTTTGAACCCACAGCTAATGGTCATTTAACATTCACAAGGATTCAGGGCTGTAAAGGACACGTGCCCTAAAAAATTGTGCGGAGGTAGGGAATGGCCAAAAAATCCAAGAGTGTTAAATTTTTCAAGGAGATTGGATGGAGGGGTAAGTTTTATTCACTCATTTTCAAAAAAGAGGAAAATGGATAAAAGCTCAACATCAGTAATTAGTAGACTCATGCAAATCTAACCTCCAAAATGATTCCAACTCACACATGTCAACTACCATCAGCTGGAAGTCTACAAACATTAAATGCTGAAGGTGTTTTGGAGAACTGTGTACCCTCTAGCTGCTGGTGAGATGTAAAGTGGTGACAGCCCATAATAAGAATAGAAAGGAGCTGCGTTTCAAAGTAAAAATTGAGCCACCATTCCGTTCAGCAGGCCCACCGCTGAGACTCTCACCTGACAAGTCCAGAGTCGAGAAGGCACAGGCTTCAACAGCTGCACTGCAGGAATTTTCACAATAGCCAAGACACGGAAGCAACCAAAATGTCCATCACGATATCAGTTGAAAAAGAAGAAGTGGTCCATGTACACAATGGAATATTAGCCATGGAAAACAATGAAACACTGCTCTTTCAGGCACCATAGTTGAGCCTAGAGATAATCACAGAACATGAGGTAAGTCGGAAAGCAAAAGACATATCCTATGATATCACTTACAGGTGTTCTCTAACAACTGACACAAATGAACATATTTGCACAGAGAAAGACACTCACACACTTAGAAAACAAACTAGGCTTATCTAAAAGGAAAGGTGGGGGGAATGGAAAAATTAAGATTAGGGTTACCATACGTTTACAAATACCTATTAAATACACATAACAAAAAGACCGACCATATAGCAAGGGAGGTCTATGGAACACTCTGCAATAATTTACATGGGAAGTGGATCTGTGCATGAATATATATATATATGTTATGCACAAATGAACCAGATTGTGTACACCTAGGACAAACAATATTCTAATCATTACCCCTATTAAAAAAAAAACTAAAACAACAAACAAGAAATAATGTAACATAAACTTATGGGGGTTTCTCCTGGCACATTCCATTTTAATTTACAACCTAGGAACAGGGATTCCAGAACGGCTCTGCTGCCCTAGTAACCAGATTTGGGAATGGAGAAATGCTGACGCCTAGTGGCTGTTTACCACAACAGCAGCTTTCAACCCAGTGCTAATGGTCACTAAATATTCACACTGATTACAGGCCTGTGAATGACACCTGCCCTCAAAAACAATCCTGGGAGCGAATATTGACCAAAAAATTCAATTTTGAGGGCAACCTTTCAAGAAGACAATTTCAAGAGGTTAATTGTATTCTACGTTTTTTTCATTTGCTCGTTAACAGAAATTTTAAAAGGTGTGGAAAAATGAACCTTAGAAAGAATTAAGGACATGCAAATCCAAATTACAAAAATCCTATCAGTTCACAACAGTCAGAATGACCATCAGCAAAAATTCTTCAAACAATAAATGCTGAAGGGGTTGTGGAGAAATGCTTAGGCTTGGTTCAACGTGGGACATGGTAAGAGCCAGTAAGGAAAACACAAAGGAGGTGCATTGAAAAGGTAAATACTGAGCTACTATTCAATCAAGCATACCCACTGCTGGGCCTATCGCCTGAGAGGATGAGAATCAAAAAGACACAGGCTGGACTTCACTGGTGGCGCAGTGGTTGAGAGTCTGCCGCCGAAGCACGGGACACGGGTTTATGCCCCGGTTCGGGAAAATCACACATGCCGCAGAGCGGCTGGTCCCGTGAGCTATGGCTGCTGGGCCTGTGCATCCAGAGCCTGTGCTCTGCAATCGGAGTGGCCATGGCAGTGAGTGGCCTACGTACTGCAAAACAAGAAAAAAACAGCCTGGCAATCCTGCACTCCAGCAATATTTATCATAGCCAAAACTTGCAAGCTACGAAAATGTCCATTAACAGAGGAATGCACAAAGAAGAAGTGGTCCATGTACACAATGGAATATGACTCCAATAAAAAAATATGAACTTAATCTAGAAAACAAACAAAAGTAAAAAAAAATCAGCTTTTGGGGGTTTATCCAGGCACATTCCACTCTAATTTATAACCGAGATATACCACTGCAAGGTAGTCTGTTTCCCTAGTTAAAAGCTTGTGAAAAGCAGAAATGCTGCCACCCTCTGGCCGTGACCTGCAACAGCAGCTTTAAAACCTGTGCTAAGGGTCACTTCATATGCACCAGTACTGGAGGGCTGTAAATGAAACCTGCCCTCAGAATGTCATTAGGGAGGTAATGGCCAAAATATTTCTAAATGTCACACATACTTCACGAAAACAATTTGAAGAGGTAAGCTCTACTCACAGTTTGAAGAGAAAAAGGACATGCCAGAAAGCTCAATTTCAATGGATTATGAGACGCATGCAAATCCAACCACAAACATATAGCAGCTCACACTTGTCAGAATAAACTTCAGCAAAAAAAACCCTACAAACAATAAATGCTGAAGGTGTTGTGCAGAAGTGCATACCCTCAACTTTAAGTGGGATGTGACCTGGTAAGAGCCACTAACGAGAACCGAATGGAGGTGCTTTTACTACGTAAATATTTTTCTACCATAGGAACCAGCAGGCCCACTCCTGGGCCTATA
The DNA here is from genome assembly GCF_025265405.1 of Mesoplodon densirostris. Lineage (NCBI taxonomy): Eukaryota > Metazoa > Chordata > Mammalia > Artiodactyla > Ziphiidae > Mesoplodon > Mesoplodon densirostris. Next base: position 495,117 of record NC_082681.1, on the reverse strand, counting down.
ACCTAAGAAGACAGAATTGGAAAGACACAGTGAGGCGAATGTGCATTGCCGCAGCTTTACAATTGCCAAGTCATGGAAGCAACCAAAAAGTCCATCAACAGACGAGTGGACAAAGAAAACTGGTACATGTACAGACGGAGTATTGGCCAAGGAGAAAAAGGACACGACGTCATTTGCAGCACTGTAGATGAGTCTAGAGGCAATCACACAACTTGTAGTATGTCAGAAAGAGAAAGACACATATCGGATGATATCACTTTTAGGTATTACCTATAAATGGATACCAGTGAAGATATTTCCACAGAGAAGGGCAACCACTGATTCATTCAAAAAACTTATGTTTCACCAGTGGAAATTTGTGGGGATTGGATACATTAGGATATTGGGGTTAACAGACATATACAAACACACGTGAAATATATCATCACCAAAGACCGACGGAATACCAAGAGAAGACTACTCAACATTCTGTCATAACGTACAGGGGAAAAGGATTCCAGGAAGAATAGACATATGTTTATGTGTAAAAGAACCACATCTTGCACACCTAGAACAAGCCAAACATTGTAATCAAACTTGCTGTGATAAAAATAAAAATTAAATTAAATAAACGAACAAGAAGTAGTGAGACATATACTTAAGGAGCTTTTCCCTGGCACACTCCATTCTAAATTACAACCTAGAACACAACTTCCATTGAGGCTCTGTTGCCCTAGTAACCAGATTTGGTAAAGTAGAACAGCTGCCACCTTGTGGGCGTTTCACACAACAGCAGCTTTAATCCCAGCATTAATGGTCAGTTGATATTCAAAATCATTGCAGGCCTGTAAATCACACCTGCACTGAAAACAAATCCTGGGGTCGTATATCGACCAAAAAATTCAAAGGCATCCATATTTCAAACCGACAGTTTCAAGAGGCATAATATATGCACATCTGTCTTCTGTTTCTTTGTCTTTGTTTCTTTTTTGTTAAAAAAAACGGGAATGGAAAAAGGCTGAACATCAGGAATCAATAAAGCCATGCAAATCCAGTGTACACAAACGTTCACCTGACAGCCGTCAGAATGATCATCAGCAAAAAAGTCTAAAAAAACAAATGCTGAAGGGGTTTTAGAGAACAGCGTACCCTTTAGCTGCTGGTGGGATGCAACCTGGTAACAGCCAGTAGTGAGAACAGAATGGATGTGCATTTAAGGGTAAAAATGGAGCTACCATGTGATCTGGTAGGCCCACTCATGCGCCTATCACCTGAGTAGACCAGAATCAAAAACACACAGGCTGGCAATCCTGCACTGCAGCAAGATGTACCATAGCCAAACCTGGAAGAAACCAAAATGTGCATCAACAGAAAAATGCACCAAGAAGAAGTCGTCCGTGTACACAATGGAATGTTAGCCATGAAAAAGCATGGAACAGTGCCATTGGCACCACCATAGAAGGACCGAGAGATAATCACCACACTAGAAGTAAGAAAGAAACCGAAAGACAGACATCCTATGACATCACTTATAGGTGTTACCTAGGAATTGATACCCATGAAATAATTTCCAAGAGAAGGACACGCATAGATTCAGAAAACCAAATTATGTTTAACCAAATGGAAAGGTGTAAGGAATGTATGAATTAGGATATGGGGGTTAACAGACATATACTAATACAGAGGAAATATATAATCACAAAATACCTAAGGAATATGAAGAGAGGTCTACTCAACACTCTATAATAACATACACGGGAATGGATCCAAAGAGGAATAGACAGATACATTGATAGGATGAACCAGAAACTGTACACCTAGGAGACTCTACATTTTGATCAAATTTCCTCTGATAATTAATAAAAATTAAAGTTAAAAAGCAAACAACAATTTAGGAGATATAAGCTCTTGGGGGTTTGCACTGGCACATTGCACTCTAATTCGCAGCTTACAAACACGATGGCCACGAAAGCTCTGTGGCCCAAAATCCTTGAGCTGGAAATGTAGAAATGCTGCCGCCTTGTGGCCGTTTCCCACAAGAGCGGCTTTGAACCCACAGCTAATGGTCACTTAACATTCACAAGGATTCAGGGCTGTAAAGGACACCTGCCCTAAAAAATTGTGCGGAGGTAGGGAACGGCCAAAAAAATTCAAAAGTGTTAAATTTTTCAAGGAGATTGGATGGAGGGGTAAGTTTTACTCACTCATTTTCAAAAAAGAGGAAAATGGATAAAAGCTCAACATCAGTAATTAGTAGACTCATGCAAATCTAACCTCCAAAATGATTCCAACTCACACATGTCAACTACCATCAGCTGGAAGTCTACAAACATTAAATGCTGAAGGTGTTTTAGAGAACTGTGTACCCTCTAGCTGCTGGTGAGATGTAAAGTGGTGACAGCCAATAATGAGAATAGAAAGGAGCTGCGTTTAAAAGTAAAAATTGAGCCACCATTCCGTTCAGCAGGCCCACCGCTGAGACTCTCACCTGACAAGTCCAGAGTCGAGAAGGCACAGGCTTCAACAGCTGCACTGCAGGAATTTTCACAATAGCCAAGACACGGAAGCAACCAAAATGTCCATCACGATATCAGTTGAAAAAGAAGAAGTGGTCCATGTACACAATGGAATATTAGCCATGGAAAACAATGAAACACTGCTCTTTCAGGCACCATAGTTGAGCCTAGAGATAATCACAGAACATGAGGTAAGTCGGAAAGCAAAAGACATATCCTATGATATCACTTACAGGTGTTCTCTAACAACTGACACAAATGAACATATTTGCACAGAGAAAGACACTCACACACTTAGAAAACAAACTATGCTTATCTAAAAGGAAAGGTGGGGGGAATGGAAAAATTAAGATTAGGGTTACCATACGTTTACAAATACCTATTAAATACACATAACAAAAAGACCGACCATATAGCAAGGGAGGTCTATGGAACACTCTGCAATAATTTACATGGGAAGTGGATCTGTGCATGAATATATATATATATGTTATGCACAAATGAACCAGATTGTGTACACCTAGGACAAACAATATTCTAATCATTACCCCTATTAAAAAAACTAAAACAACAAACACGAAATAATGTAACATAAACTTATGGGGGTTTCTCCTGGCACATTCCATTTTAATTTTCAACCTAGGAAAAGGTATTCCAGAACAGCTCTGCTGCCCTAGTAACCAGATTTGGGAATGGAGAACTGCTGCCGCCTAGTGGCCGTTTACCACAAGAGCAGCTTTCAACCCAGTGCTAATGGTCACTAAATATTCACACTCATTACAGGCCTGTGAATGACACCTGCCCTCAAAAACAATCCTGGGAGCGAATATTGACCAAAAAATTCAATTTTGAGGGCAACCTTTCAAGAAGACAATTTCAAGAGGTTAATTGTATTCTACGTTTTTTTCATTTGTTCGTTAACAGAAATTTAAAAAGGTTTGGAAAAATGAACCTTAGAAAGAATTAAAGACATGCAAATCCAAATTACAAACATCCTACCAGCTCACAACAGTCAGAATGACCATCAGCAAAAATTCTGCAAACAATAAATGCTGAAGGGGTTTGGAGAAATGCCTCGGCTTGGTTCAACGTGGGACATGGTAAGAGCCAGTAAGGAAAACACAAAGGAGGTGCATTGAAAAGGTAAATACTGAGCTGCCATTCAATCAAGCATACCCACTGCTGGGCTTATCGCCTGAGAGGATGAAAATCAAAAAGACACAGGCTGGACTTCACTGGTGGCGCAGTTGTTGAGAGTCTGCCGCCGAAGCAGGGGACACGGGTTTACGACCCGGTTCGGGAAAATCACACATGCCGCGGAGCGGCTGGTCCCGTGAGCTATGACTGCTGGGCCTCTGCGTCCAGAGCCTGTGCCCTGCAACTGGTGTGGCCATGGCAGTGAGTGGCCTACGTACTGCAAAACAAGAAAAAAACATCCTGGCAATCCTGCACTCCAGCAATATTTATCATAGCCAACACTTGGAAGCTACGAAAATGTCCATCAACAGAGGAATGCACAAAGAAGAAGTGGTCCATGTACACAATGGAATATGACTCCAATAAAAAAATATAAACTCAATCTAGAAAACAAACAAAAGTAAAGAAACATCAGCTTTTGGGGGTTGATCCAGGCACATTCCACTTTAATTTAATACCGAGAAATACCACTGCAAGGTAGTCTGTTTCCCTAGTTAAAAGCTTGTGAAAAGCAGAAATGCTGCCACCCTCTGGCCGTGACCTGCAACAGCAGCTTTAAAAACTGTGCTAAGGGTCACTTCATATGCACCAGTACTGGAGGGCTGTAAATGAAACCTGCCCTCAGAATGTCATTAGGGAGGTAATGGCCAAAATATTTCTAAATGTCACACATACTTCACGAAAACAATTGGAAGAGGTAAGCTCTACTCACAGTTTGAAGAAAAAAAGGACATGCCAGAAAGCTCAATTTCAATGGATTATAAGATGCATGCAAATCCAACCACAAATATATAGCAGTTCACTCTTCTCAGAATAAACTTCAGCAAAAAAAAAACTACAAACAATAAATGCTGAAGGTGTTGTGCAGAAGTGTGTACCCTCAACTTTAAGTGGGATGTGACCTGGCAAGAGCCACTAACGAGAACAGAATGGAGGTGCCTTTACTAGGTAAATAATTTTCTACCATATGATCCAGCAGGCCCACTCCTGGGCCTATAACCTAAGAAGACAGAATTAGAAAGACACAGGGAGGTGAATGTGCATTGCCGCAGCATTACAATTGCCAAGTCATGGAAGCAACCAAAAAGTCCATCAACAGATGAGTGGACAAAGAAAACTGGTACATGTACAGACGGAGTATTGGCTAAGGAAAAAAGGACATGATGTCATTTGCAGCACTCTAGATGAGTCTAGAGGTAATCACACAACTTGTAGTATGTCAGAAAGAGAAAGACACATATCGTATGGTATCACTTTTAGGTATTACCTATGAATGGATACCAGTGAAGGTATTTCCACAGAGAAGGGCAACCACTGATTCATTCAACAAACTTATGGTTCACCAATGGAAATTTGTGAGGATTGGATACATTAGGATATTGGGGTTAACAGACATATACAAACACACGTGAAATATATCATCACCAAAGACCGACGGAATACCAAGAGAAGACTACTCAACATTCTGTCATAACGTACAGGGGAAAAGGATTCCAGGAAGAATAGACATATGTTTATGTGTAAAAGAACCACATCTTGTACACCTAGAACAAGCCAAACATTGTAATCAAACTTGCTGTGATAAAAATAAAAATTAAATTAAATAAACGAACAAGAAATAGTGAGACATATACTTAAGGAGCTTTTCCCTGGCACACTCCATTCTAAATTACAACCTAGAACACAACTTCCATTGAGGCTCTGTTGCCCTAGTAACCAGATTTGGTAAAGTAGAACAGCTGCCACCTTGTGGGCGTTTCACACAACAGCAGCTTTAATCCCAGCATTAATGGTCAGTTGATATTCAAAATAATTGCAGGCCTGTAAATCACACCTGCACTGAAAACAAATCCTGGGGTCGTATATCGACCAAAAAATTCAAAGGCATCCATATTTCAAACCGACAGTTTCAAGAGGCATAATATATGCACATCTGTCTTCTGTTTCTTTGTCTTTGTTTCTTTTTTGTTAAAAAAAACGGGAATGGAAAAAGGCTGAACATCAGGAATCAATAAAGCCATGCAAATCCAGTGTACACAAACGTTCACCTGACAGCCGTCAGAATGATCATCAGCAAAAAAAGTCTAAAAAAACAAATGCTGAAGGGGTTTTAGAGAACAGCGTACCCTTTAGCTGCTGGTGGGATGCAACCTGGTAACAGCCAGTAGTGAGAACAGAATGGATGTGCGTTTAAGGGTAAAAATGGAGCTACCATGTGATCTGGTAGGCCCACTCATGCGCCTATCACCTGAGTAGACCAGAATCAAAAACACACAGGCTGGCAATCCTGCACTGCAGCAAGATGTACCATAGCCAAACCTGGAAGAAACCAAAATGTGCATCAACAGAAAAATGCACCAAGAAGAAGTCGTCCGTGTACACAATGGAATGTTAGCCATGAAAAAGCATGGAACAGTGCCATTGGCACCACCATAGAAGGACCGAGAGATAATCACCACACTAGAAGTAAGAAAGAAACCGAAAGACAGACATCCTATGACATCACTTATAGGTGTTACCTAGGAATTGATACCCATGAAATAATTTCCAAGAGAAGGACACGCATAGATTCAGAAAACCAAATTATGTTTAACTAAATGGAAAGGTGTAAGGAATGTATGAAATAGGATATGGGGGTTAACAGACATATACTAATACATAGGAAATATATAATCACAAAATACCTATGGAACACGAAGAGAGGTCTACTCAACACTCTTTAATAACATACACAGGGAAAGGATCCAAACAGATACATTGATAGGAGGAACCAGAAACTATGCAACTAGGAGAATCTACATTTTGATCAAATTTGCTCTGATAATTAATAAAAATTAAATTTAAATAACAAACAACAATTTAGGAGATATAAACTCTTGGGGGTTTTTGCTGGCACATTCCACTCTAATTCGCAGCTTACTAACACGATTGATGGGAAACATCTGTTGCCCAAAAACCCAGAGTTGGAAATGTAGAAATGCTGCCGCCTTGTGGCCGTTTCCCACAAGAGCGGCTTTAAACCCACAGCTAATGGTCACTTAACATTCACAAGGATTCAGGGCTGTAAAGGACACCTGCCCTAAAAAATTGTGCGGAGTTAGGGAATGGCCAAAAAATTTCAAATCTCTGAAATTTTTCAAGGAGATTGTATGGAGGGGTAAGTTTTACTCACTCACTTTCAAAAAAGAGGAAAATGGATAAAAGCTCAACATCAGTAATTATTACACTCATGCAAATCTAACCTCCGAAAAGGTTTCAACTCACACATGTCAACTACCATCAACTAAAAGTCTACAAACATTACATGCTGAAAGGGATTTAGAGAACTGTGTACCCTGTAGCTGCTGGTGAGATGTAAAGTGGTGACAGCCAATAATGAGAATAGAAAGGAGCTGCGTTTAAAAGTAAAAATTGAGCCATCCTTCCGTTCAGCAGGCCCACCGCTGAGACTCTCACCTGACAAGTCCAGAGTCGAGAAGGCACAGGCTTCAACAGCTGCACTGCAGGAATTTTCACAATAGCCAAGACACGGAAGCAACCAAAATGTCCATCACGATATCAGTTGAAAAAGAAGAAGTGGTCCATGTACACAATGGAATATTAGCCATGGAAAACAATGAAACACTGCTCTTTCAGGCACCATAGTTGAGCCTAGACATAATCACAGAACATGAGGTAAGTCGGAAAGCAAAAGACATATCCTATGATATCACTTACAGGCGTTATCTAACAACGGACACAAATGAACATATTTGCACAGAGAATGACACTCAAACACTTAGAAAACAAACTATGCTTATCTAAAAGGAAAGGTGGGGGTAATGGAAAAATTAAGATTAGGGTTACCATACGTGTACAAATACCTATTAAATACACATAAAAAAGACCGACCATATAGCAAGGGAGGTCTATGGAACACTCTGCAATAATTTACATGGGAAGTGGATCTGTGCATGAATATATATATATATATATATATATATATATATATATATACGTTATGCACAAATGAAGCACATTGTGTACACCTAGGACAAACAATATTCTAATCATTACCCCTATTAAAAAAACTAAAACAACAAACAAGAAATAATGTAACATAAACTTATGGGGGTTTCTCCTGGCACATTCCATTTTAATTTTCAACCTAGGAAAAGGTATTCCAGAACAGCTCTGCTGCCCTAGTAACGAGATTTGTGAATGGAGAAATGCTGCCGCCTAGTTGCCGTTTACCACAAGAGCAGTTTTCAACCCAGTGCTAATGGTCACTAAATATTCACACTCATTACAGGCCTGTGAATGACACCTGCCCTCAAAAACAATCCTGGGAGCGAATATTGACCAAAAAATTCAATTTTGAGGGCAACCTTTCAAGAAGACAATTTCAAGAGGTTAATTGTATTCTACGTTTTTTTCATTTGTTCGTTAACAGAAATTTAAAAAGGTTTGGAAAAATGAACCTTAGAAAGAATTAAAGACATGCAAATCCAAATTACAAACATCCTACCAGCTCACAACAGTCAGAATGACCATCAGCAAAAATTTTGCAAACAATAAATGCTGAAGGGGTTTGGAGAAATGCCTCGGCTTGGTTCAACGTGGGACATGGTAAGAGCCAGTAAGGAAAACACAAAGGAGGTGCATTGAAAAGGTAAATACTGAGCTGCCATTCAATCAAGCATACCCACTGCTGGGCTTATCGCCTGAGAGGATGAAAATCAAAAAGACACAGGCTGGACTTCACTGGTGGCGCAGTGGTTGAGAGTCTGCCGCCGAAGCAGGGGACACGGGTTTACGCCCCGGTTCGGGAAAATCACACATGCCGCGGAGCGGCTGGTCCCGTGAGCTATGGCTGCTGGGCCAGTGCGTCCAGAGCCTGTGCCCTGCAACTGGTGTGGCCATGGCAGTGAGTGGCCTACGTACTGCAAAACAAGAAATAAACATCCTGGCAATCCTGCACTCCAGCAATATTTATCATAGCCAACACTTGGAAGCTACGAAAATGTCCATCAACAGAGGAATGCACAAAAAAGAAGTGGTCCATGTACACAATGGAATATGACTCCAATAAAAAAATATAAACTCAATCTAGAAAACAAACAAAAGTAAAGAAACATCAGCTTTCGGGGGTTGATCCAGGCACATTCCACTTTAATTTAATACCGAGAAATACCACTGCAAGGTAGTCTGTTTCCCTAGTTAAAAGCTTGTGAAAAGCAGAAATGCTGCCACCCTCTGGCCATGACCTGCAACAGCAGCTTTAAAAACTGTGCTAAGGGTCACTTCATATGCACCAGTACTGGAGGGCTGTAAATGAAACCTGCCCTCAGAATGTCATTAGGGAAGTAATGGCCAAAATATTTCTAAATGTCACACATACTTCACGAAAACAATTGGAAGAGGTAAGCTCTACTCACAGTTTGAAGAAAAAAAGGACATGCCAGAAAGCTCAATTTCAATGGATTATGAGACGCATGCAAATCCAACCACAAATATATAGCAGTTCACTCTTCTCAGAATAAACTTCAGCAAAAAAAAAAACTACAAACAATAAATGCTGAAGGTGTTGTGCAGAAGTGTGTACCCTCAACTTTAAGTGGGATGTGACCGGGTAAGAGCCACTAACGAGAACAGAATGGAGGTGCCTTTACTAGGTAAATAATTTTCTACCATATGATCCAGCAGGCCCACTCCTGGGACTATAACCTAAGAAGACAGAATTAGAAAGACACAGGGAGGTGAATGTGCATTGCCGCAGCATTACAATTGCCAAGTCATGGAAGCAACCAAAAAGTCCATCAACAGATGAGTGGACAAAGAAAACTGGTACATGTACAGACGGAGTATTGGCTAAGGAAAAAAGGACATGATGTCATTTGCAGCACTCTAGACGAGTCTAGAGGTAATCACACAACTTGTAGTATGTCAGAAAGAGAAAGACACATATCGTATGGTATCACTTTTAGGTATTACCTATGAATGGATACCAGTGAAGATATTTCCACAGAGAAGGGGAACCACTGATTCATTCAACAAACTTATGGTTCAACAATGGAAATTTGTGAGGATTGGATACATTAGGATATTGGGGTTAACAGACATATACAAACACAGGTAAAATATATCATCACCAAAGACCTACGGAATACCAAGAGAAGACTACTCCACATTCTGTCATAACGTACATGGGAAAAGGATTCCAGGAAGAATAGACATATGTTTATGTGTAAAAGAACCACATCTTGCACACCTAGAACAAGCCAAACATTGCAATCAAACTTGCTGTGATAAAAATAAAAATTAAATTAAATAAACGAACAAGAAGTAGTGAGACATATACTTAAGGGGCTTTTCCCTGGCACACACCATTCTAAATTACAACCTAGAACACAACTTCCATTGAGGCTCTGTTGCCCTAGTAACCAGATTTGGTAAAGTAGAACAGCTGCCACCTTGTGGGCGTTTCACACAACAGCAGCTTTAATCCCAGCGTTAATGGTCAGTTGATATTCAAAATCATTGCAGGCCTGTAAATCACACCTGCACTGAAAACAAATCCTGGGGTCGTATATCGACCAAAAAATTCAAAGGCATCCATATTTCAAACCGACAGTTTCAAGAGGCATAATTTATGCACATTTGTCTTCTGTTTCTTTTTCTTTCTTTCTTTTTTGTTAAAACAACGGGAATGGAAAAAGGCTGAACATCAGGAATCAATAAAGCCATGCAAATCCAGTGTACACAAACGTTCACCTGACAGCCGTCAGAATGATCATCAGCAAAAAAAGTCTACAAAAAATAAATGCTGAAGGGGTTTTAGAGAACTGCGTACCGTTTGGTTGCTGGTGGGATGCAACCTGGTAACAGCCAGTAGTGAGAACAGAATGGAGGTGCGTTTAAGGGTAAAAATGGAGCTACCATGTGATCTGGTAGGCCCACTCATGGGCCTATCACCTGAGTAGACCAGAAGCAAAAACACACAGGCTGGCAATCCTGCACTGGAGCAAGGTGTACCATAGCCAAACCTGGAAGAAACCAAAATGTGCATCAACAGAAAAATGCACCAAGAAGAAGTCGTCTGTGTACACAATGGAATGTTAGCCATGAAAAAGCATGGAACAGTGCCGTTGGCACCACCATAGAAGGACCGAGAGATCATCACCACACTGGAAGTAAGAAAGAAACCGAAAGACAGACATCCTATGACATCACTTATAGGTGTTACCTAGGAATTGATACCCATGAAATAATTTCCAAGAGAAGGACATGCATAGATTCAGAAAACCAAATTATGTTTAACCAAATGGAAAGGTGTAAGGAATGTATGAATTAGGATATGGGGGTTAACAGACATATACTAATACATATGAAATATATTATCACAAAATACCTAAGGAATACGAACAGAGGTCTACTCAACACTCTATAATAACATACACGGGAATGGATCCAAAGAGGAATAGACAGATACATTGATAGGATGAACCAGAAACTGTACACCTAGGAGAATCTACATTTTGATCAAATTTGCTCTGATAATTAATAAAAATTAAATTTAAATAACAAAGAACAATTTAGGAGATATAAGCTCTTGGGGGTTTGCGCTGGCACATTCCACTCTGATTCGCAGCTTACTAACACGATTGCCGGGAAACCTCTCTTGCCCAAAAACCCAGAGTTGGAAAGGTAGAAATGCTGCCGCCTTGTGGCTGTTTCCCACAAGAGCAGCTTTGAACCCACAGCTAATGGTCATTTAACATTCACAAGGATTCAGGGCTGTAAAGGACACGTGCCCTAAAAAATTGTGCGGAGGTAGGGAATGGCCAAAAAATCCAAGAGTGTTAAATTTTTCAAGGAGATTGGATGGAGGGGTAAGTTTTATTCACTCATTTTCAAAAAAGAGGAAAATGGATAAAAGCTCAACATCAGTAATTAGTAGACTCATGCAAATCTAACCTCCATAATGATTCCAACTCACACATGTCAACTACCATCAGCTGGAAGTCTACAAACATTAAATGCTGAAGGTGTTTTGGAGAACTGTGTACCCTCTAGCTGCTGGTGAGATGTAAAGTGGTGACAGCCCATAATAAGAATAGAAAGGAGCTGCGTTTCAAAGTAAAAATTGAGCCACCATTCCGTTCAGCAGGCCCACCGCTGAGACTCTCACCTGACAAGTCCAGAGTCGAGAAGGCACAGGCTTCAACAGCTGCACTGCAGGAATTTTCACAATAGCCAAGACACGGAAGCAACCAAAATGTCCATCACGATATCAGTTGAAAAAGAAGAAGTGGTCCATGTACACAATGGAATATTAGCCATGGAAAACAATGAAACACTGCTCTTTCAGGCACCATAGTTGAGCCTAGAGATAATCACAGAACATGAGGTAAGTCGGAAAGCAAAAGACATATCCTATGATATCACTTACAGGTGTTCTCTAACAACTGCCACAAATGAACATATTTGCACAGAGAAAGACACTCACACACTTAGAAAACAAACTAGGCTTATCTAAAAGGAAAGGTGGGGGGAATGGAAAAATTAAGATTAGGGTTACCATACGTTTACAAATACCTATTAAATACACATAACAAAAAGACCGACCATATAGCAAGGGAGGTCTATGGAACACTCTGCAATAATTTACATGGGAAGTGGATCTGTGCATGAATATATATACATATATGTTATGCACAAATGAACCAGATTGTGTACACCTAGGACAAACAATATTCTAATCATTACCCCTATTAAAAAAAAACTAAAACAACAAACAAGAAATAATGTAACATAAACTTATGGGGGTTTCTCCTGGCACATTCCATTTTAATTTACAACCTAGGAACAGGGATTCCAGAACGGCTCTGCTGCCCTAGTAACCAGATTTGGGAATGGAGAAATGCTGACGCCTAGTGGCTGTTTACCACAACAGCAGCTTTCAACCCAGTGCTAATGGTCACTAAATATTCACACTGATTACAGGCCTGTGAATGACACCTGCCCTCAAAAACAATCCTGGGAGCGAATATTGACCAAAAAATTCAATTTTGAGGGCAACCTTTCAAGAAGACAATTTCAAGAGGTTAATTGTATTCTACGTTTTTTTCATTTGCTCGTAAACAGAAATTTTAAAAGGTGTGGAAAAATGAACCTTAGAAAGAATTAAGGACATGCAAATCCAAATTACAAAAATCCTATCAGTTCACAACAGTCAGAATGACCATCAGCAAAAATTCTGCAAACAATAAATGCTGAAGGGGTTGTGGAGAAATGCCTAGGCTTGGTTCAACGTGGGACATGGTAAGAGCCAGTAAGGAAAACACAAAGGAGGTGCATTGAAAATGTAAATACTGAGCTACTATTCAATCAAGCATACCCACTGCTGGGCCTATCGCCTGAGAGGATGAGAATCAAAAAGACACAGGCTGGACTTCACTGGTGGCGCAGTGGTTGAGAGTCCGCCGCCGAAGCACGGGACACGGGTTTATGCCCCGGTTCGGGAAAATCACACATGCCGCGGAGCGGCTGGTCCCGTGAGCTATGGCTGCTGGGCCTGTGCATCCAGAGCCTGTGCTCTGCAGTCGGAGTGGCCATGGCAGTGAGTGGCCTACGTACTGCAAAACAAGAAAAAAACAGCCTGGCAATCCTGCACTCCAGCAATATTTATCATAGCCAAAACTTGCAAGCTACGAAAATGTCCATTAACAGAGGAATGCACAAAGAAGAAGTGGTCCATGTACACAATGGAATATGACTCCAATAAAAAAATATGAACTTAATCTAGAAAACAAACAAAAGTAAAAAAAAATCAGCTTTTGGGGGTTTATCCAGGCACATTCCACTCTAATTTATAACCGAGATATACCACTGCAAGGTAGTCTGTTTCCCTAGTTAAAAGCTTGTGAAAAGCAGAAATGCTGCCACCCTCTGGCCGTGACCTGCAACAGCAGCTTTAAAACCTGTGCTAAGGGTCACTTCATATGCACCAGTACTGGAGGGCTGTAAATGAAACCTGCCCTCAGAATGTCATTAGGGAGGTAATGGCCAAAATATTTCTAAATGTCACACATACTTCACGAAAACAATTTGAAGAGGTAAGCTCTACTCACAGTTTGAAGAGAAAAAGGACATGCCAGAAAGCTCAATTTCAATGGATTATGAGACGCATGCAAATCCAACCACAAACATATAGCAGCTCACACTTGTCAGAATAAACTTCAGCAAAAAAAACCCTACAAACAATAAATGCTGAAGGTGTTGTGCAGAAGTGCATACCCTCAACTTTAAGTGGGATGTGACCTGGTAAGAGCCACTAACGAGAACCGAATGGAGGTGCTTTTACTACGTAAATATTTTTCTACCATATGAACCAGCAGGCCCATTCCTGGGCCTATAACCTAAGAAGACAGAATTGGAAAGACACAGTGAGGCGAATGTGCATTGCCGCAGCTTTACAATTGCCAAGTCATGGAAGCAACCAAAAAGTCCATCAACAGACGAGTGGACAAAGAAAACTGGTACATGTACAGACGGAGTATTGGCCAAGGAGAAAAAGGACACGACGTCATTTGCAGCACTGTAGATGAGTCTAGAGGCAATCACACAACTTGTAGTATGTCAGAAAGAGAAAGACACATATCGGATGATATCACTTTTAGGTATTACCTATAAATGGATACCAGTGAAGATATTTCCACAGAGAAGGGCAACCACTGATTCATTCAAAAAACTTATGTTTCACCAGTGGAAATTTGTGGGGATTGGATACATTAGGATATTGGGGTTAACAGACATATACAAACACACGTGAAATATATCATCACCAAAGACCGACGGAATACCAAGAGAAGACTACTCAACATTCTGTCATAACGTACAGGGGAAAAGGATTCCAGGAAGAATAGACATATGTTTATGTGTAAAAGAACCACATCTTGCACACCTAGAACAAGCCAAACATTGTAATCAAACTTGCTGTGATAAAAATAAAAATTAAATTAAATAAACGAACAAGAAGTAGTGAGACATATACTTAAGGAGCTTTTCCCTGGCACACTCCATTCTAAATTACAACCTAGAACACAACTTCCATTCAGGCTCTGTTGCCCTAGTAACCAGATTTGGTAAAGTAGAACAGCTGCCACCTTGTGGGCGTTTCACACAACAGCAGCTTTAATCCCAGCATTAATGGTCAGTTGATATTCAAAATAATTGCAGGCCTGTAAATCACACCTGCACTGAAAACAAATCCTGGGGTCGTATATTGACCAAAAAATTCAAAGGCATCCATATTTCAAACCAACAGTTTCAAGAGGCATAATATATGCACATCTGTCTTCTGTTTCTTTGTCTTTGTTTCTTTTTTGTTAAAAAAAACGGGAATGGAAAAAGGCTGAACATCAGGAATCAATAAAGCCATGCAAATCCAGTGTACACAAACGTTCACCTGACAGCCGTCAGAATGATCATCAGCAAAAAAAGTCTAAAAAAACAAATGCTGAAGGGGTTTTAGAGAACAGCGTACCCTTTAGCTGCTGGTGGGATGCAACCTGGTAACAGCCAGTAGTGAGAACAGAATGGATGTGCGTTTAAGGGTAAAAATGGAGCTACCATGTGATCTGGTAGGCCCACTCATGCGCCTATCACCTGAGTAGACCAGAATCAAAAACACACAGGCTGGCAATCCTGCACTGCAGCAAGATGTACCATAGCCAAACCTGGAAGAAACCAAAATGTGCATCAACAGAAAAATGCACCAAGAAGAAGTCGTCCGTGTACACAATGGAATGTTAGCCATGAAAAAGCATGGAACAGTGCCATTGACACCACCATAGAAGGACCGAGAGATAATCACCACACTAGAAGTAAGAAAGAAACCGAAAGACAGACATCCTATGACATCACTTATAGGTGTTACCTAGGAATTGATACCCATGAAATAATTTCCAAGAGAAGGACACGCATAGATTCAGAAAACCAAATTATGTTTAACCAAATGGAAAGGTGTAAGGAATGTATGAATTAGGATATGGGGGTTAACAGACATATACTAATACATAGGAAATATATAATCACAAAATACCTAAGGAATATGAAGAGAGGTCTACTCAACACTCTATAATAATATACACGGGAATGGATCCAAAGAGGAATAGACAGATACATTGATAGGATGAACCAGAAACTGTACACCTAGGAGACTCTACATTTTGATCAAATTTCCTCTGATAATTAATAAAAATTAAAGTTAAAAAGCAAACAACAATTTAGTAGATATAAGCTCTTGGGGGTTTGCACTGGCACATTGCACTCTAATTCGCAGCTTACTAACACGATGGCCACGAAAGCTCTGTGGCCCAAAATCCTTGAGCTGGAAATGTAGAAATGCTGCCACCTTGTGGCCGTTTCCCACAAGAGCGGCTTTGAACCCACAGCTAATGGTCACTTAACATTCACAAGGATTCAGGGCTGTAAAGGACACCTGCCCTAAAAAATTGTGCGGAGGTAGGGAACGGCCAAAAAAATTCAAAAGTGTTAAATTTTTCAAGGAGATTGGATGGAGGGGTAAGTTTTACTCACTCATTTTCAAAAAAGAGGAAAATGGATAAAAGCTCAACATCAGTAATTAGTAGACTCATGCAAATCTAACCTCCAAAATGATTCCAACTCACACATGTCAACTACCATCAGCTGGAAGTCTACAAACATTAAATGCTGAAGGTGTTTTAGAGAACTGTGTACCCTCTAGCTGCTGGTGAGATGTAAAGTGGTGACAGCCAATAATGAGAATAGAAAGGAGCTGCGTTTAAAAGTAAAAATTGAGCCACCATTCCGTTCAGCAGGCCCACCGCTGAGACTCAAACCTGACAAGTCCAGAGTCGAGAAGGCACAGGCTTCAACAGCTGCACTGCAGGAATTTTCACAATAGCCAAGACACGGAAGCAACCAAAATGTCCATCACGATATCAGTTGAAAAAGAAGAAGTGGTCCATGTACACAATGGAATATTAGCCATGGAAAACAATGAAACACTGCTCTTTCAGACACCATAGTTGAGCCTAGAGATAATCACAGAACATGAGGTAAGTCGGAAAGCAAAAGACATATCCTATGATATCACTTACAGGCATTATCTAACAACTGACACAAATGAACATATTTGCACAGAGAAAGACACTCACACACTTAGAAAACAAACTAGGCTTATCTAAAAGGAAAGGTGGGGGGAATGGAAAAATTAACATTAGGATTACCATACGTGTACAAATAACTATTAAATACACATAACAAAAAGACCGACCATATAGAAAGGGAGGTTTATGGAACACTCTGCAATAAATTACATGGGAAGTGGATCTGTGCATGAATATATATATATATATATATATATATATATATATATATATATATATGATATGCACAAATGAACCAGATTGTGTACACCTAGGACAAACAATATTCTAATCATTACCCCTATTAAAAAAACTAAAACAACAAACACGAAATAATGTAACATAAACTTATGGGGGTTTCTCCTGGCACATTCCATTTTAATTTTCAACCTAGGAAAAGGTATTCCAGAACAGCTCTGCTGCCCTAGTAACGAGATTTGTGAATGGAGAACTGCTGCCGCCTAGTGGCCGTTTACCACAAGAGCAGCTTTCAACCCAGTGCTAATGGTCACTAAATATTCACACTCATTACAGGCCTGTGAATGACACCTGCCCTCAAAAACAATCCTGGGAGCGAATATTGACCAAAAAATTCAATTTTGAGGGCAACCTTTCAAGAAGACAATTTCAAGAGGTTAATTGTATTCTACGTTTTTTTCATTTGTTCGTTAACAGAAATTTAAAAAGGTTTGGAAAAATGAACCTTAGAAAGAATTAAATACATGCAAATCCAAATTACAAACATCCTACCAGCTCACAACAGTCAGAATGACCATCAGCAAACATTCTGCAAACAATAAATGCTGAAGGGGTTTGGAGAAATGCCTCGGCTTGGTTCAACGTGGGACATGGTAAGAGCCAGTAAGGAAAACACAAAGGAGGTGCATTGAAAAGGTAAATACTGAGCTGCCATTCAATCAAGCATACCCACTGCTGGGCTTATCGCCTGAGAGGATGAAAATCAAAAAGACACAGGCTGGACTTCACTGGTGGCGCAGTTGTTGAGAGTCTGCCGCCGAAGCAGGGGACACGGGTTTACGCCCCGGTTCGGGAAAATCACACATGCCGCGGAGCGGCTGGTCCCGTGAGTTATGACTGCTGGGCCTGTGCGTCCAGAGCCTGTGCCCTGCAACTGGTGTGGCCATGGCAGTGAGTGGCCTACGTACTGCAAAACAAGAAAAAAACATCCTGGCAATCCTGCACTCCAGCAATATTTATCATAGCCAACACTTGGAAGCTACGAAAATGTCCATCAACAGAGGAATGCACAAAGAAGAAGTGGTCCATGTACACAATGGAATATGACTCCAATAAAAATATATAAACTCAATCTAGAAAACAAACAAAAGTAAAGAAACATCAGCTTTTGGGGGTTGATCCAGGCACATTCCACTTTAATTTAATACCGAGAAATACCACTGCAAGGTAGTCTGTTTCCCTAGTTAAAAGCTTGTGAAAAGCAGAAATGCTGCCACCCTCTGGCCGTGACCTGCAACAGCAGCTTTAAAAACTGTGCTAAGGGTCACTTCATATGCACCAGTACTGGAGGGCTGTAAATGAAACCTGCCCTCAGAATGTCATTAGGGAGGTAATGGCCAAAATATTTCTAAATGTCACACATACTTCACGAAAACAATTGGAAGAGGTAAGCTCTACTCACAGTTTGAAGAAAAAAAGGACATGCCAGAAAGCTCAATTTCAATGGATTATGAGACGCATGCAAATCCAACCACAAATATATAGCAGTTCACTCTTCTCAGAATAAACTTCAGCAAAAAAAAAAAACTACAAACAATAAATGCTGAAGGTGTTGTGCAGAAGTGTGTACCCTCAACTTTAAGTGGGATGTGACCTGGCAAGAGCCACTAACGAGAACAGAATGGAGGTGCCTTTACTAGGTAAATAATTTTCTACCATATGATCCAGCAGGCCCACTCCTGGGCCTATAACCTAAGAAGACAGAATTAGAAAGACACAGGGAGGTGAATGTGCATTGCCGCAGCATTACAATTGCCAAGTCATGGAAGCAACCAAAAAGTCCATCAACAGATGAGTGGACAAAGAAAACTGGTACATGTACAGACGGAGTATTGGCTAAGGAAAAAAGGACATGATGTCATTTGCAGCACTCTAGATGAGTCTAGAGGTAATCACACAACTTGTAGTATGTCAGAAAGAGAAAGACACATATCGTATGGTATCACTTTTAGGTATTACCTATGAATGGATACCAGTGAAGGTATTTCCACAGAGAAGGGCAACCACTGATTCATTCAACAAACTTATGGTTCACCAATGGAAATTTGTGAGGATTGGATACATTAGGATATTGGGGTTAACAGACATATACAAACACACGTGAAATATATCATCACCAAAGACCGACGGAATACCAAGAGAAGACTACTCAACATTCTGTCATAACGTACAGGGGAAAAGGATTCCAGGAAGAATAGACATATGTTTATGTGTAAAAGAACCACATCTTGCACACCTAGAACAAGCCAAACATTGTAATCAAACTTGCTGTGATAAAAATAAAAATTAAATTAAATAAACGAACAAGAAATAGTGAGACATATACTTAAGGAGCTTTTCCCTGGCACACTCCATTCTAAATTACAACCTAGAACACAACTTCCATTGAGGCTCTGTTGCCCTAGTAACCAGATTTGGTAAAGTAGAACAGCTGCCACCTTGTGGGCGTTTCACACAACAGCAGCTTTAATCCCAGCATTAATGGTCAGTTGATATTCAAAATAATTGCAGGCCTGTAAATCACACCTGCACTGAAAACAAATCCTGGGGTCGTATATCGACCAAAAAATTCAAAGGCATCCATATTTCAAACCGACAGTTTCAAGAGGCATAATATATGCACATCTGTCTTCTGTTTCTTTGTCTTTGTTTCTTTTTTGTTAAAAAAAACGGGAATGGAAAAAGGCTGAACATCAGGAATCAATAAAGCCATGCAAATCCAGTGTACACAAACGTTCACCTGACAGCCGTCAGAATGATCATCAGCAAAAAAAGTCTAAAAAAACAAATGCTGAAGGGGTTTTAGAGAACAGCGTACCCTTTAGCTGCTGGTGGGATGCAACCTGGTAACAGCCAGTAGTGAGAACAGAATGGATGTGCGTTTAAGGGTAAAAATGGAGCTACCATGTGATCTGGTAGGCCCACTCATGCGCCTATCACCTGAGTAGACCAGAATCAAAAACACACAGGCTGGCAATCCTGCACTGCAGCAAGATGTACCATAGCCAAACCTGGAAGAAACCAAAATGTGCATCAACAGAAAAATGCACCAAGAAGAAGTCGTCCGTGTACACAATGGAATGTTAGCCATGAAAAAGCATGGAACAGTGCCATTGGCACCACCATAGAAGGACCGAGAGATAATCACCACACTAGAAGTAAGAAAGAAACCGAAAGACAGACATCCTATGACATCACTTATAGGTGTTACCTAGGAATTGATACCCATGAAATAATTTCCAAGAGAAGGACACGCATAGATTCAGAAAACCAAATTATGTTTAACTAAATGGAAAGGTGTAAGGAATGTATGAAATAGGATATGGGGGTTAACAGACATATACTAATACATAGGAAATATATAATCACAAAATACCTATGGAACACGAAGAGAGGTCTACTCAACACTCTTTAATAACATACACAGGGAAAGGATCCAAACAGATACATTGATAGGATGAACCAGAAACTATGCAACTAGGAGAATCTACATTTTGATCAAATTTGCTCTGATAATTAATAAAAATTAAATTTAAATAACAAACAACAATTTAGGAGATATAAACTCTTGGGGGTTTTTGCTGGCACATTCCACTCTAATTCGCAGCTTACTAACACGATTGACGGGAAACATCTGTTGCCCAAAAACCCAGAGTTGGAAATGTAGAAATGCTGCCGCCTTGTGGCCGTTTCCCACAAGAGCGGCTTTAAACCCACAGCTAATGGTCACTTAACATTCACAAGGATTCAGGGCTGTAAAGGACACCTGCCCTAAAAAATTGTGCGGAGTTAGGGAATGGCCAAAAAATTTCAAATCTCTGAAATTTTTCAAGGAGATTGTATGGAGGGGTAAGTTTTACTCACTCACTTTCAAAAAAGAGGAAAATGGATAAAAGCTCAACATCAGTAATTATTACACTCATGCAAATCTAACCTCCGAAAAGGTTTCAACTCACACATGTCAACTACCATCAACTAAAAGTCTACAAACATTACATGCTGAAAGGGATTTAGAGAACTGTGTACCCTGTAGCTGCTGGTGAGATGTAAAGTGGTGACAGCCAATAATGAGAATAGAAAGGAGCTGCGTTTAAAAGTAAAAATTGAGCCATCCTTCCGTTCAGCAGGCCCACCGCTGAGACTCTCACCTGACAAGTCCAGAGTCGAGAAGGCACAGGCTTCAACAGCTGCACTGCAGGAATTTTCACAATAGCCAAGACACGGAAGCAACCAAAATGTCCATCACGATATCAGTTGAAAAAGAAGAAGTGGTCCATGTACACAATGGAATATTAGCCATGGAAAACAATGAAACACTGCTCTTTCAGGCACCATAGTTGAGCCTAGACATAATCACAGAACATGAGGTAAGTCGGAAAGCAAAAGACATATCCTATGATATCACTTACAGGCGTTATCTAACAACGGACACAAATGAACATATTTGCACAGAGAATGACACTCAAACACTTAGAAAACAAACTATGCTTATCTAAAAGGAAAGGTGGGGGTAATGGAAAAATTAAGATTAGGGTTACCATACGTGTACAAATACCTATTAAATACACATAAAAAAGACCGACCATATAGCAAGGGAGGTCTATGGAACACTCTGCAATAATTTACATGGGAAGTGGATCTGTGCATGAATATATATATATATATATATATATATATATATATATATATATATATATATATATACGTTATGCACAAATGAAGCAGATTGTGTACACCTAGGACAAACAATATTCTAATCATTACCCCTATTAAAAAAACTAAAACAACAAACAAGAAATAATGTAACATAAACTTATGGGGGTTTCTCCTGGCACATTCCATTTTAATTTTCAACCTAGGAAAAGGTATTCCAGAACAGCTCTGCTGCCCTAGTAACGAGATTTGTGAATGGAGAACTGCTGCCGCCTAGTGGCCGTTTACCACAAGAGCAGCTTTCAACCCAGTGCTAATGGTCACTAAATATTCACACTCATTACAGGCCTGTGAATGACACCTGCCCTCAAAAACAATCCTGGGAGCGAATATTGACCAAAAAATTCAATTTTGAGGGCAACCTTTCAAGAAGACAATTTCAAGAGGTTAATTGTATTCTACGTTTTTTTCATTTGTTCGTTAACAGAAATTTAAAAAGGTTTGGAAAAATGAACCTTAGAAAGAATTAAAGACATGCAAATCCAAATTACAAACATCCTACCAGCTCACAACAGTCAGAATGACCATCAGCAAAAATTCTGCAAACAATAAATGCTGAAGGGGTTTGGAGAAATGCCTCGGCTTGGTTAAACGTGGGACATGGTAAGAGCCAGTAAGGAAAACACAAAGGAGGTGCATTGAAAAGGTAAATACTGAGCTGCCATTCAATCAAGCATACCCACTGCTGGGCTTATCGCCTGAGAGGATGAAAATCAAAAAGACACAGGCTGGACTTCACTGGTGGCGCAGTTGTTGAGAGTCTGCCGCCGAAGCAGGGGACACGGGTTTACGCCCCGGTTCGGGAAAATCACACATGCCGCGGAGCGGCTGGTCCCGTGAGCTATGGCTGCTGGGCCAGTGCGTCCAGAGCCTGTGCCCTGCAACTGGTGTGGCCATGGCAGTGAGTGGCCTACGTACTGCAAAACAAGAAATAAACATCCTGGCAATCCTGCACTCCAGCAATATTTATCATAGCCAACACTTGGAAGCTACGAAAATGTCCATCAACAGAGGAATGCACAAAGAAGAAGTGGTCCATGTACACAATGGAATATGACTCCAATAAAAAAATATAAACTCAATCTAGAAAACAAACAAAAGTAAAGAAACATCAGCTTTTGGGGGTTGATCCAGGCACATTCCACTTTAATTTAATACCGAGAAATACCACTGCAAGGTAGTCTGTTTCCCTAGTTAAAAGCTTGTGAAAAGCAGAAATGCTGCCACCCTCTGGCCGTGACCTGCAACAGCAGCTTTAAAAACTGTGCTAAGGGTCACTTCATATGCACCAGTACTGGAGGGCTGTAAATGAAACCTGCCCTCAGAATGTCATTAGGGAAGTAATGGCCAAAATATTTCTAAATGTCACACATACTTCACGAAAACAATTGGAAGAGGTAAGCTCTACTCACAGTTTGAAGAAAAAAAGGACATGCCAGAAAGCTCAATTTCAATGGATTATGAGACGCATGCAAATCCAACCACAAATATATAGCAGTTCACTCTTCTCAGAATAAACTTCAGCAAAAAAAAAAACTACAAACAATAAATGCTGAAGGTGTTGTGCAGAAGTGTGTACCCTCAACTTTAAGTGGGATGTGACCGGGTAAGAGCCACTAACGAGAACAGAATGGAGGTGCCTTTACTAGGTAAATAATTTTCTACCATATGATCCAGCAGGCCCACTCCTGGGCCTATAACCTAAGAAGACAGAATTAGAAAGACACAGGGAGGTGAATGTGCATTGCCGCAGCATTACAATTGCCAAGTCATGGAAGCAACCAAAAAGTCCATCAACAGATGAGTGGACAAAGAAAACTGGTACATGTACAGACGGAGTATTGGCTAAGGAAAAAAGGACATGATGTCATTTGCAGCACTCTAGATGAGTCTAGAGGTAATCACACAACTTGTAGTATGTCAGAAAGAGAAAGACACATATCGTATGGTATCACTTTTAGGTATTACCTATGAATGGATACCAGTGAAGATATTTCCACAGAGAAGGGGAACCACTGATTCATTCAACAAACTTATGGTTCACCAATGGAAATTTGTGAGGATTGGATACATTAGGATATTGGGGTTAACAGACATATACAAACACAGGTAAAATATATCATCACCAAAGACCTACGGAATACCAAGAGAAGACTACTCCACATTCTGTCATAACGTACATGGGAAAAGGATTCCAGGAAGAATAGACATATGTTTATGTGTAAAAGAACCACATCTTGCACACCTAGAACAAGCCAAACATTGCAATCAAACTTGCTGTGATAAAAATAAAAATTAAATTAAATAAACGAACAAGAAGTAGTGAGACATATACTTAAGGGGCTTTTCCCTGGCACACACCATTCTAAATTACAACCTAGAACACAACTTCCATTGAGGCTCTGTTGCCCTAGTAACCAGATTTGGTAAAGTAGAACAGCTGCCACCTTGTGGGCGTTTCACACAACAGCAGCTTTAATCCCAGCGTTAATGGTCAGTTGATATTCAAAATCATTGCAGGCCTGTAAATCACACCTGCACTGAAAACAAATCCTGGGGTCGTATATCGACCAAAAAATTCAAAGGCATCCATATTTCAAACCGACAGTTTCAAGAGGCATAATTTATGCACATTTGTCTTCTGTTTCTTTTTCTTTCTTTCTTTTTTGTTAAAACAACGGGAATGGAAAAAGGCTGAACATCAGGAATCAATAAAGCCATGCAAATCCAGTGTACACAAACGTTCACCTGACAGCCGTCAGAATGATCATCAGCAAAAAAAGTCTACAAAAAATAAATGCTGAAGGGGTTTTAGAGAACTGCGTACCGTTTGGTTGCTGGTGGGATGCAACCTGGTAACAGCCAGTAGTGAGAACAGAATGGAGGTGCGTTTAAGGGTAAAAATGGAGCTACCATGTGATCTGGTAGGCCCACTCATGGGCCTATCACCTGAGTAGACCAGAATCAAAAACACACAGGCTGGCAATCCTGCACTGCAGCAAGGTGTACCATAGCCAAACCTGGAAGAAACCAAAATGTGCATCAACAGAAAAATGCACCAAGAACAAGTCGTCCGTGTACACAATGGAATGTTAGCCATGAAAAAGCATGGAACAGTGCCGTTGGCACCACCATAGAAGGACCGAGAGATAATCACCACACTGGAAGTAAGAAAGAAACCGAAAGACAGACATCCTATGACATCACTTATAGGTGTTACCTAGGAATTGATACCCATGAAATAATTTCCAAGAGAAGGACATGCATAGATTCAGAAAACCAAATTATGTTTAACCAAATGGAAAGGTGTAAGGAATGTATGAATTAGGATATGGGGGTTAACAGACATATACTAATACATATGAAATATATTATCACAAAATACCTAAGGAATACGAACAGAGGTCTACTCAACACTCTATAATAACATACACGGGAATGGATCCAAAGAGGAATAGACAGATACATTGATAGGATGAACCAGAAACTGTACACCTAGGAGAATCTACATTTTGATCAAATTTGCTCTGATAATTAATAAAAATTAAATTTAAATAACAAAGAACAATTTAGGAGATATAAGCTCTTGGGGGTTTGCGCTGGCACATTCCACTCTGATTCGCAGCTTACTAACACGATTGCCGGGAAACCTCTCTTGCCCAAAAACCCAGAGTTGGAAAGGTAGAAATGCTGCCGCCTTGTGGCCGTTTCCCACAAGAGCAGCTTTGAACCCACAGCTAATGGTCATTTAACATTCACAAGGATTCAGGGCTGTAAAGGACACGTGCCCTAAAAAATTGTGCGGAGGTAGGGAATGGCCAAAAAATCCAAGAGTGTTAAATTTTTCAAGGAGATTGGATGGAGGGGTAAGTTTTATTCACTCATTTTCAAAAAAGAGGAAAATGGATAAAAGCTCAACATCAGTAATTAGTAGACTCATGCAAATCTAACCTCCAAAATGATTCCAACTCACACATGTCAACTACCATCAGCTGGAAGTCTACAAACATTAAATGCTGAAGGTGTTTTGGAGAACTGTGTACCCTCTAGCTGCTGGTGAGATGTAAAGTGGTGACAGCCCATAATAAGAATAGAAAGGAGCTGCGTTTCAAAGTAAAAATTGAGCCACCATTCCGTTCAGCAGGCCCACCGCTGAGACTCTCACCTGACAAGTCCAGAGTCGAGAAGGCACAGGCTTCAACAGCTGCACTGCAGGAATTTTCACAATAGCCAAGACACGGAAGCAACCAAAACGTCCATAACGATATCAGTTGAAAAAGAAGAAGTGGTCCATGTACACAATGGAATATTAGCCATGGAAAACAATGAAACACTGCTCTTTCAGGCACCATAGTTGAGCCTAGAGATAATCACAGAACATGAGGTAAGTCGGAAAGCAAAAGACATATCCTATGATATCACTTACAGGTGTTCTCTAACAACTGACACAAATGAACATATTTGCACAGAGAAAGACACTCACACACTTAGAAAACAAACTATGCTTATCTAAAAGGAAAGGTGGGGGGAATGGAAAAATTAAGATTAGGGTTACCATACGTTTACAAATACCTATTAAATACACATAACAAAAAGACCGACCATATAGCAAGGGAGGTCTATGGAACACTCTGCAATAATTTACATGGGAAGTGGATCTGTGCATGAATATATATATATATGTTTTGCACAAATGAACCAGATTGTGTACACCTAGGACAAACAATATTCTAATCATTACCCCTATTAAAAAAAAACTAAAACAACAAACAAGAAATAATGTAACATAAACTTATGGGGGTTTCTCCTGGCACATTCCATTTTAATTTACAACCTAGGAACAGGGATTCCAGAACGGCTCTGCTGCCCTAGTAACCAGATTTGGGAATGGAGAAATGCTGACGCCTAGTGGCTGTTTACCACAACAGCAGCTTTCAACCCAGTGCTAATGGTCACTAAATATTCACACTGATTACAGGCCTGTGAATGACACCTGCCCTCAAAAACAATCCTGGGAGCGAATATTGACCAAAAAATTCAATTTTGAGGGCAACCTTTCAAGAAGACAATTTCAAGAGGTTAATTGTATTCTACGTTTTTTTCATTTGCTCGTTAACAGAAATTTTAAAAGGTGTGGAAAATGAACCTTAGAAAGAATTAAGGACATGCAAATCCAAATTACAAAAATCCTATCAGTTCACAACAGTCAGAATGACCATCAGCAAAAATTCTGCAAACAATAAATGCTGAAGGGGTTGTGGAGAAATGCCTAGGCTTGGTTCAACGTGGGACATGGTAAGAGCCAGTAAGGAAAACACAAAGGAGGTGCATTGAAAAGGTAAATACTGAGCTACTATTCAATCAAGCATACCCACTGCTGGGCCTATCGCCTGAGAGGATGAGAATCAAAAAGACACAGGCTGGACTTCACTGGTGGCGCAGTGGTTGAGAGTCCGCCGCCGAAGCACGGGACACGGGTTTATGCCCCGGTTCGGGAAAATCACACATGCCGCGGAGCGGCTGGTCCCGTGAGCTATGGCTGCTGGGCCTGTGCATCCAGAGCCTGTGCTCTGCAATCGGAGTGGCCATGGCAGTGAGTGGCCTACGTACTGCAAAACAAGAAAAAAACAGCCTGGCAATCCTGCACTCCAGCAATATTTATCATAGCCAAAACTTGCAAGCTACGAAAATGTCCATTAACAGAGGAATGCACAAAGAAGAAGTGGTCCATGTACACAATGGAATATGACTCCAATAAAAAAATATGAACTTAATCTAGAAAACAAACAAAAGTAAAAAAACATCAGCTTTTGGGGGTTTATCCAGGCACATTCCACTCTAATTTATAACCGAGAAATACCACTGCAAGGTAGTCTGTTTCCCTAGTTAAAAGCTTGTGAAAAGCAGAAATGCTGCCACCCTCTGGCCGTGACCTGCAACAGCAGCTTTAAAACCTGTGCTAAGGGTCACTTCATATGCACCAGTACTGGAGGGCTGTAAATGAAACCTGCCCTCAGAATGTCATTAGGGAGGTAATGGCAAAAATATTTCTAAATGTCACACATACTTCACGAAAACAATTGGAAGAGGTAAGCTCTACTCACAGTTTGAAGAAAAAAAGGACATGCCAGAAAGCTCAATTTCAATGGATTATGAGACGCATGCAAATCCAACCACAAATATATAGCAGTTCACTCTTCTCAGAATAAACTTCAGCAAAAAAAAAACTACAAACAATAAATGCTGAAGGTGTTGTGCAGAAGTGTGTACCCTCAACTTTAAGTGGGATGTGACCTGGCAAGAGCCACTAACGAGAACAGAATGGAGGTGCCTTTACTAGGTAAATAATTTTCTACCATATGATCCAGCAGGCCCACTCCTGGGCCTATAACCTAAGAAGACAGAATTAGAAAGACACAGGGAGGTGAATGTGCATTGCCGCAGCATTACAATTGCCAAGTCATGGAAGCAACCAAAAAGTCCATCAACAGATGAGTGGACAAAGAAAACTGGTACATGTACAGACGGAGTATTGGCTAAGGAAAAAAGGACATGATGTCATTTGCAGCACTCTAGATGAGTCTAGAGGTAATCACACAACTTGTAGTATGTCAGAAAGAGAAAGACACATATCGTATGGTATCACTTTTAGGTATTACCTATGAATGGATACCAGTGAAGATATTTCCACAGAGAAGGGCAACCACTGATTCATTCAACAAACTTATGGTTCACCAATGGAAATTTGTGAGGATTGGATACATTAGGATATTGGGGTTAACAGACATATACAAACACACGTGAAATATATCATCACCAAAGACCGACGGAATACCAAGAGAAGACTACTCAACATTCTGTCATAACGTACAGGGGAAAAGGATTCCAGGAAGAATAGACATATGTTTATGTGTAAAAGAACCACATCTTGCACACCTAGAACAAGCCAAACATTGTAATCAAACTTGCTGTGATAAAAATAAAAATTAAATTAAATAAACAAACAAGAAATAGTGAAACATATACTTAAGGAGCTTTTCCCTGGCACACTCCATTCTAAATTACAACCTAGAACACAACTTCCATTGAGGCTCTGTTGCCCTAGTAACCAGATTTGGTAAAGTAGAACAGCTGCCACCTTGTGGGCGTTTCACACAACAGCAGCTTTAATCCCAGCATTAATGGTCAGTTGATATTCAAAATAATTGCAGGCCTGTAAATCACACCTGCACTGAAAACAAATCCTGGGGTCGTATATCGACCAAAAAATTCAAAGGCATCCATATTTCAAACCAACAGTTTCAAGAGGCATAATATATGCACATCTGTCTTCTGTTTCTTTTTCTTTCTTTCTTTTTTGTTAAAAAAAAACGGGAATGGAAAAAGGCTGAACATCAGGAATCAATAAAGCCATGCAAATCCAGTGTACACAAACGTTCACCTGACAGCCGTCAGAATGATCATCAGCAAAAAAAGTCTAAAAAAACAAATGCTGAAGGGGTTTTAGAGAACAGCGTACCCTTTAGCTGCTGGTGGGATGCAACCTGGTAACAGCCAGTAGTGAGAACAGAATGGATGTGCGTTTAAGGGTAAAAATGGAGCTACCATGTGATCTGGTAGGCCCACTCATGCGCCTATCACCTGAGTAGACCAGAATCAAAAACACACAGGCTGGCAATCCTGCACTGCAGCAAGATGTACCATAGCCAAACCTGGAAGAAACCAAAATGTGCATCAACAGAAAAATGCACCAAGAAGAAGTCGTCCGTGTACACAATGGAATGTTAGCCATGAAAAAGCATGGAACAGTGCCATTGGCACCACCATAGAAGGACCGAGAGATAATCACCACACTAGAAGTAAGAAAGAAACCGAAAGACAGACATCCTATGACATCACTTATAGGTGTTACCTAGGAATTGATACCCATGAAATAATTTCCAAGAGAAGGACACGCATAGATTCAGAAAACCAAATTATGTTTAACTAAATGGAAAGGTGTAAGGAATGTATGAAATAGGATATGGGGGTTAACAGACATATACTAATACATAGGAAATATATAATCACAAAATACCTATGGAACACGAAGAGAGGTCTACTCAACACTCTTTAATAACATACACAGGGAAAGGATCCAAACAGATACATTGATAGGATGAACCAGAAACTATGCAACTAGGAGAATCTACATTTTGATCAAATTTGCTCTGATAATTAATAAAAATTAAATTTAAATAACAAACAACAATTTAGGAGATATAAACTCTTGGGGTTTTTTGCTGGCACATTCCACTCTAATTCGCAGCTTACTAACACGATTGACGGGAAACATCTGTTGCCCAAAAACCCAGAGTTGGAAATGTAGAAATGCTGCCGCCTTGTGGCCGTTTCCCACAAGAGCGGCTTTAAACCCACAGCTAATGGTCACTTAACATTCACAAGGATTCAGGGCTGTAAAGGACACCTGCCCTAAAAAATTGTGCGGAGTTAGGGAATGGCCAAAAAATTTCAAATCTCTGAAATTTTTCAAGGAGATTGTATGGAGGGGTAAGTTTTACTCACTCACTTTCAAAAAAGAGGAAAATGGATAAAAGCTCAACATCAGTAATTATTACACTCATGCAAATCTAACCTCCGAAAAGGTTTCAACTCACACATGTCAACTACCATCAACTAAAAGTCTACAAACATTACATGCTGAAAGGGATTTAGAGAACTGTGTACCCTGTAGCTGCTGGTGAGATGTAAAGTGGTGACAGCCAATAATGAGAATAGAAAGGAGCTGCGTTTAAAAGTAAAAATTGAGCCATCCTTCCGTTCAGCAGGCCCACCGCTGAGACTCTCACCTGACAAGTCCAGAGTCGAGAAGGCACAGGCTTCAACAGCTGCACTGCAGGAATTTTCACAATAGCCAAGACACGGAAGCAACCAAAATGTCCATCACGATATCAGTTGAAAAAGAAGAAGTGGTCCATGTACACAATGGAATATTAGCCATGGAAAACAATGAAACACTGCTCTTTCAGGCACCATAGTTGAGCCTAGACATAATCACAGAACATGAGGTAAGTCGGAAAGCCAAAGACATATCCTATGATATCACTTACAGGCGTTATCTAACAACGGACACAAATGAACATATTTGCACAGAGAATGACACTCAAACACTTAGAAAACAAACTATGCTTATCTAAAAGGAAAGGTGGGGGTAATGGAAAAATTAAGATTAGGGTTACCATACGTGTACAAATACCTATTAAATACACATAAAAAAGACCGACCATATAGCAAGGGAGGTCTATGGAACACTCTGCAATAATTTACATGGGAAGTGGATCTGTGCATGAATATATATATATATATATATATATATATATATATATATATATATATATATATATATATATATATATATATATATATATACGTTATGCACAAATGAAGCAGATTGTGTACACCTAGGACAAACAATATTCTAATCATTACCCCTATTAAAAAAACTAAAACAACAAACAAGAAATAATGTAACATAAACTTATGGGGGTTTCTCCTGGCACATTCCATTTTAATTTTCAACCTAGGAAAAGGTATTCCAGAACAGCTCTGCTGCCCTAGTAACGAGATTTGTGAATGGAGAAATGCTGCCGCCTAGTGGCCGTTTACCACAAGAGCAGCTTTCAACCCAGTGCTAATGGTCACTAAATATTCACACTCATTACAGGCCTGTGAATGACACCTGCCCTCAAAAACAATCCTGGGAGCGAATATTGACCAAAAAATTCAATTTTGAGGGCAACCTTTCAAGAAGACAATTTCAAGAGGTTAATTGTATTCTACGTTTTTTTCATTTGTTCGTTAACAGAAATTTAAAAAGGTTTGGAAAAATGAACCTTAGAAAGAATTAAAGACATGCAAATCCAAATTACAAACATCCTACCAGCTCACAACAGTCAGAATGACCATCAGCAAAAATTCTGCAAACAATAAATGCTGAAGGGGTTTGGAGAAATGCCTCGGCTTGGTTCAACGTGGGACATGGTAAGAGCCAGTAAGGAAAACACAAAGGAGGTGCATTGAAAAGGTAAATACTGAGCTGCCATTCAATCAAGCATACCCACTGCTGGGCTTATCGCCTGAGAGGATGAAAATCAAAAAGACACAGGCTGGACTTCACTGGTGGCGCAGTTGTTGAGCGTCTGCCGCCGAAGCAGGGGACACGGGTTTACGCCCCGGTTCGGGAAAATCACACATGCCGCGGAGCGGCTGGTCCCGTGACCTATGGCTGCTGGGCCAGTGCGTCCAGAGCCTGTGCCCTGCAACTGGTGTGGCCATGGCAGTGAGTGGCCTACGTACTGCAAAACAAGAAAAAAACATCCTGGCAATCCTGCACTCCAGCAATATTTATCATAGCCAACACTTGGAAGCTACGAAAATGTCCATCAACAGAGGAATGCACAAAAAAGAAGTGGTCTATGTACACAATGGAATATGACTCCAATAAAAAAATATAAACTCAATCTAGAAAACAAACAAAAGTAAAGAAACATCAGCTTTTGGGGGTTGATCCAGGCACATTCCACTTTAATTTAATACCGAGAAATACCACTGCAAGGTAGTCTGTTTCCCTAGTTAAAAGCTTGTGAAAAGCAGAAATGCTGCCACCCTCTGGCCGTGACCTGCAACAGCAGCTTTAAAAACTGTGCTAAGGGTCACTTCATATGCACCAGTACTGGAGGGCTGTAAATGAAACCTGCCCTCAGAATGTCATTAGGGAAGTAATGGCCAAAATATTTCTAAATGTCACACATACTTCACGAAAACAATTGGAAGAGGTAAGCTCTACTCACAGTTTGAAGAAAAAAAGGACATGCCAGAAAGCTCAATTTCAATGGATTATGAGACGCATGCAAATCCAACCACAAATATATAGCAGTTCACTCTTCTCAGAATAAACTTCAGCAAAAAAAAAAACTACAAACAATAAATGCTGAAGGTGTTGTGCAGAAGTGTGTACCCTCAACTTTAAGTGGGATGTGACCTGGCAAGAGCCACTAACGAGAACAGAATGGAGGTGCCTTTACTAGGTAAATAATTTTCTACCATATGATCCAGCAGGCCCACTCCTGGGCCTATAACCTAAGAAGACAGAATTAGAAAGACACAGGGAGGTGAATGTGCATTGCCGCAGCATTACAATTGCCAAGTCATGGAAGCAACCAAAAAGTCCATCAACAGATGAGTGGACAAAGAAAACTGGTACATGTACAGACGGAGTATTGGCTAAGGATAAAAGGACATGATGTCATTTGCAGCACTCTAGATGAGTCTAGAGGTAATCACACAACTTGTAGTATGTCAGAAAGAGAAAGACACATATCGTATGGTATCACTTTTAGGTATTACCTATGAATGGATACCAGTGAAGATATTTCCACAGAGAAGGGGAACCACTGATTCATTCAACAAACTTATGGTTCACCAATGGAAATTTGTGAGGATTGGATACATTAGGATATTGGGGTTAACAGACATATACAAACACAGGTAAAATATATCATCACCAAAGACCTACGGAATACCAAGAGAAGACTACTCCACATTCTGTCATAACGTACATGAGAAAAGGATTCCAGGAAGAATAGACATATGTTTATGTGTAAAAGAACCACATCTTGCACACCTAGAACAGGCCAAACATTGCAATCAAACTTGCTGTGATAAAAATAAAAATTAAATTAAATAAACGAACAAGAAGTAGTGAGACATATACTTAAGGGGCTTTTCCCTGGCACACACCATTCTAAATTACAACCTAGAACACAACTTCCATTGAGGCTCTGTTGCCCTAGTAACCAGATTTGGTAAAGTAGAACAGCTGCCACCTTGTGGGCGTTTCACACAACAGCAGCTTTAATCCCAGCGTTAATGGTCAGTTGATATTCAAAATCATTGCAGGCCTGTAAATCACACCTGCACTGAAAACAAATCCTGGGGTCGTATATCGACCAAAAAATTCAAAGGCATCCATATTTCAAACCGACAGTTTCAAGAGGCATAATTTATGCACATTTGTCTTCTGTTTCTTTTTCTTTCTTTCTTTTTTGTTAAAACAACGGGAATGGAAAAAGGCTGAACATCAGGAATCAATAAAGCCATGCAAATCCAGTGTACACAAACGTTCACCTGACAGCCGTCAGAATGATCATCAGCAAAAAAAGTCTACAAAAAATAAATGCTGAAGGGGTTTTAGAGAACTGCGTACCGTTTGGTTGCTGGTGGGATGCAACCTGGTAACAGCCAGTAGTGAGAACAGAATGGAGGTGCGTTTAAGGGTAAAAATGGAGCTACCATGTGATCTGGTAGGCCCACTCATGGGCCTATCACCTGAGTAGACCAGAAGCAAAAACACACAGGCTGGCAATCCTGCACTGGAGCAAGGTGTACCATAGCCAAACCTGGAAGAAACCAAAATGTGCATCAACAGAAAAATGCACCAAGAACAAGTCGTCCGTGTACACAATGGAATGTTAGCCATGAAAAAGCATGGAACAGTGCCGTTGGCACCACCATAGAAGGACCGAGAGATAATCACCACACTGGAAGTAAGAAAGAAACCGAAAGACAGACATCCTATGACATCACTTATAGGTGTTACCTAGGAATTGATACCCATGAAATAATTTCCAAGAGAAGGACATGCATAGATTCAGAAAACCAAATTATGTTTAACCAAATGGAAAGGTGTAAGGAATGTATGAATTAGGATATGGGGGTTAACAGACATATACTAATACATATGAAATATATTATCACAAAATACCTAAGGAATACGAACAGAGGTCTACTCAACACTCTATAATAACATACACGGGAATGGATCCAAAGAGGAATAGACAGATACATTGATAGGATGAACCAGAAACTGTACACCTAGGAGAATCTACATTTTGATCAAATTTCCTCTGATAATTAATAAAAATTAAATTTAAATTACAAAGAACAATTTAGGAGATATAAGCTCTTGGGGGTTTGCGCTGGCACATTCCACTCTGATTCGCAGCTTACTAACACGATTGCCGGGAAACCTCTCTTGCCCAAAAACCCAGAGTTGGAAAGGTAGAAATGCTGCCGCCTTGTGGCCGTTTCCCACAAGAGCAGCTTTGAACCCACAGCTAATGGTCATTTAACATTCACAAGGATTCAGGGCTGTAAAGGACACGTGCCCTAAAAAATTGTGCGGAGGTAGGGAATGGCCAAAAAATCCAAGAGTGTTAAATTTTTCAAGGAGATTGGATGGAGGGGTAAGTTTTATTCACTCATTTTCAAAAAAGAGGAAAATGGATAAAAGCTCAACATCAGTAATTAGTAGACTCATGCAAATCTAACCTCCAAAATGATTCCAACTCACACATGTCAACTACCATCAGCTGGAAGTCTACAAACATTAAATGCTGAAGGTGTTTTGGAGAACTGTGTACCCTCTAGCTGCTGGTGAGATGTAAAGTGGTGACAGCCCATAATAAGAATAGAAAGGAGCTGCGTTTCAAAGTAAAAATTGAGCCACCATTCCGTTCAGCAGGCCCACCGCTGAGACTCTCACCTGACAAGTCCAGAGTCGAGAAGGCACAGGCTTCAACAGCTGCACTGCAGGAATTTTCACAATAGCCAAGACACGGAAGCAACCAAAATGTCCATCACGATATCAGTTGAAAAAGAAGAAGTGGTCCATGTACACAATGGAATATTAGCCATGGAAAACAATGAAACACTGCTCTTTCAGGCACCATAGTTGAGCCTAGAGATAATCACAGAACATGAGGTAAGTCGGAAAGCAAAAGACATATCCTATGATATCACTTACAGGTGTTCTCTAACAACTGACACAAATGAACATATTTGCACAGAGAAAGACACTCACACACTTAGAAAACAAACTAGGCTTATCTAAAAGGAAAGGTGGGGGGAATGGAAAAATTAAGATTAGGGTTACCATACGTTTACAAATACCTATTAAATACACATAACAAAAAGACCGACCATATAGCAAGGGAGGTCTATGGAACACTCTGCAATAATTTACATGGGAAGTGGATCTGTGCATGAATATATATATATATGTTATGCACAAATGAACCAGATTGTGTACACCTAGGACAAACAATATTCTAATCATTACCCCTATTAAAAAAACTAAAACAACAAACACGAAATAATGTAACATAAACTTATGGGGGTTTCTCCTGGCACATTCCATTTTAATTTTCAACCTAGGAAAAGGTATTCCAGAACAGCTCTGCTGCCCTAGTAACGAGATTTGTGAATGGAGAACTGCTGCCGCCTAGTGGCCGTTTACCACAAGAGCAGCTTTCAACCCAGTGCTAATGGTCACTAAATATTCACACTGATTACAGGCCTGTGAATGACACCTGCCCTCAAAAACAATCCTGGGAGCGAATATTGACCAAAAAATTCAATTTTGAGGGCAACCTTTCAAGAAGACAATTTCAAGAGGTTAATTGTATTCTACGTTTTTTTCATTTGTTCGTTAACAGAAATTTAAAAAGGTTTGGAAAAATGAACCTTAGAAAGAATTAAAGACATGCAAATCCAAATTACAAACATCCTACCAGCTCACAACAGTCAGAATGACCATCAGCAAAAATTCTGCAAACAATAAATGCTGAAGGGGTTTGGAGAAATGCCTCGGCTTGGTTCAACGTGGGACATGGTAAGAGCCAGTAAGGAAAACACAAAGGAGGTGCATTGAAAAGGTAAATACTGAGCTGCCATTCAATCAAGCATACCCACTGCTGGGCTTATCGCCTGAGAGGATGAAAATCAAAAAGACACAGGCTGGACTTCACTGGTGGCGCAGTTGTTGAGAGTCTGCCGCCGAAGCAGGGGACACGGGTTTACGACCCGGTTCGGGAAAATCACACATGCCGCGGAGCGGCTGGTCCCGTGAGCTATGACTGCTGGGCCTCTGCGTCCAGAGCCTGTGCCCTGCAACTGGTGTGGCCATGGCAGTGAGTGGCCTACGTACTGCAAAACAAGAAAAAAACATCCTGGCAATCCTGCACTCCAGCAATATTTATCATAGCCAACACTTGGAAGCTACGAAAATGTCCATCAACAGAGGAATGCACAAAGAAGAAGTGGTCCATGTACACAATGGAATATGACTCCAATAAAAAAATATAAACTCAATCTAGAAAACAAACAAAAGTAAAGAAACATCAGCTTTTGGGGGTTGATCCAGGCACATTCCACTTTAATTTAATACCGAGAAATACCACTGCAAGGTAGTCTGTTTCCCTAGTTAAAAGCTTGTGAAAAGCAGAAATGCTGCCACCCTCTGGCCGTGACCTGCAACAGCAGCTTTAAAAACTGTGCTAAGGGTCACTTCATATGCACCAGTACTGGAGGGCTGTAAATGAAACCTGCCCTCAGAATGTCATTAGGGAGGTAATGGCCAAAATATTTCTAAATGTCACACATACTTCACGAAAACAATTGGAAGAGGTAAGCTCTACTCACAGTTTGAAGAAAAAAAGGACATGCCAGAAAGCTCAATTTCAATGGATTATGAGATGCATGCAAATCCAACCACAAATATATAGCAGTTCACTCTTCTCAGAATAAACTTCAGCAAAAAAAAAACTACAAACAATAAATGCTGAAGGTGTTGTGCAGAAGTGTGTACCCTCAACTTTAAGTGGGATGTGACCTGGCAAGAGCCACTAACGAGAACAGAATGGAGGTGCCTTTACTAGGTAAATAATTTTCTACCATATGATCCAGCAGGCCCACTCCTGGGCCTATAACCTAAGAAGACAGAATTAGAAAGACACAGGGAGGTGAATGTGCATTGCCGCAGCATTACAATTGCCAAGTCATGGAAGCAACCAAAAAGTCCATCAACAGATGAGTGGACAAAGAAAACTGGTACATGTACAGACGGAGTATTGGCTAAGGAAAAAAGGACATGATGTCATTTGCAGCACTCTAGATGAGTCTAGAGGTAATCACACAACTTGTAGTATGTCAGAAAGAGAAAGACACATATCGTATGGTATCACTTTTAGGTATTACCTATGAATGGATACCAGTGAAGGTATTTCCACAGAGAAGGGCAACCACTGATTCATTCAACAAACTTATGGTTCACCAATGGAAATTTGTGAGGATTGGATACATTAGGATATTGGGGTTAACAGACATATACAAACACACGTGAAATATATCATCACCAAAGACCGACGGAATACCAAGAGAAGACTACTCAACATTCTGTCATAACGTACAGGGGAAAAGGATTCCAGGAAGAATAGACATATGTTTATGTGTAAAAGAACCACATCTTGTACACCTAGAACAAGCCAAACATTGTAATCAAACTTGCTGTGATAAAAATAAAAATTAAATTAAATAAACGAACAAGAAATAGTGAGACATATACTTAAGGAGCTTTTCCCTGGCACACTCCATTCTAAATTACAACCTAGAACACAACTTCCATTGAGGCTCTGTTGCCCTAGTAACCAGATTTGGTAAAGTAGAACAGCTGCCACCTTGTGGGCGTTTCACACAACAGCAGCTTTAATCCCAGCATTAATGGTCAGTTGATATTCAAAATAATTGCAGGCCTGTAAATCACACCTGCACTGAAAACAAATCCTGGGGTCGTATATCGACCAAAAAATTCAAAGGCATCCATATTTCAAACCGACAGTTTCAAGAGGCATAATATATGCACATCTGTCTTCTGTTTCTTTGTCTTTGTTTCTTTTTTGTTAAAAAAAACGGGAATGGAAAAAGGCTGAACATCAGGAATCAATAAAGCCATGCAAATCCAGTGTACACAAACGTTCACCTGACAGCCGTCAGAATGATCATCAGCAAAAAAAGTCTAAAAAAACAAATGCTGAAGGGGTTTTAGAGAACAGCGTACCCTTTAGCTGCTGGTGGGATGCAACCTGGTAACAGCCAGTAGTGAGAACAGAATGGATGTGCGTTTAAGGGTAAAAATGGAGCTACCATGTGATCTGGTAGGCCCACTCATGGGCCTATCACCTGAGTAGACCAGAATCAAAAACACACAGGCTGGCAATCCTGCACTGCAGCAAGATGTACCATAGCCAAACCTGGAAGAAACCAAAATGTGCATCAACAGAAAAATGCACCAAGAAGAAGTCGTCCGTGTACACAATGGAATGTTAGCCATGAAAAAGCATGGAACAGTGCCATTGGCACCACCATAGAAGGACCGAGAGATAATCACCACACTAGAAGTAAGAAAGAAACCGAAAGACAGACATCCTATGACATCACTTATAGGTGTTACCTAGGAATTGATACCCATGAAATAATTTCCAAGAGAAGGACACGCATAGATTCAGAAAA
The DNA here is from genome assembly GCF_025265405.1 of Mesoplodon densirostris. Taxonomy (NCBI): domain Eukaryota; kingdom Metazoa; phylum Chordata; class Mammalia; order Artiodactyla; family Ziphiidae; genus Mesoplodon; species Mesoplodon densirostris. Next base: position 455,873 of record NC_082681.1, on the reverse strand, counting down.
CCAAATTATGTTTAACTAAATGGAAAGGTGTAAGGAATGTATGAAATAGGATATGGGGGTTAACAGACATATACTAATACATAGGAAATATATAATCACAAAATACCTATGGAACACGAAGAGAGGTCTACTCAACACTCTTTAATAACATACACAGGGAAAGGATCCAAACAGATACATTGATAGGATGAACCAGAAACTATGCAACTAGGAGAATCTACATTTTGATCAAATTTGCTCTGATAATTAATAAAAATTAAATTTAAATAACAAACAACAATTTAGGAGATATAAACTCTTGGGGGTTTTTGCTGGCACATTCCACTCTAATTCGCAGCTTACTAACACGATTGACGGGAAACATCTGTTGCCCAAAAACCCAGAGTTGGAAATGTAGAAATGCTGCCGCCTTGTGGCCGTTTCCCACAAGAGCGGCTTTAAACCCACAGCTAATGGTCACTTAACATTCACAAGGATTCAGGGCTGTAAAGGACACCTGCCCTAAAAAATTGTGCGGAGTTAGGGAATGGCCAAAAAATTTCAAATCTCTGAAATTTTTCAAGGAGATTGTATGGAGGGGTAAGTTTTACTCACTCACTTTCAAAAAAGAGGAAAATGGATAAAAGCTCAACATCAGTAATTATTACACTCATGCAAATCTAACCTCCGAAAAGGTTTCAACTCACACATGTCAACTACCATCAACTAAAAGTCTACAAACATTACATGCTGAAAGGGATTTAGAGAACTGTGTACCCTGTAGCTGCTGGTGAGATGTAAAGTGGTGACAGCCAATAATGAGAATAGAAAGGAGCTGCGTTTAAAAGTAAAAATTGAGCCATCCTTCCGTTCAGCAGGCCCACCGCTGAGACTCTCACCTGACAAGTCCAGAGTCGAGAAGGCACAGGCTTCAACAGCTGCACTGCAGGAATTTTCACAATAGCCAAGACACGGAAGCAACCAAAATGTCCATCACGATATCAGTTGAAAAAGAAGAAGTGGTCCATGTACACAATGGAATATTAGCCATGGAAAACAATGAAACACTGCTCTTTCAGGCACCATAGTTGAGCCTAGACATAATCACAGAACATGAGGTAAGTCGGAAAGCAAAAGACATATCCTATGATATCACTTACAGGCGTTATCTAACAACGGACACAAATGAACATATTTGCACAGAGAATGACACTCAAACACTTAGAAAACAAACTATGCTTATCTAAAAGGAAAGGTGGGGGTAATGGAAAAATTAAGATTAGGGTTACCATACGTGTACAAATACCTATTAAATACACATAAAAAAGACCGACCATATAGCAAGGGAGGTCTATGGAACACTCTGCAATAATTTACATGGGAAGTGGATCTGTGCATGAATATATATATATATATATATATATATATATATATATATATATATATATATATATATATATATATATATACGTTATGCACAAATGAAGCAGATTGTGTACACCTAGGACAAACAATATTCTAATCATTACCCCTATTAAAAAAACTAAAACAACAAACAAGAAATAATGTAACATAAACTTATGGGGGTTTCTCCTGGCACATTCCATTTTAATTTTCAACCTAGGAAAAGGTATTCCAGAACAGCTCTGCTGCCCTAGTAACGAGATTTGTGAATGGAGCAATGCTGCCGCCTAGTTGCCGTTTACCACAAGAGCAGCTTTCAACCCAGTGCTAATGGTCACTAAATATTCACACTCATTACAGGCCTGTGAATGACACCTGCCCTCAAAAACAATCCTGGGAGCGAATATTGACCAAAAAATTCAATTTTGAGGGCAACCTTTCAAGAAGACAATTTCAAGAGGTTAATTGTATTCTACGTTTTTTTCATTTGTTCGTTAACAGAAATTTAAAAAGGTTTGGAAAAATGAACCTTAGAAACAATTAAAGACATGCAAATCCAAATTACAAACATCCTACCAGCTCACAACAGTCAGAATGACCATCAGCAAAAATTTTGCAAACAATAAATGCTGAAGGGGTTTGGAGAAATGCCTCGGCTTGGTTCAACGTGGGACATGGTAAGAGCCAGTAAGGAAAACACAAAGGAGGTGCATTGAAAAGGTAAATACTGAGCTGCCATTCAATCAAGCATACCCACTGCTGGGCTTATCGCCTGAGAGGATGAAAATCAAAAAGACACAGGCTGGACTTCACTGGTGGCGCAGTGGTTGAGAGTCTGCCGCCGAAGCAGGGGACACGGGTTTACGCCCCGGTTCGGGAAAATCACACATGCCGCGGAGCGGCTGGTCCCGTGAGCTATGGCTGCTGGGCCAGTGCGTCCAGAGCCTGTGCCCTGCAACTGGTGTGGCCATGGCAGTGAGTGGCCTACGTACTGCAAAACAAGAAATAAACATCCTGGCAATCCTGCACTCCAGCAATATTTATCATAGCCAACACTTGGAAGCTAGAAAAATGTCCATCAACAGAGGAATGCACAAAAAAGAAGTGGTCCATGTACACAATGGAATATGACTCCAATAAAAAAATATAAACTCAATCTAGAAAACAAACAAAAGTAAAGAAACATCAGCTTTCGGGGGTTGATCCAGGCACATTCCACTTTAATTTAATACCGAGAAATACCACTGCAAGGTAGTCTGTTTCCCTAGTTAAAAGCTTGTGAAAAGCAGAAATGCTGCCACCCTCTGGCCATGACCTGCAACAGCAGCTTTAAAAACTGTGCTAAGGGTCACTTCATATGCACCAGTACTGGAGGGCTGTAAATGAAACCTGCCCTCAGAATGTCATTAGGGAAGTAATGGCCAAAATATTTCTAAATGTCACACATACTTCACGAAAACAATTGGAAGAGGTAAGCTCTACTCACAGTTTGAAGAAAAAAAGGACATGCCAGAAAGCTCAATTTCAATGGATTATGAGACGCATGCAAATCCAACCACAAATATATAGCAGTTCACTCTTCTCAGAATAAACTTCAGCAAAAAAAAAAACTACAAACAATAAATGCTGAAGGTGTTGTGCAGAAGTGTGTACCCTCAACTTTAAGTGGGATGTGACCGGGTAAGAGCCACTAACGAGAACAGAATGGAGGTGCCTTTACTAGGTAAATAATTTTCTACCATATGATCCAGCAGGCCCACTCCTGGGACTATAACCTAAGAAGACAGAATTAGAAAGACACAGGGAGGTGAATGTGCATTGCCGCAGCATTACAATTGCCAAGTCATGGAAGCAACCAAAAAGTCCATCAACAGATGAGTGGACAAAGAAAACTGGTACATGTACAGACGGAGTATTGGCTAAGGAAAAAAGGACATGATGTCATTTGCAGCACTCTAGACGAGTCTAGAGGTAATCACACAACTTGTAGTATGTCAGAAAGAGAAAGACACATATCGTATGGTATCACTTTTAGGTATTACCTATGAATGGATACCAGTGAAGATATTTCCACAGAGAAGGGGAACCACTGATTCATTCAACAAACTTATGGTTCACCAATGGAAATTTGTGAGGATTGGATACATTAGGATATTGGGGTTAACAGACATATACAAACACAGGTAAAATATATCATCACCAAAGACCTACGGAATACCAAGAGAAGACTACTCCACATTCTGTCATAACGTACATGGGAAAAGGATTCCAGGAAGAATAGACATATGTTTATGTGTAAAAGAACCACATCTTGCACACCTAGAACAAGCCAAACATTGCAATCAAACTTGCTGTGATAAAAATAAAAATTAAATTAAATAAACGAACAAGAAGTAGTGAGACATATACTTAAGGGGCTTTTCCCTGGCACACACCATTCTAAATTACAACCTAGAACACAACTTCCATTGAGGCTCTGTTGCCCTAGTAACCAGATTTGGTAAAGTAGAACAGCTGCCACCTTGTGGGCGTTTCACACAACAGCAGCTTTAATCCCAGCGTTAATGGTCAGTTGATATTCAAAATCATTGCAGGCCTGTAAATCACACCTGCACTGAAAACAAATCCTGGGGTCGTATATCGACCAAAAAATTCAAAGGCATCCATATTTCAAACCGACAGTTTCAAGAGGCATAATTTATGCACATTTGTCTTCTGTTTCTTTTTCTTTCTTTCTTTTTTGTTAAAACAACGGGAATGGAAAAAGGCTGAACATCAGGAATCAATAAAGCCATGCAAATCCAGTGTACACAAACGTTCACCTGACAGCCGTCAGAATGATCATCAGCAAAAAAAGTCTACAAAAAATAAATGCTGAAGGGGTTTTAGAGAACTGCGTACCGTTTGGTTGCTGGTGGGATGCAACCTGGTAACAGCCAGTAGTGAGAACAGAATGGAGGTGCGTTTAAGGGTAAAAATGGAGCTACCATGTGATCTGGTAGGCCCACTCATGGGCCTATCACCTGAGTAGACCAGAAGCAAAAACACACAGGCTGGCAATCCTGCACTGGAGCAAGGTGTACCATAGCCAAACCTGGAAGAAACCAAAATGTGCATCAACAGAAAAATGCACCAAGAAGAAGTCGTCCGTGTACACAATGGAATGTTAGCCATGAAAAAGCATGGAACAGTGCCGTTGGCACCACCATAGAAGGACCGAGAGATCATCACCACACTGGAAGTAAGAAAGAAACCGAAAGACAGACATCCTATGACATCACTTATAGGTGTTACCTAGGAATTGATACCCATGAAATAATTTCCAAGAGAAGGACATGCATAGATTCAGAAAACCAAATTATGTTTAACCAAATGGAAAGGTGTAAGGAATGTATGAATTAGGATATGGGGGTTAACAGACATATACTAATACATAGGAAATATATTATCACAAAATACCTAAGGAATACGAACAGAGGTCTACTCAACACTCTATAATAACATACACGGGAATGGATCCAAAGAGGAATAGACAGATACATTGATAGGATGAACCAGAAACTGTACACCTAGGAGAATCTACATTTTGATCAAATTTGCTCTGATAATTAATAAAAATTAAATTTAAATAACAAAGAACAATTTAGGAGATATAAGCTCTTGGGGGTTTGCGCTGGCACATTCCACTCTGATTCGCAGCTTACTAACACGATTGCCGGGAAACCTCTCTTGCCCAAAAACCCAGAGTTGGAAAGGTAGAAATGCTGCCGCCTTGTGGCTGTTTCCCACAAGAGCAGCTTTGAACCCACAGCTAATGGTCATTTAACATTCACAAGGATTCAGGGCTGTAAAGGACACGTGCCCTAAAAAATTGTGCGGAGGTAGGGAATGGCCAAAAAATCCAAGAGTGTTAAATTTTTCAAGGAGATTGGATGGAGGGGTAAGTTTTATTCACTCATTTTCAAAAAAGAGGAAAATGGATAAAAGCTCAACATCAGTAATTAGTAGACTCATGCAAATCTAACCTCCATAATGATTCCAACTCACACATGTCAACTACCATCAGCTGGAAGTCTACAAACATTAAATGCTGAAGGTGTTTTGGAGAACTGTGTACCCTCTAGCTGCTGGTGAGATGTAAAGTGGTGACAGCCCATAATAAGAATAGAAAGGAGCTGCGTTTCAAAGTAAAAATTGAGCCACCATTCCGTTCAGCAGGCCCACCGCTGAGACTCTCACCTGACAAGTCCAGAGTCGAGAAGGCACAGGCTTCAACAGCTGCACTGCAGGAATTTTCACAATAGCCAAGACACGGAAGCAACCAAAATGTCCATCACGATATCAGTTGAAAAAGAAGAAGTGGTCCATGTACACAATGGAATATTAGCCATGGAAAACAATGAAACACTGCTCTTTCAGGCACCATAGTTGAGCCTAGAGATAATCACAGAACATGAGGTAAGTCGGAAAGCAAAAGACATATCCTATGATATCACTTACAGGTGTTCTCTAACAACTGACACAAATGAACATATTTGCACAGAGAAAGACACTCACACACTTAGAAAACAAACTAGGCTTATCTAAAAGGAAAGGTGGGGGGAATGGAAAAATTAAGATTAGGGTTACCATACGTTTACAAATACCTATTAAATACACATAACAAAAAGACCGACCATATAGCAAGGGAGGTCTATGGAACACTCTGCAATAATTTACATGGGAAGTGGATCTGTGCATGAATATATATACATATATGTTATGCACAAATGAACCAGATTGTGTACACCTAGGACAAACAATATTCTAATCATTACCCCTATTAAAAAAAAACTAAAACAACAAACAAGAAATAATGTAACATAAACTTATGGGGGTTTCTCCTGGCACATTCCATTTTAATTTACAACCTAGGAACAGGGATTCCAGAACGGCTCTGCTGCCCTAGTAACCAGATTTGGGAATGGAGAAATGCTGACGCCTAGTGGCTGTTTACCACAACAGCAGCTTTCAACCCAGTGCTAATGGTCACTAAATATTCACACTGATTACAGGCCTGTGAATGACACCTGCCCTCAAAAACAATCCTGGGAGCGAATATTGACCAAAAAATTCAATTTTGAGGGCAACCTTTCAAGAAGACAATTTCAAGAGGTTAATTGTATTCTACGTTTTTTTCATTTGCTCGTTAACAGAAATTTTAAAAGGTGTGGAAAAATGAACCTTAGAAAGAATTAAGGACATGCAAATCCAAATTACAAAAATCCTATCAGTTCACAACAGTCAGAATGACCATCAGCAAAAATTCTGCAAACAATAAATGCTGAAGGGGTTGTGGAGAAATGCCTAGGCTTGGTTCAACGTGGGACATGGTAAGAGCCAGTAAGGAAAACACAAAGGAGGTGCATTGAAAATGTAAATACTGAGCTACTATTCAATCAAGCATACCCACTGCTGGGCCTATCGCCTGAGAGGATGAGAATCAAAAAGACACAGGCTGGACTTCACTGGTGGCGCAGTGGTTGAGAGTCCGCCGCCGAAGCACGGGACACGGGTTTATGCCCCGGTTCGGGAAAATCACACATGCCGCGGAGCGGCTGGTCCCGTGAGCTATGGCTGCTGGGCCTGTGCATCCAGAGCCTGTGCTCTGCAATCGGAGTGGCCATGGCAGTGAGTGGCCTACGTACTGCAAAACAAGAAAAAAACAGCCTGGCAATCCTGCACTCCAGCAATATTTATCATAGCCAAAACTTGCAAGCTACGAAAATGTCCATTAACAGAGGAATGCACAAAGAAGAAGTGGTCCATGTACACAATGGAATATGACTCCAATAAAAAAATATGAACTTAATCTAGAAAACAAACAAAAGTAAAAAAAAATCAGCTTTTGGGGGTTTATCCAGGCACATTCCACTCTAATTTATAACCGAGATATACCACTGCAAGGTAGTCTGTTTCCCTAGTTAAAAGCTTGTGAAAAGCAGAAATGCTGCCACCCTCTGGCCGTGACCTGCAACAGCAGCTTTAAAACCTGTGCTAAGGGTCACTTCATATGCACCAGTACTGGAGGGCTGTAAATGAAACCTGCCCTCAGAATGTCATTAGGGAGGTAATGGCCAAAATATTTCTAAATGTCACACATACTTCACGAAAACAATTTGAAGAGGTAAGCTCTACTCACAGTTTGAAGAGAAAAAGGACATGCCAGAAAGCTCAATTTCAATGGATTATGAGACGCATGCAAATCCAACCACAAACATATAGCAGCTCACACTTGTCAGAATAAACTTCAGCAAAAAAAACCCTACAAACAATAAATGCTGAAGGTGTTGTGCAGAAGTGCATACCCTCAACTTTAAGTGGGATGTGACCTGGTAAGAGCCACTAACGAGAACCGAATGCAGGTGCTTTTACTACGTAAATATTTTTCTACCATAGGAACCAGCAGGCCCACTCCTGGGCCTATAACCTAAGAAGACAGAATTGGAAAGACACAGTGAGGCGAATGTGCATTGCCGCAGCTTTACAACTGCCAAGTCATGGAAGCAACCAAAAAGTCCATCAACAGACGAGTGGACAAAGAAAACTGGTACATGTACAGACGGAGTATTGGCCAAGGAGAAAAAGGACACGACGTCATTTGCAGCACTGTAGATGAGTCTAGAGGCAATCACACAACTTGTAGTATGTCAGAAAGAGAAAGACACATATCGGATGATATCACTTTTAGGTATTACCTATAAATGGATACCAGTGAAGATATTTCCACAGAGAAGGGCAACCACTGATTCATTCTAAAAACTTATGTTTCACCAGTGGAAATTTGTGGGGATTGGATACATTAGGATATTGGGGTTAACAGACATATACAAACACACGTGAAATATATCATCACCAAAGACCGACGGAATACCAAGAGAAGACTACTCAACATTCTGTCATAACGTACAGGGGAAAAGGATTCCAGGAAGAATAGACATATGTTTATGTGTAAAAGAACCACATCTTGCACACCTAGAACAAGCCAAACATTGTAATCAAACTTGCTGTGATAAAAATAAAAATTAAATTAAATAAACGAACAAGAAGTAGTGAGACATATACTTAAGGAGCTTTTCCCTGGCACACTCCATTCTAAATTACAACCTAGAACACAACTTCCATTGAGGCTCTGTTGCCCTAGTAACCAGATTTGGTAAAGTAGAACAGCTGCCACCTTGTGGGCGTTTCACACAACAGCAGCTTTAATCCCAGCATTAATGGTCAGTTGATATTCAAAATAATTGCAGGCCTGTAAATCACACCTGCACTGAAAACAAATCCTGGGGTCGTATATTGACCAAAAAATTCAAAGGCATCCATATTTCAAACCAACAGTTTTAAGAGGCATAATATATGCACATCTGTCTTCTGTTTCTTTGTCTTTGTTTCTTTTTTGTTAAAAAAAACGGGAATGGAAAAAGGCTGAACATCAGGAATCAATAAAGCCATGCAAATCCAGTGTACACAAACGTTCACCTGACAGCCGTCAGAATGATCATCAGCAAAAAAAGTCTAAAAAAACAAATGCTGAAGGGGTTTTAGAGAACAGCGTACCCTTTAGCTGCTGGTGGGATGCAACCTGGTAACAGCCAGTAGTGAGAACAGAATGGATGTGCGTTTAAGGGTAAAAATGGAGCTACCATGTGATCTGGTAGGCCCACTCATGCGCCTATCACCTGAGTAGACCAGAATCAAAAACACACAGGCTGGCAATCCTGCACTGCAGCAAGATGTACCATAGCCAAACCTGGAAGAAACCAAAATGTGCATCAACAGAAAAATGCACCAAGAAGAAGTCGTCCGTGTACACAATGGAATGTTAGCCATGAAAAAGCATGGAACAGTGCCATTGACACCACCATAGAAGGACCGAGAGATAATCACCACACTAGAAGTAAGAAAGAAACCGAAAGACAGACATCCTATGACATCACTTATAGGTGTTACCTAGGAATTGATACCCATGAAATAATTTCCAAGAGAAGGACACGCATAGATTCAGAAAACCAAATTATGTTTAACCAAATGGAAAGGTGTAAGGAATGTATGAATTAGGATATGGGGGTTAACAGACATATACTAATACATAGGAAATATATAATCACAAAATACCTAAGGAATATGAAGAGAGGTCTACTCAACACTCTATAATAATATACACGGGAATGGATCCAAAGAGGAATAGACAGATACATTGATAGGATGAACCAGAAACTGTACACCTAGGAGACTCTACATTTTGATCAAATTTCCTCTGATAATTAATAAAAATTAAAGTTAAAAAGCAAACAACAATTTAGGAGATATAAGCTCTTGGGGGTTTGCACTGGCACATTGCACTCTAATTCGCAGCTTACTAACACGATGGCCACGAAAGCTCTGTGGCCCAAAATCCTTGAGCTGGAAATGTAGAAATGCTGCCACCTTGTGGCCGTTTCCCACAAGAGCGGTTTGAACCCACAGCTAATGGTCACTTAACATTCACAAGGATTCAGGGCTGTAAAGGACACCTGCCCTAAAAAATTGTGCGGAGGTAGGGAACGGCCAAAAAAATTCAAAAGTGTTAAATTTTTCAAGGAGATTGGATGGAGGGGTAAGTTTTACTCACTCATTTTCAAAAAAGAGGAAAATGGATAAAAGCTCAACATCAGTAATTAGTAGACTCATGCAAATCTAACCTCCAAAATGATTCCAACTCACACATGTCAACTACCATCAGCTGGAAGTCTACAAACATTAAATGCTGAAGGTGTTTTAGAGAACTGTGTACCCTCTAGCTGCTGGTGAGATGTAAAGTGGTGACAGCCAATAATGAGAATAGAAAGGAGCTGCGTTTAAAAGTAAAAATTGAGCCACCATTCCGTTCAGCAGGCCCACCGCTGAGACTCTCACCTGACAAGTCCAGAGTCGAGAAGGCACAGGCTTCAACAGCTGCACTGCAGGAATTTTCACAATAGCCAAGACACGGAAGCAACCAAAATGTCCATCACGATATCAGTTGAAAAAGAAGAAGTGGTCCATGTACACAATGGAATATTAGCCATGGAAAACAATGAAACACTGCTCTTTCAGACACCATAGTTGAGCCTAGAGATAATCACAGAACATGAGGTAAGTCGGAAAGCAAAAGACATATCCTATGATATCACTTACAGGCATTATCTAACAACTGACACAAATGAACATATTTGCACAGAGAAAGACACTCACACACTTAGAAAACAAACTAGGCTTATCTAAAAGGAAAGGTGGGGGGAATGGAAAAATTAACATTAGGATTACCATACGTGTACAAATAACTATTAAATACACATAACAAAAAGACCGACCATATAGAAAGGGAGGTCTATGGAACACTCTGCAATAAATTACATGGGAAGTGGATCTGTGCATGAATATATATATATATATATATATATATATATATATGATATGCACAAATGAACCAGATTGTGTACACCTAGGACAAACAATATTCTAATCATTACCCCTATTAAAAAAACTAAAACAACAAACAAGAAATAATGTAACATAAACTTATGGGGGTTTCTCCTGGCACATTCCATTTTAATTTTCAACCTAGGAAAAGGTATTCCAGAACAGCTCTGCTGCCCTAGTAACGAGATTTGTGAATGGAGAAATGCTGCCGCCTAGTGGCCGTTTACCACAAGAGCAGCTTTCAACCCAGTGCTAATGGTCACTAAATATTCACACTCATTACAGGCCTGTGAATGACACCTGCCCTCAAAAACAATCCTGGGAGCGAATATTGACCAAAAAATTCAATTTTGAGGGCAACCTTTCAAGAAGACAATTTCAAGAGGTTAATTGTATTCTACGTTTTTTTCATTTGTTCGTTAACAGAAATTTAAAAAGGTTTGGAAAAATGAACCTTAGAAAGAATTAAAGACATGCAAATCCAAATTACAAACATCCTACCAGCTCACAACAGTCAGAATGACCATCAGCAAAAATTCTGCAAACAATAAATGCTGAAGGGGTTTGGAGAAATGCCTCGGCTTGGTTCAACGTGGGACATGGTAAGAGCCAGTAAGGAAAACACAAAGGAGGTGCATTGAAAAGGTAAATACTGAGCTGCCATTCAATCAAGCATACCCACTGCTGGGCTTATCGCCTGAGAGGATGAAAATCAAAAAGACACAGGCTGGACTTCACTGGTGGCGCAGTTGTTGAGAGTCTGCCGCCGAAGCAGGGGACACGGGTTTACGCCCCGGTTCGGGAAAATCACACATGCCGCGGAGCGGCTGGTCCCGTGAGCTATGACTGCTGGGCCTGTGCGTCCAGAGCCTGTGCCCTGCAACTGGTGTGGCCATGGCAGTGAGTGGCCTATGTACTGCAAAACAAGAAAAAAACATCCTGGCAATCCTGCACTCCAGCAATATTTATCATAGCCAACACTTGGAAGCTACGAAAATGTCCATCAACAGAGGAATGCACAAAGAAGAAGTGGTCCATGTACACAATGGAATATGACTCCAATAAAAAAATATAAACTCAATCTAGAAAACAAACAAAAGTAAAGAAACATCAGCTTTTGGGGGTTGATCCAGGCACATTCCACTTTAATTTAATACCGAGAAATACCACTGCAAGGTAGTCTGTTTCCCTAGTTAAAAGCTTGTGAAAAGCAGAAATGCTGCCACCCTCTGGCCGTGACCTGCAACAGCAGCTTTAAAAACTGTGCTAAGGGTCACTTCATATGCACCAGTACTGGAGGGCTGTAAATGAAACCTGCCCTCAGAATGTCATTAGGGAAGTAATGGCCAAAATATTTCTAAATGTCACACATACTTCACGAAAACAATTGGAAGAGGTAAGCTCTACTCACAGTTTGAAGAAAAAAAGGACATGCCAGAAAGCTCAATTTCAATGGATTATGAGACGCATGCAAATCCAACCACAAATATATAGCAGTTCACTCTTCTCAGAATAAACTTCAGCAAAAAAAAAAACTACAAACAATAAATGCTGAAGGTGTTGTGCAGAAGTGTGTACCCTCAACTTTAAGTGGGATGTGACCGGGTAAGAGCCACTAACGAGAACAGAATGGAGGTGCCTTTACTAGGTAAATAATTTTCTACCATATGATCCAGCAGGCCCACTCCTGGGCCTATAACCTAAGAAGACAGAATTAGAAAGACACAGGGAGGTGAATGTGCATTGCCGCAGCATTACAATTGCCAAGTCATGGAAGCAACCAAAAAGTCCATCAACAGATGAGTGGACAAAGAAAACTGGTACATGTACAGACGGAGTATTGGCTAAGGAAAAAAGGACATGATGTCATTTGCAGCACTCTAGATGAGTCTAGAGGTAATCACACAACTTGTAGTATGTCAGAAAGAGAAAGACACATATCGTATGGTATCACTTTTAGGTATTACCTATGAATGGATACCAGTGAAGATATTTCCACAGAGAAGGGGAACCACTGATTCATTCAACAAACTTATGGTTCACCAATGGAAATTTGTGAGGATTGGATACATTAGGATATTGGGGTTAACAGACATATACAAACACAGGTAAAATATATCATCACCAAAGACCTACGGAATACCAAGAGAAGACTACTCCACATTCTGTCATAACGTACATGGGAAAAGGATTCCAGGAAGAATAGACATATGTTTATGTGTAAAAGAACCACATCTTGCACACCTAGAACAAGCCAAACATTGCAATCAAACTTGCTGTGATAAAAATAAAAATTAAATTAAATAAACGAACAAGAAGTAGTGAGACATATACTTAAGGGGCTTTTCCCTGGCACACACCATTCTAAATTACAACCTAGAACACAACTTCCATTGAGGCTCTGTTGCCCTAGTAACCAGATTTGGTAAAGTAGAACAGCTGCCACCTTGTGGGCGTTTCACACAACAGCAGCTTTAATCCCAGCGTTAATGGTCAGTTGATATTCAAAATCATTGCAGGCCTGTAAATCACACCTGCACTGAAAACAAATCCTGGGGTCGTATATCGACCAAAAAATTCAAAGGCATCCATATTTCAAACCGACAGTTTCAAGAGGCATAATTTATGCACATTTGTCTTCTGTTTCTTTTTCTTTCTTTCTTTTTTGTTAAAACAACGGGAATGGAAAAAGGCTGAACATCAGGAATCAATAAAGCCATGCAAATCCAGTGTACACAAACGTTCACCTGACAGCCGTCAGAATGATCATCAGCAAAAAAAGTCTACAAAAAATAAATGCTGAAGGGGTTTTAGAGAACTGCGTACCGTTTGGTTGCTGGTGGGATGCAACCTGGTAACAGCCAGTAGTGAGAACAGAATGGAGGTGCGTTTAAGGGTAAAAATGGAGCTACCATGTGATCTGGTAGGCCCACTCATGGGCCTATCACCTGAGTAGACCAGAATCAAAAACACACAGGCTGGCAATCCTGCACTGCAGCAAGGTGTACCATAGCCAAACCTGGAAGAAACCAAAATGTGCATCAACAGAAAAATGCACCAAGAACAAGTCGTCCGTGTACACAATGGAATGTTAGCCATGAAAAAGCATGGAACAGTGCCGTTGGCACCACCATAGAAGGACCGAGAGATAATCACCACACTGGAAGTAAGAAAGAAACCGAAAGACAGACATCCTATGACATCACTTATAGGTGTTACCTAGGAATTGATACCCATGAAATAATTTCCAAGAGAAGGACATGCATAGATTCAGAAAACCAAATTATGTTTAACCAAATGGAAAGGTGTAAGGAATGTATGAATTAGGATATGGGGGTTAACAGACATATACTAATACATATGAAATATATTATCACAAAATACCTAAGGAATACGAACAGAGGTCTACTCAACACTCTATAATAACATACACGGGAATGGATCCAAAGAGGAATAGACAGATACATTGATAGGATGAACCAGAAACTGTACACCTAGGAGAATCTACATTTTGATCAAATTTGCTCTGATAATTAATAAAAATTAAATTTAAATAACAAAGAACAATTTAGGAGATATAAGCTCTTGGGGGTTTGCGCTGGCACATTCCACTCTGATTCGCAGCTTACTAACACGATTGCCGGGAAACCTCTCTTGCCCAAAAACCCAGAGTTGGAAAGGTAGAAATGCTGCCGCCTTGTGGCCGTTTCCCACAAGAGCAGCTTTGAACCCACAGCTAATGGTCATTTAACATTCACAAGGATTCAGGGCTGTAAAGGACACGTGCCCTAAAAAATTGTGTGGAGGTAGGGAATGGCCAAAAAATCCAAGAGTGTTAAATTTTTCAAGGAGATTGGATGGAGGGGTAAGTTTTATTCACTCATTTTCAAAAAAGAGGAAAATGGATAAAAGCTCAACATCAGTAATTAGTAGACTCATGCAAATCTAACCTCCAAAATGATTCCAACTCACACATGTCAACTACCATCAGCTGGAAGTCTACAAACATTAAATGCTGAAGGTGTTTTGGAGAACTGTGTACCCTCTAGCTGCTGGTGAGATGTAAAGTGGTGACAGCCCATAATAAGAATAGAAAGGAGCTGCGTTTCAAAGTAAAAATTGAACCACCATTCCGTTCAGCAGGCCCACCGCTGAGACTCTCACCTGACAAGTCCAGAGTCGAGAAGGCACAGGCTTCAACAGCTGCACTGCAGGAATTTTCACAATAGCCAAGACACGGAAGCAACCAAAACGTCCATCACGATATCAGTTGAAAAAGAAGAAGTGGTCCATGTACACAATGGAATATTAGCCATGGAAAACAATGAAACACTGCTCTTTCAGGCACCATAGTTGAGCCTAGAGATAATCACAGAACATGAGGTAAGTCGGAAAGCAAAAGACATATCCTATGATATCACTTACAGATGTTCTCTAAAAACTGACACAAATGAACATATTTGCACAGAGAAAGACACTCACACACTTAGAAAACAAACTATGCTTATCTAAAAGGAAAGGTGGGGGGAATGGAAAAATTAAGATTAGGGTTACCATACGTTTACAAATACCTATTAAATACACATAACAAAAAGACCGACCATATAGCAAGGGAGGTCTATGGAACACTCTGCAATAATTTACATGGGAAGTGGATCTGTGCATGAATATATATATATATGTTATGCACAAATGAACCAGATTGTGTACACCTAGGACAAACAATATTCTAATCATTACCCCTATTAAAAAAAAACTAAAACAACAAACAAGAAATAATGTAACATAAACTTATGGGGGTTTCTCCTGGCACATTCCATTTTAATTTACAACCTAGGAACAGGGATTCCAGAACGGCTCTGCTGCCCTAGTAACCAGATTTGGGAATGGAGAAATGCTGACGCCTAGTGGCTGTTTACCACAACAGCAGCTTTCAACCCAGTGCTAATGGTCACTAAATATTCACACTGATTACAGGCCTGTGAATGACACCTGCCCTCAAAAACAATCCTGGGAGCGAATATTGACCAAAAAATTCAATTTTGAGGGCAACCTTTCAAGAAGACAATTTCAAGAGGTTAATTGTATTCTACGTTTTTTATATTTGCTCGTTAACAGAAATTTTAAAAGGTGTGGAAAATGAACCTTAGAAAGAATTAAGGACATGCAAATCCAAATTACAAAAATCCTATCAGTTCACAACAGTCAGAATGACCATCAGCAAAAATTCTGCAAACAATAAATGCTGAAGGGGTTGTGGAGAAATGCCTAGGCTTGGTTCAACGTGGGACATGGTAAGAGCCAGTAAGGAAAACACAAAGGAGGTGCATTGAAAAGGTAAATACTGAGCTACTATTCAATCAAGCATACCCACTGCTGGGCCTATCGCCTGAGAGGATGAGAATCAAAAAGACACAGGCTGGACTTCACTGGTGGCGCAGTGGTTGAGAGTCCGCCGCCGAAGCACGGGACACGGGTTTATGCCCCGGTTCGGGAAAATCACACATGCCGCGGAGCGGCTGGTCCCGTGAGCTATGGCTGCTGGGCCTGTGCATCCAGAGCCTGTGCTCTGCAATCGGAGTGGCCATGGCAGTGAGTGGCCTACGTACTGCAAAACAAGAAAAAAACAGCCTGGCAATCCTGCACTCCAGCAATATTTATCATAGCCAAAACTTGCAAGCTACGAAAATGTCCATTAACAGAGGAATGCACAAAGAAGAAGTGGTCCATGTACACAATGGAATATGACTCCAATAAAAAAATATGAACTTAATCTAGAAAACAAACAAAAGTAAAAAAACATCAGCTTTTGGGGGTTTATCCAGGCACATTCCACTCTAATTTATAACCGAGAAATACCACTGCAAGGTAGTCTGTTTCCCTAGTTAAAAGCTTGTGAAAAGCAGAAATGCTGCCACCCTCTGGCCGTGACCTGCAACAGCAGCTTTAAAACCTGTGCTAAGGGTCACTTCATATGCACCAGTACTGGAGGGCTGTAAATGAAACCTGCCCTCAGAATGTCATTAGGGAGGTAATGGCAAAAATATTTCTAAATGTCACACATACTTCACGAAAACAATTGGAAGAGGTAAGCTCTACTCACAGTTTGAAGAAAAAAAGGACATGCCAGAAAGCTCAATTTCAATGGATTATGAGACGCATGCAAATCCAACCACAAATATATAGCAGTTCACTCTTCTCAGAATAAACTTCAGCAAAAAAAAAACTACAAACAATAAATGCTGAAGGTGTTGTGCAGAAGTGTGTACCCTCAACTTTAAGTGGGATGTGACCTGGCAAGAGCCACTAACGAGAACAGAATGGAGGTGCCTTTACTAGGTAAATAATTTTCTACCATATGATCCAGCAGGCCCACTCCTGGGCCTATAACCTAAGAAGACAGAATTAGAAAGACACAGGGAGGTGAATGTGCATTGCCGCAGCATTACAATTGCCAAGTCATGGAAGCAACCAAAAAGTCCATCAACAGATGAGTGGACAAAGAAAACTGGTACATGTACAGACGGAGTATTGGCTAAGGAAAAAAGGACATGATGTCATTTGCAGCACTCTAGATGAGTCTAGAGGTAATCACACAACTTGTAGTATGTCAGAAAGAGAAAGACACATATCGTATGGTATCACTTTTAGGTATTACCTATGAATGGATACCAGTGAAGATATTTCCACAGAGAAGGGCAACCACTGATTCATTCAACAAACTTATGGTTCACCAATGGAAATTTGTGAGGATTGGATACATTAGGATATTGGGGTTAACAGACATATACAAACACACGTGAAATATATCATCACCAAAGACCGACGGAATACCAAGAGAAGACTACTCAACATTCTGTCATAACGTACAGGGGAAAAGGATTCCAGGAAGAATAGACATATGTTTATGTGTAAAAGAACCACATCTTGCACACCTAGAACAAGCCAAACATTGTCATCAAACTTGCTGTGATAAAAATAAAAATTAAATTAAATAAACAAACAAGAAATAGTGAAACATATATTTAAGGAGCTTTTCCCTGGCACACTCCATTCTAAATTACAACCTAGAACACAACTTCCATTGAGGCTCTGTTGCCCTAGTAACCAGATTTGGTAAAGTAGAACAGCTGCCACCTTGTGGGCGTTTCACACAACAGCAGCTTTAATCCCAGCATTAATGGTCAGTTGATATTCAAAATAATTGCAGGCCTGTAAATCACACCTGCACTGAAAACAAATCCTGGGGTCGTATATCGACCAAAAAATTCAAAGGCATCCATATTTCAAACCGACAGTTTCAAGAGGCATAATATATGCACATCTGTCTTCTGTTTCTTTTTCTTTCTTTCTTTTTTGTTAAAAAAAAACGGGAATGGAAAAAGGCTGAACATCAGGAATCAATAAAGCCATGCAAATCCAGTGTACACAAACGTTCACCTGACAGCCGTCAGAATGATCATCAGCAAAAAAAGTCTAAAAAAACAAATGCTGAAGGGGTTTTAGAGAACAGCGTACCCTTTAGCTGCTGGTGGGATGCAACCTGGTAACAGCCAGTAGTGAGAACAGAATGGATGTGCGTTTAAGGGTAAAAATGGAGCTACCATGTGATCTGGTAGGCCCACTCATGCGCCTATCACCTGAGTAGACCAGAATCAAAAACACACAGGCTGGCAATCCTGCACTGCAGCAAGATGTACCATAGCCAAACCTGGAAGAAACCAAAATGTGCATCAACAGAAAAACGCACCAAGAAGAAGTCGTCCGTGTACACAATGGAATGTTAGCCATGAAAAAGCATGGAACAGTGCCATTGACACCACCATAGAAGGACCGAGAGATAATCACCACACTAGAAGTAAGAAAGAAACCGAAAGACAGACATCCTATGACATCACTTATAGGTGTTACCTAGGAATTGATACCCATGAAATAATTTCCAAGAGAAGGACACGCATAGATTCAGAAAACCAAATTATGTTTAACCAAATGGAAAGGTGTAAGGAATGTATGAATTAGGATATGGGGGTTAACAGACATATACTAATACATAGGAAATATATAATCACAAAATACCTAAGGAATATGAAGAGAGGTCTACTCAACACTCTATAATAACATACACGGGAATGGATCCAAAGAGGAATAGACAGATACATTGATAGGATGAACCAGAAACTGTACACCTAGGAGACTCTACATTTTGATCAAATTTCCTCTGATAATTAATAAAAATTAAAGTTAAAAAGCAAACAACAATTTAGGAGATATAAGCTCTTGGGGGTTTGCACTGGCACATTGCACTCTAATTCGCAGCTTACTAACACGATGGCCACGAAAGCTCTGTGGCCCAAAATCCTTGAGCTGGAAATGTAGAAATGCTGCCGCCTTGTGGCCGTTTCCCACAAGAGCGGCTTTGAACCCACAGCTAATGGTCACTTAACATTCACAAGGATTCAGGGCTGTAAAGGACACCTGCCCTAAAAAATTGTGCGGAGGTAGGGAACGGCCAAAAAAATTCAAAAGTGTTAAATTTTTCAAGGAGATTGGATGGAGGGGTAAGTTTGACTCACTCATTTTCAAAAAAGAGGAAAATGGATAAAAGCTCCACATCAGTAATTAGTAGACTCATGCAAATCTAACCTCCAAAATGATTCCAACTCACACATGTCAACTACCATCAGCTGGAAGTCTACAAACATTAAATGCTGAAGGTGTTTTAGAGAACTGTGTACCCTCTAGCTGCTGGTGAGATGTAAAGTGGTGACAGCCAATAATGAGAATAGAAAGGAGCTGCGTTTAAAAGTAAAAATTGAGCCACCATTCCGTTCAGCAGGCCCACCGCTGAGACTCTCACCTGACAAGTCCAGAGTCGAGAAGGCACAGGCTTCAACAGCTGCACTGCAGGAATTTTCACAATAGCCAAGACACGGAAGCAACCAAAATGTCCATCACGATATCAGTTGAAAAAGAAGAAGTGGTCCATGTACACAATGGAATATTAGCCATGGAAAACAATGAAACACTGCTCTTTCAGGCACCATAGTTGAGCCTAGCGATAATCACAGAACATGAGGTAAGTCGGAAAGCAAAAGACATATCCTATGATATCACTTACAGGCATTATCTAACAACTGACACAAATGAACATATTTGCACAGAGAAAGACACTCACACACTTAGAAAACAAACTAGGCTTATCTAAAAGGAAAGGTGGGGGGAATGGAAAAATTAACATTAGGATTACCATACGTGTACAAATAACTATTAAATACACATAACAAAAAGACCGACCATATAGAAAGGGAGGTCTATGGAACACTCTGCAATAAATTACATGGGAAGTGGATCTGTGCATGAATATATATATATATATATATATATATATATATATATATATATATATATGATATGCACAAATGAACCAGATTGTGTACACCTAGGACAAACAATATTCTAATCATTACCCCTATTAAAAAAACTAAAACAACAAACAAGAAATAATGTAACATAAACTTATGGGGGTTTCTCCTGGCACATTCCATTTTAATTTTCAACCTAGGAAAAGGTATTCCAGAACAGCTCTGCTGCCCTAGTAACGAGATTTGTGAATGGAGAACTGCTGCCGCCTAGTGGCCGTTTACCACAAGAGCAGCTTTCAACCCAGTGCTAATGGTCACTAAATATTCACACTCATTACAGGCCTGTGAATGACACCTGCCCTCAAAAACAATCCTGGGAGCGAATATTGACCAAAAAATTCAATTTTGAGGGCAACCTTTCAAGAAGACAATTTCAAGAGGTTAATTGTATTCTACGTTTTTTTCATTTGTTCGTTAACAGAAATTTAAAAAGGTTTGGAAAAATGAACCTTAGAAAGAATTAAAGACATGCAAATCCAAATTACAAACATCCTACCAGCTCACAACAGTCAGAATGACCATCAGCAAAAATTCTGCAAACAATAAATGCTGAAGGGGTTTGGAGAAATGCCTCGGCTTGGTTCAACGTGGGACATGGTAAGAGCCAGTAAGGAAAACACAAAGGAGGTGCATTGAAAAGGTAAATACTGAGCTGCCATTCAATCAAGCATACCCACTGCTGGGCTTATCGCCTGAGAGGATGAAAATCAAAAAGACACAGGCTGGACTTCACTGGTGGCGCAGTTGTTGAGAGTCTGCCGCCGAAGCAGGGGACACGGGTTTACGCCCCGGTTCGGGAAAATCACACATGCCGCGGAGCGGCTGGTCCCGTGACCTATGACTGCTGGGCCTGTGCGTCCAGAGCCTGTGCCCTGCAACTGGTGTGGCCATGGCAGTGAGTGGCCTACGTACTGCAAAACAAGAAAAAAACATCCTGGCAATCCTGCACTCCAGCAATATTTATCATAGCCAACACTTGGAAGCTACGAAAATGTCCATCAACAGAGGAATGCACAAAGAAGAAGTGGTCCATGTACACAATGGAATATGACTCCAATAAAAAAATATAAACTCAATCTAGAAAACAAACAAAAGTAAAGAAACATCAGCTTTTGGGGGTTGATCCAGGCACATTCCACTTTAATTTAATACCGAGAAATACCACTGCAAGGTAGTCTGTTTCCCTAGTTAAAAGCTTGTGAAAAGCAGAAATGCTGCCACCCTCTGGCCGTGACCTGCAACAGCAACTTTAAAAACTGTGCTAAGGGTCACTTCATATGCACCAGTACTGGAGGGCTGTAAATGAAACCTGCCCTCAGAATGTCATTAGGGAGGTAATGGCCAAAATATTTCTAAATGTCACACATACTTCACGAAAACAATTGGAAGAGGTAAGCTCTACTCACAGTTTGAAGAAAAAAAGGACATGCCAGAAAGCTCAATTTCCATGGATTATGAGACGCATGCAAATCCAACCACAAATATATAGCAGTTCACTCTTCTCAGAATAAACTTCAGCAAAAAAAAAAAAACTACAAACAATAAATGCTGAAGGTGTTGTGCAGAAGTGTGTACCCTCAACTTTAAGTGGGATGTGACCTGGCAAGAGCCACTAACGAGAACAGAATGGAGGTGCCTTTACTAGGTAAATAATTTTCTACCATATGATCCAGCAGGCCCACTCCTGGGCCTATAACCTAAGAAGACAGAATTAGAAAGACACAGGGAGGTGAATGTGCATTGCCACAGCATTACAATTGCCAAGTCATGGAAGCAACCAAAAAGTCCATCAACAGATGAGTGGACAAAGAAAACTGGTACATGTACAGACGGAGTATTGGCTAAGGAAAAAAGGACATGATGTCATTTGCAGCACTCTAGATGAGTCTAGAGGTAATCACACAACTTGTAGTATGTCAGAAAGAGAAAGACACATATCGTATGGTATCACTTTTAGGTATTACCTATGAATGGATACCAGTGAAGATATTTCCACAGAGAAGGGCAACCACTGATTCATTCAACAAACTTATGGTTCACCAATGGAAATTTGTGAGGATTGGATACATTAGGATATTGGGGTTAACAGACATATACAAACACACGTGAAATATCTCATCACCAAAGACCGACGGAATACCAAGAGAAGACTACTCAACATTCTGTCATAACGTACAGGGGAAAAGGATTCCAGGAAGAATAGACATATGTTTATGTGTAAAAGAACCACATCTTGCACACCTAGAACAAGCCAAATATTGTAATCAAACTTGCTGTGATAAAAATAAAAATTAAATTAAATAAACGAACAAGAAATAGTGAAACATATACTTAAGGAGCTTTTCCCTGGCACACTCCATTCTAAATTACAACCTAGAACACAACTTCCATTGAGGCTCTGTTGCCCTAGTAACCAGATTTGGTAAAGTAGAACAGCTGCCACCTTGTGGGCGTTTCACACAACAGCAGCTTTAATCCCAGCATTAATGGTCAGTTGATATTCAAAATCATTGCAGGCCTGTAAATCACACCTGCACTGAAAACAAATCCTGGGGTCGTATATCGACCAAAAAATTCAAAGGCATCCATATTTCAAACCGACAGTTTCAAGAGGCATAATATATGCACATCTGTCTTCTGTTTCTTTGTCTTTGTTTCTTTTTTGTTAAAAAAAACAGGAATGGAAAAAGGCTGAACATCAGGAATCAATAAAGCCATGCAAATCCAGTGTACACAAACGTTCACCTGACAGCCGTCAGAATGATCATCAGCAAAAAAAGTCTAAAACAACAAATGCTGAAAGGGTTTTAGAGAACAGCGTACCCTTTAGCTGCTGGTGGGATGCAACCTGGTAACAGCTAGTAGTGAGAACAGAATGGATGTGCGTTTAAGGGTAAAAATGGAGCTACCATGTGATCTGGTAGGCCCACTCATGCGCCTATCACCTGAGTAGACCAGAATCAAAAACACACAGGCTGGCAATCCTGCACTGCAGCAAGATGTACCATAGCCAAACCTGGAAGAAACCAAAATGTGCATCAACAGAAAAATGCACCAAGAAGAAGTCGTCCGTGTACACAATGGAATGTTAGCCATGAAAAAGCATGGAACAGTGCCATTGGCACCACCATAGAAGGACCGAGAGATAATCACCACACTAGAAGTAAGAAAGAAACCGAAAGACAGACATCCTATGACATCACTTATAGGTGTTACCTAGGAATTGATACCCATGAAATAATTTCCAAGAGAAGGACACGCATAGATTCAGAAAACCAAATTATGTTTAACTAAATGGAAAGGTGTAAGGAATGTATGAAATAGGATATGGGGGTTAACAGACATATACTAATACATAGGAAATATATAATCACAAAATACCTATGGAACACGAAGAGAGGTCTACTCAACACTCTTTAATAACATACACAGGGAAAGGATCCAAACAGATACATTGATAGGATGAACCAGAAACTATGCAACTAGGAGAATCTACATTTTGATCAAATTTGCTCTGATAATTAATAAAAATTAAATTTAAATAACAAACAACAATTTAGGAGATATAAACTCTTGGGGGTTTTTGCTGGCACATTCCACTCTAATTCGCAGCTTACTAACACGATTGACGGGAAACATCTGTTGCCCAAAAACCCAGAGTTGGAAATGTAGAAATGCTGCCGCCTTGTGGCCGTTTCCCACAAGAGCAGCTTTAAACCCACAGCTAATGGTCACTTAACATTCACAAGGATTCAGGGCTGTAAAGGACACCTGCCCTAAAAAATTGTGCGGAGTTAGGGAATGGCCAAAAAATTTCAAATCTCTGAAATTTTTCAAGGAGATTGTATGGAGGGGTAAGTTTTACTCACTCACTTTCAAAAAAGAGGAAAATGGATAAAAGCTCAACATCAGTAATTATTACACTCATGCAAATCTAACCTCCGAAAAGGTTTCAACTCACACATGTCAACTACCATCAACTAAAAGTCTACAAACATTACATGCTGAAAGGGATTTAGAGAACTGTGTACCCTGTAGCTGCTGGTGAGATGTAAAGTGGTGACAGCCAATAATGAGAATAGAAAGGAGCTGCGTTTAAAAGTAAAAATTGAGCCATCCTTCCGTTCAGCAGGCCCACCGCTGAGACTCTCACCTGACAAGTCCAGAGTCGAGAAGGCACAGGCTTCAACAGCTGCACTGCAGGAATTTTCACAATAGCCAAGACACGGAAGCAACCAAAATGTCCATCACGATATCAGTTGAAAAAGAAGAAGTGGTCCATGTACACAATGGAATATTAGCCATGGAAAACAATGAAACACTGCTCTTTCAGGCACCATAGTTGAGCCTAGACATAATCACAGAACATGAGGTAAGTCGGAAAGCAAAAGACATATCCTATGATATCACTTACAGGCGTTATCTAACAACGGACACAAATGAACATATTTGCACAGAGAATGACACTCAAACACTTAGAAAACAAACTATGCTTATCTAAAAGGAAAGGTGGGGGTAATGGAAAAATTAAGATTAGGGTTACCATACGTGTACAAATACCTATTAAATACACATAAAAAAGACCGACCATATAGCAAGGGAGGTCTATGGAACACTCTGCAATAATTTACATGGGAAGTGGATCTGTGCATGAATATATATATATATATATATATATATATATATATATATATATATATATATATATATATATACGTTATGCACAAATGAAGCAGATTGTGTACACCTAGGACAAACAATATTCTAATCATTACCCCTATTAAAAAAACTAAAACAACAAGAAATAATGTAACATAAACTTATGGGGGTTTCTCCTGGCACATTCCATTTTAATTTTCAACCTAGGAAAAGGTATTCCAGAACAGCTCTGCTGCCCTAGTAACGAGATTTGTGAATGGAGAACTGCTGCCGCCTAGTGGCCGTTTACCACAAGAGCAGCTTTCAACCCAGTGCTAATGGTCACTAAATATTCACACTCATTACAGGCCTGTGAATGACACCTGCCCTCAAAAACAATCCTGGGAGCGAATATTGACCAAAAAATTCAATTTTGAGGGCAACCTTTCAAGAAGACAATTTCAAGAGGTTAATTGTATTCTACGTTTTTTTCATTTGTTCGTTAACAGAAATTTAAAAAGGTTTGGAAAAATGAACCTTAGAAAGAATTAAAGACATGCAAATCCAAATTACAAACATCCTACCAGCTCACAACAGTCAGAATGACCATCAGCAAAAATTCTGCAAACAATAAATGCTGAAGGGGTTTGGAGAAATGCCTCGGCTTGGTTCAACGTGGGACATGGTAAGAGCCAGTAAGGAAAACACAAAGGAGGTGCATTGAAAAGGTAAATACTGAGCTGCCATTCAATCAAGCATACCCACTGCTGGGCTTATCGCCTGAGAGGATGAAAATCAAAAAGACACAGGCTGGACTTCACTGGTGGCGCAGTTGTTGAGAGTCTGCCGCCGAAGCAGGGGACACGGGTTTACGCCCCGGTTCGGGAAAATCACACATGCCGCGGAGCGGCTGGTCCCGTGACCTATGACTGCTGGGCCTGTGCGTCCAGAGCCTGTGCCCTGCAACTGGTGTGGCCATGGCAGTGAGTGGCCTACGTACTGCAAAACAAGAAAAAAACATCCTGGCAATCCTGCACTCCAGCAATATTTATCATAGCCAACACTTGGAAGCTACGAAAATGTCCATCAACAGAGGAATGCACAAAGAAGAAGTGGTCCATGTACACAATGGAATATGACTCCAATAAAAAAAATATAAACTCAATCTAGAAAACAAACAAAAGTAAAGAAACATCAGCTTTTGGGGGTTGATCCAGGCACATTCCACTTTAATTTAATACCGAGAAATACCACTGCAAGGTAGTCTGTTTCCCTAGTTAAAAGCTTGTGAAAAGCAGAAATGCTGCCACCCTCTGGCCGTGACCTGCAACAGCAGCTTTAAAAACTGTGCTAAGGGTCACTTCATATGCACCAGTACTGGAGGGCTGTAAATGAAACCTGCCCTCAGAATGTCATTAGGGAGGTAATGGCAAAAATATTTCTAAATGTCACACATACTTCACGAAAACAATTGGAAGAGGTAAGCTCTACTCACAGTTTGAAGAAAAAAAGGACATGCCAGAAAGCTCAATTTCAATGGATTATGAGACGCATGCAAATCCAACCACAAATATATAGCAGTTCACTCTTCTCAGAATAAACTTCAGCAAAAAAAAAAAAAACTACAAACAATAAATGCTGAAGGTGTTGTGCAGAAGTGTGTACCCTCAACTTTAAGTGGGATGTGACCTGGCAAGAGCCACTAACGAGAACAGAATGGAGGTGCCTTTACTAGGTAAATAATTTTCTACCATATGATCCAGCAGGCCCACTCCTGGGCCTATAACCTAAGAAGACAGAATTAGAAAGACACAGGGAGGTGAATGTGCATTGCCGCAGCATTACAATTGCCAAGTCATGGAAGCAACCAAAAAGTCCATCAACAGATGAGTGGACAAAGAAAACTGGTACATGTACAGACAGAGTATTGGCTAAGGAAAAAAGGACATGATGTCATTTGCAGCACTCTAGATGAGTCTAGAGGTAATCACACAACTTGTAGTATGTCAGAAAGAGAAAGACACATATCGTATGGTATCACTTTTAGGTATTACCTATGAATGGATACCAGTGAAGATATTTCCACAGAGAAGGGCAACCACTGATTCATTCAACAAACTTATGGTTCACCAATGGAAATTTGTGAGGATTGGATACATTAGGATATTGGGGTTAACAGACATATACAAACACACGTGAAATATATCATCACCAAAGACCGACGGAATACCAAGAGAAGACTACTCAACATTCTGTCATAACGTACAGGGGAAAAGGATTCCAGGAAGAATAGACATATGTTTATGTGTAAAAGAACCACATCTTGCACACCTAGAACAAGCCAAACATTGTCATCAAACTTGCTGTGATAAAAATAAAAATTAAATTAAATAAACGAACAAGAAATTGTGAAACATATACTTAAGGAGCTTTTCCCTGGCACACTCCATTCTAAATTACAACCTAGAACACAACTTCCATTGAGGCTCTGTTGCCCTAGTAACCAGATTTGGTAAAGTAGAACAGCTGCCACCTTGTGGGCGTTTCACACAACAGCAGCTTTAATCCCAGCATTAATGGTCAGTTGATATTCAAAATAATTGCAGGCCTGTAAATCACACCTGCACTGAAAACAAATCCTGGGGTCGTATATCGACCAAAAAATTCAAAGGCATCCATATTTCAAACCGACAGTTTCAAGAGGCATAATATATGCACATCTGTCTTCTGTTTCTTTTTCTTTCTTTCTTTTTTGTTAAAAAAAAACGGGAATGGAAAAAGGCTGAACATCAGGAATCAATAAAGCCATGCAAATCCAGTGTACACAAACGTTCACCTGACAGCCGTCAGAATGATCATCAGCAAAAAAAGTCTAAAAAAACAAATGCTGAAGGGGTTTTAGAGAACAGCGTACCCTTTAGCTGCTGGTGGGATGCAACCTGGTAACAGCCAGTAGTGAGAACAGAATGGATGTGTGTTTAAGGGTAAAAATGGAGCTACCATGTGATCTGGTAGGCCCACTCATGCGCCTATCACCTGAGTAGACCAGAATCAAAAACACACAGGCTGGCAATCCTGCACTGCAGCAAGATGTACCATAGCCAAACCTGGAAGAAACCAAAATGTGCATCAACAGAAAAATGCACCAAGAAGAAGTCGTCCGTGTACACAATGGAATGTTAGCCATGAAAAAGCATGGAACAGTGCCATTGACACCACCATAGAAGGACCGAGAGATAATCACCACACTAGAAGTAAGAAAGAAACCGAAAGACAGACATCCTATGACATCACTTATAGGTGTTACCTAGGAATTGATACCCATGAAATAATTTCCAAGAGAAGGACACGCATAGATTCAGAAAACCAAATTATGTTTAACCAAATGGAAAGGTGTAAGGAATGTATGAATTAGGATATGGGGGTTAACAGACATATACTAATACATAGGAAATATATAATCACAAAATACCTAAGGAATATGAAGAGAGGTCTACTCAACACTCTATAATAACATACACGGGAATGGATCCAAAGAGGAATAGACAGATACATTGATAGGATGAACCAGAAACTGTACACCTAGGAGACTCTACATTTTGATCAAATTTCCTCTGATAATTAATAAAAATTAAAGTTAAAAAGCAAACAACAATTTAGGAGATATAAGCTCTTGGGGGTTTGCACTGGCACATTGCACTCTAATTCGCAGCTTACTAACACGATGGCCACGAAAGCTCTGTGGCCCAAAATCCTTGAGCTGGAAATGTAGAAATGCTGCCGCCTTGTGGCCGTTTCCCACAAGAGCGGCTTTGAACCCACAGCTAATGGTCACTTAACATTCACAAGGATTCAGGGCTGTAAAGGACACCTGCCCTAAAAAATTGTGCGGAGGTAGGGAACGGCCAAAAAAATTCAAAAGTGTTAAATTTTTCAAGGAGATTGGATGGAGGGGTAAGTTTTACTCACTCATTTTCAAAAAAGAGGAAAATGGATAAAAGCTCAACATCAGTAATTAGTAGACTCATGCAAATCTAACCTCCAAAATGATTCCAACTCACACATGTCAACTACCATCAGCTGGAAGTCTACAAACATTAAATGCTGAAGGTGTTTTAGAGAACTGTGTACCCTCTAGCTGCTGGTGAGATGTAAAGTGGTGACAGCCAATAATGAGAATAGAAAGGAGCTGCGTTTAAAAGTAAAAATTGAGCCACCATTCCGTTCAGCAGGCCCACCACTGAGACTCTCACCTGACAAGTCCAGAGTCGAGAAGGCACAGGCTTCAACAGCTGCACTGCAGGAATTTTCACAATAGCCAAGACACGGAAGCAACCAAAATGTCCATCACGATATCAGTTGAAAAAGAAGAAGTGGTCCATGTACACAATGGAATATTAGCCATGGAAAACAATGAAACACTGCTCTTTCAGACACCATAGTTGAGCCTAGAGATAATCACAGAACATGAGGTAAGTCGGAAAGCAAAAGACATATCCTATGATATCACTTACAGGCATTATCTAACAACTGACACAAATGAACATATTTGCACAGAGAAAGACACTCACACACTTAGAAAACAAACTAGGCTTATCTAAAAGGAAAGGTGGGGGGAATGGAAAAATTAACATTAGGATTACCATACGTGTACAAATAACTATTAAATACACATAACAAAAAGACCGACCATATAGAAAGGGAGGTCTATGGAACACTCTGCAATAAATTACATGGGAAGTGGATCTGTGCATGAATATATATATATATATATATATATATATATATATATATGATATGCACAAATGAACCAGATTGTGTACACCTAGGACAAACAATATTCTAATCATTACCCCTATTAAAAAAACTAAAACAACAAACACGAAATAATGTAACATAAACTTATGGGGGTTTCTCCTGGCACATTCCATTTTAATTTTCAACCTAGGAAAAGGTATTCCAGAACAGCTCTGCTGCCCTAGTAACGAGATTTGTGAATGGAGAACTGCTGCCGCCTAGTGGCCGTTTACCACAAGAGCAGCTTTCAACCCAGTGCTAATGGTCACTAAATATTCACACTCATTACAGGCCTGTGAATGACACCTGCCCTCAAAAACAATCCTGGGAGCGAATATTGACCAAAAAATTCAATTTTGAGGGCAACCTTTCAAGAAGACAATTTCAAGAGGTTAATTGTATTCTACGTTTTTTTCATTTGTTCGTTAACAGAAATTTAAAAAGGTTTGGAAAAATGAACCTTAGAAAGAATTAAATACATGCAAATCCAAATTACAAACATCCTACCAGCTCACAACAGTCAGAATGACCATCAGCAAACATTCTGCAAACAATAAATGCTGAAGGGGTTTGGAGAAATGCCTCGGCTTGGTTCAACGTGGGACATGGTAAGAGCCAGTAAGGAAAACACAAAGGAGGTGCATTGAAAAGGTAAATACTGAGCTGCCATTCAATCAAGCATACCCACTGCTGGGCTTATCGCCTGAGAGGATGAAAATCAAAAAGACACAGGCTGGACTTCACTGGTGGCGCAGTTGTTGAGAGTCTGCCGCCGAAGCAGGGGACACGGGTTTACGCCCCGGTTCGGGAAAATCACACATGCCGCGGAGCGGCTGGTCCCGTGAGTTATGACTGCTGGGCCTGTGCGTCCAGAGCCTGTGCCCTGCAACTGGTGTGGCCATGGCAGTGAGTGGCCTACGTACTGCAAAACAAGAAAAAAACATCCTGGCAATCCTGCACTCCAGCAATATTTATCATAGCCAACACTTGGAAGCTACGAAAATGTCCATCAACAGAGGAATGCACAAAGAAGAAGTGGTCCATGTACACAATGGAATATGACTCCAATAAAAATATATAAACTCAATCTAGAAAACAAACAAAAGTAAAGAAACATCAGCTTTTGGGGGTTGATCCAGGCACATTCCACTTTAATTTAATACCGAGAAATACCACTGCAAGGTAGTCTGTTTCCCTAGTTAAAAGCTTGTGAAAAGCAGAAATGCTGCCACCCTCTGGCCGTGACCTGCAACAGCAGCTTTAAAAACTGTGCTAAGGGTCACTTCATATGCACCAGTACTGGAGGGCTGTAAATGAAACCTGCCCTCAGAATGTCATTAGGGAGGTAATGGCCAAAATATTTCTAAATGTCACACATACTTCACGAAAACAATTGGAAGAGGTAAGCTCTACTCACAGTTTGAAGAAAAAAAGGACATGCCAGAAAGCTCAATTTCAATGGATTATGAGACGCATGCAAATCCAACCACAAATATATAGCAGTTCACTCTTCTCAGAATAAACTTCAGCAAAAAAAAAAAAACTACAAACAATAAATGCTGAAGGTGTTGTGCAGAAGTGTGTACCCTCAACTTTAAGTGGGATGTGACCTGGCAAGAGCCACTAACGAGAACAGAATGGAGGTGCCTTTACTAGGTAAATAATTTTCTACCATATGATCCAGCAGGCCCACTCCTGGGCCTATAACCTAAGAAGACAGAATTAGAAAGACACAGGGAGGTGAATGTGCATTGCCGCAGCATTACAATTGCCAAGTCATGGAAGCAACCAAAAAGTCCATCAACAGATGAGTGGACAAAGAAAACTGGTACATGTACAGACGGAGTATTGGCTAAGGA
This sequence comes from Mesoplodon densirostris, assembly GCF_025265405.1. Lineage (NCBI taxonomy): Eukaryota > Metazoa > Chordata > Mammalia > Artiodactyla > Ziphiidae > Mesoplodon > Mesoplodon densirostris. The sequence goes on along the minus strand of NC_082681.1, from coordinate 424,294 downwards.
AAAAAGGACATGATGTCATTTGCAGCACTCTAGATGAGTCTAGAGGTAATCACACAACTTGTAGTATGTCAGAAAGAGAAAGACACATATCGTATGGTATCACTTTTAGGTATTACCTATGAATGGATACCAGTGAAGGTATTTCCACAGAGAAGGGCAACCACTGATTCATTCAACAAACTTATGGTTCACCAATGGAAATTTGTGAGGATTGGATACATTAGGATATTGGGGTTAACAGACATATACAAACACACGTGAAATATATCATCACCAAAGACCGACGGAATACCAAGAGAAGACTACTCAACATTCTGTCATAACGTACAGGGGAAAAGGATTCCAGGAAGAATAGACATATGTTTATGTGTAAAAGAACCACATCTTGCACACCTAGAACAAGCCAAACATTGTAATCAAACTTGCTGTGATAAAAATAAAAATTAAATTAAATAAACGAACAAGAAATAGTGAGACATATACTTAAGGAGCTTTTCCCTGGCACACTCCATTCTAAATTACAACCTAGAACACAACTTCCATTGAGGCTCTGTTGCCCTAGTAACCAGATTTGGTAAAGTAGAACAGCTGCCACCTTGTGGGCGTTTCACACAACAGCAGCTTTAATCCCAGCATTAATGGTCAGTTGATATTCAAAATAATTGCAGGCCTGTAAATCACACCTGCACTGAAAACAAATCCTGGGGTCGTATATCGACCAAAAAATTCAAAGGCATCCATATTTCAAACCGACAGTTTCAAGAGGCATAATATATGCACATCTGTCTTCTGTTTCTTTGTCTTTGTTTCTTTTTTGTTAAAAAAAACGGGAATGGAAAAAGGCTGAACATCAGGAATCAATAAAGCCATGCAAATCCAGTGTACACAAACGTTCACCTGACAGCCGTCAGAATGATCATCAGCAAAAAAAGTCTAAAAAAACAAATGCTGAAGGGGTTTTAGAGAACAGCGTACCCTTTAGCTGCTGGTGGGATGCAACCTGGTAACAGCCAGTAGTGAGAACAGAATGGATGTGCGTTTAAGGGTAAAAATGGAGCTACCATGTGATCTGGTAGGCCCACTCATGCGCCTATCACCTGAGTAGACCAGAATCAAAAACACACAGGCTGGCAATCCTGCACTGCAGCAAGATGTACCATAGCCAAACCTGGAAGAAACCAAAATGTGCATCAACAGAAAAATGCACCAAGAAGAAGTCGTCCGTGTACACAATGGAATGTTAGCCATGAAAAAGCATGGAACAGTGCCATTGGCACCACCATAGAAGGACCGAGAGATAATCACCACACTAGAAGTAAGAAAGAAACCGAAAGACAGACATCCTATGACATCACTTATAGGTGTTACCTAGGAATTGATACCCATGAAATAATTTCCAAGAGAAGGACACGCATAGATTCAGAAAACCAAATTATGTTTAACTAAATGGAAAGGTGTAAGGAATGTATGAAATAGGATATGGGGGTTAACAGACATATACTAATACATAGGAAATATATAATCACAAAATACCTATGGAACACGAAGAGAGGTCTACTCAACACTCTTTAATAACATACACAGGGAAAGGATCCAAACAGATACATTGATAGGAGGAACCAGAAACTATGCAACTAGGAGAATCTACATTTTGATCAAATTTGCTCTGATAATTAATAAAAATTAAATTTAAATAACAAACAACAATTTAGGAGATATAAACTCTTGGGGGTTTTTGCTGGCACATTCCACTCTAATTCGCAGCTTACTAACACGATTGACGGGAAACATCTGTTGCCCAAAAACCCAGAGTTGGAAATGTAGAAATGCTGCCGCCTTGTGGCCGTTTCCCACAAGAGCGGCTTTAAACCCACAGCTAATGGTCACTTAACATTCACAAGGATTCAGGGCTGTAAAGGACACCTGCCCTAAAAAATTGTGCGGAGTTAGGGAATGGCCAAAAAATTTCAAATCTCTGAAATTTTTCAAGGAGATTGTATGGAGGGGTAAGTTTTACTCACTCACTTTCAAAAAAGAGGAAAATGGATAAAAGCTCAACATCAGTAATTATTACACTCATGCAAATCTAACCTCCGAAAAGGTTTCAACTCACACATGTCAACTACCATCAACTAAAAGTCTACAAACATTACATGCTGAAAGGGATTTAGAGAACTGTGTACCCTGTAGCTGCTGGTGAGATGTAAAGTGGTGACAGCCAATAATGAGAATAGAAAGGAGCTGCGTTTAAAAGTAAAAATTGAGCCATCCTTCCGTTCAGCAGGCCCACCGCTGAGACTCTCACCTGACAAGTCCAGAGTCGAGAAGGCACAGGCTTCAACAGCTGCACTGCAGGAATTTTCACAATAGCCAAGACACGGAAGCAACCAAAATGTCCATCACGATATCAGTTGAAAAAGAAGAAGTGGTCCATGTACACAATGGAATATTAGCCATGGAAAACAATGAAACACTGCTCTTTCAGGCACCATAGTTGAGCCTAGACATAATCACAGAACATGAGGTAAGTCGGAAAGCAAAAGACATATCCTATGATATCACTTACAGGCGTTATCTAACAACGGACACAAATGAACATATTTGCACAGAGAATGACACTCAAACACTTAGAAAACAAACTATGCTTATCTAAAAGGAAAGGTGGGGGTAATGGAAAAATTAAGATTAGGGTTACCATACGTGTACAAATACCTATTAAATACACATAAAAAAGACCGACCATATAGCAAGGGAGGTCTATGGAACACTCTGCAATAATTTACATGGGAAGTGGATCTGTGCATGAATATATATATATATATATATATATATATATATATATATATATATACGTTATGCACAAATGAAGCAGATTGTGTACACCTAGGACAAACAATATTCTAATCATTACCCCTATTAAAAAAACTAAAACAACAAACAAGAAATAATGTAACATAAACTTATGGGGGTTTCTCCTGGCACATTCCATTTTAATTTTCAACCTAGGAAAAGGTATTCCAGAACAGCTCTGCTGCCCTAGTAACGAGATTTGTGAATGGAGAAATGCTGCCGCCTAGTTGCCGTTTACCACAAGAGCAGTTTTCAACCCAGTGCTAATGGTCACTAAATATTCACACTCATTACAGGCCTGTGAATGACACCTGCCCTCAAAAACAATCCTGGGAGCGAATATTGACCAAAAAATTCAATTTTGAGGGCAACCTTTCAAGAAGACAATTTCAAGAGGTTAATTGTATTCTACGTTTTTTTCATTTGTTCGTTAACAGAAATTTAAAAAGGTTTGGAAAAATGAACCTTAGAAAGAATTAAAGACATGCAAATCCAAATTACAAACATCCTACCAGCTCACAACAGTCAGAATGACCATCAGCAAAAATTTTGCAAACAATAAATGCTGAAGGGGTTTGGAGAAATGCCTCGGCTTGGTTCAACGTGGGACATGGTAAGAGCCAGTAAGGAAAACACAAAGGAGGTGCATTGAAAAGGTAAATACTGAGCTGCCATTCAATCAAGCATACCCACTGCTGGGCTTATCGCCTGAGAGGATGAAAATCAAAAAGACACAGGCTGGACTTCACTGGTGGCGCAGTGGTTGAGAGTCTGCCGCCGAAGCAGGGGACACGGGTTTACGCCCCGGTTCGGGAAAATCACACATGCCGCGGAGCGGCTGGTCCCGTGAGCTATGGCTGCTGGGCCAGTGCGTCCAGAGCCTGTGCCCTGCAACTGGTGTGGCCATGGCAGTGAGTGGCCTACGTACTGCAAAACAAGAAATAAACATCCTGGCAATCCTGCACTCCAGCAATATTTATCATAGCCAACACTTGGAAGCTACGAAAATGTCCATCAACAGAGGAATGCACAAAAAAGAAGTGGTCCATGTACACAATGGAATATGACTCCAATAAAAAAATATAAACTCAATCTAGAAAACAAACAAAAGTAAAGAAACATCAGCTTTCGGGGGTTGATCCAGGCACATTCCACTTTAATTTAATACCGAGAAATACCACTGCAAGGTAGTCTGTTTCCCTAGTTAAAAGCTTGTGAAAAGCAGAAATGCTGCCACCCTCTGGCCATGACCTGCAACAGCAGCTTTAAAAACTGTGCTAAGGGTCACTTCATATGCACCAGTACTGGAGGGCTGTAAATGAAACCTGCCCTCAGAATGTCATTAGGGAAGTAATGGCCAAAATATTTCTAAATGTCACACATACTTCACGAAAACAATTGGAAGAGGTAAGCTCTACTCACAGTTTGAAGAAAAAAAGGACATGCCAGAAAGCTCAATTTCAATGGATTATGAGACGCATGCAAATCCAACCACAAATATATAGCAGTTCACTCTTCTCAGAATAAACTTCAGCAAAAAAAAAAACTACAAACAATAAATGCTGAAGGTGTTGTGCAGAAGTGTGTACCCTCAACTTTAAGTGGGATGTGACCGGGTAAGAGCCACTAACGAGAACAGAATGGAGGTGCCTTTACTAGGTAAATAATTTTCTACCATATGATCCAGCAGGCCCACTCCTGGGACTATAACCTAAGAAGACAGAATTAGAAAGACACAGGGAGGTGAATGTGCATTGCCGCAGCATTACAATTGCCAAGTCATGGAAGCAACCAAAAAGTCCATCAACAGATGAGTGGACAAAGAAAACTGGTACATGTACAGACGGAGTATTGGCTAAGGAAAAAAGGACATGATGTCATTTGCAGCACTCTAGACGAGTCTAGAGGTAATCACACAACTTGTAGTATGTCAGAAAGAGAAAGACACATATCGTATGGTATCACTTTTAGGTATTACCTATGAATGGATACCAGTGAAGATATTTCCACAGAGAAGGGGAACCACTGATTCATTCAACAAACTTATGGTTCACCAATGGAAATTTGTGAGGATTGGATACATTAGGATATTGGGGTTAACAGACATATACAAACACAGGTAAAATATATCATCACCAAAGACCTACGGAATACCAAGAGAAGACTACTCCACATTCTGTCATAACGTACATGGGAAAAGGATTCCAGGAAGAATAGACATATGTTTATGTGTAAAAGAACCACATCTTGCACACCTAGAACAAGCCAAACATTGCAATCAAACTTGCTGTGATAAAAATAAAAATTAAATTAAATAAACGAACAAGAAGTAGTGAGACATATACTTAAGGGGCTTTTCCCTGGCACACACCATTCTAAATTACAACCTAGAACACAACTTCCATTGAGGCTCTGTTGCCCTAGTAACCAGATTTGGTAAAGTAGAACAGCTGCCACCTTGTGGGCGTTTCACACAACAGCAGCTTTAATCCCAGCGTTAATGGTCAGTTGATATTCAAAATCATTGCAGGCCTGTAAATCACACCTGCACTGAAAACAAATCCTGGGGTCGTATATCGACCAAAAAATTCAAAGGCATCCATATTTCAAACCGACAGTTTCAAGAGGCATAATTTATGCACATTTGTCTTCTGTTTCTTTTTCTTTCTTTCTTTTTTGTTAAAACAACGGGAATGGAAAAAGGCTGAACATCAGGAATCAATAAAGCCATGCAAATCCAGTGTACACAAACGTTCACCTGACAGCCGTCAGAATGATCATCAGCAAAAAAAGTCTACAAAAAATAAATGCTGAAGGGGTTTTAGAGAACTGCGTACCGTTTGGTTGCTGGTGGGATGCAACCTGGTAACAGCCAGTAGTGAGAACAGAATGGAGGTGCGTTTAAGGGTAAAAATGGAGCTACCATGTGATCTGGTAGGCCCACTCATGGGCCTATCACCTGAGTAGACCAGAAGCAAAAACACACAGGCTGGCAATCCTGCACTGGAGCAAGGTGTACCATAGCCAAACCTGGAAGAAACCAAAATGTGCATCAACAGAAAAATGCACCAAGAAGAAGTCGTCCGTGTACACAATGGAATGTTAGCCATGAAAAAGCATGGAACAGTGCCGTTGGCACCACCATAGAAGGACCGAGAGATCATCACCACACTGGAAGTAAGAAAGAAACCGAAAGACAGACATCCTATGACATCACTTATAGGTGTTACCTAGGAATTGATACCCATGAAATAATTTCCAAGAGAAGGACATGCATAGATTCAGAAAACCAAATTATGTTTAACCAAATGGAAAGGTGTAAGGAATGTATGAATTAGGATATGGGGGTTAACAGACATATACTAATACATATGAAATATATTATCACAAAATACCTAAGGAATACGAACAGAGGTCTACTCAACACTCTATAATAACATACACGGGAATGGATCCAAAGAGGAATAGACAGATACATTGATAGGATGAACCAGAAACTGTACACCTAGGAGAATCTACATTTTGATCAAATTTGCTCTGATAATTAATAAAAATTAAATTTAAATAACAAAGAACAATTTAGGAGATATAAGCTCTTGGGGGTTTGCGCTGGCACATTCCACTCTGATTCGCAGCTTACTAACACGATTGCCGGGAAACCTCTCTTGCCCAAAAACCCAGAGTTGGAAAGGTAGAAATGCTGCCGCCTTGTGGCTGTTTCCCACAAGAGCAGCTTTGAACCCACAGCTAATGGTCATTTAACATTCACAAGTATTCAGGGCTGTAAAGGACACGTGCCCTAAAAAATTGTGCGGAGGTAGGGAATGGCCAAAAAATCCAAGAGTGTTAAATTTTTCAAGGAGATTGGATGGAGGGGTAAGTTTTATTCACTCATTTTCAAAAAAGAGGAAAATGGATAAAAGCTCAACATCAGTAATTAGTAGACTCATGCAAATCTAACCTCCATAATGATTCCAACTCACACATGTCAACTACCATCAGCTGGAAGTCTACAAACATTAAATGCTGAAGGTGTTTTGGAGAACTGTGTACCCTCTAGCTGCTGGTGAGATGTAAAGTGGTGACAGCCCATAATAAGAATAGAAAGGAGCTGCGTTTCAAAGTAAAAATTGAGCCACCATTCCGTTCAGCAGGCCCACCGCTGAGACTCTCACCTGACAAGTCCAGAGTCGAGAAGGCACAGGCTTCAACAGCTGCACTGCAGGAATTTTCACAATAGCCAAGACACGGAAGCAACCAAAATGTCCATCACGATATCAGTTGAAAAAGAAGAAGTGGTCCATGTACACAATGGAATATTAGCCATGGAAAACAATGAAACACTGCTCTTTCAGGCACCATAGTTGAGCCTAGAGATAATCACAGAACATGAGGTAAGTCGGAAAGCAAAAGACATATCCTATGATATCACTTACAGGTGTTCTCTAACAACTGACACAAATGAACATATTTGCACAGAGAAAGACACTCACACACTTAGAAAACAAACTAGGCTTATCTAAAAGGAAAGGTGGGGGGAATGGAAAAATTAAGATTAGGGTTACCATACGTTTACAAATACCTATTAAATACACATAACAAAAAGACCGACCATATAGCAAGGGAGGTCTATGGAACACTCTGCAATAATTTACATGGGAAGTGGATCTGTGCATGAATATATATACATATATGTTATGCACAAATGAACCAGATTGTGTACACCTAGGACAAACAATATTCTAATCATTACCCCTATTAAAAAAAAACTAAAACAACAAACAAGAAATAATGTAACATAAACTTATGGGGGTTTCTCCTGGCACATTCCATTTTAATTTACAACCTAGGAACAGGGATTCCAGAACGGCTCTGCTGCCCTAGTAACCAGATTTGGGAATGGAGAAATGCTGACGCCTAGTGGCTGTTTACCACAACAGCAGCTTTCAACCCAGTGCTAATGGTCACTAAATATTCACACTGATTACAGGCCTGTGAATGACACCTGCCCTCAAAAACAATCCTGGGAGCGAATATTGACCAAAAAATTCAATTTTGAGGGCAACCTTTCAAGAAGACAATTTCAAGAGGTTAATTGTATTCTACGTTTTTTTCATTTGCTCGTAAACAGAAATTTTAAAAGGTGTGGAAAAATGAACCTTAGAAAGAATTAAGGACATGCAAATCCAAATTACAAAAATCCTATCAGTTCACAACAGTCAGAATGACCATCAGCAAAAATTCTGCAAACAATAAATGCTGAAGGGGTTGTGGAGAAATGCCTAGGCTTGGTTCAACGTGGGACATGGTAAGAGCCAGTAAGGAAAACACAAAGGAGGTGCATTGAAAATGTAAATACTGAGCTACTATTCAATCAAGCATACCCACTGCTGGGCCTATCGCCTGAGAGGATGAGAATCAAAAAGACACAGGCTGGACTTCACTGGTGGCGCAGTGGTTGAGAGTCCGCCGCCGAAGCACGGGACACGGGTTTATGCCCCGGTTCGGGAAAATCACACATGCCGCGGAGCGGCTGGTCCCGTGAGCTATGGCTGCTGGGCCTGTGCATCCAGAGCCTGTGCTCTGCAGTCGGAGTGGCCATGGCAGTGAGTGGCCTACGTACTGCAAAACAAGAAAAAAACAGCCTGGCAATCCTGCACTCCAGCAATATTTATCATAGCCAAAACTTGCAAGCTACGAAAATGTCCATTAACAGAGGAATGCACAAAGAAGAAGTGGTCCATGTACACAATGGAATATGACTCCAATAAAAAAATATGAACTTAATCTAGAAAACAAACAAAAGTAAAAAAAAATCAGCTTTTGGGGGTTTATCCAGGCACATTCCACTCTAATTTATAACCGAGATATACCACTGCAAGGTAGTCTGTTTCCCTAGTTAAAAGCTTGTGAAAAGCAGAAATGCTGCCACCCTCTGGCCGTGACCTGCAACAGCAGCTTTAAAACCTGTGCTAAGGGTCACTTCATATGCACCAGTACTGGAGGGCTGTAAATGAAACCTGCCCTCAGAATGTCATTAGGGAGGTAATGGCCAAAATATTTCTAAATGTCACACATACTTCACGAAAACAATTTGAAGAGGTAAGCTCTACTCACAGTTTGAAGAGAAAAAGGACATGCCAGAAAGCTCAATTTCAATGGATTATGAGACGCATGCAAATCCAACCACAAACATATAGCAGCTCACACTTGTCAGAATAAACTTCAGCAAAAAAAACCCTACAAACAATAAATGCTGAAGGTGTTGTGCAGAAGTGCATACCCTCAACTTTAAGTGGGATGTGACCTGGTAAGAGCCACTAACGAGAACCGAATGGAGGTGCTTTTACTACGTAAATATTTTTCTACCATATGAACCAGCAGGCCCATTCCTGGGCCTATAACCTAAGAAGACAGAATTGGAAAGACACAGTGAGGCGAATGTGCATTGCCGCAGCTTTACAATTGCCAAGTCATGGAAGCAACCAAAAAGTCCATCAACAGACGAGTGGACAAAGAAAACTGGTACATGTACAGACGGAGTATTGGCCAAGGAGAAAAAGGACACGACGTCATTTGCAGCACTGTAGATGAGTCTAGAGGCAATCACACAACTTGTAGTATGTCAGAAAGAGAAAGACACATATCGGATGATATCACTTTTAGGTATTACCTATAAATGGATACCAGTGAAGATATTTCCACAGAGAAGGGCAACCACTGATTCATTCAAAAAACTTATGTTTCACCAGTGGAAATTTGTGGGGATTGGATACATTAGGATATTGGGGTTAACAGACATATACAAACACACGTGAAATATATCATCACCAAAGACCGACGGAATACCAAGAGAAGACTACTCAACATTCTGTCATAACGTACAGGGGAAAAGGATTCCAGGAAGAATAGACATATGTTTATGTGTAAAAGAACCACATCTTGCACACCTAGAACAAGCCAAACATTGTAATCAAACTTGCTGTGATAAAAATAAAAATTAAATTAAATAAACGAACAAGAAGTAGTGAGACATATACTTAAGGAGCTTTTCCCTGGCACACTCCATTCTAAATTACAACCTAGAACACAACTTCCATTCAGGCTCTGTTGCCCTAGTAACCAGATTTGGTAAAGTAGAACAGCTGCCACCTTGTGGGCGTTTCACACAACAGCAGCTTTAATCCCAGCATTAATGGTCAGTTGATATTCAAAATAATTGCAGGCCTGTAAATCACACCTGCACTGAAAACAAATCCTGGGGTCGTATATTGACCAAAAAATTCAAAGGCATCCATATTTCAAACCAACAGTTTCAAGAGGCATAATATATGCACATCTGTCTTCTGTTTCTTTGTCTTTGTTTCTTTTTTGTTAAAAAAAACGGGAATGGAAAAAGGCTGAACATCAGGAATCAATAAAGCCATGCAAATCCAGTGTACACAAACGTTCACCTGACAGCCGTCAGAATGATCATCAGCAAAAAAAGTCTAAAAAAACAAATGCTGAAGGGGTTTTAGAGAACAGCGTACCCTTTAGCTGCTGGTGGGATGCAACCTGGTAACAGCCAGTAGTGAGAACAGAATGGATGTGCGTTTAAGGGTAAAAATGGAGCTACCATGTGATCTGGTAGGCCCACTCATGCGCCTATCACCTGAGTAGACCAGAATCAAAAACACACAGGCTGGCAATCCTGCACTGCAGCAAGATGTACCATAGCCAAACCTGGAAGAAACCAAAATGTGCATCAACAGAAAAATGCACCAAGAAGAAGTCGTCCGTGTACACAATGGAATGTTAGCCATGAAAAAGCATGGAACAGTGCCATTGACACCACCATAGAAGGACCGAGAGATAATCACCACACTAGAAGTAAGAAAGAAACCGAAAGACAGACATCCTATGACATCACTTATAGGTGTTACCTAGGAATTGATACCCATGAAATAATTTCCAAGAGAAGGACACGCATAGATTCAGAAAACCAAATTATGTTTAACCAAATGGAAAGGTGTAAGGAATGTATGAATTAGGATATGGGGGTTAACAGACATATACTAATACATAGGAAATATATAATCACAAAATACCTAAGGAATATGAAGAGAGGTCTACTCAACACTCTATAATAATATACACGGGAATGGATCCAAAGAGGAATAGACAGATACATTGATAGGATGAACCAGAAACTGTACACCTAGGAGACTCTACATTTTGATCAAATTTCCTCTGATAATTAATAAAAATTAAAGTTAAAAAGCAAACAACAATTTAGGAGATATAAGCTCTTGGGGGTTTGCACTGGCACATTGCACTCTAATTCGCAGCTTACTAACACGATGGCCACGAAAGCTCTGTGGCCCAAAATCCTTGAGCTGGAAATGTAGAAATGCTGCCACCTTGTGGCCGTTTCCCACAAGAGCGGCTTTGAACCCACAGCTAATGGTCACTTAACATTCACAAGGATTCAGGGCTGTAAAGGACACCTGCCCTAAAAAATTGTGCGGAGGTAGGGAACGGCCAAAAAAATTCAAAAGTGTTAAATTTTTCAAGGAGATTGGATGGAGGGGTAAGTTTTACTCACTCATTTTCAAAAAAGAGGAAAATGGATAAAAGCTCAACATCAGTAATTAGTAGACTCATGCAAATCTAACCTCCAAAATGATTCCAACTCACACATGTCAACTACCATCAGCTGGAAGTCTACAAACATTAAATGCTGAAGGTGTTTTAGAGAACTGTGTACCCTCTAGCTGCTGGTGAGATGTAAAGTGGTGACAGCCAATAATGAGAATAGAAAGGAGCTGCGTTTAAAAGTAAAAATTGAGCCACCATTCCGTTCAGCAGGCCCACCGCTGAGACTCAAACCTGACAAGTCCAGAGTCGAGAAGGCACAGGCTTCAACAGCTGCACTGCAGGAATTTTCACAATAGCCAAGACACGGAAGCAACCAAAATGTCCATCACGATATCAGTTGAAAAAGAAGAAGTGGTCCATGTACACAATGGAATATTAGCCATGGAAAACAATGAAACACTGCTCTTTCAGACACCATAGTTGAGCCTAGAGATAATCACAGAACATGAGGTAAGTCGGAAAGCAAAAGACATATCCTATGATATCACTTACAGGCATTATCTAACAACTGACACAAATGAACATATTTGCACAGAGAAAGACACTCACACACTTAGAAAACAAACTAGGCTTATCTAAAAGGAAAGGTGGGGGGAATGGAAAAATTAACATTAGGATTACCATACGTGTACAAATAACTATTAAATACACATAACAAAAAGACCGACCATATAGAAAGGGAGGTTTATGGAACACTCTGCAATAAATTACATGGGAAGTGGATCTGTGCATGAATATATATATATATATATATATATATATATATATATATATATATATGATATGCACAAATGAACCAGATTGTGTACACCTAGGACAAACAATATTCTAATCATTACCCCTATTAAAAAAACTAAAACAACAAACACGAAATAATGTAACATAAACTTATGGGGGTTTCTCCTGGCACATTCCATTTTAATTTTCAACCTAGGAAAAGGTATTCCAGAACAGCTCTGCTGCCCTAGTAACGAGATTTGTGAATGGAGAACTGCTGCCGCCTAGTGGCCGTTTACCACAAGAGCAGCTTTCAACCCAGTGCTAATGGTCACTAAATATTCACACTCATTACAGGCCTGTGAATGACACCTGCCCTCAAAAACAATCCTGGGAGCGAATATTGACCAAAAAATTCAATTTTGAGGGCAACCTTTCAAGAAGACAATTTCAAGAGGTTAATTGTATTCTACGTTTTTTTCATTTGTTCGTTAACAGAAATTTAAAAAGGTTTGGAAAAATGAACCTTAGAAAGAATTAAATACATGCAAATCCAAATTACAAACATCCTACCAGCTCACAACAGTCAGAATGACCATCAGCAAACATTCTGCAAACAATAAATGCTGAAGGGGTTTGGAGAAATGCCTCGGCTTGGTTCAACGTGGGACATGGTAAGAGCCAGTAAGGAAAACACAAAGGAGGTGCATTGAAAAGGTAAATACTGAGCTGCCATTCAATCAAGCATACCCACTGCTGGGCTTATCGCCTGAGAGGATGAAAATCAAAAAGACACAGGCTGGACTTCACTGGTGGCGCAGTTGTTGAGAGTCTGCCGCCGAAGCAGGGGACACGGGTTTACGCCCCGGTTCGGGAAAATCACACATGCCGCGGAGCGGCTGGTCCCGTGAGTTATGACTGCTGGGCCTGTGCGTCCAGAGCCTGTGCCCTGCAACTGGTGTGGCCATGGCAGTGAGTGGCCTACGTACTGCAAAACAAGAAAAAAACATCCTGGCAATCCTGCACTCCAGCAATATTTATCATAGCCAACACTTGGAAGCTACGAAAATGTCCATCAACAGAGGAATGCACAAAGAAGAAGTGGTCCATGTACACAATGGAATATGACTCCAATAAAAATATATAAACTCAATCTAGAAAACAAACAAAAGTAAAGAAACATCAGCTTTTGGGGGTTGATCCAGGCACATTCCACTTTAATTTAATACCGAGAAATACCACTGCAAGGTAGTCTGTTTCCCTAGTTAAAAGCTTGTGAAAAGCAGAAATGCTGCCACCCTCTGGCCGTGACCTGCAACAGCAGCTTTAAAAACTGTGCTAAGGGTCACTTCATATGCACCAGTACTGGAGGGCTGTAAATGAAACCTGCCCTCAGAATGTCATTAGGGAGGTAATGGCCAAAATATTTCTAAATGTCACACATACTTCACGAAAACAATTGGAAGAGGTAAGCTCTACTCACAGTTTGAAGAAAAAAAGGACATGCCAGAAAGCTCAATTTCAATGGATTATGAGACGCATGCAAATCCAACCACAAATATATAGCAGTTCACTCTTCTCAGAATAAACTTCAGCAAAAAAAAAAAAACTACAAACAATAAATGCTGAAGGTGTTGTGCAGAAGTGTGTACCCTCAACTTTAAGTGGGATGTGACCTGGCAAGAGCCACTAACGAGAACAGAATGGAGGTGCCTTTACTAGGTAAATAATTTTCTACCATATGATCCAGCAGGCCCACTCCTGGGCCTATAACCTAAGAAGACAGAATTAGAAAGACACAGGGAGGTGAATGTGCATTGCCGCAGCATTACAATTGCCAAGTCATGGAAGCAACCAAAAAGTCCATCAACAGATGAGTGGACAAAGAAAACTGGTACATGTACAGACGGAGTATTGGCTAAGGAAAAAAGGACATGATGTCATTTGCAGCACTCTAGATGAGTCTAGAGGTAATCACACAACTTGTAGTATGTCAGAAAGAGAAAGACACATATCGTATGGTATCACTTTTAGGTATTACCTATGAATGGATACCAGTGAAGGTATTTCCACAGAGAAGGGCAACCACTGATTCATTCAACAAACTTATGGTTCACCAATGGAAATTTGTGAGGATTGGATACATTAGGATATTGGGGTTAACAGACATATACAAACACACGTGAAATATATCATCACCAAAGACCGACGGAATACCAAGAGAAGACTACTCAACATTCTGTCATAACGTACAGGGGAAAAGGATTCCAGGAAGAATAGACATATGTTTATGTGTAAAAGAACCACATCTTGCACACCTAGAACAAGCCAAACATTGTAATCAAACTTGCTGTGATAAAAATAAAAATTAAATTAAATAAACGAACAAGAAATAGTGAGACATATACTTAAGGAGCTTTTCCCTGGCACACTCCATTCTAAATTACAACCTAGAACACAACTTCCATTGAGGCTCTGTTGCCCTAGTAACCAGATTTGGTAAAGTAGAACAGCTGCCACCTTGTGGGCGTTTCACACAACAGCAGCTTTAATCCCAGCATTAATGGTCAGTTGATATTCAAAATAATTGCAGGCCTGTAAATCACACCTGCACTGAAAACAAATCCTGGGGTCGTATATCGACCAAAAAATTCAAAGGCATCCATATTTCAAACCGACAGTTTCAAGAGGCATAATATATGCACATCTGTCTTCTGTTTCTTTGTCTTTGTTTCTTTTTTGTTAAAAAAAACGGGAATGGAAAAAGGCTGAACATCAGGAATCAATAAAGCCATGCAAATCCAGTGTACACAAACGTTCACCTGACAGCCGTCAGAATGATCATCAGCAAAAAAAGTCTAAAAAAACAAATGCTGAAGGGGTTTTAGAGAACAGCGTACCCTTTAGCTGCTGGTGGGATGCAACCTGGTAACAGCCAGTAGTGAGAACAGAATGGATGTGCGTTTAAGGGTAAAAATGGAGCTACCATGTGATCTGGTAGGCCCACTCATGCGCCTATCACCTGAGTAGACCAGAATCAAAAACACACAGGCTGGCAATCCTGCACTGCAGCAAGATGTACCATAGCCAAACCTGGAAGAAACCAAAATGTGCATCAACAGAAAAATGCACCAAGAAGAAGTCGTCCGTGTACACAATGGAATGTTAGCCATGAAAAAGCATGGAACAGTGCCATTGGCACCACCATAGAAGGACCGAGAGATAATCACCACACTAGAAGTAAGAAAGAAACCGAAAGACAGACATCCTATGACATCACTTATAGGTGTTACCTAGGAATTGATACCCATGAAATAATTTCCAAGAGAAGGACACGCATAGATTCAGAAAACCAAATTATGTTTAACTAAATGGAAAGGTGTAAGGAATGTATGAAATAGGATATGGGGGTTAACAGACATATACTAATACATAGGAAATATATAATCACAAAATACCTATGGAACACGAAGAGAGGTCTACTCAACACTCTTTAATAACATACACAGGGAAAGGATCCAAACAGATACATTGATAGGAGGAACCAGAAACTATGCAACTAGGAGAATCTACATTTTGATCAAATTTGCTCTGATAATTAATAAAAATTAAATTTAAATAACAAACAACAATTTAGGAGATATAAACTCTTGGGGGTTTTTGCTGGCACATTCCACTCTAATTCGCAGCTTACTAACACGATTGACGGGAAACATCTGTTGCCCAAAAACCCAGAGTTGGAAATGTAGAAATGCTGCCGCCTTGTGGCCGTTTCCCACAAGAGCGGCTTTAAACCCACAGCTAATGGTCACTTAACATTCACAAGGATTCAGGGCTGTAAAGGACACCTGCCCTAAAAAATTGTGCGGAGTTAGGGAATGGCCAAAAAATTTCAAATCTCTGAAATTTTTCAAGGAGATTGTATGGAGGGGTAAGTTTTACTCACTCACTTTCAAAAAAGAGGAAAATGGATAAAAGCTCAACATCAGTAATTATTACACTCATGCAAATCTAACCTCCGAAAAGGTTTCAACTCACACATGTCAACTACCATCAACTAAAAGTCTACAAACATTACATGCTGAAAGGGATTTAGAGAACTGTGTACCCTGTAGCTGCTGGTGAGATGTAAAGTGGTGACAGCCAATAATGAGAATAGAAAGGAGCTGCGTTTAAAAGTAAAAATTGAGCCATCCTTCCGTTCAGCAGGCCCACCGCTGAGACTCTCACCTGACAAGTCCAGAGTCGAGAAGGCACAGGCTTCAACAGCTGCACTGCAGGAATTTTCACAATAGCCAAGACACGGAAGCAACCAAAATGTCCATCACGATATCAGTTGAAAAAGAAGAAGTGGTCCATGTACACAATGGAATATTAGCCATGGAAAACAATGAAACACTGCTCTTTCAGGCACCATAGTTGAGCCTAGACATAATCACAGAACATGAGGTAAGTCGGAAAGCAAAAGACATATCCTATGATATCACTTACAGGCGTTATCTAACAACGGACACAAATGAACATATTTGCACAGAGAATGACACTCAAACACTTAGAAAACAAACTATGCTTATCTAAAAGGAAAGGTGGGGGTAATGGAAAAATTAAGATTAGGGTTACCATACGTGTACAAATACCTATTAAATACACATAAAAAAGACCGACCATATAGCAAGGGAGGTCTATGGAACACTCTGCAATAATTTACATGGGAAGTGGATCTGTGCATGAATATATATATATATATATATATATATATATATATATATATATATATATACGTTATGCACAAATGAAGCAGATTGTGTACACCTAGGACAAACAATATTCTAATCATTACCCCTATTAAAAAAACTAAAACAACAAACAAGAAATAATGTAACATAAACTTATGGGGGTTTCTCCTGGCACATTCCATTTTAATTTTCAACCTAGGAAAAGGTATTCCAGAACAGCTCTGCTGCCCTAGTAACGAGATTTGTGAATGGAGAACTGCTGCCGCCTAGTGGCCGTTTACCACAAGAGCAGCTTTCAACCCAGTGCTAATGGTCACTAAATATTCACACTCATTACAGGCCTGTGAATGACACCTGCCCTCAAAAACAATCCTGGGAGCGAATATTGACCAAAAAATTCAATTTTGAGGGCAACCTTTCAAGAAGACAATTTCAAGAGGTTAATTGTATTCTACGTTTTTTTCATTTGTTCGTTAACAGAAATTTAAAAAGGTTTGGAAAAATGAACCTTAGAAAGAATTAAAGACATGCAAATCCAAATTACAAACATCCTACCAGCTCACAACAGTCAGAATGACCATCAGCAAAAATTCTGCAAACAATAAATGCTGAAGGGGTTTGGAGAAATGCCTCGGCTTGGTTAAACGTGGGACATGGTAAGAGCCAGTAAGGAAAACACAAAGGAGGTGCATTGAAAAGGTAAATACTGAGCTGCCATTCAATCAAGCATACCCACTGCTGGGCTTATCGCCTGAGAGGATGAAAATCAAAAAGACACAGGCTGGACTTCACTGGTGGCGCAGTTGTTGAGAGTCTGCCGCCGAAGCAGGGGACACGGGTTTACGCCCCGGTTCGGGAAAATCACACATGCCGCGGAGCGGCTGGTCCCGTGAGCTATGGCTGCTGGGCCAGTGCGTCCAGAGCCTGTGCCCTGCAACTGGTGTGGCCATGGCAGTGAGTGGCCTACGTACTGCAAAACAAGAAATAAACATCCTGGCAATCCTGCACTCCAGCAATATTTATCATAGCCAACACTTGGAAGCTACGAAAATGTCCATCAACAGAGGAATGCACAAAGAAGAAGTGGTCCATGTACACAATGGAATATGACTCCAATAAAAAAATATAAACTCAATCTAGAAAACAAACAAAAGTAAAGAAACATCAGCTTTTGGGGGTTGATCCAGGCACATTCCACTTTAATTTAATACCGAGAAATACCACTGCAAGGTAGTCTGTTTCCCTAGTTAAAAGCTTGTGAAAAGCAGAAATGCTGCCACCCTCTGGCCGTGACCTGCAACAGCAGCTTTAAAAACTGTGCTAAGGGTCACTTCATATGCACCAGTACTGGAGGGCTGTAAATGAAACCTGCCCTCAGAATGTCATTAGGGAAGTAATGGCCAAAATATTTCTAAATGTCACACATACTTCACGAAAACAATTGGAAGAGGTAAGCTCTACTCACAGTTTGAAGAAAAAAAGGACATGCCAGAAAGCTCAATTTCAATGGATTATGAGACGCATGCAAATCCAACCACAAATATATAGCAGTTCACTCTTCTCAGAATAAACTTCAGCAAAAAAAAAAACTACAAACAATAAATGCTGAAGGTGTTGTGCAGAAGTGTGTACCCTCAACTTTAAGTGGGATGTGACCGGGTAAGAGCCACTAACGAGAACAGAATGGAGGTGCCTTTACTAGGTAAATAATTTTCTACCATATGATCCAGCAGGCCCACTCCTGGGCCTATAACCTAAGAAGACAGAATTAGAAAGACACAGGGAGGTGAATGTGCATTGCCGCAGCATTACAATTGCCAAGTCATGGAAGCAACCAAAAAGTCCATCAACAGATGAGTGGACAAAGAAAACTGGTACATGTACAGACGGAGTATTGGCTAAGGAAAAAAGGACATGATGTCATTTGCAGCACTCTAGATGAGTCTAGAGGTAATCACACAACTTGTAGTATGTCAGAAAGAGAAAGACACATATCGTATGGTATCACTTTTAGGTATTACCTATGAATGGATACCAGTGAAGATATTTCCACAGAGAAGGGGAACCACTGATTCATTCAACAAACTTATGGTTCACCAATGGAAATTTGTGAGGATTGGATACATTAGGATATTGGGGTTAACAGACATATACAAACACAGGTAAAATATATCATCACCAAAGACCTACGGAATACCAAGAGAAGACTACTCCACATTCTGTCATAACGTACATGGGAAAAGGATTCCAGGAAGAATAGACATATGTTTATGTGTAAAAGAACCACATCTTGCACACCTAGAACAAGCCAAACATTGCAATCAAACTTGCTGTGATAAAAATAAAAATTAAATTAAATAAACGAACAAGAAGTAGTGAGACATATACTTAAGGGGCTTTTCCCTGGCACACACCATTCTAAATTACAACCTAGAACACAACTTCCATTGAGGCTCTGTTGCCCTAGTAACCAGATTTGGTAAAGTAGAACAGCTGCCACCTTGTGGGCGTTTCACACAACAGCAGCTTTAATCCCAGCGTTAATGGTCAGTTGATATTCAAAATCATTGCAGGCCTGTAAATCACACCTGCACTGAAAACAAATCCTGGGGTCGTATATCGACCAAAAAATTCAAAGGCATCCATATTTCAAACCGACAGTTTCAAGAGGCATAATTTATGCACATTTGTCTTCTGTTTCTTTTTCTTTCTTTCTTTTTTGTTAAAACAACGGGAATGGAAAAAGGCTGAACATCAGGAATCAATAAAGCCATGCAAATCCAGTGTACACAAACGTTCACCTGACAGCCGTCAGAATGATCATCAGCAAAAAAAGTCTACAAAAAATAAATGCTGAAGGGGTTTTAGAGAACTGCGTACCGTTTGGTTGCTGGTGGGATGCAACCTGGTAACAGCCAGTAGTGAGAACAGAATGGAGGTGCGTTTAAGGGTAAAAATGGAGCTACCATGTGATCTGGTAGGCCCACTCATGGGCCTATCACCTGAGTAGACCAGAATCAAAAACACACAGGCTGGCAATCCTGCACTGCAGCAAGGTGTACCATAGCCAAACCTGGAAGAAACCAAAATGTGCATCAACAGAAAAATGCACCAAGAACAAGTCGTCCGTGTACACAATGGAATGTTAGCCATGAAAAAGCATGGAACAGTGCCGTTGGCACCACCATAGAAGGACCGAGAGATAATCACCACACTGGAAGTAAGAAAGAAACCGAAAGACAGACATCCTATGACATCACTTATAGGTGTTACCTAGGAATTGATACCCATGAAATAATTTCCAAGAGAAGGACATGCATAGATTCAGAAAACCAAATTATGTTTAACCAAATGGAAAGGTGTAAGGAATGTATGAATTAGGATATGGGGGTTAACAGACATATACTAATACATATGAAATATATTATCACAAAATACCTAAGGAATACGAACAGAGGTCTACTCAACACTCTATAATAACATACACGGGAATGGATCCAAAGAGGAATAGACAGATACATTGATAGGATGAACCAGAAACTGTACACCTAGGAGAATCTACATTTTGATCAAATTTCCTCTGATAATTAATAAAAATTAAATTTAAATTACAAAGAACAATTTAGGAGATATAAGCTCTTGGGGGTTTGCGCTGGCACATTCCACTCTGATTCGCAGCTTACTAACACGATTGCCGGGAAACCTCTCTTGCCCAAAAACCCAGAGTTGGAAAGGTAGAAATGCTGCCGCCTTGTGGCCGTTTCCCACAAGAGCAGCTTTGAACCCACAGCTAATGGTCATTTAACATTCACAAGGATTCAGGGCTGTAAAGGACACGTGCCCTAAAAAATTGTGCGGAGGTAGGGAATGGCCAAAAAATCCAAGAGTGTTAAATTTTTCAAGGAGATTGGATGGAGGGGTAAGTTTTATTCACTCATTTTCAAAAAAGAGGAAAATGGATAAAAGCTCAACATCAGTAATTAGTAGACTCATGCAAATCTAACCTCCAAAATGATTCCAACTCACACATGTCAACTACCATCAGCTGGAAGTCTACAAACATTAAATGCTGAAGGTGTTTTGGAGAACTGTGTACCCTCTAGCTGCTGGTGAGATGTAAAGTGGTGACAGCCCATAATAAGAATAGAAAGGAGCTGCGTTTCAAAGTAAAAATTGAGCCACCATTCCGTTCAGCAGGCCCACCGCTGAGACTCTCACCTGACAAGTCCAGAGTCGAGAAGGCACAGGCTTCAACAGCTGCACTGCAGGAATTTTCACAATAGCCAAGACACGGAAGCAACCAAAACGTCCATAACGATATCAGTTGAAAAAGAAGAAGTGGTCCATGTACACAATGGAATATTAGCCATGGAAAACAATGAAACACTGCTCTTTCAGGCACCATAGTTGAGCCTAGAGATAATCACAGAACATGAGGTAAGTCGGAAAGCAAAAGACATATCCTATGATATCACTTACAGGTGTTCTCTAACAACTGACACAAATGAACATATTTGCACAGAGAAAGACACTCACACACTTAGAAAACAAACTATGCTTATCTAAAAGGAAAGGTGGGGGGAATGGAAAAATTAAGATTAGGGTTACCATACGTTTACAAATACCTATTAAATACACATAACAAAAAGACCGACCATATAGCAAGGGAGGTCTATGGAACACTCTGCAATAATTTACATGGGAAGTGGATCTGTGCATGAATATATATATATATGTTTTGCACAAATGAACCAGATTGTGTACACCTAGGACAAACAATATTCTAATCATTACCCCTATTAAAAAAAAACTAAAACAACAAACAAGAAATAATGTAACATAAACTTATGGGGGTTTCTCCTGGCACATTCCATTTTAATTTACAACCTAGGAACAGGGATTCCAGAACGGCTCTGCTGCCCTAGTAACCAGATTTGGGAATGGAGAAATGCTGACGCCTAGTGGCTGTTTACCACAACAGCAGCTTTCAACCCAGTGCTAATGGTCACTAAATATTCACACTGATTACAGGCCTGTGAATGACACCTGCCCTCAAAAACAATCCTGGGAGCGAATATTGACCAAAAAATTCAATTTTGAGGGCAACCTTTCAAGAAGACAATTTCAAGAGGTTAATTGTATTCTACGTTTTTTTCATTTGCTCGTTAACAGAAATTTTAAAAGGTGTGGAAAATGAACCTTAGAAAGAATTAAGGACATGCAAATCCAAATTACAAAAATCCTATCAGTTCACAACAGTCAGAATGACCATCAGCAAAAATTCTGCAAACAATAAATGCTGAAGGGGTTGTGGAGAAATGCCTAGGCTTGGTTCAACGTGGGACATGGTAAGAGCCAGTAAGGAAAACACAAAGGAGGTGCATTGAAAAGGTAAATACTGAGCTACTATTCAATCAAGCATACCCACTGCTGGGCCTATCGCCTGAGAGGATGAGAATCAAAAAGACACAGGCTGGACTTCACTGGTGGCGCAGTGGTTGAGAGTCCGCCGCCGAAGCACGGGACACGGGTTTATGCCCCGGTTCGGGAAAATCACACATGCCGCGGAGCGGCTGGTCCCGTGAGCTATGGCTGCTGGGCCTGTGCATCCAGAGCCTGTGCTCTGCAATCGGAGTGGCCATGGCAGTGAGTGGCCTACGTACTGCAAAACAAGAAAAAAACAGCCTGGCAATCCTGCACTCCAGCAATATTTATCATAGCCAAAACTTGCAAGCTACGAAAATGTCCATTAACAGAGGAATGCACAAAGAAGAAGTGGTCCATGTACACAATGGAATATGACTCCAATAAAAAAATATGAACTTAATCTAGAAAACAAACAAAAGTAAAAAAACATCAGCTTTTGGGGGTTTATCCAGGCACATTCCACTCTAATTTATAACCGAGAAATACCACTGCAAGGTAGTCTGTTTCCCTAGTTAAAAGCTTGTGAAAAGCAGAAATGCTGCCACCCTCTGGCCGTGACCTGCAACAGCAGCTTTAAAACCTGTGCTAAGGGTCACTTCATATGCACCAGTACTGGAGGGCTGTAAATGAAACCTGCCCTCAGAATGTCATTAGGGAGGTAATGGCAAAAATATTTCTAAATGTCACACATACTTCACGAAAACAATTGGAAGAGGTAAGCTCTACTCACAGTTTGAAGAAAAAAAGGACATGCCAGAAAGCTCAATTTCAATGGATTATGAGACGCATGCAAATCCAACCACAAATATATAGCAGTTCACTCTTCTCAGAATAAACTTCAGCAAAAAAAAAACTACAAACAATAAATGCTGAAGGTGTTGTGCAGAAGTGTGTACCCTCAACTTTAAGTGGGATGTGACCTGGCAAGAGCCACTAACGAGAACAGAATGGAGGTGCCTTTACTAGGTAAATAATTTTCTACCATATGATCCAGCAGGCCCACTCCTGGGCCTATAACCTAAGAAGACAGAATTAGAAAGACACAGGGAGGTGAATGTGCATTGCCGCAGCATTACAATTGCCAAGTCATGGAAGCAACCAAAAAGTCCATCAACAGATGAGTGGACAAAGAAAACTGGTACATGTACAGACGGAGTATTGGCTAAGGAAAAAAGGACATGATGTCATTTGCAGCACTCTAGATGAGTCTAGAGGTAATCACACAACTTGTAGTATGTCAGAAAGAGAAAGACACATATCGTATGGTATCACTTTTAGGTATTACCTATGAATGGATACCAGTGAAGATATTTCCACAGAGAAGGGCAACCACTGATTCATTCAACAAACTTATGGTTCACCAATGGAAATTTGTGAGGATTGGATACATTAGGATATTGGGGTTAACAGACATATACAAACACACGTGAAATATATCATCACCAAAGACCGACGGAATACCAAGAGAAGACTACTCAACATTCTGTCATAACGTACAGGGGAAAAGGATTCCAGGAAGAATAGACATATGTTTATGTGTAAAAGAACCACATCTTGCACACCTAGAACAAGCCAAACATTGTAATCAAACTTGCTGTGATAAAAATAAAAATTAAATTAAATAAACAAACAAGAAATAGTGAAACATATACTTAAGGAGCTTTTCCCTGGCACACTCCATTCTAAATTACAACCTAGAACACAACTTCCATTGAGGCTCTGTTGCCCTAGTAACCAGATTTGGTAAAGTAGAACAGCTGCCACCTTGTGGGCGTTTCACACAACAGCAGCTTTAATCCCAGCATTAATGGTCAGTTGATATTCAAAATAATTGCAGGCCTGTAAATCACACCTGCACTGAAAACAAATCCTGGGGTCGTATATCGACCAAAAAATTCAAAGGCATCCATATTTCAAACCAACAGTTTCAAGAGGCATAATATATGCACATCTGTCTTCTGTTTCTTTTTCTTTCTTTCTTTTTTGTTAAAAAAAAACGGGAATGGAAAAAGGCTGAACATCAGGAATCAATAAAGCCATGCAAATCCAGTGTACACAAACGTTCACCTGACAGCCGTCAGAATGATCATCAGCAAAAAAAGTCTAAAAAAACAAATGCTGAAGGGGTTTTAGAGAACAGCGTACCCTTTAGCTGCTGGTGGGATGCAACCTGGTAACAGCCAGTAGTGAGAACAGAATGGATGTGCGTTTAAGGGTAAAAATGGAGCTACCATGTGATCTGGTAGGCCCACTCATGGGCCTATCACCTGAGTAGACCAGAATCAAAAACACACAGGCTGGCAATCCTGCACTGCAGCAAGATGTACCATAGCCAAACCTGGAAGAAACCAAAATGTGCATCAACAGAAAAATGCACCAAGAAGAAGTCGTCCGTGTACACAATGGAATGTTAGCCATGAAAAAGCATGGAACAGTGCCATTGGCACCACCATAGAAGGACCGAGAGATAATCACCACACTAGAAGTAAGAAAGAAACCGAAAGACAGACATCCTATGACATCACTTATAGGTGTTACCTAGGAATTGATACCCATGAAATAATTTCCAAGAGAAGGACACGCATAGATTCAGAAAACCAAATTATGTTTAACTAAATGGAAAGGTGTAAGGAATGTATGAAATAGGATATGGGGGTTAACAGACATATACTAATACATAGGAAATATATAATCACAAAACACCTATGGAACACGAAGAGAGGTCTACTCAACACTCTTTAATAACATACACAGGGAAAGGATCCAAACAGATACATTGATAGGATGAACCAGAAACTATGCAACTAGGAGAATCTACATTTTGATCAAATTTGCTCTGATAATTAATAAAAATTAAATTTAAATAACAAACAACAATTTAGGAGATATAAACTCTTGGGGTTTTTTGCTGGCACATTCCACTCTAATTCGCAGCTTACTAACACGATTGACGGGAAACATCTGTTGCCCAAAAACCCAGAGTTGGAAATGTAGAAATGCTGCCGCCTTGTGGCCGTTTCCCACAAGAGCGGCTTTAAACCCACAGCTAATGGTCACTTAACATTCACAAGGATTCAGGGCTGTAAAGGACACCTGCCCTAAAAAATTGTGCGGATTTAGGGAATGGCCAAAAAATTTCAAATCTCTGAAATTTTTCAAGGAGATTGTATGGAGGGGTAAGTTTTACTCACTCACTTTCAAAAAAGAGGAAAATGGATAAAAGCTCAACATCAGTAATTATTACACTCATGCAAATCTAACCTCCGAAAAGGTTTCAACTCACACATGTCAACTACCATCAACTAAAAGTCTACAAACATTACATGCTGAAAGGGATTTAGAGAACTGTGTACCCTGTAGCTGCTGGTGAGATGTAAAGTGGTGACAGCCAATAATGAGAATAGAAAGGAGCTGCGTTTAAAAGTAAAAATTGAGCCATCCTTCCGTTCAGCAGGCCCACCGCTGAGACTCTCACCTGACAAGTCCAGAGTCGAGAAGGCACAGGCTTCAACAGCTGCACTGCAGGAATTTTCACAATAGCCAAGACACGGAAGCAACCAAAATGTCCATCACGATATCAGTTGAAAAAGAAGAAGTGGTCCATGTACACAATGGAATATTAGCCATGGAAAACAATGAAACACTGCTCTTTCAGGCACCATAGTTGAGCCTAGACATAATCACAGAACATGAGGTAAGTCGGAAAGCCAAAGACATATCCTATGATATCACTTACAGGCGTTATCTAACAACGGACACAAATGAACATATTTGCACAGAGAATGACACTCAAACACTTAGAAAACAAACTATGCTTATCTAAAAGGAAAGGTGGGGGTAATGGAAAAATTAAGATTAGGGTTACCATACGTGTACAAATACCTATTAAATACACATAAAAAAGACCGACCATATAGCAAGGGAGGTCTATGGAACACTCTGCAATAATTTACATGGGAAGTGGATCTGTGCATGAATATATATATATATATATATATATATATATATATATATATATATATATATATATATATATATATATATATATATATATATATATATATATATATATACGTTATGCACAAATGAAGCAGATTGTGTACACCTAGGACAAACAATATTCTAATCATTACCCCTATTAAAAAAACTAAAACAACAAACAAGAAATAATGTAACATAAACTTATGGGGGTTTCTCCTGGCACATTCCATTTTAATTTTCAACCTAGGAAAAGGTATTCCAGAACAGCTCTGCTGCCCTAGTAACGAGATTTGTGAATGGAGAACTGCTGCCGCCTAGTGGCCGTTTACCACAAGAGCAGCTTTCAACCCAGTGCTAATGGTCACTAAATATTCACACTCATTACAGGCCTGTGAATGACACCTGCCCTCAAAAACAATCCTGGGAGCGAATATTGACCAAAAAATTCAATTTTGAGGGCAACCTTTCAAGAAGACAATTTCAAGAGGTTAATTGTATTCTACGTTTTTTTCATTTGTTCGTTAACAGAAATTTAAAAAGGTTTGGAAAAATGAACCTTAGAAAGAATTAAAGACATGCAAATCCAAATTACAAACATCCTACCAGCTCACAACAGTCAGAATGACCATCAGCAAAAATTCTGCAAACAATAAATGCTGAAGGGGTTTGGAGAAATGCCTCGGCTTGGTTCAACGTGGGACATGGTAAGAGCCAGTAAGGAAAACACAAAGGAGGTGCATTGAAAAGGTAAATACTGAGCTGCCATTCAATCAAGCATACCCACTGCTGGGCTTATCGCCTGAGAGGATGAAAATCAAAAAGACACAGGCTGGACTTCACTGGTGGCGCAGTTGTTGAGCGTCTGCCGCCGAAGCAGGGGACACGGGTTTACGCCCCGGTTCGGGAAAATCACACATGCCGCGGAGCGGCTGGTCCCGTGACCTATGGCTGCTGGGCCAGTGCGTCCAGAGCCTGTGCCCTGCAACTGGTGTGGCCATGGCAGTGAGTGGCCTACGTACTGCAAAACAAGAAAAAAACATCCTGGCAATCCTGCACTCCAGCAATATTTATCATAGCCAACACTTGGAAGCTACGAAAATGTCCATCAACAGAGGAATGCACAAAAAAGAAGTGGTCTATGTACACAATGGAATATGACTCCAATAAAAAAATATAAACTCAATCTAGAAAACAAACAAAAGTAAAGAAACATCAGCTTTTGGG
This sequence comes from Mesoplodon densirostris, assembly GCF_025265405.1. Classification (NCBI taxonomy): domain Eukaryota; kingdom Metazoa; phylum Chordata; class Mammalia; order Artiodactyla; family Ziphiidae; genus Mesoplodon; species Mesoplodon densirostris. Next base: position 396,719 of record NC_082681.1, on the reverse strand, counting down.
GGTTGATCCAGGCACATTCCACTTTAATTTAATACCGAGAAATACCACTGCAAGGTAGTCTGTTTCCCTAGTTAAAAGCTTGTGAAAAGCAGAAATGCTGCCACCCTCTGGCCATGACCTGCAACAGCAGCTTTAAAAACTGTGCTAAGGGTCACTTCATATGCACCAGTACTGGAGGGCTGTAAATGAAACCTGCCCTCAGAATGTCATTAGGGAAGTAATGGCCAAAATATTTCTAAATGTCACACATACTTCACGAAAACAATTGGAAGAGGTAAGCTCTACTCACAGTTTGAAGAAAAAAAGGACATGCCAGAAAGCTCAATTTCAATGGATTATGAGACGCATGCAAATCCAACCACAAATATATAGCAGTTCACTCTTCTCAGAATAAACTTCAGCAAAAAAAAAAACTACAAACAATAAATGCTGAAGGTGTTGTGCAGAAGTGTGTACCCTCAACTTTAAGTGGGATGTGACCTGGCAAGAGCCACTAACGAGAACAGAATGGAGGTGCCTTTACTAGGTAAATAATTTTCTACCATATGATCCAGCAGGCCCACTCCTGGGCCTATAACCTAAGAAGACAGAATTAGAAAGACACAGGGAGGTGAATGTGCATTGCCGCAGCATTACAATTGCCAAGTCATGGAAGCAACCAAAAAGTCCATCAACAGATGAGTGGACAAAGAAAACTGGTACATGTACAGACGGAGTATTGGCTAAGGATAAAAGGACATGATGTCATTTGCAGCACTCTAGATGAGTCTAGAGGTAATCACACAACTTGTAGTATGTCAGAAAGAGAAAGACACATATCGTATGGTATCACTTTTAGGTATTACCTATGAATGGATACCAGTGAAGATATTTCCACAGAGAAGGGGAACCACTGATTCATTCAACAAACTTATGGTTCACCAATGGAAATTTGTGAGGATTGGATACATTAGGATATTGGGGTTAACAGACATATACAAACACAGGTAAAATATATCATCACCAAAGACCTACGGAATACCAAGAGAAGACTACTCCACATTCTGTCATAACGTACATGAGAAAAGGATTCCAGGAAGAATAGACATATGTTTATGTGTAAAAGAACCACATCTTGCACACCTAGAACAGGCCAAACATTGCAATCAAACTTGCTGTGATAAAAATAAAAATTAAATTAAATAAACGAACAAGAAGTAGTGAGACATATACTTAAGGGGCTTTTCCCTGGCACACACCATTCTAAATTACAACCTAGAACACAACTTCCATTGAGGCTCTGTTGCCCTAGTAACCAGATTTGGTAAAGTAGAACAGCTGCCACCTTGTGGGCGTTTCACACAACAGCAGCTTTAATCCCAGCGTTAATGGTCAGTTGATATTCAAAATCATTGCAGGCCTGTAAATCACACCTGCACTGAAAACAAATCCTGGGGTCGTATATCGACCAAAAAATTCAAAGGCATCCATATTTCAAACCGACAGTTTCAAGAGGCATAATTTATGCACATTTGTCTTCTGTTTCTTTTTCTTTCTTTCTTTTTTGTTAAAACAACGGGAATGGAAAAAGGCTGAACATCAGGAATCAATAAAGCCATGCAAATCCAGTGTACACAAACGTTCACCTGACAGCCGTCAGAATGATCATCAGCAAAAAAAGTCTACAAAAAATAAATGCTGAAGGGGTTTTAGAGAACTGCGTACCGTTTGGTTGCTGGTGGGATGCAACCTGGTAACAGCCAGTAGTGAGAACAGAATGGAGGTGCGTTTAAGGGTAAAAATGGAGCTACCATGTGATCTGGTAGGCCCACTCATGGGCCTATCACCTGAGTAGACCAGAAGCAAAAACACACAGGCTGGCAATCCTGCACTGGAGCAAGGTGTACCATAGCCAAACCTGGAAGAAACCAAAATGTGCATCAACAGAAAAATGCACCAAGAACAAGTCGTCCGTGTACACAATGGAATGTTAGCCATGAAAAAGCATGGAACAGTGCCGTTGGCACCACCATAGAAGGACCGAGAGATAATCACCACACTGGAAGTAAGAAAGAAACCGAAAGACAGACATCCTATGACATCACTTATAGGTGTTACCTAGGAATTGATACCCATGAAATAATTTCCAAGAGAAGGACATGCATAGATTCAGAAAACCAAATTATGTTTAACCAAATGGAAAGGTGTAAGGAATGTATGAATTAGGATATGGGGGTTAACAGACATATACTAATACATAGGAAATATATTATCACAAAATACCTAAGGAATACGAACAGAGGTCTACTCAACACTCTATAATAACATACACGGGAATGGATCCAAAGAGGAATAGACAGATACATTGATAGGATGAACCAGAAACTGTACACCTAGGAGAATCTACATTTTGATCAAATTTGCTCTGATAATTAATAAAAATTAAATTTAAATTACAAAGAACAATTTAGGAGATATAAGCTCTTGGGGGTTTGCGCTGGCACATTCCACTCTGATTCGCAGCTTACTAACACGATTGCCGGGAAACCTCTCTTGCCCAAAAACCCAGAGTTGGAAAGGTAGAAATGCTGCCGCCTTGTGGCCGTTTCCCACAAGAGCAGCTTTGAACCCACAGCTAATGGTCATTTAACATTCACAAGGATTCAGGGCTGTAAAGGACACGTGCCCTAAAAAATTGTGCGGAGGTAGGGAATGGCCAAAAAATCCAAGAGTGTTAAATTTTTCAAGGAGATTGGATGGAGGGGTAAGTTTTATTCACTCATTTTCAAAAAAGAGGAAAATGGATAAAAGCTCAACATCAGTAATTAGTAGACTCATGCAAATCTAACCTCCAAAATGATTCCAACTCACACATGTCAACTACCATCAGCTGGAAGTCTACAAACATTAAATGCTGAAGGTGTTTTGGAGAACTGTGTACCCTCTAGCTGCTGGTGAGATGTAAAGTGGTGACAGCCCATAATAAGAATAGAAAGGAGCTGCGTTTCAAAGTAAAAATTGAGCCACCATTCCGTTCAGCAGGCCCACCGCTGAGACTCTCACCTGACAAGTCCAGAGTCGAGAAGGCACAGGCTTCAACAGCTGCACTGCAGGAATTTTCACAATAGCCAAGACACGGAAGCAACCAAAATGTCCATCACGATATCAGTTGAAAAAGAAGAAGTGGTCCATGTACACAATGGAATATTAGCCATGGAAAACAATGAAACACTGCTCTTTCAGGCACCATAGTTGAGCCTAGAGATAATCACAGAACATGAGGTAAGTCGGAAAGCAAAAGACATATCCTATGATATCACTTACAGGTGTTCTCTAACAACTGACACAAATGAACATATTTGCACAGAGAAAGACACTCACACACTTAGAAAACAAACTAGGCTTATCTAAAAGGAAAGGTGGGGGGAATGGAAAAATTAAGATTAGGGTTACCATACGTTTACAAATACCTATTAAATACACATAACAAAAAGACCGACCATATAGCAAGGGAGGTCTATGGAACACTCTGCAATAATTTACATGGGAAGTGGATCTGTGCATGAATATATATATATATGTTATGCACAAATGAACCAGATTGTGTACACCTAGGACAAACAATATTCTAATCATTACCCCTATTAAAAAAACTAAAACAACAAACACGAAATAATGTAACATAAACTTATGGGGGTTTCTCCTGGCACATTCCATTTTAATTTTCAACCTAGGAAAAGGTATTCCAGAACAGCTCTGCTGCCCTAGTAACGAGATTTGTGAATGGAGAACTGCTGCCGCCTAGTGGCCGTTTACCACAAGAGCAGCTTTCAACCCAGTGCTAATGGTCACTAAATATTCACACTGATTACAGGCCTGTGAATGACACCTGCCCTCAAAAACAATCCTGGGAGCGAATATTGACCAAAAAATTCAATTTTGAGGGCAACCTTTCAAGAAGACAATTTCAAGAGGTTAATTGTATTCTACGTTTTTTTCATTTGTTCGTTAACAGAAATTTAAAAAGGTTTGGAAAAATGAACCTTAGAAAGAATTAAAGACATGCAAATCCAAATTACAAACATCCTACCAGCTCACAACAGTCAGAATGACCATCAGCAAAAATTCTGCAAACAATAAATGCTGAAGGGGTTTGGAGAAATGCCTCGGCTTGGTTCAACGTGGGACATGGTAAGAGCCAGTAAGGAAAACACAAAGGAGGTGCATTGAAAAGGTAAATACTGAGCTGCCATTCAATCAAGCATACCCACTGCTGGGCTTATCGCCTGAGAGGATGAAAATCAAAAAGACACAGGCTGGACTTCACTGGTGGCGCAGTTGTTGAGAGTCTGCCGCCGAAGCAGGGGACACGGGTTTACGACCCGGTTCGGGAAAATCACACATGCCGCGGAGCGGCTGGTCCCGTGAGCTATGACTGCTGGGCCTCTGCGTCCAGAGCCTGTGCCCTGCAACTGGTGTGGCCATGGCAGTGAGTGGCCTACGTACTGCAAAACAAGAAAAAAACATCCTGGCAATCCTGCACTCCAGCAATATTTATCATAGCCAACACTTGGAAGCTACGAAAATGTCCATCAACAGAGGAATGCACAAAGAAGAAGTGGTCCATGTACACAATGGAATATGACTCCAATAAAAAAATATAAACTCAATCTAGAAAACAAACAAAAGTAAAGAAACATCAGCTTTTGGGGGTTGATCCAGGCACATTCCACTTTAATTTAATACCGAGAAATACCACTGCAAGGTAGTCTGTTTCCCTAGTTAAAAGCTTGTGAAAAGCAGAAATGCTGCCACCCTCTGGCCGTGACCTGCAACAGCAGCTTTAAAAACTGTGCTAAGGGTCACTTCATATGCACCAGTACTGGAGGGCTGTAAATGAAACCTGCCCTCAGAATGTCATTAGGGAGGTAATGGCCAAAATATTTCTAAATGTCACACATACTTCACGAAAACAATTGGAAGAGGTAAGCTCTACTCACAGTTTGAAGAAAAAAAGGACATGCCAGAAAGCTCAATTTCAATGGATTATGAGATGCATGCAAATCCAACCACAAATATATAGCAGTTCACTCTTCTCAGAATAAACTTCAGCAAAAAAAAAACTACAAACAATAAATGCTGAAGGTGTTGTGCAGAAGTGTGTACCCTCAACTTTAAGTGGGATGTGACCTGGCAAGAGCCACTAACGAGAACAGAATGGAGGTGCCTTTACTAGGTAAATAATTTTCTACCATATGATCCAGCAGGCCCACTCCTGGGCCTATAACCTAAGAAGACAGAATTAGAAAGACACAGGGAGGTGAATGTGCATTGCCGCAGCATTACAATTGCCAAGTCATGGAAGCAACCAAAAAGTCCATCAACAGATGAGTGGACAAAGAAAACTGGTACATGTACAGACGGAGTATTGGCTAAGGAAAAAAGGACATGATGTCATTTGCAGCACTCTAGATGAGTCTAGAGGTAATCACACAACTTGTAGTATGTCAGAAAGAGAAAGACACATATCGTATGGTATCACTTTTAGGTATTACCTATGAATGGATACCAGTGAAGGTATTTCCACAGAGAAGGGCAACCACTGATTCATTCAACAAACTTATGGTTCACCAATGGAAATTTGTGAGGATTGGATACATTAGGATATTGGGGTTAACAGACATATACAAACACACGTGAAATATATCATCACCAAAGACCGACGGAATACCAAGAGAAGACTACTCAACATTCTGTCATAACGTACAGGGGAAAAGGATTCCAGGAAGAATAGACATATGTTTATGTGTAAAAGAACCACATCTTGTACACCTAGAACAAGCCAAACATTGTAATCAAACTTGCTGTGATAAAAATAAAAATTAAATTAAATAAACGAACAAGAAATAGTGAGACATATACTTAAGGAGCTTTTCCCTGGCACACTCCATTCTAAATTACAACCTAGAACACAACTTCCATTGAGGCTCTGTTGCCCTAGTAACCAGATTTGGTAAAGTAGAACAGCTGCCACCTTGTGGGCGTTTCACACAACAGCAGCTTTAATCCCAGCATTAATGGTCAGTTGATATTCAAAATAATTGCAGGCCTGTAAATCACACCTGCACTGAAAACAAATCCTGGGGTCGTATATCGACCAAAAAATTCAAAGGCATCCATATTTCAAACCGACAGTTTCAAGAGGCATAATATATGCACATCTGTCTTCTGTTTCTTTGTCTTTGTTTCTTTTTTGTTAAAAAAAACGGGAATGGAAAAAGGCTGAACATCAGGAATCAATAAAGCCATGCAAATCCAGTGTACACAAACGTTCACCTGACAGCCGTCAGAATGATCATCAGCAAAAAAAGTCTAAAAAAACAAATGCTGAAGGGGTTTTAGAGAACAGCGTACCCTTTAGCTGCTGGTGGGATGCAACCTGGTAACAGCCAGTAGTGAGAACAGAATGGATGTGCGTTTAAGGGTAAAAATGGAGCTACCATGTGATCTGGTAGGCCCACTCATGGGCCTATCACCTGAGTAGACCAGAATCAAAAACACACAGGCTGGCAATCCTGCACTGCAGCAAGATGTACCATAGCCAAACCTGGAAGAAACCAAAATGTGCATCAACAGAAAAATGCACCAAGAAGAAGTCGTCCGTGTACACAATGGAATGTTAGCCATGAAAAAGCATGGAACAGTGCCATTGGCACCACCATAGAAGGACCGAGAGATAATCACCACACTAGAAGTAAGAAAGAAACCGAAAGACAGACATCCTATGACATCACTTATAGGTGTTACCTAGGAATTGATACCCATGAAATAATTTCCAAGAGAAGGACACGCATAGATTCAGAAAACCAAATTATGTTTAACTAAATGGAAAGGTGTAAGGAATGTATGAAATAGGATATGGGGGTTAACAGACATATACTAATACATAGGAAATATATAATCACAAAATACCTATGGAACACGAAGAGAGGTCTACTCAACACTCTTTAATAACATACACAGGGAAAGGATCCAAACAGATACATTGATAGGATGAACCAGAAACTATGCAACTAGGAGAATCTACATTTTGATCAAATTTGCTCTGATAATTAATAAAAATTAAATTTAAATAACAAACAACAATTTAGGAGATATAAACTCTTGGGGGTTTTTGCTGGCACATTCCACTCTAATTCGCAGCTTACTAACACGATTGACGGGAAACATCTGTTGCCCAAAAACCCAGAGTTGGAAATGTAGAAATGCTGCCGCCTTGTGGCCGTTTCCCACAAGAGCGGCTTTAAACCCACAGCTAATGGTCACTTAACATTCACAAGGATTCAGGGCTGTAAAGGACACCTGCCCTAAAAAATTGTGCGGAGTTAGGGAATGGCCAAAAAATTTCAAATCTCTGAAATTTTTCAAGGAGATTGTATGGAGGGGTAAGTTTTACTCACTCACTTTCAAAAAAGAGGAAAATGGATAAAAGCTCAACATCAGTAATTATTACACTCATGCAAATCTAACCTCCGAAAAGGTTTCAACTCACACATGTCAACTACCATCAACTAAAAGTCTACAAACATTACATGCTGAAAGGGATTTAGAGAACTGTGTACCCTGTAGCTGCTGGTGAGATGTAAAGTGGTGACAGCCAATAATGAGAATAGAAAGGAGCTGCGTTTAAAAGTAAAAATTGAGCCATCCTTCCGTTCAGCAGGCCCACCGCTGAGACTCTCACCTGACAAGTCCAGAGTCGAGAAGGCACAGGCTTCAACAGCTGCACTGCAGGAATTTTCACAATAGCCAAGACACGGAAGCAACCAAAATGTCCATCACGATATCAGTTGAAAAAGAAGAAGTGGTCCATGTACACAATGGAATATTAGCCATGGAAAACAATGAAACACTGCTCTTTCAGGCACCATAGTTGAGCCTAGACATAATCACAGAACATGAGGTAAGTCGGAAAGCAAAAGACATATCCTATGATATCACTTACAGGCGTTATCTAACAACGGACACAAATGAACATATTTGCACAGAGAATGACACTCAAACACTTAGAAAACAAACTATGCTTATCTAAAAGGAAAGGTGGGGGTAATGGAAAAATTAAGATTAGGGTTACCATACGTGTACAAATACCTATTAAATACACATAAAAAAGACCGACCATATAGCAAGGGAGGTCTATGGAACACTCTGCAATAATTTACATGGGAAGTGGATCTGTGCATGAATATATATATATATATATATATATATATATATATATATATATATATATATATATATATATATATACGTTATGCACAAATGAAGCAGATTGTGTACACCTAGGACAAACAATATTCTAATCATTACCCCTATTAAAAAAACTAAAACAACAAACAAGAAATAATGTAACATAAACTTATGGGGGTTTCTCCTGGCACATTCCATTTTAATTTTCAACCTAGGAAAAGGTATTCCAGAACAGCTCTGCTGCCCTAGTAACGAGATTTGTGAATGGAGCAATGCTGCCGCCTAGTTGCCGTTTACCACAAGAGCAGCTTTCAACCCAGTGCTAATGGTCACTAAATATTCACACTCATTACAGGCCTGTGAATGACACCTGCCCTCAAAAACAATCCTGGGAGCGAATATTGACCAAAAAATTCAATTTTGAGGGCAACCTTTCAAGAAGACAATTTCAAGAGGTTAATTGTATTCTACGTTTTTTTCATTTGTTCGTTAACAGAAATTTAAAAAGGTTTGGAAAAATGAACCTTAGAAACAATTAAAGACATGCAAATCCAAATTACAAACATCCTACCAGCTCACAACAGTCAGAATGACCATCAGCAAAAATTTTGCAAACAATAAATGCTGAAGGGGTTTGGAGAAATGCCTCGGCTTGGTTCAACGTGGGACATGGTAAGAGCCAGTAAGGAAAACACAAAGGAGGTGCATTGAAAAGGTAAATACTGAGCTGCCATTCAATCAAGCATACCCACTGCTGGGCTTATCGCCTGAGAGGATGAAAATCAAAAAGACACAGGCTGGACTTCACTGGTGGCGCAGTGGTTGAGAGTCTGCCGCCGAAGCAGGGGACACGGGTTTACGCCCCGGTTCGGGAAAATCACACATGCCGCGGAGCGGCTGGTCCCGTGAGCTATGGCTGCTGGGCCAGTGCGTCCAGAGCCTGTGCCCTGCAACTGGTGTGGCCATGGCAGTGAGTGGCCTACGTACTGCAAAACAAGAAATAAACATCCTGGCAATCCTGCACTCCAGCAATATTTATCATAGCCAACACTTGGAAGCTACAAAAATGTCCATCAACAGAGGAATGCACAAAAAAGAAGTGGTCCATGTACACAATGGAATATGACTCCAATAAAAAAATATAAACTCAATCTAGAAAACAAACAAAAGTAAAGAAACATCAGCTTTCGGGGGTTGATCCAGGCACATTCCACTTTAATTTAATACCGAGAAATACCACTGCAAGGTAGTCTGTTTCCCTAGTTAAAAGCTTGTGAAAAGCAGAAATGCTGCCACCCTCTGGCCATGACCTGCAACAGCAGCTTTAAAAACTGTGCTAAGGGTCACTTCATATGCACCAGTACTGGAGGGCTGTAAATGAAACCTGCCCTCAGAATGTCATTAGGGAAGTAATGGCCAAAATATTTCTAAATGTCACACATACTTCACGAAAACAATTGGAAGAGGTAAGCTCTACTCACAGTTTGAAGAAAAAAAGGACATGCCAGAAAGCTCAATTTCAATGGATTATGAGACGCATGCAAATCCAACCACAAATATATAGCAGTTCACTCTTCTCAGAATAAACTTCAGCAAAAAAAAAAACTACAAACAATAAATGCTGAAGGTGTTGTGCAGAAGTGTGTACCCTCAACTTTAAGTGGGATGTGACCGGGTAAGAGCCACTAACGAGAACAGAATGGAGGTGCCTTTACTAGGTAAATAATTTTCTACCATATGATCCAGCAGGCCCACTCCTGGGACTATAACCTAAGAAGACAGAATTAGAAAGACACAGGGAGGTGAATGTGCATTGCCGCAGCATTACAATTGCCAAGTCATGGAAGCAACCAAAAAGTCCATCAACAGATGAGTGGACAAAGAAAACTGGTACATGTACAGACGGAGTATTGGCTAAGGAAAAAAGGACATGATGTCATTTGCAGCACTCTAGATGAGTCTAGAGGTAATCACACAACTTGTAGTATGTCAGAAAGAGAAAGACACATATCGTATGGTATCACTTTTAGGTATTACCTATGAATGGATACCAGTGAAGATATTTCCACAGAGAAGGGGAACCACTGATTCATTCAACAAACTTATGGTTCACCAATGGAAATTTGTGAGGATTGGATACATTAGGATATTGGGGTTAACAGACATATACAAACACAGGTAAAATATATCATCACCAAAGACCTACGGAATACCAAGAGAAGACTACTCCACATTCTGTCATAACGTACATGGGAAAAGGATTCCAGGAAGAATAGACATATGTTTATGTGTAAAAGAACCACATCTTGCACACCTAGAACAAGCCAAACATTGCAATCAAACTTGCTGTGATAAAAATAAAAATTAAATTAAATAAACGAACAAGAAGTAGTGAGACATATACTTAAGGGGCTTTTCCCTGGCACACACCATTCTAAATTACAACCTAGAACACAACTTCCATTGAGGCTCTGTTGCCCTAGTAACCAGATTTGGTAAAGTAGAACAGCTGCCACCTTGTGGGCGTTTCACACAACAGCAGCTTTAATCCCAGCGTTAATGGTCAGTTGATATTCAAAATCATTGCAGGCCTGTAAATCACACCTGCACTGAAAACAAATCCTGGGGTCGTATATCGACCAAAAAATTCAAAGGCATCCATATTTCAAACCGACAGTTTCAAGAGGCATAATTTATGCACATTTGTCTTCTGTTTCTTTTTCTTTCTTTCTTTTTTGTTAAAACAACGGGAATGGAAAAAGGCTGAACATCAGGAATCAATAAAGCCATGCAAATCCAGTGTACACAAACGTTCACCTGACAGCCGTCAGAATGATCATCAGCAAAAAAAGTCTACAAAAAATAAATGCTGAAGGGGTTTTAGAGAACTGCGTACCGTTTGGTTGCTGGTGGGATGCAACCTGGTAACAGCCAGTAGTGAGAACAGAATGGAGGTGCGTTTAAGGGTAAAAATGGAGCTACCATGTGATCTGGTAGGCCCACTCATGGGCCTATCACCTGAGTAGACCAGAAGCAAAAACACACAGGCTGGCAATCCTGCACTGGAGCAAGGTGTACCATAGCCAAACCTGGAAGAAACCAAAATGTGCATCAACAGAAAAATGCACCAAGAAGAAGTCGTCCGTGTACACAATGGAATGTTAGCCATGAAAAAGCATGGAACAGTGCCGTTGGCACCACCATAGAAGGACCGAGAGATCATCACCACACTGGAAGTAAGAAAGAAACCGAAAGACAGACATCCTATGACATCACTTATAGGTGTTACCTAGGAATTGATACCCATGAAATAATTTCCAAGAGAAGGACATGCATAGATTCAGAAAACCAAATTATGTTTAACCAAATGGAAAGGTGTAAGGAATGTATGAATTAGGATATGGGGGTTAACAGACATATACTAATACATAGGAAATATATTATCACAAAATACCTAAGGAATACGAACAGAGGTCTACTCAACACTCTATAATAACATACACGGGAATGGATCCAAAGAGGAATAGACAGATACATTGATAGGATGAACCAGAAACTGTACACCTAGGAGAATCTACATTTTGATCAAATTTGCTCTGATAATTAATAAAAATTAAATTTAAATAACAAAGAACAATTTAGGAGATATAAGCTCTTGGGGGTTTGCGCTGGCACATTCCACTCTGATTCGCAGCTTACTAACACGATTGCCGGGAAACCTCTCTTGCCCAAAAACCCAGAGTTGGAAAGGTAGAAATGCTGCCGCCTTGTGGCTGTTTCCCACAAGAGCAGCTTTGAACCCACAGCTAATGGTCATTTAACATTCACAAGGATTCAGGGCTGTAAAGGACACGTGCCCTAAAAAATTGTGCGGAGGTAGGGAATGGCCAAAAAATCCAAGAGTGTTAAATTTTTCAAGGAGATTGGATGGAGGGGTAAGTTTTATTCACTCATTTTCAAAAAAGAGGAAAATGGATAAAAGCTCAACATCAGTAATTAGTAGACTCATGCAAATCTAACCTCCATAATGATTCCAACTCACACATGTCAACTACCATCAGCTGGAAGTCTACAAACATTAAATGCTGAAGGTGTTTTGGAGAACTGTGTACCCTCTAGCTGCTGGTGAGATGTAAAGTGGTGACAGCCCATAATAAGAATAGAAAGGAGCTGCGTTTCAAAGTAAAAATTGAGCCACCATTCCGTTCAGCAGGCCCACCGCTGAGACTCTCACCTGACAAGTCCAGAGTCGAGAAGGCACAGGCTTCAACAGCTGCACTGCAGGAATTTTCACAATAGCCAAGACACGGAAGCAACCAAAATGTCCATCACGATATCAGTTGAAAAAGAAGAAGTGGTCCATGTACACAATGGAATATTAGCCATGGAAAACAATGAAACACTGCTCTTTCAGGCACCATAGTTGAGCCTAGAGATAATCACAGAACATGAGGTAAGTCGGAAAGCAAAAGACATATCCTATGATATCACTTACAGGTGTTCTCTAACAACTGAAACAAATGAACATATTTGCACAGAGAAAGACACTCACACACTTAGAAAACAAACTAGGCTTATCTAAAAGGAAAGGTGGGGGGAATGGAAAAATTAAGATTAGGGTTACCATACGTTTACAAATACCTATTAAATACACATAACAAAAAGACCGACCATATAGCAAGGGAGGTCTATGGAACACTCTGCAATAATTTACATGGGAAGTGGATCTGTGCATGAATATATATACATATATGTTATGCACAAATGAACCAGATTGTGTACACCTAGGACAAACAATATTCTAATCATTACCCCTATTAAAAAAAAACTAAAACAACAAACAAGAAATAATGTAACATAAACTTATGGGGGTTTCTCCTGGCACATTCCATTTTAATTTACAACCTAGGAACAGGGATTCCAGAACGGCTCTGCTGCCCTAGTAACCAGATTTGGGAATGGAGAAATGCTGACGCCTAGTGGCTGTTTACCACAACAGCAGCTTTCAACCCAGTGCTAATGGTCACTAAATATTCACACTGATTACAGGCCTGTGAATGACACCTGCCCTCAAAAACAATCCTGGGAGCGAATATTGACCAAAAAATTCAATTTTGAGGGCAACCTTTCAAGAAGACAATTTCAAGAGGTTAATTGTATTCTACGTTTTTTTCATTTGCTCGTTAACAGAAATTTTAAAAGGTGTGGAAAAATGAACCTTAGAAAGAATTAAGGACATGCAAATCCAAATTACAAAAATCCTATCAGTTCACAACAGTCAGAATGACCATCAGCAAAAATTCTGCAAACAATAAATGCTGAAGGGGTTGTGGAGAAATGCCTAGGCTTGGTTCAACGTGGGACATGGTAAGAGCCAGTAAGGAAAACACAAAGGAGGTGCATTGAAAATGTAAATACTGAGCTACTATTCAATCAAGCATACCCACTGCTGGGCCTATCGCCTGAGAGGATGAGAATCAAAAAGACACAGGCTGGACTTCACTGGTGGCGCAGTGGTTGAGAGTCCGCCGCCGAAGCACGGGACACGGGTTTATGCCCCGGTTCGGGAAAATCACACATGCCGCGGAGCGGCTGGTCCCGTGAGCTATGGCTGCTGGGCCTGTGCATCCAGAGCCTGTGCTCTGCAATCGGAGTGGCCATGGCAGTGAGTGGCCTACGTACTGCAAAACAAGAAAAAAACAGCCTGGCAATCCTGCACTCCAGCAATATTTATCATAGCCAAAACTTGCAAGCTACGAAAATGTCCATTAACAGAGGAATGCACAAAGAAGAAGTGGTCCATGTACACAATGGAATATGACTCCAATAAAAAAATATGAACTTAATCTAGAAAACAAACAAAAGTAAAAAAAAATCAGCTTTTGGGGGTTTATCCAGGCACATTCCACTCTAATTTATAACCGAGATATACCACTGCAAGGTAGTCTGTTTCCCTAGTTAAAAGCTTGTGAAAAGCAGAAATGCTGCCACCCTCTGGCCGTGACCTGCAACAGCAGCTTTAAAACCTGTGCTAAGGGTCACTTCATATGCACCAGTACTGGAGGGCTGTAAATGAAACCTGCCCTCAGAATGTCATTAGGGAGGTAATGGCCAAAATATTTCTAAATGTCACACATACTTCACGAAAACAATTTGAAGAGGTAAGCTCTACTCACAGTTTGAAGAGAAAAAGGACATGCCAGAAAGCTCAATTTCAATGGATTATGAGACGCATGCAAATCCAACCACAAACATATAGCAGCTCACACTTGTCAGAATAAACTTCAGCAAAAAAAACCCTACAAACAATAAATGCTGAAGGTGTTGTGCAGAAGTGCATACCCTCAACTTTAAGTGGGATGTGACCTGGTAAGAGCCACTAACGAGAACCGAATGGAGGTGCTTTTACTACGTAAATATTTTTCTACCATATGAACCAGCAGGCCCATTCCTGGGCCTATAACCTAAGAAGACAGAATTGGAAAGACACAGTGAGGCGAATGTGCATTGCCGCAGCTTTACAATTGCCAAGTCATGGAAGCAACCAAAAAGTCCATCAACAGACGAGTGGACAAAGAAAACTGGTACATGTACAGACGGAGTATTGGCCAAGGAGAAAAAGGACACGACGTCATTTGCAGCACTGTAGATGAGTCTAGAGGCAATCACACAACTTGTAGTATGTCAGAAAGAGAAAGACACATATCGGATGATATCACTTTTAGGTATTACCTATAAATGGATACCAGTGAAGATATTTCCACAGAGAAGGGCAACCACTGATTCATTCAAAAAACTTATGTTTCACCAGTGGAAATTTGTGGGGATTGGATACATTAGGATATTGGGGTTAACAGACATATACAAACACACGTGAAATATATCATCACCAAAGACCGACGGAATACCAAGAGAAGACTACTCAACATTCTGTCATAACGTACAGGGGAAAAGGATTCCAGGAAGAATAGACATATGTTTATGTGTAAAAGAACCACATCTTGCACACCTAGAACAAGCCAAACATTGTAATCAAACTTGCTGTGATAAAAATAAAAATTAAATTAAATAAACGAACAAGAAGTAGTGAGACATATACTTAAGGAGCTTTTCCCTGGCACACTCCATTCTAAATTACAACCTAGAACACAACTTCCATTGAGGCTCTGTTGCCCTAGTAACCAGATTTGGTAAAGTAGAACAGCTGCCACCTTGTGGGCGTTTCACACAACAGCAGCTTTAATCCCAGCATTAATGGTCAGTTGATATTCAAAATAATTGCAGGCCTGTAAATCACACCTGCACTGAAAACAAATCCTGGGGTCGTATATTGACCAAAAAATTCAAAGGCATCCATATTTCAAACCAACAGTTTTAAGAGGCATAATATATGCACATCTGTCTTCTGTTTCTTTGTCTTTGTTTCTTTTTTGTTAAAAAAAACGGGAATGGAAAAAGGCTGAACATCAGGAATCAATAAAGCCATGCAAATCCAGTGTACACAAACGTTCACCTGACAGCCGTCAGAATGATCATCAGCAAAAAAAGTCTAAAAAAACAAATGCTGAAGGGGTTTTAGAGAACAGCGTACCCTTTAGCTGCTGGTGGGATGCAACCTGGTAACAGCCAGTAGTGAGAACAGAATGGATGTGCGTTTAAGGGTAAAAATGGAGCTACCATGTGATCTGGTAGGCCCACTCATGCGCCTATCACCTGAGTAGACCAGAATCAAAAACACACAGGCTGGCAATCCTGCACTGCAGCAAGATGTACCATAGCCAAACCTGGAAGAAACCAAAATGTGCATCAACAGAAAAATGCACCAAGAAGAAGTCGTCCGTGTACACAATGGAATGTTAGCCATGAAAAAGCATGGAACAGTGCCATTGACACCACCATAGAAGGACCGAGAGATAATCACCACACTAGAAGTAAGAAAGAAACCGAAAGACAGACATCCTATGACATCACTTATAGGTGTTACCTAGGAATTGATACCCATGAAATAATTTCCAAGAGAAGGACACGCATAGATTCAGAAAACCAAATTATGTTTAACCAAATGGAAAGGTGTAAGGAATGTATGAATTAGGATATGGGGGTTAACAGACATATACTAATACATAGGAAATATATAATCACAAAATACCTAAGGAATATGAAGAGAGGTCTACTCAACACTCTATAATAATATACACGGGAATGGATCCAAAGAGGAATAGACAGATACATTGATAGGATGAACCAGAAACTGTACACCTAGGAGACTCTACATTTTGATCAAATTTCCTCTGATAATTAATAAAAATTAAAGTTAAAAAGCAAACAACAATTTAGGAGATATAAGCTCTTGGGGGTTTGCACTGGCACATTGCACTCTAATTCGCAGCTTACTAACACGATGGCCACGAAAGCTCTGTGGCCCAAAATCCTTGAGCTGGAAATGTAGAAATGCTGCCACCTTGTGGCCGTTTCCCACAAGAGCGGCTTTGAACCCACAGCTAATGGTCACTTAACATTCACAAGGATTCAGGGCTGTAAAGGACACCTGCCCTAAAAAATTGTGCGGAGGTAGGGAACGGCCAAAAAAATTCAAAAGTGTTAAATTTTTCAAGGAGATTGGATGGAGGGGTAAGTTTTACTCACTCATTTTCAAAAAAGAGGAAAATGGATAAAAGCTCAACATCAGTAATTAGTAGACTCATGCAAATCTAACCTCCAAAATGATTCCAACTCACACATGTCAACTACCATCAGCTGGAAGTCTACAAACATTAAATGCTGAAGGTGTTTTAGAGAACTGTGTACCCTCTAGCTGCTGGTGAGATGTAAAGTGGTGACAGCCAATAATGAGAATAGAAAGGAGCTGCGTTTAAAAGTAAAAATTGAGCCACCATTCCGTTCAGCAGGCCCACCGCTGAGACTCTCACCTGACAAGTCCAGAGTCGAGAAGGCACAGGCTTCAACAGCTGCACTGCAGGAATTTTCACAATAGCCAAGACACGGAAGCAACCAAAATGTCCATCACGATATCAGTTGAAAAAGAAGAAGTGGTCCATGTACACAATGGAATATTAGCCATGGAAAACAATGAAACACTGCTCTTTCAGACACCATAGTTGAGCCTAGAGATAATCACAGAACATGAGGTAAGTCGGAAAGCAAAAGACATATCCTATGATATCACTTACAGGCATTATCTAACAACTGACACAAATGAACATATTTGCACAGAGAAAGACACTCACACACTTAGAAAACAAACTAGGCTTATCTAAAAGGAAAGGTGGGGGGAATGGAAAAATTAACATTAGGATTACCATACGTGTACAAATAACTATTAAATACACATAACAAAAAGACCGACCATATAGAAAGGGAGGTCTATGGAACACTCTGCAATAAATTACATGGGAAGTGGATCTGTGCATGAATATATATATATATATATATATATATATATATATATATATGATATGCACAAATGAACCAGATTGTGTACACCTAGGACAAACAATATTCTAATCATTACCCCTATTAAAAAAACTAAAACAACAAACAAGAAATAATGTAACATAAACTTATGGGGGTTTCTCCTGGCACATTCCATTTTAATTTTCAACCTAGGAAAAGGTATTCCAGAACAGCTCTGCTGCCCTAGTAACGAGATTTGTGAATGGAGAACTGCTGCCGCCTAGTGGCCGTTTACCACAAGAGCAGCTTTCAACCCAGTGCTAATGGTCACTAAATATTCACACTCATTACAGGCCTGTGAATGACACCTGCCCTCAAAAACAATCCTGGGAGCGAATATTGACCAAAAAATTCAATTTTGAGGGCAACCTTTCAAGAAGACAATTTCAAGAGGTTAATTGTATTCTACGTTTTTTTCATTTGTTCGTTAACAGAAATTTAAAAAGGTTTGGAAAAATGAACCTTAGAAAGAATTAAAGACATGCAAATCCAAATTACAAACATCCTACCAGCTCACAACAGTCAGAATGACCATCAGCAAAAATTCTGCAAACAATAAATGCTGAAGGGGTTTGGAGAAATGCCTCGGCTTGGTTCAACGTGGGACATGGTAAGAGCCAGTAAGGAAAACACAAAGGAGGTGCATTGAAAAGGTAAATACTGAGCTGCCATTCAATCAAGCATACCCACTGCTGGGCTTATCGCCTGAGAGGATGAAAATCAAAAAGACACAGGCTGGACTTCACTGGTGGCGCAGTTGTTGAGAGTCTGCCGCCGAAGCAGGGGACACGGGTTTACGCCCCGGTTCGGGAAAATCACACATGCCGCGGAGCGGCTGGTCCCGTGAGCTATGACTGCTGGGCCTGTGCGTCCAGAGCCTGTGCCCTGCAACTGGTGTGGCCATGGCAGTGAGTGGCCTATGTACTGCAAAACAAGAAAAAAACATCCTGGCAATCCTGCACTCCAGCAATATTTATCATAGCCAACACTTGGAAGCTACGAAAATGTCCATCAACAGAGGAATGCACAAAGAAGAAGTGGTCCATGTACACAATGGAATATGACTCCAATAAAAAAATATAAACTCAATCTAGAAAACAAACAAAAGTAAAGAAACATCAGCTTTTGGGGGTTGATCCAGGCACATTCCACTTTAATTTAATACCGAGAAATACCACTGCAAGGTAGTCTGTTTCCCTAGTTAAAAGCTTGTGAAAAGCAGAAATGCTGCCACCCTCTGGCCGTGACCTGCAACAGCAGCTTTAAAAACTGTGCTAAGGGTCACTTCATATGCACCAGTACTGGAGGGCTGTAAATGAAACCTGCCCTCAGAATGTCATTAGGGAAGTAATGGCCAAAATATTTCTAAATGTCACACATACTTCACGAAAACAATTGGAAGAGGTAAGCTCTACTCACAGTTTGAAGAAAAAAAGGACATGCCAGAAAGCTCAATTTCAATGGATTATGAGACGCATGCAAATCCAACCACAAATATATAGCAGTTCACTCTTCTCAGAATAAACTTCAGCAAAAAAAAAACTACAAACAATAAATGCTGAAGGTGTTGTGCAGAAGTGTGTACCCTCAACTTTAAGTGGGATGTGACCGGGTAAGAGCCACTAACGAGAACAGAATGGAGGTGCCTTTACTAGGTAAATAATTTTCTACCATATGATCCAGCAGGCCCACTCCTGGGCCTATAACCTAAGAAGACAGAATTAGAAAGACACAGGGAGGTGAATGTGCATTGCCGCAGCATTACAATTGCCAAGTCATGGAAGCAACCAAAAAGTCCATCAACAGATGAGTGGACAAAGAAAACTGGTACATGTACAGACGGAGTATTGGCTAAGGAAAAAAGGACATGATGTCATTTGCAGCACTCTAGATGAGTCTAGAGGTAATCACACAACTTGTAGTATGTCAGAAAGAGAAAGACACATATCGTATGGTATCACTTTTAGGTATTACCTATGAATGGATACCAGTGAAGATATTTCCACAGAGAAGGGGAACCACTGATTCATTCAACAAACTTATGGTTCACCAATGGAAATTTGTGAGGATTGGATACATTAGGATATTGGGGTTAACAGACATATACAAACACAGGTAAAATATATCATCACCAAAGACCTACGGAATACCAAGAGAAGACTACTCCACATTCTGTCATAACGTACATGGGAAAAGGATTCCAGGAAGAATAGACATATGTTTATGTGTAAAAGAACCACATCTTGCACACCTAGAACAAGCCAAACATTGCAATCAAACTTGCTGTGATAAAAATAAAAATTAAATTAAATAAACGAACAAGAAGTAGTGAGACATATACTTAAGGGGCTTTTCCCTGGCACACACCATTCTAAATTACAACCTAGAACACAACTTCCATTGAGGCTCTGTTGCCCTAGTAACCAGATTTGGTAAAGTAGAACAGCTGCCACCTTGTGGGCGTTTCACACAACAGCAGCTTTAATCCCAGCGTTAATGGTCAGTTGATATTCAAAATCATTGCAGGCCTGTAAATCACACCTGCACTGAAAACAAATCCTGGGGTCGTATATCGACCAAAAAATTCAAAGGCATCCATATTTCAAACCGACAGTTTCAAGAGGCATAATTTATGCACATTTGTCTTCTGTTTCTTTTTCTTTCTTTCTTTTTTGTTAAAACAACGGGAATGGAAAAAGGCTGAACATCAGGAATCAATAAAGCCATGCAAATCCAGTGTACACAAACGTTCACCTGACAGCCGTCAGAATGATCATCAGCAAAAAAAGTCTACAAAAAATAAATGCTGAAGGGGTTTTAGAGAACTGCGTACCGTTTGGTTGCTGGTGGGATGCAACCTGGTAACAGCCAGTAGTGAGAACAGAATGGAGGTGCGTTTAAGGGTAAAAATGGAGCTACCATGTGATCTGGTAGGCCCACTCATGGGCCTATCACCTGAGTAGACCAGAATCAAAAACACACAGGCTGGCAATCCTGCACTGCAGCAAGGTGTACCATAGCCAAACCTGGAAGAAACCAAAATGTGCATCAACAGAAAAATGCACCAAGAACAAGTCGTCCGTGTACACAATGGAATGTTAGCCATGAAAAAGCATGGAACAGTGCCGTTGGCACCACCATAGAAGGACCGAGAGATAATCACCACACTGGAAGTAAGAAAGAAACCGAAAGACAGACATCCTATGACATCACTTATAGGTGTTACCTAGGAATTGATACCCATGAAATAATTTCCAAGAGAAGGACATGCATAGATTCAGAAAACCAAATTATGTTTAACCAAATGGAAAGGTGTAAGGAATGTATGAATTAGGATATGGGGGTTAACAGACATATACTAATACATATGAAATATATTATCACAAAATACCTAAGGAATACGAACAGAGGTCTACTCAACACTCTATAATAACATACACGGGAATGGATCCAAAGAGGAATAGACAGATACATTGATAGGATGAACCAGAAACTGTACACCTAGGAGAATCTACATTTTGATCAAATTTGCTCTGATAATTAATAAAAATTAAATTTAAATAACAAAGAACAATTTAGGAGATATAAGCTCTTGGGGGTTTGCGCTGGCACATTCCACTCTGATTCGCAGCTTACTAACACGATTGCCGGGAAACCTCTCTTGCCCAAAAACCCAGAGTTGGAAAGGTAGAAATGCTGCCGCCTTGTGGCCGTTTCCCACAAGAGCAGCTTTGAACCCACAGCTAATGGTCATTTAACATTCACAAGGATTCAGGGCTGTAAAGGACACGTGCCCTAAAAAATTGTGTGGAGGTAGGGAATGGCCAAAAAATCCAAGAGTGTTAAATTTTTCAAGGAGATTGGATGGAGGGGTAAGTTTTATTCACTCATTTTCAAAAAAGAGGAAAATGGATAAAAGCTCAACATCAGTAATTAGTAGACTCATGCAAATCTAACCTCCAAAATGATTCCAACTCACACATGTCAACTACCATCAGCTGGAAGTCTACAAACATTAAATGCTGAAGGTGTTTTGGAGAACTGTGTACCCTCTAGCTGCTGGTGAGATGTAAAGTGGTGACAGCCCATAATAAGAATAGAAAGGAGCTGCGTTTCAAAGTAAAAATTGAACCACCATTCCGTTCAGCAGGCCCACCGCTGAGACT
The DNA here is from genome assembly GCF_025265405.1 of Mesoplodon densirostris. NCBI lineage: Eukaryota > Metazoa > Chordata > Mammalia > Artiodactyla > Ziphiidae > Mesoplodon > Mesoplodon densirostris. The sequence goes on along the minus strand of NC_082681.1, from coordinate 374,850 downwards.
CTCACCTGACAAGTCCAGAGTCGAGAAGGCACAGGCTTCAACAGCTGCACTGCAGGAATTTTCACAATAGCCAAGACACGGAAGCAACCAAAACGTCCATCACGATATCAGTTGAAAAAGAAGAAGTGGTCCATGTACACAATGGAATATTAGCCATGGAAAACAATGAAACACTGCTCTTTCAGGCACCATAGTTGAGCCTAGAGATAATCACAGAACATGAGGTAAGTCGGAAAGCAAAAGACATATCCTATGATATCACTTACAGGTGTTCTCTAAAAACTGACACAAATGAACATATTTGCACAGAGAAAGACACTCACACACTTAGAAAACAAACTATGCTTATCTAAAAGGAAAGGTGGGGGGAATGGAAAAATTAAGATTAGGGTTACCATACGTTTACAAATACCTATTAAATACACATAACAAAAAGACCGACCATATAGCAAGGGAGGTCTATGGAACACTCTGCAATAATTTACATGGGAAGTGGATCTGTGCATGAATATATATATATATGTTATGCACAAATGAACCAGATTGTGTACACCTAGGACAAACAATATTCTAATCATTACCCCTATTAAAAAAAAACTAAAACAACAAACAAGAAATAATGTAACATAAACTTATGGGGGTTTCTCCTGGCACATTCCATTTTAATTTACAACCTAGGAACAGGGATTCCAGAACGGCTCTGCTGCCCTAGTAACCAGATTTGGGAATGGAGAAATGCTGACGCCTAGTGGCTGTTTACCACAACAGCAGCTTTCAACCCAGTGCTAATGGTCACTAAATATTCACACTGATTACAGGCCTGTGAATGACACCTGCCCTCAAAAACAATCCTGGGAGCGAATATTGACCAAAAAATTCAATTTTGAGGGCAACCTTTCAAGAAGACAATTTCAAGAGGTTAATTGTATTCTACGTTTTTTATATTTGCTCGTTAACAGAAATTTTAAAAGGTGTGGAAAATGAACCTTAGAAAGAATTAAGGACATGCAAATCCAAATTACAAAAATCCTATCAGTTCACAACAGTCAGAATGACCATCAGCAAAAATTCTGCAAACAATAAATGCTGAAGGGGTTGTGGAGAAATGCCTAGGCTTGGTTCAACGTGGGACATGGTAAGAGCCAGTAAGGAAAACACAAAGGAGGTGCATTGAAAAGGTAAATACTGAGCTACTATTCAATCAAGCATACCCACTGCTGGGCCTATCGCCTGAGAGGATGAGAATCAAAAAGACACAGGCTGGACTTCACTGGTGGCGCAGTGGTTGAGAGTCCGCCGCCGAAGCACGGGACACGGGTTTATGCCCCGGTTCGGGAAAATCACACATGCCGCGGAGCGGCTGGTCCCGTGAGCTATGGCTGCTGGGCCTGTGCATCCAGAGCCTGTGCTCTGCAATCGGAGTGGCCATGGCAGTGAGTGGCCTACGTACTGCAAAACAAGAAAAAAACAGCCTGGCAATCCTGCACTCCAGCAATATTTATCATAGCCAAAACTTGCAAGCTACGAAAATGTCCATTAACAGAGGAATGCACAAAGAAGAAGTGGTCCATGTACACAATGGAATATGACTCCAATAAAAAAATATGAACTTAATCTAGAAAACAAACAAAAGTAAAAAAACATCAGCTTTTGGGGGTTTATCCAGGCACATTCCACTCTAATTTATAACCGAGAAATACCACTGCAAGGTAGTCTGTTTCCCTAGTTAAAAGCTTGTGAAAAGCAGAAATGCTGCCACCCTCTGGCCGTGACCTGCAACAGCAGCTTTAAAACCTGTGCTAAGGGTCACTTCATATGCACCAGTACTGGAGGGCTGTAAATGAAACCTGCCCTCAGAATGTCATTAGGGAGGTAATGGCAAAAATATTTCTAAATGTCACACATACTTCACGAAAACAATTGGAAGAGGTAAGCTCTACTCACAGTTTGAAGAAAAAAAGGACATGCCAGAAAGCTCAATTTCAATGGATTATGAGACGCATGCAAATCCAACCACAAATATATAGCAGTTCACTCTTCTCAGAATAAACTTCAGCAAAAAAAAAACTACAAACAATAAATGCTGAAGGTGTTGTGCAGAAGTGTGTACCCTCAACTTTAAGTGGGATGTGACCTGGCAAGAGCCACTAACGAGAACAGAATGGAGGTGCCTTTACTAGGTAAATAATTTTCTACCATATGATCCAGCAGGCCCACTCCTGGGCCTATAACCTAAGAAGACAGAATTAGAAAGACACAGGGAGGTGAATGTGCATTGCCGCAGCATTACAATTGCCAAGTCATGGAAGCAACCAAAAAGTCCATCAACAGATGAGTGGACAAAGAAAACTGGTACATGTACAGACGGAGTATTGGCTAAGGAAAAAAGGACATGATGTCATTTGCAGCACTCTAGATGAGTCTAGAGGTAATCACACAACTTGTAGTATGTCAGAAAGAGAAAGACACATATCGTATGGTATCACTTTTAGGTATTACCTATGAATGGATACCAGTGAAGATATTTCCACAGAGAAGGGCAACCACTGATTCATTCAACAAACTTATGGTTCACCAATGGAAATTTGTGAGGATTGGATACATTAGGATATTGGGGTTAACAGACATATACAAACACACGTGAAATATATCATCACCAAAGACCGACGGAATACCAAGAGAAGACTACTCAACATTCTGTCATAACGTACAGGGGAAAAGGATTCCAGGAAGAATAGACATATGTTTATGTGTAAAAGAACCACATCTTGCACACCTAGAACAAGCCAAACATTGTCATCAAACTTGCTGTGATAAAAATAAAAATTAAATTAAATAAACAAACAAGAAATAGTGAAACATATATTTAAGGAGCTTTTCCCTGGCACACTCCATTCTAAATTACAACCTAGAACACAACTTCCATTGAGGCTCTGTTGCCCTAGTAACCAGATTTGGTAAAGTAGAACAGCTGCCACCTTGTGGGCGTTTCACACAACAGCAGCTTTAATCCCAGCATTAATGGTCAGTTGATATTCAAAATAATTGCAGGCCTGTAAATCACACCTGCACTGAAAACAAATCCTGGGGTCGTATATCGACCAAAAAATTCAAAGGCATCCATATTTCAAACCGACAGTTTCAAGAGGCATAATATATGCACATCTGTCTTCTGTTTCTTTTTCTTTCTTTCTTTTTTGTTAAAAAAAAACGGGAATGGAAAAAGGCTGAACATCAGGAATCAATAAAGCCATGCAAATCCAGTGTACACAAACGTTCACCTGACAGCCGTCAGAATGATCATCAGCAAAAAAAGTCTAAAAAAACAAATGCTGAAGGGGTTTTAGAGAACAGCGTACCCTTTAGCTGCTGGTGGGATGCAACCTGGTAACAGCCAGTAGTGAGAACAGAATGGATGTGCGTTTAAGGGTAAAAATGGAGCTACCATGTGATCTGGTAGGCCCACTCATGCGCCTATCACCTGAGTAGACCAGAATCAAAAACACACAGGCTGGCAATCCTGCACTGCAGCAAGATGTACCATAGCCAAACCTGGAAGAAACCAAAATGTGCATCAACAGAAAAACGCACCAAGAAGAAGTCGTCCGTGTACACAATGGAATGTTAGCCATGAAAAAGCATGGAACAGTGCCATTGACACCACCATAGAAGGACCGAGAGATAATCACCACACTAGAAGTAAGAAAGAAACCGAAAGACAGACATCCTATGACATCACTTATAGGTGTTACCTAGGAATTGATACCCATGAAATAATTTCCAAGAGAAGGACACGCATAGATTCAGAAAACCAAATTATGTTTAACCAAATGGAAAGGTGTAAGGAATGTATGAATTAGGATATGGGGGTTAACAGACATATACTAATACATAGGAAATATATAATCACAAAATACCTAAGGAATATGAAGAGAGGTCTACTCAACACTCTATAATAACATACACGGGAATGGATCCAAAGAGGAATAGACAGATACATTGATAGGATGAACCAGAAACTGTACACCTAGGAGACTCTACATTTTGATCAAATTTCCTCTGATAATTAATAAAAATTAAAGTTAAAAAGCAAACAACAATTTAGGAGATATAAGCTCTTGGGGGTTTGCACTGGCACATTGCACTCTAATTCGCAGCTTACTAACACGATGGCCACGAAAGCTCTGTGGCCCAAAATCCTTGAGCTGGAAATGTAGAAATGCTGCCGCCTTGTGGCCGTTTCCCACAAGAGCGGCTTTGAACCCACAGCTAATGGTCACTTAACATTCACAAGGATTCAGGGCTGTAAAGGACACCTGCCCTAAAAAATTGTGCGGAGGTAGGGAACGGCCAAAAAAATTCAAAAGTGTTAAATTTTTCAAGGAGATTGGATGGAGGGGTAAGTTTGACTCACTCATTTTCAAAAAAGAGGAAAATGGATAAAAGCTCCACATCAGTAATTAGTAGACTCATGCAAATCTAACCTCCAAAATGATTCCAACTCACACATGTCAACTACCATCAGCTGGAAGTCTACAAACATTAAATGCTGAAGGTGTTTTAGAGAACTGTGTACCCTCTAGCTGCTGGTGAGATGTAAAGTGGTGACAGCCAATAATGAGAATAGAAAGGAGCTGCGTTTAAAAGTAAAAATTGAGCCACCATTCCGTTCAGCAGGCCCACCGCTGAGACTCTCACCTGACAAGTCCAGAGTCGAGAAGGCACAGGCTTCAACAGCTGCACTGCAGGAATTTTCACAATAGCCAAGACACGGAAGCAACCAAAATGTCCATCACGATATCAGTTGAAAAAGAAGAAGTGGTCCATGTACACAATGGAATATTAGCCATGGAAAACAATGAAACACTGCTCTTTCAGGCACCATAGTTGAGCCTAGCGATAATCACAGAACATGAGGTAAGTCGGAAAGCAAAAGACATATCCTATGATATCACTTACAGGCATTATCTAACAACTGACACAAATGAACATATTTGCACAGAGAAAGACACTCACACACTTAGAAAACAAACTAGGCTTATCTAAAAGGAAAGGTGGGGGGAATGGAAAAATTAACATTAGGATTACCATACGTGTACAAATAACTATTAAATACACATAACAAAAAGACCGACCATATAGAAAGGGAGGTCTATGGAACACTCTGCAATAAATTACATGGGAAGTGGATCTGTGCATGAATATATATATATATATATATATATATATATATATATATATATATATATGATATGCACAAATGAACCAGATTGTGTACACCTAGGACAAACAATATTCTAATCATTACCCCTATTAAAAAAACTAAAACAACAAACAAGAAATAATGTAACATAAACTTATGGGGGTTTCTCCTGGCACATTCCATTTTAATTTTCAACCTAGGAAAAGGTATTCCAGAACAGCTCTGCTGCCCTAGTAACGAGATTTGTGAATGGAGAACTGCTGCCGCCTAGTGGCCGTTTACCACAAGAGCAGCTTTCAACCCAGTGCTAATGGTCACTAAATATTCACACTCATTACAGGCCTGTGAATGACACCTGCCCTCAAAAACAATCCTGGGAGCGAATATTGACCAAAAAATTCAATTTTGAGGGCAACCTTTCAAGAAGACAATTTCAAGAGGTTAATTGTATTCTACGTTTTTTTCATTTGTTCGTTAACAGAAATTTAAAAAGGTTTGGAAAAATGAACCTTAGAAAGAATTAAAGACATGCAAATCCAAATTACAAACATCCTACCAGCTCACAACAGTCAGAATGACCATCAGCAAAAATTCTGCAAACAATAAATGCTGAAGGGGTTTGGAGAAATGCCTCGGCTTGGTTCAACGTGGGACATGGTAAGAGCCAGTAAGGAAAACACAAAGGAGGTGCATTGAAAAGGTAAATACTGAGCTGCCATTCAATCAAGCATACCCACTGCTGGGCTTATCGCCTGAGAGGATGAAAATCAAAAAGACACAGGCTGGACTTCACTGGTGGCGCAGTTGTTGAGAGTCTGCCGCCGAAGCAGGGGACACGGGTTTACGCCCCGGTTCGGGAAAATCACACATGCCGCGGAGCGGCTGGTCCCGTGACCTATGACTGCTGGGCCTGTGCGTCCAGAGCCTGTGCCCTGCAACTGGTGTGGCCATGGCAGTGAGTGGCCTACGTACTGCAAAACAAGAAAAAAACATCCTGGCAATCCTGCACTCCAGCAATATTTATCATAGCCAACACTTGGAAGCTACGAAAATGTCCATCAACAGAGGAATGCACAAAGAAGAAGTGGTCCATGTACACAATGGAATATGACTCCAATAAAAAAATATAAACTCAATCTAGAAAACAAACAAAAGTAAAGAAACATCAGCTTTTGGGGGTTGATCCAGGCACATTCCACTTTAATTTAATACCGAGAAATACCACTGCAAGGTAGTCTGTTTCCCTAGTTAAAAGCTTGTGAAAAGCAGAAATGCTGCCACCCTCTGGCCGTGACCTGCAACAGCAACTTTAAAAACTGTGCTAAGGGTCACTTCATATGCACCAGTACTGGAGGGCTGTAAATGAAACCTGCCCTCAGAATGTCATTAGGGAGGTAATGGCCAAAATATTTCTAAATGTCACACATACTTCACGAAAACAATTGGAAGAGGTAAGCTCTACTCACAGTTTGAAGAAAAAAAGGACATGCCAGAAAGCTCAATTTCCATGGATTATGAGACGCATGCAAATCCAACCACAAATATATAGCAGTTCACTCTTCTCAGAATAAACTTCAGCAAAAAAAAAAAAACTACAAACAATAAATGCTGAAGGTGTTGTGCAGAAGTGTGTACCCTCAACTTTAAGTGGGATGTGACCTGGCAAGAGCCACTAACGAGAACAGAATGGAGGTGCCTTTACTAGGTAAATAATTTTCTACCATATGATCCAGCAGGCCCACTCCTGGGCCTATAACCTAAGAAGACAGAATTAGAAAGACACAGGGAGGTGAATGTGCATTGCCACAGCATTACAATTGCCAAGTCATGGAAGCAACCAAAAAGTCCATCAACAGATGAGTGGACAAAGAAAACTGGTACATGTACAGACGGAGTATTGGCTAAGGAAAAAAGGACATGATGTCATTTGCAGCACTCTAGATGAGTCTAGAGGTAATCACACAACTTGTAGTATGTCAGAAAGAGAAAGACACATATCGTATGGTATCACTTTTAGGTATTACCTATGAATGGATACCAGTGAAGATATTTCCACAGAGAAGGGCAACCACTGATTCATTCAACAAACTTATGGTTCACCAATGGAAATTTGTGAGGATTGGATACATTAGGATATTGGGGTTAACAGACATATACAAACACACGTGAAATATCTCATCACCAAAGACCGACGGAATACCAAGAGAAGACTACTCAACATTCTGTCATAACGTACAGGGGAAAAGGATTCCAGGAAGAATAGACATATGTTTATGTGTAAAAGAACCACATCTTGCACACCTAGAACAAGCCAAATATTGTAATCAAACTTGCTGTGATAAAAATAAAAATTAAATTAAATAAACGAACAAGAAATAGTGAAACATATACTTAAGGAGCTTTTCCCTGGCACACTCCATTCTAAATTACAACCTAGAACACAACTTCCATTGAGGCTCTGTTGCCCTAGTAACCAGATTTGGTAAAGTAGAACAGCTGCCACCTTGTGGGCGTTTCACACAACAGCAGCTTTAATCCCAGCATTAATGGTCAGTTGATATTCAAAATCATTGCAGGCCTGTAAATCACACCTGCACTGAAAACAAATCCTGGGGTCGTATATCGACCAAAAAATTCAAAGGCATCCATATTTCAAACCGACAGTTTCAAGAGGCATAATATATGCACATCTGTCTTCTGTTTCTTTGTCTTTGTTTCTTTTTTGTTAAAAAAAACAGGAATGGAAAAAGGCTGAACATCAGGAATCAATAAAGCCATGCAAATCCAGTGTACACAAACGTTCACCTGACAGCCGTCAGAATGATCATCAGCAAAAAAAGTCTAAAAAAACAAATGCTGAAGGGGTTTTAGAGAACAGCGTACCCTTTAGCTGCTGGTGGGATGCAACCTGGTAACAGCTAGTAGTGAGAACAGAATGGATGTGCGTTTAAGGGTAAAAATGGAGCTACCATGTGATCTGGTAGGCCCACTCATGCGCCTATCACCTGAGTAGACCAGAATCAAAAACACACAGGCTGGCAATCCTGCACTGCAGCAAGATGTACCATAGCCAAACCTGGAAGAAACCAAAATGTGCATCAACAGAAAAATGCACCAAGAAGAAGTCGTCCGTGTACACAATGGAATGTTAGCCATGAAAAAGCATGGAACAGTGCCATTGGCACCACCATAGAAGGACCGAGAGATAATCACCACACTAGAAGTAAGAAAGAAACCGAAAGACAGACATCCTATGACATCACTTATAGGTGTTACCTAGGAATTGATACCCATGAAATAATTTCCAAGAGAAGGACACGCATAGATTCAGAAAACCAAATTATGTTTAACTAAATGGAAAGGTGTAAGGAATGTATGAAATAGGATATGGGGGTTAACAGACATATACTAATACATAGGAAATATATAATCACAAAATACCTATGGAACACGAAGAGAGGTCTACTCAACACTCTTTAATAACATACACAGGGAAAGGATCCAAACAGATACATTGATAGGATGAACCAGAAACTATGCAACTAGGAGAATCTACATTTTGATCAAATTTGCTCTGATAATTAATAAAAATTAAATTTAAATAACAAACAACAATTTAGGAGATATAAACTCTTGGGGGTTTTTGCTGGCACATTCCACTCTAATTCGCAGCTTACTAACACGATTGACGGGAAACATCTGTTGCCCAAAAACCCAGAGTTGGAAATGTAGAAATGCTGCCGCCTTGTGGCCGTTTCCCACAAGAGCAGCTTTAAACCCACAGCTAATGGTCACTTAACATTCACAAGGATTCAGGGCTGTAAAGGACACCTGCCCTAAAAAATTGTGCGGAGTTAGGGAATGGCCAAAAAATTTCAAATCTCTGAAATTTTTCAAGGAGATTGTATGGAGGGGTAAGTTTTACTCACTCACTTTCAAAAAAGAGGAAAATGGATAAAAGCTCAACATCAGTAATTATTACACTCATGCAAATCTAACCTCCGAAAAGGTTTCAACTCACACATGTCAACTACCATCAACTAAAAGTCTACAAACATTACATGCTGAAAGGGATTTAGAGAACTGTGTACCCTGTAGCTGCTGGTGAGATGTAAAGTGGTGACAGCCAATAATGAGAATAGAAAGGAGCTGCGTTTAAAAGTAAAAATTGAGCCATCCTTCCGTTCAGCAGGCCCACCGCTGAGACTCTCACCTGACAAGTCCAGAGTCGAGAAGGCACAGGCTTCAACAGCTGCACTGCAGGAATTTTCACAATAGCCAAGACACGGAAGCAACCAAAATGTCCATCACGATATCAGTTGAAAAAGAAGAAGTGGTCCATGTACACAATGGAATATTAGCCATGGAAAACAATGAAACACTGCTCTTTCAGGCACCATAGTTGAGCCTAGACATAATCACAGAACATGAGGTAAGTCGGAAAGCAAAAGACATATCCTATGATATCACTTACAGGCGTTATCTAACAACGGACACAAATGAACATATTTGCACAGAGAATGACACTCAAACACTTAGAAAACAAACTATGCTTATCTAAAAGGAAAGGTGGGGGTAATGGAAAAATTAAGATTAGGGTTACCATACGTGTACAAATACCTATTAAATACACATAAAAAAGACCGACCATATAGCAAGGGAGGTCTATGGAACACTCTGCAATAATTTACATGGGAAGTGGATCTGTGCATGAATATATATATATATATATATATATATATATATATATATATATATATATATATATATATACGTTATGCACAAATGAAGCAGATTGTGTACACCTAGGACAAACAATATTCTAATCATTACCCCTATTAAAAAAACTAAAACAACAAGAAATAATGTAACATAAACTTATGGGGGTTTCTCCTGGCACATTCCATTTTAATTTTCAACCTAGGAAAAGGTATTCCAGAACAGCTCTGCTGCCCTAGTAACGAGATTTGTGAATGGAGAACTGCTGCCGCCTAGTGGCCGTTTACCACAAGAGCAGCTTTCAACCCAGTGCTAATGGTCACTAAATATTCACACTCATTACAGGCCTGTGAATGACACCTGCCCTCAAAAACAATCCTGGGAGCGAATATTGACCAAAAAATTCAATTTTGAGGGCAACCTTTCAAGAAGACAATTTCAAGAGGTTAATTGTATTCTACGTTTTTTTCATTTGTTCGTTAACAGAAATTTAAAAAGGTTTGGAAAAATGAACCTTAGAAAGAATTAAAGACATGCAAATCCAAATTACAAACATCCTACCAGCTCACAACAGTCAGAATGACCATCAGCAAACATTCTGCAAACAACAAATGCTGAAGGGGTTTGGAGAAATGCCTCGGCTTGGTTCAACGTGGGACATGGTAAGAGCCAGTAAGGAAAACACAAAGGAGGTGCATTGAAAAGGTAAATACTGAGCTGCCATTCAATCAAGCATACCCACTGCTGGGCTTATCGCCTGAGAGGATGAAAATCAAAAAGACACAGGCTGGACTTCACTGGTGGCGCAGTTGTTGAGAGTCTGCCGCCGAAGCAGGGGACACGGGTTTACGCCCCGGTTCGGGAAAATCACACATGCCGCGGAGCGGCTGGTCCCGTGACCTATGACTGCTGGGCCTGTGCGTCCAGAGCCTGTGCCCTGCAACTGGTGTGGCCATGGCAGTGAGTGGCCTACGTACTGCAAAACAAGAAAAAAACATCCTGGCAATCCTGCACTCCAGCAATATTTATCATAGCCAACACTTGGAAGCTACGAAAATGTCCATCAACAGAGGAATGCACAAAGAAGAAGTGGTCCATGTACACAATGGAATATGACTCCAATAAAAAAAATATAAACTCAATCTAGAAAACAAACAAAAGTAAAGAAACATCAGCTTTTGGGGGTTGATCCAGGCACATTCCACTTTAATTTAATACCGAGAAATACCACTGCAAGGTAGTCTGTTTCCCTAGTTAAAAGCTTGTGAAAAGCAGAAATGCTGCCACCCTCTGGCCGTGACCTGCAACAGCAGCTTTAAAAACTGTGCTAAGGGTCACTTCATATGCACCAGTACTGGAGGGCTGTAAATGAAACCTGCCCTCAGAATGTCATTAGGGAGGTAATGGCCAAAATATTTCTAAATGTCACACATACTTCACGAAAACAATTGGAAGAGGTAAGCTCTACTCACAGTTTGAAGAAAAAAAGGACATGCCAGAAAGCTCAATTTCAATGGATTATGAGACGCATGCAAATCCAACCACAAATATATAGCAGTTCACTCTTCTCAGAATAAACTTCAGCAAAAAAAAAAAAACTACAAACAATAAATGCTGAAGGTGTTGTGCAGAAGTGTGTACCCTCAACTTTAAGTGGGATGTGACCTGGCAAGAGCCACTAACGAGAACAGAATGGAGGTGCCTTTACTAGGTAAATAATTTTCTACCATATGATCCAGCAGGCCCACTCCTGGGCCTATAACCTAAGAAGACAGAATTAGAAAGACACAGGGAGGTGAATGTGCATTGCCGCAGCATTACAATTGCCAAGTCATGGAAGCAACCAAAAAGTCCATCAACAGATGAGTGGACAAAGAAAACTGGTACATGTACAGACAGAGTATTGGCTAAGGAAAAAAGGACATGATGTCATTTGCAGCACTCTAGATGAGTCTAGAGGTAATCACACAACTTGTAGTATGTCAGAAAGAGAAAGACACATATCGTATGGTATCACTTTTAGGTATTACCTATGAATGGATACCAGTGAAGATATTTCCACAGAGAAGGGCAACCACTGATTCATTCAACAAACTTATGGTTCACCAATGGAAATTTGTGAGGATTGGATACATTAGGATATTGGGGTTAACAGACATATACAAACACACGTGAAATATATCATCACCAAAGACCGACGGAATACCAAGAGAAGACTACTCAACATTCTGTCATAACGTACAGGGGAAAAGGATTCCAGGAAGAATAGACATATGTTTATGTGTAAAAGAACCACATCTTGCACACCTAGAACAAGCCAAACATTGTCATCAAACTTGCTGTGATAAAAATAAAAATTAAATTAAATAAACGAACAAGAAATTGTGAAACATATACTTAAGGAGCTTTTCCCTGGCACACTCCATTCTAAATTACAACCTAGAACACAACTTCCATTGAGGCTCTGTTGCCCTAGTAACCAGATTTGGTAAAGTAGAACAGCTGCCACCTTGTGGGCGTTTCACACAACAGCAGCTTTAATCCCAGCATTAATGGTCAGTTGATATTCAAAATAATTGCAGGCCTGTAAATCACACCTGCACTGAAAACAAATCCTGGGGTCGTATATCGACCAAAAAATTCAAAGGCATCCATATTTCAAACCGACAGTTTCAAGAGGCATAATATATGCACATCTGTCTTCTGTTTCTTTTTCTTTCTTTCTTTTTTGTTAAAAAAAAACGGGAATGGAAAAAGGCTGAACATCAGGAATCAATAAAGCCATGCAAATCCAGTGTACACAAACGTTCACCTGACAGCCGTCAGAATGATCATCAGCAAAAAAAGTCTAAAAAAACAAATGCTGAAGGGGTTTTAGAGAACAGCGTACCCTTTAGCTGCTGGTGGGATGCAACCTGGTAACAGCCAGTAGTGAGAACAGAATGGATGTGTGTTTAAGGGTAAAAATGGAGCTACCATGTGATCTGGTAGGCCCACTCATGCGCCTATCACCTGAGTAGACCAGAATCAAAAACACACAGGCTGGCAATCCTGCACTGCAGCAAGATGTACCATAGCCAAACCTGGAAGAAACCAAAATGTGCATCAACAGAAAAATGCACCAAGAAGAAGTCGTCCGTGTACACAATGGAATGTTAGCCATGAAAAAGCATGGAACAGTGCCATTGGCACCACCATAGAAGGACCGAGAGATAATCACCACACTAGAAGTAAGAAAGAAACCGAAAGACAGACATCCTATGACATCACTTATAGGTGTTACCTAGGAATTGATACCCATGAAATAATTTCCAAGAGAAGGACACGCATAGATTCAGAAAACCAAATTATGTTTAACCAAATGGAAAGGTGTAAGGAATGTATGAATTAGGATATGGGGGTTAACAGACATATACTAATACATAGGAAATATATAATCACAAAATACCTAAGGAATATGAAGAGAGGTCTACTCAACACTCTATAATAACATACACGGGAATGGATCCAAAGAGGAATAGACAGATACATTGATAGGATGAACCAGAAACTGTACACCTAGGAGACTCTACATTTTGATCAAATTTCCTCTGATAATTAATAAAAATTAAAGTTAAAAAGCAAACAACAATTTAGGAGATATAAGCTCTTGGGGGTTTGCACTGGCACATTGCACTCTAATTCGCAGCTTACTAACACGATGGCCACGAAAGCTCTGTGGCCCAAAATCCTTGAGCTGGAAATGTAGAAATGCTGCCGCCTTGTGGCCGTTTCCCACAAGAGCGGCTTTGAACCCACAGCTAATGGTCACTTAACATTCACAAGGATTCAGGGCTGTAAAGGACACCTGCCCTAAAAAATTGTGCGGAGGTAGGGAACGGCCAAAAAAATTCAAAAGTGTTAAATTTTTCAAGGAGATTGGATGGAGGGGTAAGTTTTACTCACTCATTTTCAAAAAAGAGGAAAATGGATAAAAGCTCAACATCAGTAATTAGTAGACTCATGCAAATCTAACCTCCAAAATGATTCCAACTCACACATGTCAACTACCATCAGCTGGAAGTCTACAAACATTAAATGCTGAAGGTGTTTTAGAGAACTGTGTACCCTCTAGCTGCTGGTGAGATGTAAAGTGGTGACAGCCAATAATGAGAATAGAAAGGAGCTGCGTTTAAAAGTAAAAATTGAGCCACCATTCCGTTCAGCAGGCCCACCACTGAGACTCTCACCTGACAAGTCCAGAGTCGAGAAGGCACAGGCTTCAACAGCTGCACTGCAGGAATTTTCACAATAGCCAAGACACGGAAGCAACCAAAATGTCCATCACGATATCAGTTGAAAAAGAAGAAGTGGTCCATGTACACAATGGAATATTAGCCATGGAAAACAATGAAACACTGCTCTTTCAGACACCATAGTTGAGCCTAGAGATAATCACAGAACATGAGGTAAGTCGGAAAGCAAAAGACATATCCTATGATATCACTTACAGGCATTATCTAACAACTGACACAAATGAACATATTTGCACAGAGAAAGACACTCACACACTTAGAAAACAAACTAGGCTTATCTAAAAGGAAAGGTGGGGGGAATGGAAAAATTAACATTAGGATTACCATACGTGTACAAATAACTATTAAATACACATAACAAAAAGACCGACCATATAGAAAGGGAGGTCTATGGAACACTCTGCAATAAATTACATGGGAAGTGGATCTGTGCATGAATATATATATATATATATATATATATATATATATATATGATATGCACAAATGAACCAGATTGTGTACACCTAGGACAAACAATATTCTAATCATTACCCCTATTAAAAAAACTAAAACAACAAACAAGAAATAATGTAACATAAACTTATGGGGGTTTCTCCTGGCACATTCCATTTTAATTTTCAACCTAGGAAAAGGTATTCCAGAACAGCTCTGCTGCCCTAGTAACGAGATTTGTGAATGGAGAACTGCTGCCGCCTAGTGGCCGTTTACCACAAGAGCAGCTTTCAACCCAGTGCTAATGGTCACTAAATATTCACACTCATTACAGGCCTGTGAATGACACCTGCCCTCAAAAACAATCCTGGGAGCGAATATTGACCAAAAAATTCAATTTTGAGGGCAACCTTTCAAGAAGACAATTTCAAGAGGTTAATTGTATTCTACGTTTTTTTCATTTGTTCGTTAACAGAAATTTAAAAAGGTTTGGAAAAATGAACCTTAGAAAGAATTAAAGACATGCAAATCCAAATTACAAACATCCTACCAGCTCACAACAGTCAGAATGACCATCAGCAAAAATTCTGCAAACAATAAATGCTGAAGGGGTTTGGAGAAATGCCTCGGCTTGGTTCAACGTGGGACATGGTAAGAGCCAGTAAGGAAAACACAAAGGAGGTGCATTGAAAAGGTAAATACTGAGCTGCCATTCAATCAAGCATACCCACTGCTGGGCTTATCGCCTGAGAGGATGAAAATCAAAAAGACACAGGCTGGACTTCACTGGTGGCGCAGTTGTTGAGAGTCTGCCGCCGAAGCAGGGGACACGGGTTTACGCCCCGGTTCGGGAAAATCACACATGCCGCGGAGCGGCTGGTCCCGTGACCTATGACTGCTGGGCCTGTGCGTCCAGAGCCTGTGCCCTGCAACTGGTGTGGCCATGGCAGTGAGTGGCCTACGTACTGCAAAACAAGAAAAAAACATCCTGGCAATCCTGCACTCCAGCAATATTTATCATAGCCAACACTTGGAAGCTACGAAAATGTCCATCAACAGAGGAATGCACAAAGAAGAAGTGGTCCATGTACACAATGGAATATGACTCCAATAAAAAAATATAAACTCAATCTAGAAAACAAACAAAAGTAAAGAAACATCAGCTTTTGGGGGTTGATCCAGGCACATTCCACTTTAATTTAATACCGAGAAATACCACTGCAAGGTAGTCTGTTTCCCTAGTTAAAAGCTTGTGAAAAGCAGAAATGCTGCCACCCTCTGGCCGTGACCTGCAACAGCAGCTTTAAAAACTGTGCTAAGGGTCACTTCATATGCACCAGTACTGGAGGGCTGTAAATGAAACCTGCCCTCAGAATGTCATTAGGGAGGTAATGGCCAAAATATTTCTAAATGTCACACATACTTCACGAAAACAATTGGAAGAGGTAAGCTCTACTCACAGTTTGAAGAAAAAAAGGACATGCCAGAAAGCTCAATTTCAATGGATTATGAGACGCATGCAAATCCAACCACAAATATATAGCAGTTCACTCTTCTCAGAATAAACTTCAGCAAAAAAAAAAAAATACAAACAATAAATGCTGAAGGTGTTGTGCAGAAGTGTGTACCCTCAACTTTAAGTGGGATGTGACCTGGCAAGAGCCACTAATGAGAACAGAATGGAGGTGCCTTTACTAGGTAAATAATTTTCTACCATATGATCCAGCAGGCCCACTCCTGGGCCTATAACCTAAGAAGACAGAATTAGAAAGACACAGGGAGGTGAATGTGCATTGCCGCAGCATTACAATTGCCAAGTCATGGAAGCAACCAAAAAGTCCATCAACAGATGAGTGGACAAAGAAAACTGGTACATGTACAGACAGAGTATTGGCTAAGGAAAAAAGGACATGATGTCATTTGCAGCACTCTAGATGAGTCTAGAGGTAATCACACAACTTGTAGTATGTCAGAAAGAGAAAGACACATATCGTATGGTATCACTTTTAGGTATTACCTATGAATGGATACCAGTGAAGATATTTCCACAGAGAAGGGCAACCACTGATTCATTCAACAAACTTATGGTTCACCAATGGAAATTTGTGAGGATTGGATACATTAGGATATTGGGGTTAACAGACATATACAAACACACGTGAAATATATCATCACCAAAGACCGACGGAATACCAAGAGAAGACTACTCAACATTCTGTCATAACGTACAGGGGAAAAGGATTCCAGGAAGAACAGACATATGTTTATGTGTAAAAGAACCACATCTTGCACACCTAGAACAAGCCAAACATTGTAATCAAACTTGCTGTGATAAAAATAAAAATTAAATTAAATAAACGAACAAGAAATAGTGAAACATATACTTAAGGAGCTTTTCCCTGGCACACTCCATTCTAAATTACAACCTGGAACACAACTTCCATTGAGGCTCTGTTGCCCTAGTAACCAGATTTGGTAAAGTAGAACAGCTGCCACCTTGTGGGCGTTTCACACAACAGCAGCTTTAATCCCAGCATTAATGGTCAGTTGATATTCAAAATAATTGCAGGCCTGTAAATCACACCTGCACTGAAAACAAATCCTGGGGTCGTATATCGACCAAAAAATTCAAAGGCATCCATATTTCAAACCGACAGTTTCAAGAGGCATAATATATGCTCATCTGTCTTCTGTTTCTTTGTCTTTGTTTCTTTTTTGTTAAAAAAAACGGGAATGGAAAAAGGCTGAACATCAGGAATCAATAAAGCCATGCAAATCCAGTGTTCACAAACGTTCACCTGACAGCCGTCAGAATGATCATCAGCAAAAAAAGTCTAAAAAAACAAATGCTGAAGGGGTTTTAGAGAACAGCGTACCCTTTAGCTGCTGGTGGGATGCAACCTGGTAACAGCCAGTAGTGAGAACAGAATGGATGTGTGTTTAAGGGTAAAAATGGAGCTACCATGTGATCTGGTAGGCCCACTCATGCGCCTATCACCTGAGTAGACCAGAATCAAAAACACACAGGCTGGCAATCCTGCACTGCAGCAAGATGTACCATAGCCAAACCTGGAAGAAACCAAAATGTGCATCAACAGAAAAATGCACCAAGAAGAAGTCGTCCGTGTACACAATGGAATGTTAGCCATGAAAAAGCATGGAACAGTGCCATTGGCACCACCATAGAAGGACCGAGAGATAATCACCACACTAGAAGTAAGAAAGAAACCGAAAGACAGACATCCTATGACATCACTTATAGGTGTTACCTAGGAATTGATACCCATGAAATAATTTCCAAGAGAAGGACACGCATAGATTCAGAAAACCAAATTATGTTTAACTAAATGGAAAGGTGTAAGGAATGTATGAAATAGGATATGGGGGTTAACAGACATATACTAATACATAGGAAATATATAATCACAAAACACCTATGGAACACGAAGAGAGGTCTACTCAACACTCTTTAATAACATACACAGGGAAAGGATCCAAACAGATACATTGATAGGATGAACCAGAAACTATGCAACTAGGAGAATCTACATTTTGATCAAATTTGCTCTGATAATTAATAAAAATTAAATTTAAATAACAAACAACAATTTAGGAGATATAAACTCTTGGGGGTTTTTGCTGGCACATTCCACTCTAATTCGCAGCTTACTAACACGATTGACGGGAAACATCTGTTGCCCAAAAACCCAGAGTTGGAAATGTAGAAATGCTGCCGCCTTGTGGCCGTTTCCCACAAGAGCGGCTTTAAACCCACAGCTAATGGTCACTTAACATTCACAAGGATTCAGGGCTGTAAAGGACACCTGCCCTAAAAAATTGTGCGGAGTTAGGGAATGGCCAAAAAATTTCAAATCTCTGAAATTTTTCAAGGAGATTGTATGGAGGGGTAAGTTTTACTCACTCACTTTCAAAAAAGAGGAAAATGGATAAAAGCTCAACATCAGTAATTATTACACTCATGCAAATCTAACCTCCGAAAAGGTTTCAACTCACACATGTCAACTACCATCAACTAAAAGTCTACAAATATTACATGCTGAAAGGGATTTAGAGAACTGTGTACCCTGTAGCTGCTGGTGAGATGTAAAGTGGTGACAGCCAATAATGAGAATAGAAAGGAGCTGCGTTTAAAAGTAAAAATTGAGCCATCCTTCCGTTCAGCAGGCCCACCGCTGAGACTCTCACCTGACAAGTCCAGAGTCGAGAAGGCACAGGCTTCAACAGCTGCACTGCAGGAATTTTCACAATAGCCAAGACACGGAAGCAACCAAAATGTCCATCACGATATCAGTTGAAAAAGAAGAAGTGGTCCATGTACACAATGGAATATTAGCCACGGAAAACAATGAAACACTGCTCTTTCAGGCACCATAGTTGAGCCTAGACATAATCACAGAACATGAGGTAAGTCGGAAAGCAAAAGACATATCCTATGATATCACTTACAGGCGTTATCTAACAACGGACACAAATGAACATATTTGCACAGAGAATGACACTCAAACACTTAGAAAACAAACTATGCTTATCTAAAAGGAAAGGTGGGGGTAATGGAAAAATTAAGATTAGGGTTACCATACGTGTACAAATACCTATTAAATACACATAAAAAAGACCGACCATATAGCAAGGGAGGTCTATGGAACACTCTGCAATAATTTACATGGGAAGTGGATCTGTGCATGAATATATATATATATATATATATATATATATATATATATATATATATATATATATATATATACGTTATGCACAAATGAAGCAGATTGTGTACACCTAGGACAAACAATATTCTAATCATTACCCCTATTAAAAAAACTAAAACAACAAACAAGAAATAATGTAACATAAACTTATGGGGGTTTCTCCTGGCACATTCCATTTTAATTTTCAACCTAGGAAAAGGTATTCCAGAACAGCTCTGCTGCCCTAGTAACGAGATTTGTGAATGGAGAACTGCTGCCGCCTAGTGGCCGTTTACCACAAGAGCAGCTTTCAACCCAGTGCTAATGGTCACTAAATATTCACACTCATTACAGGCCTGTGAATGACACCTGCCCTCAAAAACAATCCTGGGAGCGAATATTGACCAAAAAATTCAATTTTGAGGGCAACCTTTCAAGAAGACAATTTCAAGAGGTTAATTGTATTCTACGTTTTTTTCATTTGTTCGTTAACAGAAATTTAAAAAGGTTTGGAAAAATGAACCTTAGAAAGAATTAAAGACATGCAAATCCAAATTACAAACATCCTACCAGCTCACAACAGTCAGAATGACCATCAGCAAAAATTCTGCAAACAATAAATGCTGAAGGGGTTTGGAGAAATGCCTCGGCTTGGTTCAACGTGGGACATGGTAAGAGCCAGTAAGGAAAACACAAAGGAGGTGCATTGAAAAGGTAAATACTGAGCTGCCATTCAATCAAGCATACCCATTGCTGGGCTTATCGCCTGAGAGGATGAAAATCAAAAAGACACAGGCTGGACTTCACTGGTGGCGCAGTTGTTGAGAGTCTGCCGCCGAAGCAGGGGACACGGGTTTACGCCCCGGTTCGGGAAAATCACACATGCCGCGGAGCGGCTGGTCCCGTGAGCTATGGCTGCTGGGCCAGTGCGTCCAGAGCCTGTGCCCTGCAACTGGTGTGGCCATGGCAGTGAGTGGCCTACGTACTGCAAAACAAGAAAAAAACATCCTGGCAATCCTGCACTCCAGCAATATTTATCATAGCCAACACTTGGAAGCTACGAAAATGTCCATCAACAGAGGAATGCACAAAGAAGAAGTGGTCCATGTACACAATGGAATATGACTCCAATAAAAAAATATAAACTCAATCTAGAAAACAAACAAAAGTAAAGAAACATCAGCTTTTGGGGGTTGATCCAGGCACATTCCACTTTAATTTAATACCGAGAAATACCACTGC
The DNA here is from genome assembly GCF_025265405.1 of Mesoplodon densirostris. Lineage (NCBI taxonomy): Eukaryota > Metazoa > Chordata > Mammalia > Artiodactyla > Ziphiidae > Mesoplodon > Mesoplodon densirostris. The sequence goes on along the minus strand of NC_082681.1, from coordinate 354,247 downwards.
AAGGTAGTCTGTTTCCCTAGTTAAAAGCTTGTGAAAAGCAGAAATGCTGCCACCCTCTGGCCGTGACCTGCAACAGCAGCTTTAAAAACTGTGCTAAGGGTCACTTCATATGCACCAGTACTGGAGGGCTGTAAATGAAACCTGCCCTCAGAATGTCATTAGGGAGGTAATGGCCAAAATATTTCTAAATGTCACACATACTTCACGAAAACAATTGGAAGAGGTAAGCTCTACTCACAGTTTGAAGAAAAAAAGGACATGCCAGAAAGCTCAATTTCAATGGATTATGAGACGCATGCAAATCCAACCACAAATATATAGCAGTTCACTCTTCTCAGAATAAACTTCAGCAAAAAAAAAAAAACTACAAACAATAAATGCTGAAGGTGTTGTGCAGAAGTGTGTACCCTCAACTTTAAGTGGGATGTGACCTGGCAAGAGCCACTAACGAGAACAGAATGGAGGTGCCTTTACTAGGTAAATAATTTTCTACCATATGATCCAGCAGGCCCACTCCTGGGCCTATAACCTAAGAAGACAGAATTAGAAAGACACAGGGAGGTGAATGTGCATTGCCGCAGCATTACAATTGCCAAGTCATGGAAGCAACCAAAAAGTCCATCAACAGATGAGTGGACAAAGAAAACTGGTACATGTACAGACAGAGTATTGGCTAAGGAAAAAAGGACATGATGTCATTTGCAGCACTCTAGATGAGTCTAGAGGTAATCACACAACTTGTAGTATGTCAGAAAGAGAAAGACACATATCGTATGGTATCACTTTTAGGTATTACCTATGAATGGATACCAGTGAAGATATTTCCACAGAGAAGGGCAACCACTGATTCATTCAACAAACTTATGGTTCACCAATGGAAATTTGTGAGGATTGGATACATTAGGATATTGGGGTTAACAGACATATACAAACACACGTGAAATATATCATCACCAAAGACCGACGGAATACCAAGAGAAGACTACTCAACATTCTGTCATAACGTACAGGGGAAAAGGATTCCAGGAAGAATAGACATATGTTTATGTGTAAAAGAACCACATCTTGCACACCTAGAACAAGCCAAACATTGTCATCAAACTTGCTGTGATAAAAATAAAAATTAAATTAAATAAACGAACAAGAAATTGTGAAACATATACTTAAGGAGCTTTTCCCTGGCACACTCCATTCTAAATTACAACCTAGAACACAACTTCCATTGAGGCTCTGTTGCCCTAGTAACCAGATTTGGTAAAGTAGAACAGCTGCCACCTTGTGGGCGTTTCACACAACAGCAGCTTTAATCCCAGCATTAATGGTCAGTTGATATTCAAAATAATTGCAGGCCTGTAAATCACACCTGCACTGAAAACAAATCCTGGGGTCGTATATCGACCAAAAAATTCAAAGGCATCCATATTTCAAACCGACAGTTTCAAGAGGCATAATATATGCACATCTGTCTCCTGTTTCTTTTTCTTTCTTTCTTTTTTGTTAAAAAAAAACGGGAATGGAAAAAGGCTGAACATCAGGAATCAATAAAGCCATGCAAATCCAGTGTACACAAACGTTCACCTGACAGCCGTCAGAATGATCATCAGCAAAAAAAGTCTAAAAAAACAAATGCTGAAGGGGTTTTAGAGAACAGCGTACCCTTTAGCTGCTGGTGGGATGCAACCTGGTAACAGCCAGTAGTGAGAACAGAATGGATGTGTGTTTAAGGGTAAAAATGGAGCTACCATGTGATCTGGTAGGCCCACTCATGCGCCTATCACCTGAGTAGACCAGAATCAAAAACACACAGGCTGGCAATCCTGCACTGCAGCAAGATGTACCATAGCCAAACCTGGAAGAAACCAAAATGTGCATCAACAGAAAAATGCACCAAGAAGAAGTCGTCCGTGTACACAATGGAATGTTAGCCATGAAAAAGCATGGAACAGTGCCATTGACACCACCATAGAAGGACCGAGAGATAATCACCACACTAGAAGTAAGAAAGAAACCGAAAGACAGACATCCTATGACATCACTTATAGGTGTTACCTAGGAATTGATACCCATGAAATAATTTCCAAGAGAAGGACACGCATAGATTCAGAAAACCAAATTATGTTTAACCAAATGGAAAGGTGTAAGGAATGTATGAATTAGGATATGGGGGTTAACAGACATATACTAATACATAGGAAATATATAATCACAAAATACCTAAGGAATATGAAGAGAGGTCTACTCAACACTCTATAATAACATACACGGGAATGGATCCAAAGAGGAATAGACAGATACATTGATAGGATGAACCAGAAACTGTACACCTAGGAGACTCTACATTTTGATCAAATTTCCTCTGATAATTAATAAAAATTAAAGTTAAAAAGCAATCAACAATTTAGGAGATATAAGCTCTTGGGGGTTTGCACTGGCACATTGCACTCTAATTCGCAGCTTACTAACACGATGGCCACGAAAGCTCTGTGGCCCAAAATCCTTGAGCTGGAAATGTAGAAATGCTGCCGCCTTGTGGCCGTTTCCCACAAGAGCGGCTTTGAACCCACAGCTAATGGTCACTTAACATTCACAAGGATTCAGGGCTGTAAAGGACACCTGCCCTAAAAAATTGTGCGGAGGTAGGGAACGGCCAAAAAAATTCAAAAGTGTTAAATTTTTCAAGGAGATTGGATGGAGGGGTAAGTTTTACTCACTCATTTTCAAAAAAGAGGAAAATGGATAAAAGCTCAACATCAGTAATTAGTAGACTCATGCAAATCTAACCTCCAAAATGATTCCAACTCACACATGTCAACTACCATCAGCTGGAAGTCTACAAACATTAAATGCTGAAGGTGTTTTAGAGAACTGTGTACCCTCTAGCTGCTGGTGAGATGTAAAGTGGTGACAGCCAATAATGAGAATAGAAAGGAGCTGCGTTTAAAAGTAAAAATTGAGCCACCATTCCGTTCAGCAGGCCCACCGCTGAGACTCTCACCTGACAAGTCCAGAGTCGAGAAGGCACAGGCTTCAACAGCTGCACTGCAGGAATTTTCACAATAGCCAAGACACGGAAGCAACCAAAATGTCCATCACGATATCAGTTGAAAAAGAAGAAGTGGTCCATGTACACAATGGAATATTAGCCATGGAAAACAATGAAACACTGCTCTTTCAGACACCATAGTTGAGCCTAGAGATAATCACAGAACATGAGGTAAGTCGGAAAGCAAAAGACATATCCTATGATATCACTTACAGGCATTATCTAACAACTGACACAAATGAACATATTTGCACAGAGAAAGACACTCACACACTTAGAAAACAAACTAGGCTTATCTAAAAGGAAAGGTGGGGGGAATGGAAAAATTAACATTAGGATTACCATACGTGTACAAATAACTATTAAATACACATAACAAAAAGACCGACCATATAGAAAGGGAGGTCTATGGAACACTCTGCAATAAATTACATGGGAAGTGGATCTGTGCATGAATATATATATATATATATATATATATATATATATATATATGATATGCACAAATGAACCAGATTGTGTACACCTAGGACAAACAATATTCTAATCATTACCCCTATTAAAAAAACTAAAACAACAAACAAGAAATAATGTAACATAAACTTATGGGGGTTTCTCCTGGCACATTCCATTTTAATTTTCAACCTAGGAAAAGGTATTCCAGAACAGCTCCGCTGCCCTAGTAACGAGATTTGTGAATGGAGAACTGCTGCCGCCTAGTGGCCGTTTACCACAAGAGCAGCTTTCAACCCAGTGCTAATGGTCACTAAATATTCACACTCATTACAGGCCTGTGAATGACACCTGCCCTCAAAAACAATCCTGGGAGCGAATATTGACCAAAAAATTCAATTTTGAGGGCAACCTTTCAAGAAGACAATTTCAAGAGGTTAATTGTATTCTACGTTTTTTTCATTTGTTCGTTAACAGAAATTTAAAAAGGTTTGGAAAAATGAACCTTAGAAAGAATTAAAGACATGCAAATCCAAATTACAAACATCCTACCAGCTCACAACAGTCAGAATGACCATCAGCAAAAATTCTGCAAACAATAAATGCTGAAGGGGTTTGGAGAAATGCCTCGGCTTGGTTCAACGTGGGACATGGTAAGAGCCAGTAAGGAAAACACAAAGGAGGTGCATTGAAAAGGTAAATACTGAGCTGCCATTCAATCAAGCATACCCACTGCTGGGCTTATCGCCTGAGAGGATGAAAATCAAAAAGACACAGGCTGGACTTCACTGGTGGCGCAGTTGTTGAGAGTCTGCCGCCGAAGCAGGGGACACGGGTTTACGCCCTGGTTCGGGAAAATCACACATGCCGCGGAGCGGCTGGTCCCGTGAGCTATGACTGCTGGGCCTGTGCGTCCAGAGCCTGTGCCCTGCAACTGGTGTGGCCATGGCAGTGAGTGGCCTACGTACTGCAAAACAAGAAAAAAACATCCTGGCAATCCTGCACTCCAGCAATATTTATCATAGCCAACACTTGGAAGCTACGAAAATGTCCATCAACAGAGGAATGCACAAAGAAGAAGTGGTCCATGTACACAATGGAATATGACTCCAATAAAAAAATATAAACTCAATCTAGAAAACAAACAAAAGTAAAGAAACATCAGCTTTTGGGGGTTGATCCAGGCACATTCCACTTTAATTTAATACCGAGAAATACCACTGCAAGGTAGTCTGTTTCCCTAGTTAAAAGCTTGTGAAAAGCAGAAATGCTGCCACCCTCTGGCCGTGACCTGCAACAGCAGCTTTAAAAACTGTGCTAAGGGTCACTTCATATGCACCAGTACTGGAGGGCTGTAAATGAAACCTGCCCTCAGAATGTCATTAGGGAGGTAATGGCCAAAATATTTCTAAATGTCACACATACTTCACGAAAACAATTGGAAGAGGTAAGCTCTACTCACAGTTTGAAGAAAAAAAGGACATGCCAGAAAGCTCAATTTCAATGGATTATGAGACGCATGCAAATCCAACCACAAATATATAGCAGTTCACTCTTCTCAGAATAAACTTCAGCAAAAAAAAAAAAATACAAACAATAAATGCTGAAGGTGTTGTGCAGAAGTGTGTACCCTCAACTTTAAGTGGGATGTGACCTGGCAAGAGCCACTAATGAGAACAGAATGGAGGTGCCTTTACTAGGTAAATAATTTTCTACCATATGATCCAGCAGGCCCACTCCTGGGCCTATAACCTAAGAAGACAGAATTAGAAAGACACAGGGAGGTGAATGTGCATTGCCGCAGCATTACAATTGCCAAGTCATGGAAGCAACCAAAAAGTCCATCAACAGATGAGTGGACAAAGAAAACTGGTACATGTACAGACAGAGTATTGGCTAAGGAAAAAAGGACATGATGTCATTTGCAGCACTCTAGATGAGTCTAGAGGTAATCACACAACTTGTAGTATGTCAGAAAGAGAAAGACACATATCGTATGGTATCACTTTTAGGTATTACCTATGAATGGATACCAGTGAAGATATTTCCACAGAGAAGGGCAACCACTGATTCATTCAACAAACTTATGGTTCACCAATGGAAATTTGTGAGGATTGGATACATTAGGATATTGGGGTTAACAGACATATACAAACACACATGAAATATATCATCACCAAAGACCGACGGAATACCAAGAGAAGACTACTCAACATTCTGTCATAACATACAGGGGAAAAGGATTCCAGGAAGAATAGACATATGTTTATGTGTAAAAGAACCACATCTTGCACACCTAGAACAAGCCAAACATTGTAATCAAACTTGCTGTGATAAAAATAAAAATTAAATTAAATAAACGAACAAGAAATAGTGAAACATATACTTAAGGAGCTTTTCCCTGGCACACTCCATTCTAAATTACAACCTGGAACACAACTTCCATTGAGGCTCTGTTGCCCTAGTAACCAGATTTGGTAAAGTAGAACAGCTGCCACCTTGTGGGCGTTTCACACAACAGCAGCTTTAATCCCAGCATTAATGGTCAGTTGATATTCAAAATAATTGCAGGCCTGTAAATCACACCTGCACTGAAAACAAATCCTGGGGTCGTATATCGACCAAAAAATTCAAAGGCATCCATATTTCAAACCGACAGTTTCAAGAGGCATAATATATGCTCATCTGTCTTCTGTTTCTTTGTCTTTGTTTCTTTTTTGTTAAAAAAAACGGGAATGGAAAAAGGCTGAACATCAGGAATCAATAAAGCCATGCAAATCCAGTGTTCACAAACGTTCACCTGACAGCCGTCAGAATGATCATCAGCAAAAAAAGTCTAAAAAAACAAATGCTGAAGGGGTTTTAGAGAACAGCGTACCCTTTAGCTGCTGGTGGGATGCAACCTGGTAACAGCCAGTAGTGAGAACAGAATGGATGTGTGTTTAAGGGTAAAAATGGAGCTACCATGTGATCTGGTAGGCCCACTCATGCGCCTATCACCTGAGTAGACCAGAATCAAAAACACACAGGCTGGCAATCCTGCACTGCAGCAAGATGTACCATAGCCAAACCTGGAAGAAACCAAAATGTGCATCAACAGAAAAATGCACCAAGAAGAAGTCGTCCGTGTACACAATGGAATGTTAGCCATGAAAAAGCATGGAACAGTGCCATTGGCACCACCATAGAAGGACCGAGAGATAATCACCACACTAGAAGTAAGAAAGAAACCGAAAGACAGACATCCTATGACATCACTTATAGGTGTTACCTAGGAATTGATACCCATGAAATAATTTCCAAGAGAAGGACACGCATAGATTCAGAAAACCAAATTATGTTTAACTAAATGGAAAGGTGTAAGGAATGTATGAAATAGGATATGGGGGTTAACAGACATATACTAATACATAGGAAATATATAATCACAAAACACCTATGGAACACGAAGAGAGGTCTACTCAACACTCTTTAATAACATACACAGGGAAAGGATCCAAACAGATACATTGATAGGATGAACCAGAAACTATGCAACTAGGAGAATCTACATTTTGATCAAATTTGCTCTGATAATTAATAAAAATTAAATTTAAATAACAAACAACAATTTAGGAGATATAAACTCTTGGGGGTTTTTGCTGGCACATTCCACTCTAATTCGCAGCTTACTAACACGATTGACGGGAAACATCTGTTGCCCAAAAACCCAGAGTTGGAAATGTAGAAATGCTGCCGCCTTGTGGCCGTTTCCCACAAGAGCGGCTTTAAACCCACAGCTAATGGTCACTTAACATTCACAAGGATTCAGGGCTGTAAAGGACACCTGCCCTAAAAAATTGTGCGGAGTTAGGGAATGGCCAAAAAATTTCAAATCTCTGAAATTTTTCAAGGAGATTGTATGGAGGGGTAAGTTTTACTCACTCACTTTCAAAAAAGAGGAAAATGGATAAAAGCTCAACATCAGTAATTATTACACTCATGCAAATCTAACCTCCGAAAAGGTTTCAACTCACACATGTCAACTACCATCAACTAAAAGTCTACAAATATTACATGCTGAAAGGGATTTAGAGAACTGTGTACCCTGTAGCTGCTGGTGAGATGTAAAGTGGTGACAGCCAATAATGAGAATAGAAAGGAGCTGCGTTTAAAAGTAAAAATTGAGCCATCCTTCCGTTCAGCAGGCCCACTGCTGAGACTCTCACCTGACAAGTCCAGAGTCGAGAAGGCACAGGCTTCAACAGCTGCACTGCAGGAATTTTCACAATAGCCAAGACACGGAAGCAACCAAAATGTCCATCACGATATCAGTTGAAAAAGAAGAAGTGGTCCATGTACACAATGGAATATTAGCCACGGAAAACAATGAAACACTGCTCTTTCAGGCACCATAGTTGAGCCTAGACATAATCACAGAACATGAGGTAAGTCGGAAAGCAAAAGACATATCCTATGATATCACTTACAGGCATTATCTAACAACTGACACAAATGAACATATTTGCACAGAGAAAGACACTCACACACTTAGAAAACAAACTAGGCTTATCTAAAAGGAAAGGTGGGGGGAATGGAAAAATTAACATTAGGATTACCATACGTGTACAAATAACTATTAAATACACATAACAAAAAGACCGACCATATAGAAAGGGAGGTCTATGGAACACTCTGCAATAAATTACATGGGAAGTGGATCTGTGCATGAATATATATATATATATATATATATATATATATATATATATATGATATGCACAAATGAACCAGATTGTGTACACCTAGGACAAACAATATTCTAATCATTACCCCTATTAAAAAAACTAAAACAACAAACAAGAAATAATGTAACATAAACTTATGGGGGTTTCTCCTGGCACATTCCATTTTAATTTTCAACCTAGGAAAAGGTATTCCAGAACAGCTCCGCTGCCCTAGTAACGAGATTTGTGAATGGAGAACTGCTGCCGCCTAGTGGCCGTTTACCACAAGAGCAGCTTTCAACCCAGTGCTAATGGTCACTAAATATTCACACTCATTACAGGCCTGTGAATGACACCTGCCCTCAAAAACAATCCTGGGAGCGAATATTGACCAAAAAATTCAATTTTGAGGGCAACCTTTCAAGAAGACAATTTCAAGAGGTTAATTGTATTCTACGTTTTTTTCATTTGTTCGTTAACAGAAATTTAAAAAGGTTTGGAAAAATGAACCTTAGAAAGAATTAAAGACATGCAAATCCAAATTACAAACATCCTACCAGCTCACAACAGTCAGAATGACCATCAGCAAAAATTCTGCAAACAATAAATGCTGAAGGGGTTTGGAGAAATGCCTCGGCTTGGTTCAACGTGGGACATGGTAAGAGCCAGTAAGGAAAACACAAAGGAGGTGCATTGAAAAGGTAAATACTGAGCTGCCATTCAATCAAGCATACCCACTGCTGGGCTTATCGCCTGAGAGGATGAAAATCAAAAAGACACAGGCTGGACTTCACTGGTGGCGCAGTTGTTGAGAGTCTGCCGCCGAAGCAGGGGACACGGGTTTACGCCCCGGTTCGGGAAAATCACACATGCCGCGGAGCGGCTGGTCCCGTGAGCTATGACTGCTGGGCCTGTGCGTCCAGAGCCTGTGCCCTGCAACTGGTGTGGCCATGGCAGTGAGTGGCCTACGTACTGCAAAACAAGAAAAAAACATCCTGGCAATCCTGCACTCCAGCAATATTTATCATAGCCAACACTTGGAAGCTACGAAAATGTCCATCAACAGAGGAATGCACAAAGAAGAAGTGGTCCATGTACACAATGGAATATGACTCCAATAAAAAAATATAAACTCAATCTAGAAAACAAACAAAAGTAAAGAAACATCAGCTTTTGGGGGTTGATCCAGGCACATTCCACTTTAATTTAATACCGAGAAATACCACTGCAAGGTAGTCTGTTTCCCTAGTTAAAAGCTTGTGAAAAGCAGAAATGCTGCCACCCTCTGGCCGTGACCTGCAACAGCAGCTTTAAAAACTGTGCTAAGGGTCACTTCATATGCACCAGTACTGGAGGGCTGTAAATGAAACCTGCCCTCAGAATGTCATTAGGGAGGTAATGGCCAAAATATTTCTAAATGTCACACATACTTCACGAAAACAATTGGAAGAGGTAAGCTCTACTCACAGTTTGAAGAAAAAAAGGACATGCCAGAAAGCTCAATTTCAATGGATTATGAGACGCATGCAAATCCAACCACAAATATATAGCAGTTCACTCTTCTCAGAATAAACTTCAGCAAAAAAAAAAAAATACAAACAATAAATGCTGAAGGTGTTGTGCAGAAGTGTGTACCCTCAACTTTAAGTGGGATGTGACCTGGCAAGAGCCACTAATGAGAACAGAATGGAGGTGCCTTTACTAGGTAAATAATTTTCTACCATATGATCCAGCAGGCCCACTCCTGGGCCTATAACCTAAGAAGACAGAATTAGAAAGACACAGGGAGGTGAATGTGCATTGCCGCAGCATTACAATTGCCAAGTCATGGAAGCAACCAAAAAGTCCATCAACAGATGAGTGGACAAAGAAAACTGGTACATGTACAGACAGAGTATTGGCTAAGGAAAAAAGGACATGATGTCATTTGCAGCACTCTAGATGAGTCTAGAGGTAATCACACAACTTGTAGTATGTCAGAAAGAGAAAGACACATATCGTATGGTATCACTTTTAGGTATTACCTATGAATGGATACCAGTGAAGATATTTCCACAGAGAAGGGCAACCACTGATTCATTCAACAAACTTATGGTTCACCAATGGAAATTTGTGAGGATTGGATACATTAGGATATTGGGGTTAACAGACATATACAAACACACATGAAATATATCATCACCAAAGACCGACGGAATACCAAGAGAAGACTACTCAACATTCTGTCATAACGTACAGGGGAAAAGGATTCCAGGAAGAATAGACATATGTTTATGTGTAAAAGAACCACATCTTGCACACCTAGAACAAGCCAAACATTGTAATCAAACTTGCTGTGATAAAAATAAAAATTAAATTAAATAAACGAACAAGAAATAGTGAAACATATACTTAAGGAGCTTTTCCCTGGCACACTCCATTCTAAATTACAACCTGGAACACAACTTCCATTGAGGCTCTGTTGCCCTAGTAACCAGATTTGGTAAAGTAGAACAGCTGCCACCTTGTGGGCGTTTCACACAACAGCAGCTTTAATCCCAGCATTAATGGTCAGTTGATATTCAAAATAATTGCAGGCCTGTAAATCACACCTGCACTGAAAACAAATCCTGGGGTCGTATATCGACCAAAAAATTCAAAGGCATCCATATTTCAAACCGACAGTTTCAAGAGGCATAATATATGCTCATCTGTCTTCTGTTTCTTTGTCTTTGTTTCTTTTTTGTTAAAAAAAACGGGAATGGAAAAAGGCTGAACATCAGGAATCAATAAAGCCATGCAAATCCAGTGTTCACAAACGTTCACCTGACAGCCGTCAGAATGATCATCAGCAAAAAAAGTCTAAAAAAACAAATGCTGAAGGGGTTTTAGAGAACAGCGTACCCTTTAGCTGCTGGTGGGATGCAACCTGGTAACAGCCAGTAGTGAGAACAGAATGGATGTGTGTTTAAGGGTAAAAATGGAGCTACCATGTGATCTGGTAGGCCCACTCATGCGCCTATCACCTGAGTAGACCAGAATCAAAAACACACAGGCTGGCAATCCTGCACTGCAGCAAGATGTACCATAGCCAAACCTGGAAGAAACCAAAATGTGCATCAACAGAAAAATGCACCAAGAAGAAGTCGTCCGTGTACACAATGGAATGTTAGCCATGAAAAAGCATGGAACAGTGCCATTGGCACCACCATAGAAGGACCGAGAGATAATCACCACACTAGAAGTAAGAAAGAAACCGAAAGACAGACATCCTATGACATCACTTATAGGTGTTACCTAGGAATTGATACCCATGAAATAATTTCCAAGAGAAGGACACGCATAGATTCAGAAAACCAAATTATGTTTAACTAAATGGAAAGGTGTAAGGAATGTATGAAATAGGATATGGGGGTTAACAGACATATACTAATACATAGGAAATATATAATCACAAAACACCTATGGAACACGAAGAGAGGTCTACTCAACACTCTTTAATAACATACACAGGGAAAGGATCCAAACAGATACATTGATAGGATGAACCAGAAACTATGCAACTAGGAGAATCTACATTTTGATCAAATTTGCTCTGATAATTAATAAAAATTAAATTTAAATAACAAACAACAATTTAGGAGATATAAACTCTTGGGGGTTTTTGCTGGCACATTCCACTCTAATTCGCAGCTTACTAACACGATTGACGGGAAACATCTGTTGCCCAAAAACCCAGAGTTGGAAATGTAGAAATGCTGCCGCCTTGTGGCCGTTTCCCACAAGAGCGGCTTTAAACCCACAGCTAATGGTCACTTAACATTCACAAGGATTCAGGGCTGTAAAGGACACCTGCCCTAAAAAATTGTGCGGAGTTAGGGAATGGCCAAAAAATTTCAAATCTCTGAAATTTTTCAAGGAGATTGTATGGAGGGGTAAGTTTTACTCACTCACTTTCAAAAAAGAGGAAAATGGATAAAAGCTCAACATCAGTAATTATTACACTCATGCAAATCTAACCTCCGAAAAGGTTTCAACTCACACATGTCAACTACCATCAACTAAAAGTCTACAAATATTACATGCTGAAAGGGATTTAGAGAACTGTGTACCCTGTAGCTGCTGGTGAGATGTAAAGTGGTGACAGCCAATAATGAGAATAGAAAGGAGCTGCGTTTAAAAGTAAAAATTGAGCCATCCTTCCGTTCAGCAGGCCCACCGCTGAGACTCTCACCTGACAAGTCCAGAGTCGAGAAGGCACAGGCTTCAACAGCTGCACTGCAGGAATTTTCACAATAGCCAAGACACGGAAGCAACCAAAATGTCCATCACGATATCAGTTGAAAAAGAAGAAGTGGTCCATGTACACAATGGAATATTAGCCACGGAAAACAATGAAACACTGCTCTTTCAGGCACCATAGTTGAGCCTAGACATAATCACAGAACATGAGGTAAGTCGGAAAGCAAAAGACATATCCTATGATATCACTTACAGGCGTTATCTAACAACGGACACAAATGAACATATTTGCACAGAGAATGACACTCAAACACTTAGAAAACAAACTATGCTTATCTAAAAGGAAAGGTGGGGGTAATGGAAAAATTAAGATTAGGGTTACCATACGTGTACAAATACCTATTAAATACACATAAAAAAGACCGACCATATAGCAAGGGAGGTCTATGGAACACTCTGCAATAATTTACATGGGAAGTGGATCTGTGCATGAATATATATATATATATATATATATATATATATATATATATATATATATACGTTATGCACAAATGAAGCAGATTGTGTACACCTAGGACAAACAATATTCTAATCATTACCCCTATTAAAAAAACTAAAACAACAAACAAGAAATAATGTAACATAAACTTATGGGGGTTTCTCCTGGCACATTCCATTTTAATTTTCAACCTAGGAAAAGGTATTCCAGAACAGCTCTGCTGCCCTAGTAACGAGATTTGTGAATGGAGAACTGCTGCCGCCTAGTGGCCGTTTACCACAAGAGCAGCTTTCAACCCAGTGCTAATGGTCACTAAATATTCACACTCATTACAGGCCTGTGAATGACACCTGCCCTCAAAAACAATCCTGGGAGCGAATATTGACCAAAAAATTCAATTTTGAGGGCAACCTTTCAAGAAGACAATTTCAAGAGGTTAATTGTATTCTACGTTTTTTTCATTTGTTCGTTAACAGAAATTTAAAAAGGTTTGGAAAAATGAACCTTAGAAAGAATTAAAGACATGCAAATCCAAATTACAAACATCCTACCAGCTCACAACAGTCAGAATGACCATCAGCAAAAATTCTGCAAACAATAAATGCTGAAGGGGTTTGGAGAAATGCCTCGGCTTGGTTCAACGTGGGACATGGTAAGAGCCAGTAAGGAAAACACAAAGGAGGTGCATTGAAAAGGTAAATACTGAGCTGCCATTCAATCAAGCATACCCATTGCTGGGCTTATCGCCTGAGAGGATGAAAATCAAAAAGACACAGGCTGGACTTCACTGGTGGCGCAGTTGTTGAGAGTCTGCCGCCGAAGCAGGGGACACGGGTTTACGCCCCGGTTCGGGAAAATCACACATGCCGCGGAGCGGCTGGTCCCGTGAGCTATGGCTGCTGGGCCAGTGCGTCCAGAGCCTGTGCCCTGCAACTGGTGTGGCCATGGCAGTGAGTGGCCTACGTACTGCAAAACAAGAAAAAAACATCCTGGCAATCCTGCACTCCAGCAATATTTATCATAGCCAACACTTGGAAGCTACGAAAATGTCCATCAACAGAGGAATGCACAAAGAAGAAGTGGTCCATGTACACAATGGAATATGACTCCAATAAAAAAATATAAACTCAATCTAGAAAACAAACAAAAGTAAAGAAACATCAGCTTTTGGGGGTTGATCCAGGCACATTCCACTTTAATTTAATACCGAGAAATACCACTGCAAGGTAGTCTGTTTCCCTAGTTAAAAGCTTGTGAAAAGCAGAAATGCTGCCACCCTCTGGCCGTGACCTGCAACAGCAGCTTTAAAAACTGTGCTAAGGGTCACTTCATATGCACCAGTACTGGAGGGCTGTAAATGAAACCTGCCCTCAGAATGTCATTAGGGAGGTAATGGCCAAAATATTTCTAAATGTCACACATACTTCACGAAAACAATTGGAAGAGGTAAGCTCTACTCACAGTTTGAAGAAAAAAAGGACATGCCAGAAAGCTCAATTTCAATGGATTATGAGACGCATGCAAATCCAACCACAAATATATAGCAGTTCACTCTTCTCAGAATAAACTTCAGCAAAAAAAAAAAAAATACAAACAATAAATGCTGAAGGTGTTGTGCAGAAGTGTGTACCCTCAACTTTAAGTGGGATGTGACCTGGCAAGAGCCACTAATGAGAACAGAATGGAGGTGCCTTTACTAGGTAAATAATTTTCTACCATATGATCCAGCAGGCCCACTCCTGGGCCTATAACCTAAGAAGACAGAATTAGAAAGACACAGGGAGGTGAATGTGCATTGCCGCAGCATTACAATTGCCAAGTCATGGAAGCAACCAAAAAGTCCATCAACAGATGAGTGGACAAAGAAAACTGGTACATGTACAGACAGAGTATTGGCTAAGGAAAAAAGGACATGATGTCATTTGCAGCACTCTAGATGAGTCTAGAGGTAATCACACAACTTGTAGTATGTCAGAAAGAGAAAGACACATATCGTATGGTATCACTTTTAGGTATTACCTATGAATGGATACCAGTGAAGATATTTCCACAGAGAAGGGCAACCACTGATTCATTCAACAAACTTATGGTTCACCAATGGAAATTTGTGAGGATTGGATACATTAGGATATTGGGGTTAACAGACATATACAAACACACATGAAATATATCATCACCAAAGACCGACGGAATACCAAGAGAAGACTACTCAACATTCTGTCATAACATACAGGGGAAAAGGATTCCAGGAAGAATAGACATATGTTTATGTGTAAAAGAACCACATCTTGCACACCTAGAACAAGCCAAACATTGTAATCAAACTTGCTGTGATAAAAATAAAAATTAAATTAAATAAACGAACAAGAAATAGTGAAACATATACTTAAGGAGCTTTTCCCTGGCACACTCCATTCTAAATTACAACCTGGAACACAACTTCCATTGAGGCTCTGTTGCCCTAGTAACCAGATTTGGTAAAGTAGAACAGCTGCCACCTTGTGGGCGTTTCACACAACAGCAGCTTTAATCCCAGCATTAATGGTCAGTTGATATTCAAAATAATTGCAGGCCTGTAAATCACACCTGCACTGAAAACAAATCCTGGGGTCGTATATCGACCAAAAAATTCAAAGGCATCCATATTTCAAACCGACAGTTTCAAGAGGCATAATATATGCTCATCTGTCTTCTGTTTCTTTGTCTTTGTTTCTTTTTTGTTAAAAAAAACGGGAATGGAAAAAGGCTGAACATCAGGAATCAATAAAGCCATGCAAATCCAGTGTTCACAAACGTTCACCTGACAGCCGTCAGAATGATCATCAGCAAAAAAAGTCTAAAAAAACAAATGCTGAAGGGGTTTTAGAGAACAGCGTACCCTTTAGCTGCTGGTGGGATGCAACCTGGTAACAGCCAGTAGTGAGAACAGAATGGATGTGTGTTTAAGGGTAAAAATGGAGCTACCATGTGATCTGGTAGGCCCACTCATGCGCCTATCACCTGAGTAGACCAGAATCAAAAACACACAGGCTGGCAATCCTGCACTGCAGCAAGATGTACCATAGCCAAACCTGGAAGAAACCAAAATGTGCATCAACAGAAAAATGCACCAAGAAGAAGTCGTCCGTGTACACAATGGAATGTTAGCCATGAAAAAGCATGGAACAGTGCCATTGGCACCACCATAGAAGGACCGAGAGATAATCACCACACTAGAAGTAAGAAAGAAACCGAAAGACAGACATCCTATGACATCACTTATAGGTGTTACCTAGGAATTGATACCCATGAAATAATTTCCAAGAGAAGGACACGCATAGATTCAGAAAACCAAATTATGTTTAACTAAATGGAAAGGTGTAAGGAATGTATGAAATAGGATATGGGGGTTAACAGACATATACTAATACATAGGAAATATATAATCACAAAACACCTATGGAACACGAAGAGAGGTCTACTCAACACTCTTTAATAACATACACAGGGAAAGGATCCAAACAGATACATTGATAGGATGAACCAGAAACTATGCAACTAGGAGAATCTACATTTTGATCAAATTTGCTCTGATAATTAATAAAAATTAAATTTAAATAACAAACAACAATTTAGGAGATATAAACTCTTGGGGGTTTTTGCTGGCACATTCCACTCTAATTCGCAGCTTACTAACACGATTGACGGGAAACATCTGTTGCCCAAAAACCCAGAGTTGGAAATGTAGAAATGCTGCCGCCTTGTGGCCGTTTCCCACAAGAGCGGCTTTAAACCCACAGCTAATGGTCACTTAACATTCACAAGGATTCAGGGCTGTAAAGGACACCTGCCCTAAAAAATTGTGCGGAGTTAGGGAATGGCCAAAAAATTTCAAATCTCTGAAATTTTTCAAGGAGATTGTATGGAGGGGTAAGTTTTACTCACTCACTTTCAAAAAAGAGGAAAATGGATAAAAGCTCAACATCAGTAATTATTACACTCATGCAAATCTAACCTCCGAAAAGGTTTCAACTCACACATGTCAACTACCATCAACTAAAAGTCTACAAATATTACATGCTGAAAGGGATTTAGAGAACTGTGTACCCTGTAGCTGCTGGTGAGATGTAAAGTGGTGACAGCCAATAATGAGAATAGAAAGGAGCTGCGTTTAAAAGTAAAAATTGAGCCATCCTTCCGTTCAGCAGGCCCACTGCTGAGACTCTCACCTGACAAGTCCAGAGTCGAGAAGGCACAGGCTTCAACAGCTGCACTGCAGGAATTTTCACAATAGCCAAGACACGGAAGCAACCAAAATGTCCATCACGATATCAGTTGAAAAAGAAGAAGTGGTCCATGTACACAATGGAATATTAGCCACGGAAAACAATGAAACACTGCTCTTTCAGGCACCATAGTTGAGCCTAGACATAATCACAGAACATGAGGTAAGTCGGAAAGCAAAAGACATATCCTATGATATCACTTACAGGCATTATCTAACAACTGACACAAATGAACATATTTGCACAGAGAAAGACACTCACACACTTAGAAAACAAACTAGGCTTATCTAAAAGGAAAGGTGGGGGGAATGGAAAAATTAACATTAGGATTACCATACGTGTACAAATAACTATTAAATACACATAACAAAAAGACCGACCATATAGAAAGGGAGGTCTATGGAACACTCTGCAATAAATTACATGGGAAGTGGATCTGTGCATGAATATATATATATATATATATATATATATATATATATATATATGATATGCACAAATGAACCAGATTGTGTACACCTAGGACAAACAATATTCTAATCATTACCCCTATTAAAAAAACTAAAACAACAAACAAGAAATAATGTAACATAAACTTATGGGGGTTTCTCCTGGCACATTCCATTTTAATTTTCAACCTAGGAAAAGGTATTCCAGAACAGCTCCGCTGCCCTAGTAACGAGATTTGTGAATGGAGAACTGCTGCCGCCTAGTGGCCGTTTACCACAAGAGCAGCTTTCAACCCAGTGCTAATGGTCACTAAATATTCACACTCATTACAGGCCTGTGAATGACACCTGCCCTCAAAAACAATCCTGGGAGCGAATATTGACCAAAAAATTCAATTTTGAGGGCAACCTTTCAAGAAGACAATTTCAAGAGGTTAATTGTATTCTACGTTTTTTTCATTTGTTCGTTAACAGAAATTTAAAAAGGTTTGGAAAAATGAACCTTAGAAAGAATTAAAGACATGCAAATCCAAATTACAAACATCCTACCAGCTCACAACAGTCAGAATGACCATCAGCAAAAATTCTGCAAACAATAAATGCTGAAGGGGTTTGGAGAAATGCCTCGGCTTGGTTCAACGTGGGACATGGTAAGAGCCAGTAAGGAAAACACAAAGGAGGTGCATTGAAAAGGTAAATACTGAGCTGCCATTCAATCAAGCATACCCACTGCTGGGCTTATCGCCTGAGAGGATGAAAATCAAAAAGACACAGGCTGGACTTCACTGGTGGCGCAGTTGTTGAGAGTCTGCCGCCGAAGCAGGGGACACGGGTTTACGCCCCGGTTCGGGAAAATCACACATGCCGCGGAGCGGCTGGTCCCGTGAGCTATGACTGCTGGGCCTGTGCGTCCAGAGCCTGTGCCCTGCAACTGGTGTGGCCATGGCAGTGAGTGGCCTACGTACTGCAAAACAAGAAAAAAACATCCTGGCAATCCTGCACTCCAGCAATATTTATCATAGCCAACACTTGGAAGCTACGAAAATGTCCATCAACAGAGGAATGCACAAAGAAGAAGTGGTCCATGTACACAATGGAATATGACTCCAATAAAAAAATATAAACTCAATCTAGAAAACAAACAAAAGTAAAGAAACATCAGCTTTTGGGGGTTGATCCAGGCACATTCCACTTTAATTTAATACCGAGAAATACCACTGCAAGGTAGTCTGTTTCCCTAGTTAAAAGCTTGTGAAAAGCAGAAATGCTGCCACCCTCTGGCCGTGACCTGCAACAGCAGCTTTAAAAACTGTGCTAAGGGTCACTTCATATGCACCAGTACTGGAGGGCTGTAAATGAAACCTGCCCTCAGAATGTCATTAGGGAGGTAATGGCCAAAATATTTCTAAATGTCACACATACTTCACGAAAACAATTGGAAGAGGTAAGCTCTACTCACAGTTTGAAGAAAAAAAGGACATGCCAGAAAGCTCAATTTCAATGGATTATGAGACGCATGCAAATCCAACCACAAATATATAGCAGTTCACTCTTCTCAGAATAAACTTCAGCAAAAAAAAAAAAATACAAACAATAAATGCTGAAGGTGTTGTGCAGAAGTGTGTACCCTCAACTTTAAGTGGGATGTGACCTGGCAAGAGCCACTAATGAGAACAGAATGGAGGTGCCTTTACTAGGTAAATAATTTTCTACCATATGATCCAGCAGGCCCACTCCTGGGCCTATAACCTAAGAAGACAGAATTAGAAAGACACAGGGAGGTGAATGTGCATTGCCGCAGCATTACAATTGCCAAGTCATGGAAGCAACCAAAAAGTCCATCAACAGATGAGTGGACAAAGAAAACTGGTACATGTACAGACAGAGTATTGGCTAAGGAAAAAAGGACATGATGTCATTTGCAGCACTCTAGATGAGTCTAGAGGTAATCACACAACTTGTAGTATGTCAGAAAGAGAAAGACACATATCGTATGGTATCACTTTTAGGTATTACCTATGAATGGATACCAGTGAAGATATTTCCACAGAGAAGGGCAACCACTGATTCATTCAACAAACTTATGGTTCACCAATGGAAATTTGTGAGGATTGGATACATTAGGATATTGGGGTTAACAGACATATACAAACACACATGAAATATATCATCACCAAAGACCGACGGAATACCAAGAGAAGACTACTCAACATTCTGTCATAACGTACAGGGGAAAAGGATTCCAGGAAGAATAGACATATGTTTATGTGTAAAAGAACCACATCTTGCACACCTAGAACAAGCCAAACATTGTAATCAAACTTGCTGTGATAAAAATAAAAATTAAATTAAATAAACGAACAAGAAATAGTGAAACATATACTTAAGGAGCTTTTCCCTGGCACACTCCATTCTAAATTACAACCTGGAACACAACTTCCATTGAGGCTCTGTTGCCCTAGTAACCAGATTTGGTAAAGTAGAACAGCTGCCACCTTGTGGGCGTTTCACACAACAGCAGCTTTAATCCCAGCATTAATGGTCAGTTGATATTCAAAATAATTGCAGGCCTGTAAATCACACCTGCACTGAAAACAAATCCTGGGGTCGTATATCGACCAAAAAATTCAAAGGCATCCATATTTCAAACCGACAGTTTCAAGAGGCATAATATATGCTCATCTGTCTTCTGTTTCTTTGTCTTTGTTTCTTTTTTGTTAAAAAAAACGGGAATGGAAAAAGGCTGAACATCAGGAATCAATAAAGCCATGCAAATCCAGTGTTCACAAACGTTCACCTGACAGCCGTCAGAATGATCATCAGCAAAAAAAGTCTAAAAAAACAAATGCTGAAGGGGTTTTAGAGAACAGCGTACCCTTTAGCTGCTGGTGGGATGCAACCTGGTAACAGCCAGTAGTGAGAACAGAATGGATGTGTGTTTAAGGGTAAAAATGGAGCTACCATGTGATCTGGTAGGCCCACTCATGCGCCTATCACCTGAGTAGACCAGAATCAAAAACACACAGGCTGGCAATCCTGCACTGCAGCAAGATGTACCATAGCCAAACCTGGAAGAAACCAAAATGTGCATCAACAGAAAAATGCACCAAGAAGAAGTCGTCCGTGTACACAATGGAATGTTAGCCATGAAAAAGCATGGAACAGTGCCATTGGCACCACCATAGAAGGACCGAGAGATAATCACCACACTAGAAGTAAGAAAGAAACCGAAAGACAGACATCCTATGACATCACTTATAGGTGTTACCTAGGAATTGATACCCATGAAATAATTTCCAAGAGAAGGACACGCATAGATTCAGAAAACCAAATTATGTTTAACTAAATGGAAAGGTGTAAGGAATGTATGAAATAGGATATGGGGGTTAACAGACATATACTAATACATAGGAAATATATAATCACAAAACACCTATGGAACACGAAGAGAGGTCTACTCAACACTCTTTAATAACATACACAGGGAAAGGATCCAAACAGATACATTGATAGGATGAACCAGAAACTATGCAACTAGGAGAATCTACATTTTGATCAAATTTGCTCTGATAATTAATAAAAATTAAATTTAAATAACAAACAACAATTTAGGAGATATAAACTCTTGGGGGTTTTTGCTGGCACATTCCACTCTAATTCGCAGCTTACTAACACGATTGACGGGAAACATCTGTTGCCCAAAAACCCAGAGTTGGAAATGTAGAAATGCTGCCGCCTTGTGGCCGTTTCCCACAAGAGCGGCTTTAAACCCACAGCTAATGGTCACTTAACATTCACAAGGATTCAGGGCTGTAAAGGACACCTGCCCTAAAAAATTGTGCGGAGTTAGGGAATGGCCAAAAAATTTCAAATCTCTGAAATTTTTCAAGGAGATTGTATGGAGGGGTAAGTTTTACTCACTCACTTTCAAAAAAGAGGAAAATGGATAAAAGCTCAACATCAGTAATTATTACACTCATGCAAATCTAACCTCCGAAAAGGTTTCAACTCACACATGTCAACTACCATCAACTAAAAGTCTACAAATATTACATGCTGAAAGGGATTTAGAGAACTGTGTACCCTGTAGCTGCTGGTGAGATGTAAAGTGGTGACAGCCAATAATGAGAATAGAAAGGAGCTGCGTTTAAAAGTAAAAATTGAGCCATCCTTCCGTTCAGCAGGCCCACCGCTGAGACTCTCACCTGACAAGTCCAGAGTCGAGAAGGCACAGGCTTCAACAGCTGCACTGCAGGAATTTTCACAATAGCCAAGACACGGAAGCAACCAAAATGTCCATCACGATATCAGTTGAAAAAGAAGAAGTGGTCCATGTACACAATGGAATATTAGCCACGGAAAACAATGAAACACTGCTCTTTCAGGCACCATAGTTGAGCCTAGACATAATCACAGAACATGAGGTAAGTCGGAAAGCAAAAGACATATCCTATGATATCACTTACAGGCGTTATCTAACAACGGACACAAATGAACATATTTGCACAGAGAATGACACTCAAACACTTAGAAAACAAACTATGCTTATCTAAAAGGAAAGGTGGGGGTAATGGAAAAATTAAGATTAGGGTTACCATACGTGTACAAATACCTATTAAATACACATAAAAAAGACCGACCATATAGCAAGGGAGGTCTATGGAACACTCTGCAATAATTTACATGGGAAGTGGATCTGTGCATGAATATATATATATATATATATATATATATATATATATATATATATATATATATATACGTTATGCACAAATGAAGCAGATTGTGTACACCTAGGACAAACAATATTCTAATCATTACCCCTATTAAAAAAACTAAAACAACAAACAAGAAATAATGTAACATAAACTTATGGGGGTTTCTCCTGGCACATTCCATTTTAATTTTCAACCTAGGAAAAGGTATTCCAGAACAGCTCTGCTGCCCTAGTAACGAGATTTGTGAATGGAGAACTGCTGCCGCCTAGTGGCCGTTTACCACAAGAGCAGCTTTCAACCCAGTGCTAATGGTCACTAAATATTCACACTCATTACAGGCCTGTGAATGACACCTGCCCTCAAAAACAATCCTGGGAGCGAATATTGACCAAAAAATTCAATTTTGAGGGCAACCTTTCAAGAAGACAATTTCAAGAGGTTAATTGTATTCTACGTTTTTTTCATTTGTTCGTTAACAGAAATTTAAAAAGGTTTGGAAAAATGAACCTTAGAAAGAATTAAAGACATGCAAATCCAAATTACAAACATCCTACCAGCTCACAACAGTCAGAATGACCATCAGCAAAAATTCTGCAAACAATAAATGCTGAAGGGGTTTGGAGAAATGCCTCGGCTTGGTTCAACGTGGGACATGGTAAGAGCCAGTAAGGAAAACACAAAGGAGGTGCATTGAAAAGGTAAATACTGAGCTGCCATTCAATCAAGCATACCCATTGCTGGGCTTATCGCCTGAGAGGATGAAAATCAAAAAGACACAGGCTGGACTTCACTGGTGGCGCAGTTGTTGAGAGTCTGCCGCCGAAGCAGGGGACACGGGTTTACGCCCCGGTTCGGGAAAATCACACATGCCGCGGAGCGGCTGGTCCCGTGAGCTATGGCTGCTGGGCCAGTGCGTCCAGAGCCTGTGCCCTGCAACTGGTGTGGCCATGGCAGTGAGTGGCCTACGTACTGCAAAACAAGAAAAAAACATCCTGGCAATCCTGCACTCCAGCAATATTTATCATAGCCAACACTTGGAAGCTACGAAAATGTCCATCAACAGAGGAATGCACAAAGAAGAAGTGGTCCATGTACACAATGGAATATGACTCCAATAAAAAAATATAAACTCAATCTAGAAAACAAACAAAAGTAAAGAAACATCAGCTTTTGGGGGTTGATCCAGGCACATTCCACTTTAATTTAATACCGAGAAATACCACTGCAAGGTAGTCTGTTTCCCTAGTTAAAAGCTTGTGAAAAGCAGAAATGCTGCCACCCTCTGGCCGTGACCTGCAACAGCAGCTTTAAAAACTGTGCTAAGGGTCACTTCATATGCACCAGTACTGGAGGGCTGTAAATGAAACCTGCCCTCAGAATGTCATTAGGGAAGTAATGGCCAAAATATTTCTAAATGTCACACATACTTCACGAAAACAATTGGAAGAGGTAAGCTCTACTCACAGTTTGAAGAAAAAAAGGACATGCCAGAAAGCTCAATTTCAATGGATTCTGAGACGCATGCAAATCCAACCACAAATATATAGCAGTTCACTCTTCTCAGAATAAACTTCAGCAAAAAAAAAAACTACAAACAATAAATGCTGAAGGTGTTGTGCAGAAGTGTGTACCCTCAACTTTAAGTGGGATGTGACCTGGCAAGAGCCACTAACGAGAACAGAATGGAGGTGCCTTTACTAGGTAAATAATTTTCTACCATATGATCCAGCAGGCCCACTCCTGGGCCTATAACCTAAGAAGACAGAATTAGAAAGACACAGGGAGTTGAATGTGCATTGCCGCAGCATTACAATTGCCAAGTCATGGAAGCAACCAAAAAGTCCATCAACAGATGAGTGGTCAAAGAAAACTGGTACATGTACAGACGGAGTATTGGCTAAGGAAAAAAGGACATGATGTCATTTGCAGCACTCTAGATGAGTCTAGAGGTAATCACACAACTTGTAGTATGTCAGAAAGAGAAAGACACATATCGTATGGTATCCCTTTTAGGTATTACCTATGAATGGATACCAGTGAAGATATTTCCACAGAGAAGGGGAACCACTGATTCATTCAACAAACTTATGGTTCACCAATGGAAATTTGTGAGGATTGGATACATTAGGATATTGGGGTTAACAGACATATACAAACACAGGTAAAATATATCATCACCAAAGACCTACGGAATACCAAGAGAAGATTACTCCACATTCTGTCATAACGTACATGGGAAAAGGATTCCAGGAAGAATAGACATATGTTTATGTGTAAAAGAACCACATCTTGCACACCTAGAACAAGCCAAACATTGCAATCAAACTTGCTGTGATAAAAATAAAAATTAAATTAAATAAACGAACAAGAAGTAGTGAGACATATACTTAAGGGGCTTTTCCCTGGCACACACCATTCTAAATTACAACCTAGAACACAACTTCCATTGAGGCTCTGTTGCCCTAGTAACCAGATTTGGTAAAGTAGAACAGCTGCCACCTTGTGGGCGTTTCACACAACAGCAGCTTTAATCCCAGCGTTAATGGTCAGTTGATATTCAAAATCATTGCAGGCCTGTAAATCACACCTGCACTGAAAACAAATCCTGGGGTCGTATATCGACCAAAAAATTCAAAGGCATCCATATTTCAAACCGACAGTTTCAAGAGGCATAATTTATGCACATTTGTCTTCTGTTTCTTTTTCTTTCTTTCTTTTTTGTTAAAACAACGGGAATGGAAAAAGGCTGAACATCAGGAATCAATAAAGCCATGCAAATCCAGTGTACACAAACGTTCACCTGACAGCCGTCAGAATGATCATCAGCAAAAAAAGTCTACAAAAAATAAATGCTGAAGGGGTTTTAGAGAACTGCGTACCGTTTGGTTGCTGGTGGGATGCAACCTGGTAACAGCCAGTAGTGAGAACAGAATGGAGGTGCGTTTTAGGGTAAAAATGGAGCTACCATGTGATCTGGTAGGCCCACTCATGGGCCTATCACCTGAGTAGACCAGAAGCAAAAACACACAGGCTGGCAATCCTGCACTGGAGCAAGGTGTACCATAGCCAAACCTGGAAGAAACCAAAATGTGCATCAACAGAAAAATGCACCAAGAACAAGTCGTCCGTGTACACAGTGGAATGTTAGCCATGAAAAAGCATGGAACAGTGCCGTTGGCACCACCATAGAAGGACCGAGAGATAATCACCACACTGGAAGTAAGAAAGAAACCGAAAGACAGACATCCTATGACATCACTTATAGGTGTTACCTAGGAATTGATACCCATGAAATAATTTCCAAGAGAAGGACATGCATAGATTCAGAAAACCAAATTATGTTTAACCAAATGGAAAGGTGTAAGGAATGTATGAATTAGGATATGGGGGTTAACAGACATATACTAATACATATGAAATATATTATCACAAAATACCTAAGGAATACGAACAGAGGTCTACTCAACACTCTATAATAACATACACGGGAATGGATCCAAAGAGGAATAGACAGATACATTGATAGGATGAACCAGAAACTGTACACCTAGGAGAATCTACATTTTGATCAAATTTGCTCTGATAATTAATAAAAATTAAATTTAAATAACAAAGAACAATTTAGGAGATATAAGCTCTTGGGGGTTTGCGCTGGCACATTCCACTCTGATTCGCAGCTTACTAACACGATTGCCGGGAAACCTCTCTTGCCCAAAAACCCAGAGTTGGAAAGGTAGAAATGCTGCCGCCTTGTGGCCGTTTCCCACAAGAGCAGCTTTGAACCCACAGCTAATGGTCATTTAACATTCACAAGGATTCAGGGCTGTAAAGGACACGTGCCCTAAAAAATTGTGCGGAGGTAGGGAATGGCCAAAAAATCCAAGAGTGTTAAATTTTTCAAGGAGATTGGATGGAGGGGTAAGTTTTATTCACTCATTTTCAAAAAAGAGGAAAATGGATAAAAGCTCAACATCAGTAATTAGTACACTCATGCAAATCTAACCTCCAAAATGATTCCAACTCACACATGTCAACTACCATCAGCTGGAAGTCTACAAACATTAAATGCTGAAGGTGTTTTGGAGAACTGTGTACCCTCTAGCTGCTGGTGAGATGTAAAGTGGTGACAGCCCATAATAAGAATAGAAAGGAGCTGCGTTTCAAAGTAAAAATTGAGCCACCATTCCGTTCAGCAGGCCCACCGCTGAGACTCTCACCTGACAAGTCCAGAGTCGAGAAGGCACAGGCTTCAACAGCTGCACTGCAGGAATTTTCACAATAGCCAAGACACGGAAGCAACCAAAATGTCCATCACGATATCAGTTGAAGAAGAAGAAGTGGTCCATGTACACAATGGAATATTAGCCATGGAAAACAATGAAACACTGCTCTTTCAGGCACCATAGTTGAGCCTAGAGATAATCACAGAACATGAGGTAAGTCGGAAAGCAAAAGACATATCCTATGATATCACTTACAGGTGTTCTCTAACAACTGACACAAATGAACATATTTGCACAGAGAAAGACACTCACACACTTAGAAAACAAACTATGCTTATCTAAAAGGAAAGGTGGGGGGAATGGAAAAATTAAGATTAGGGTTACCATACGTGTACAAATACCTATTAAATACACATAAAAAAGACCGACCATATAGCAAGGGAGGTCTATGGAACACTCTGCAATAATTTACATGGGAAGTGGATCTGTGCATGAATATATATATATATGTTATGCACAAATGAACCAGATTGTGTACACCTAGGACAAACAATATTCTAATCATTACCCCTATTAAAAAAAAACTAAAACAACAAACAAGAAATAATGTAACATAAACTTACGGGGGTTTCTCCTGGCACATTCCATTTTAATTTACAACCTAGGAACAGGGATTCCAGAACGGCTCTGCTGCCCTAGTAACCAGATTTGGGAATGGAGAAATGCTGACGCCTAGTGGCTGTTTACCACAACAGCAGCTTTCAACCCAGTGCTAATGGTCACTAAATATTCACACTGATTACAGGCCTGTGAATGACACCTGCCCTCAAAAACAATCCTGGGAGCGAATATTGACCAAAAAATTCAATTTTGAGGGCAACCTTTCAAGAAGACAATTTCAAGAGGTTAATTGTATTCTACGTTTTTTTCATTTGTTCGTTAACAGAAATTTAAAAAGGTTTGGAAAAATGAACCTTAGAAAGAATTAAAGACATGCAAATCCAAATTACAAAAATCCTATCAGTTCACAACAGTCAGAATGACCATCAGCAAAAATTCTGCAAACAATAAATGCTGAAGGGGTTTGGAGAAATGCCTCGGCTTGGTTCAACGTGGGACATGGTAAGAGCCAGTAAGGAAAACACAAAGGAGGTGCATTGAAAAGGTAAATACTGAGCTGCCATTCAATCAAGCATACCCATTGCTGGGCTTATCGCCTGAGAGGATGAGAATCAAAAAGACACAGGCTGGACTTCACTGGTGGCGCAGTTGTTGAGAGTCTGCCCCCGAAGCAGGGGACACGGGTTTACGCCCCGGTTCGGGAAAATCACACATGCCGCGGAGCGGCTGGTCCCGTGAGCTATGGCTGCTGGGCCAGTGCGTCCAGAGCCTGTGCCCTGCAACTGGTGTGGCCATGGCAGTGAGTGGCCTACGTACTGCAAAACAAGAAAAAAACAGCCTGGCAATCCTGCACTCCAGCAATATTTATCATAGCCAAAACTTGCAAGCTACGAAAATGTCCATCAACAGAGGAATGCACAAAGAAGAAGTGGTCTATGTACACAATGGAATATGACTCCAATAAAAAAATATAAACTCAATCTAGAAAACAAACAAAAGTAAAGAAACATCAGCTTTTGGGGGTTGATCCAGGCACATTCCACTCTAATTTATAACCGAGATATACCACTGCAAGGTAGTCTGTTTCCCTAGTTAAAAGCTTGTGAAAAGCAGAAATGCTGCCACCCTCTGGCCGTGACCTGCAACAGCAGCTTTAAAACCTGTGCTAAGGGTCACTTCATATGCACCAGTACTGGAGGGCTGTAAATGAAACCTGCCCTCAGAATGTCATTAGGGAGGTAATGGCCAAAATATTTCTAAATGTCACACATACTTCACGAAAACAATTTGAAGAGGTAAGCTCTACTCACAGTTTGAAGAGAAAAAGGACATGCCAGAAAGCTCAATTTCAATGGATTATGAGACGCATGCAAATCCAACCACAAACATATAGCAGCTCACACTTGTCAGAATAAACTTCAGCAAAAAAAACCCTACAAACAATAAATGCTGAAGGTGTTGTGCAGAAGTGCATACCCTCAACTTTAAGTGGGATGTGACCTGGTAAGAGCCACTAACGAGAACCGAATGGAGGTGCTTTTACTACGTAAATATTTTTCTACCATATGAACCAGCAGGCCCATTCCTGGGCCTATAACCTAAGAAGACAGAATTGGAAAGACACAGTGAGGCGAATGTGCATTGCCGCAGCTTTACAATTGCCAAGTCATGGAAGCAACCAAAAAGTCCATCAACAGACGAGTGGACAAAGAAAACTGGTACATGTACAGACGGAGTATTGGCCAAGGAGAAAAAGGACACGACGTCATTTGCAGCACTGTAGATGAGTCTAGAGGCAATCACACAACTTGTAGTATGTCAGAAAGAGAAAGACACATATCGGATGATATCACTTTTAGGTATTACCTATAAATGGATACCAGTGAAGATATTTCCACAGAGAAGGGCAACCACTGATTCATTCAAAAAACTTATGTTTCACCAGTGGAAATTTGTGGGGATTGGATACATTAGGATATTGGGGTTAACAGACATATACAAACACACGTGAAATATATCATCACCAAAGACCGACGGAATACCAAGAGAAGACTACTCAACATTCTGTCATAACGTACAGGGGAAAAGGATTCCAGGAAGAATAGACATATGTTTATGTGTAAAAGAACCACATCTTGCACACCTAGAACAAGCCAAACATTGTAATCAAACTTGCTGTGATAAAAATAAAAATTAAATTAAATAAACGAACAAGAAGTAGTGAGACATATACTTAAGGAGCTTTTCCCTGGCACACTCCATTCTAAATTACAACCTAGAACACAACTTCCATTGAGGCTCTGTTGCCCTAGTAACCAGATTTGGTAAAGTAGAACAGCTGCCACCTTGTGGGCGTTTCACACAACAGCAGCTTTAATCCCAGCATTAATGGTCAGTTGATATTCAAAATAATTGCAGGCCTGTAAATCACACCTGCACTGAAAACAAATCCTGGGGTCGTATATTGACCAAAAAATTCAAAGGCATCCATATTTCAAACCAACAGTTTCAAGAGGCATAATATATGCACATCTGTCTTCTGTTTCTTTGTCTTTGTTTCTTTTTTGTTAAAAAAAACGGGAATGGAAAAAGGCTGAACATCAGGAATCAATAAAGCCATGCAAATCCAGTGTACACAAACGTTCACCTGACAGCCGTCAGAATGATCATCAGCAAAAAAAGTCTAAAAAAACAAATGCTGAAAGGGTTTTAGAGAACAGCGTACCCTTTAGCTGCTGGTGGGATGCAACCTGGTAACAGCCAGTAGTGAGAACAGAATGGATGTGCGTTTAAGGGTAAAAATGGAGCTACCATGTGATCTGGTAGGCCCACTCATGCGCCTATCACCTGAGTAGACCAGAATCAAAAACACACAGGCTGGCAATCCTGCACTGCAGCAAGATGTACCATAGCCAAACCTGGAAGAAACCAAAATGTGCATCAACAGAAAAATGCACCAAGAACAAGTCGTCCGTGTACACAGTGGAATGTTAGCCATGAAAAAGCATGGAACAGTGCCATTGACACCACCATAGAAGGACCGAGAGATAATCACCACACTAGAAGTAAGAAAGAAACCGAAAGACAGACATCCTATGACATCACTTATAGGTGTTACCTAGGAATTGATACCCATGAAATAATTTACAAGAGAAGGACATGCATAGATTCAGAAAACCAAATTATGTTTAACCAAATGGAAAGGTGTAAGGAATGTATGAATTAGGATATGGGGGTTAACAGACATATACTAATACATATGAAATATATTATCACAAAATACCTAAGGAATACGAACAGAGGTCTACTCAACACTCTATAATAACATACACGGGAATGGATCCAAAGAGGAATAGACAGATACATTGATAGGATGAACCAGAAACTGTACACCTAGGAGAATCTACATTTTGATCAAATTTGCTCTGATAATTAATAAAAATTAAATTTAAATAACAAAGAACAATTTAGGAGATATAAGCTCTTGGGGGTTTGCGCTGGCACATTCCACTCTGATTCGCAGCTTACTAACACGATTGCCGGGAAACCTCTCTTGCCCAAAAACCCAGAGTTGGAAAGGTAGAAATGCTGCCGCCTTGTGGCCGTTTCCCACAAGAGCAGCTTTGAACCCACAGCTAATGGTCATTTAACATTCACAAGGATTCAGGGCTGTAAAGGACACGTGCCCTAAAAAATTGTGCGGAGGTAGGGAATGGCCAAAAAATCCAAGAGTGTTAAATTTTTCAAGGAGATTGGATGGAGGGGTAAGTTTTATTCACTCATTTTCAAAAAAGAGGAAAATGGATAAAAGCTCAACATCAGTAATTAGTAGACTCATGCAAATCTAACCTCCAAAATGATTCCAACTCACACATGTCAACTACCATCAGCTGGAAGTCTACAAACATTAAATGCTGAAGGTGTTTTGGAGAACTGTGTACCCTCTAGCTGCTGGTGAGATGTAAAGTGGTGACAGCCCATAATAAGAATAGAAAGGAGCTGCGTTTCAAAGTAAAAATTGAGCCACCATTCCGTTCAGCAGGCCCACCGCTGAGACTCTCACCTGACAAGTCCAGAGTCGAGAAGGCACAGGCTTCAACAGCTGCACTGCAGGAATTTTCACAATAGCCAAGACACGGAAGCAACCAAAATGTCCATCACGATATCAGTTGAAGAAGAAGAAGTGGTCCATGTACACAATGGAATATTAGCCATGGAAAACAATGAAACACTGCTCTTTCAGGCACCATAGTTGAGCCTAGAGATAATCACAGAACATGAGGTAAGTCGGAAAGAAAAAGACATATCCTATGATATCACTTACAGGTGTTCTCTAACAACTGACACAAATGAACATATTTGCACAGAGAAAGACACTCACACACTTAGAAAACAAACTATGCTTATCTAAAAGGAAAGGTGGGGGGAATGGAAAAATTAAGATTAGGGTTACCATACGTGTACAAATACCTATTAAATACACATAAAAAAGACCGACCATATAGCAAGGGAGGTCTATGGAACACTCTGCAATAATTTACATGGGAAGTGGATCTGTGCATGAATATATATATATATGTTATGCACAAATGAACCAGATTGTGTACACCTAGGACAAACAATATTCTAATCATTACCCCTATTAAAAAAAAACTAAAACAACAAACAAGAAATAATGTAACATAAACTTACGTGGGTTTCTCCTGGCACATTCCATTTTAATTTACAACCTAGGAACAGGGATTCCAGAACGGCTCTGCTGCCCTAGTAACGAGATTTGTGAATGGAGAAAAGCTGCCGCCTAGTGGCTGTTTACCACAACAGCAGCTTTCAACCCAGTGCTAATGGTCACTAAATATTCACACTGATTACAGGCCTGTGAATGACACCTGCCCTCAAAAACAATCCTGGGAGCGAATATTGACCAAAAAATTCAATTTTGAGGGCAACCTTTCAAGAAGACAATTTCAAGAGGTTAATTGTATTCTACGTTTTTTTCATTTGCTCGTTAACAGAAATTTTAAAAGGTGTGGAAAAATGAACCTTAGAAAGAATTAAGGACATGCAAATCCAAATTACAAAAATCCTATCAGTTCACAACAGTCAGAATGACCATCAGCAAAAATTCTGCAAACAATAAATGCTGAAGGGGTTGTGGAGAAATGCCTAGGCTTGGTTCAACGTGGGACATGGTAAGAGCCAGTAAGGAAAACACAAAGGAGGTGCATTGAAAAGGTAAATACTGAGCTACTATTCAATCAAGCATACCCACTGCTGGGCCTATCGCCTGAGAGGATGAGAATCAAAAAGAAACAGGCTGGACTTCACTGGTGGCGCAGTGGTTGAGAGTCCGCCGCCGAAGCACGGGACACGGGTTTATGCCCCGGTTCGGGAAAATCACACATGCCGCGGAGCGGCTGGTCCCGTGAGCTATGGCTGCTGGGCCTGTGCATCCAGAGCCTGTGCTCTGCAATCGGAGTGGCCATGGCAGTGAGTGGCCTACGTACTGCAAAACAAGAAAAAAACAGCCTGGCAATCCTGCACTCCAGCAATATTTATCATAGCCAAAACTTGCAAGCTACGAAAATGTCCATTAACAGAGGAATGCACAAAGAAGAAGTGGTCCATGTACACAATGGAATATGACTCCAATAAAAAAATATGAACTTAATCTAGAAAACAAACAAAAGTAAAAAAAAATCAGCTTTTGGGGGTTTATCCAGGCACATTCCACTCTAATTTATAACCGAGATATACCACTGCAAGGTAGTCTGTTTCCCTAGTTAAAAGCTTGTGAAAAGCAGAAATGCTGCCACCCTCTGGCCGTGACCTGCAACAGCAGCTTTAAAACCTGTGCTAAGGGTCACTTCATATGCACCAGTACTGGAGGGCTGTAAATGAAACCTGCCCTCAGAATGTCATTAGGGAGGTAATGGCCAAAATATTTCTAAATGTCACACATACTTCACGAAAACAATTGGAAGAGGTAAGCTCTACTCACAGTTTGAAGAGAAAAAGGACATGCCAGAAAGCTCAATTTCAATGGATTATGAGACGCATGCAAATCCAACCACAAACATATAGCAGCTCACACTTGTCAGAATAAACTTCAGCAAAAAAAACCCTACAAACAATAAATGCTGAAGGTGTTGTGCAGAAGTGCATACCCTCAACTTTAAGTGGGATGTGACCTGGTAAGAGCCACTAACGAGAACCGAATGGAGGTGCTTTTACTACGTAAATATTTTTCTACCATATGAACCAGCAGGCCCATTCCTGGGCCTATAACCTAAGAAGACAGAATTGGAAAGACACAGTGAGGCGAATGTGCATTGCCGCAGCTTTACAATTGCCAAGTCATGGAAGCAACCAAAAAGTCCATCAACAGACGAGTGGACAAAGAAAACTGGTACATGTACAGACGGAGTATTGGCCAAGGAGAAAAAGGACACGACGTCATTTGCAGCACTGTAGATGAGTCTAGAGGCAATCACACAACTTGTAGTATGTCAGAAAGAGAAAGACACATATCGGATGATATCACTTTTAGGTATTACCTATAAATGGATACCAGTGAAGATATTTCCACAGAGAAGGGCAACCACTGATTCATTCAAAAAACTTATGGTTCACCAGTGGAAATTTGTGGGGATTGGATACATTAGGATATTGGGGTTAACAGACATATACAAACACACGTGAAATATATCATCACCAAAGACCGACGGAATACCAAGAGAAGACTACTCAACATTCTGTCATAACGTACAGGGGAAAAGGATTCCAGGAAGAATAGACATATGTTTATGTGTAAAAGAACCACATCTTGCACACCTAGAACAAGCCAAACATTGTAATCAAACTTGCTGTGATAAAAATAAATATTAAATTAAATAAACGAACAAGAAGTAGTGAGACATATACTTAAGGAGCTTTTCCCTGGCACACTCCATTCTAAATTACAACCTAGAACACAACTTCCATTGAGGCTCTGTTGCCCTAGTAACCAGATTTGGTAAAGTAGAACAGCTGCCACCTTGTGGGCGTTTCACACAACAGCAGCTTTAATCCCAGCATTAATGGTCAGTTGATATTCAAAATAATTGCAGGCCTGTAAATCACACCTGCACTGAAAACAAATCCTGGGGTCGTATATTGACCAAAAAATTCAAAGGCATCCATATTTCAAACCAACAGTTTCAAGAGGCATAATATATGCACATCTGTCTTCTGTTTCTTTGTCTTTGTTTCTTTTTTGTTAAAAAAAACGGGAATGGAAAAAGGCTGAACATCAGGAATCAATAAAGCCATGCAAATCCAGTGTACACAAACGTTCACCTGACAGCCGTCAGAATGATCATCAGCAAAAAAAGTCTAAAAAAACAAATGCTGAAAGGGTTTTAGAGAACAGCGTACCCTTTAGCTGCTGGTGGGATGCAACCTGGTAACAGCCAGTAGTGAGAACAGAATGGATGTGCGTTTAAGGGTAAAAATGGAGCTACCATGTGATCTGGTAGGCCCACTCATGCGCCTATCACCTGAGTAGACCAGAATCAAAAACACACAGGCTGGCAATCCTGCACTGCAGCAAGATGTACCATAGCCAAACCTGGAAGAAACCAAAATGTGCATCAACAGAAAAATGCACCAAGAACAAGTCGTCCGTGTACACAGTGGAATGTTAGCCATGAAAAAGCATGGAACAGTGCCATTGACACCACCATAGAAGGACCGAGAGATAATCACCACACTAGAAGTAAGAAAGAAACCGAAAGACAGACATCCTATGACATCACTTATAGGTGTTACCTAGGAATTGATACCCATGAAATAATTTACAAGAGAAGGACATGCATAGATTCAGAAAACCAAATTATGTTTAACCAAATGGAAAGGTGTAAGGAATGTATGAATTAGGATATGGGGGTTAACAGACATATACTAATACATATGAAATATATTATCACAAAATACCTAAGGAATACGAACAGAGGTCTACTCAACACTCTATAATAACATACACGGGAATGGATCCAAAGAGGAATAGACAGATACATTGATAGGATGAACCAGAAACTGTACACCTAGGAGAATCTACATTTTGATCAAATTTGCTCTGATAATTAATAAAAATTAAATTTAAATAACAAAGAACAATTTAGGAGATATAAGCTCTTGGGGGTTTGCGCTGGCACATTCCACTCTGATTCGCAGCTTACTAACACGATTGCCGGGAAACCTCTCTTGCCCAAAAACCCAGAGTTGGAAAGGTAGAAATGCTGCCGCCTTGTGGCCGTTTCCCACAAGAGCAGCTTTGAACCCACAGCTAATGGTCATTTAACATTCACAAGGATTCAGGGCTGTAAAGGACACCTGCCCTAAAAAATTGTGCGGAGGTAGGGAATGGCCAAAAAATCCAAGAGTGTTAAATTTTTCAAGGAGATTGGATGGAGGGGTAAGTTTTATTCACTCATTTTCAAAAAAGAGGAAAATGGATAAAAGCTCAACATCAGTAATTAGTAGACTCATGCAAATCTAACCTCCAAAATGATTCCAACTCACACATGTCAACTACCATCAGCTGGAAGTCTACAAACATTAAATGCTGAAGGTGTTTTGGAGAACTGTGTACCCTCTAGCTGCTGGTGAGATGTAAAGTGGTGACAGCCCATAATAAGAATAGAAAGGAGCTGCGTTTCAAAGTAAAAATTGAGCCACCATTCCGTTCAGCAGGCCCACCGCTGAGACTCTCACCTGACAAGTCCAGAGTCGAGAAGGCACAGGCTTCAACAGCTGCACTGCAGGAATTTTCACAATAGCCAAGACACGGAAGCAACCAAAATGTCCATCACGATATCAGTTGAAGAAGAAGAAGTGGTCCATGTACACAATGGAATATTAGCCATGGAAAACAATGAAACACTGCTCTTTCAGGCACCATAGTTGAGCCTAGAGATAATCACAGAACATGAGGTAAGTCGGAAAGAAAAAGACATATCCTATGATATCACTTACAGGTGTTCTCTAACAACTGACACAAATGAACATATTTGCACAGAGAAAGACACTCACACACTTAGAAAACAAACTATGCTTATCTAAAAGGAAAGGTGGGGGGAATGGAAAAATTAAGATTAGGGTTACCATACGTGTACAAATACCTATTAAATACACATAAAAAAGACCGACCATATAGCAAGGGAGGTCTATGGAACACTCTGCAATAATTTACATGGGAAGTGGATCTGTGCATGAATATATATATATATGTTATGCACAAATGAACCAGATTGTGTACACCTAGGACAAACAATATTCTAATCATTACCCCTATTAAAAAAAAACTAAAACAACAAACAAGAAATAATGTAACATAAACTTACGTGGGTTTCTCCTGGCACATTCCATTTTAATTTACAACCTAGGAACAGGGATTCCAGAACGGCTCTGCTGCCCTAGTAACGAGATTTGTGAATGGAGAAAAGCTGCCGCCTAGTGGCTGTTTACCACAACAGCAGCTTTCAACCCAGTGCTAATGGTCACTAAATATTCACACTGATTACAGGCCT
The DNA here is from genome assembly GCF_025265405.1 of Mesoplodon densirostris. Classification (NCBI taxonomy): domain Eukaryota; kingdom Metazoa; phylum Chordata; class Mammalia; order Artiodactyla; family Ziphiidae; genus Mesoplodon; species Mesoplodon densirostris. The sequence continues at coordinate 317,477 of NC_082681.1, read as the reverse complement.
GTGAATGACACCTGCCCTCAAAAACAATCCTGGGAGCGAATATTGACCAAAAAATTCAATTTTGAGGGCAACCTTTCAAGAAGACAATTTCAAGAGGTTAATTGTATTCTACGTTTTTTTTCATTTGTTCGTTAACAGAAATTTTAAAAGGTGTGGAAAAATGAACCTTAGAAAGAATTAAGGACATGCAAATCCAAATTACAAACATCCTATCAGCTCACAACAGTCAGAATGACCATCAGCAAAAATTCTGCAAACAATAAATGCTGAAGGGGTTGTGGAGAAATGCCTAGGCTTGGTTCAACGTGGGACATGGTAAGAGCCAGTAAGGAAAACACAAAGGAGGTGCATTGAAAAGGTAAATACTGAGCTACCATTCAATCAAGCATACCCACTGCTGGGCCTATCACCTGAGAGGATGAGAATCAAAAAGACACAGGCTGGACTTCACTGGTGGCGCAGTGGTTGAGAGTCCGCCGCCGAAGCAGGGGACACGGGTTTATGCCCCGGTTCAGGAAAATCACACATGCCGCGGAGCGGCTGGTCCCGTGAGCTATGGCTGCTGGGCCTGTGCGTCCAGAGCCTGTGCTCTGCAATCGGAGTGGCCATGGCAGTGAGTGGCCTACGTACTGCAAAACAAGAAAAAAACAGCCTGGCAATCCTGCACTCCAGCAGTATTTACCATAGCCAACACTAGCAAGCAACGAAAATGTCCATCAACAGAGGAATGCAAAAAGGAAAAGTGGTCCATGTACACGATGCAATATGACTCGAATAAAAAAATATAAACTCAATCTAGAAAACAAACAAAAGTAAAAAGAAACATCAGCTTTTGGGGGTTTATCCAGGTACATTCCACTCTAATTTATAACCGAGAAATACCACTGCAAGGTAGTCTGTTTCCCTAGTTAAAAGCTTGTGAAAAGCAGAAATGCTGCCACCCTCTGGCCGTGACCTGCAACAGCAGCTTTAAAACCTGTGCTAAGGGTCACTTCATATGCACCAGTACTGGAGGGCTGTAAATGAAACCTGCCCTCAGAATGTCATTAGGGAGGTAATGGCCAAAATATTTCTAAATGTCACACATACTTCACGAAAACAATTTGAAGAGGTAAGCTCTACTCACAGTTTGAAGAAAATAAGGACATGCCAGAAAGCTCAATTTCAATGGATTATGAGACAGGCAAATCCAACCACAAACATATAGCAACTCACACTTGTCAGAATAAACTTCAGCAAAAAAACTACAAACAATAAATGCTGAAGGTGTTGTGCAGAAGTGCATACCCTCAACTTTAAGTGGGATGTGACCTGGTAAGAGTCACTAACGAGAACAGAATGGAGGTTCTTTTACTACGTAAATATTTTTCTACCATATGATCCAGCAGGCCCACTCCTTGGCCTATAACCTAAGAAGACAGAATTGGAAAGACACAGGGAGGCGAATGTGCATTGCCGCGAAATTTGTGAGGATTGGATACATTAGGATATTGGGGTTAACAGACATATACAAACACAGGTGAAATATATCATCACCAAAGACCTACAGAATACCAAGAGAAGACTACTCAACATTCTGTCATAATGTACATGGGAAAAGTATTCCAGGAAGAATAGACATATGTTTATGTGTAAAAGAACCACATCTTGCACACCTAGAACAAGCCAAACATTGTCATCAAACTTGCTGTGATAAAAATAAAAATTAAATTAAATAAACGAACAAGAAGTAGTGAGACATATACTTAAGGGGCTTTTCCCTGGCACACGCCATTCTAAATTACCACCTAGAACACAACTTCCATTGAGGCTCTGTTGCCCTAGTAACCAGATTTGGTAAAGTAGAACAGCTGCCACCTTGTGGGCGTTTCACACAACAGCAGCTTTAATCCCAGCGTTAATGGTCAGTTGATATTCAAAATCATTGCAGGCCTGTAAATCACACCTGCACTGAAAACAAATCCTGGGGTCGTATATCGACCAAAAAATTCAAAGGCATCCATATTTCAAACCGACAGTTTCAAGAGGCATAATTTATGCACATTTGTCTTCTGTTTCTTTTTCTTTCTTTCTTTTTTGTTAAAAAAAACGGGAATGGAAAAAGGCTGAACATCAGGAATCAATAAAGCCATGCAAATCCAGTGTACACAAACGTTCACCTGACAGCCGTCAGAATGATCATCAGCAAAAAAAGTCTACAAAAACAAATGCTGAAGGGGTTTTAGAGAACTGCGTACCCTTTAGCTGCTGGTGGGATGCAACCTGGTAACAGCCAGTAGTGAGAACAGAATGGAGGTGCGTTTAAGGGTAAAAATGGAGCTACCATGTGATCTGGTAGGCCCACTCATGGGCCTATCACCTGAGTAGACCAGAATCAAAAACACACAGGCTGGCAATCCTGCACTGCAGCAAGGTGTACCATAGCCAAACCTGGATGAAACCAAAATGTGCATCAACAGAAAAAGGCACCAAGAAGAAGTCGTCCATGTACACAATGGAATATTAGCCATGAAAAAGCATGGAACAGTGCCGTTTGCACCACCATAGAAGGACCTGGAGATAATCACCACACTGGAAGTAAGAAAGAAACCGAAAGACAGACATCCTATGACATCACTTATAGGCGTTACCTAAGAATTGATACCCATGAAATAATTTCCAAGAGAAGGACACGCATAGATTCAGAAAACCAAATTATGTTTAACCAAACGGAAAGGCGTAAGGAATGTATGAATTAGGATATGGGGGTTAACAGACATATACTAATACATAGGAAATATATAATCACAAAATACCTAAGGAATACGAAGAGAGGTCTACTCAACACTCTATAATAACATACACGGGAATGGATCCAAAGAGGAATAGACAGATACATTGATAGGATGAACCAGAAACTGTACACCTAGGAGAATCTACATTTTGATCAAATTTCCTCTGATAATTAAATGTAAAAAGCAAACAACAATTTAGGAGATATAAGCTCTTGGGGGTCTGCACTGGCACATTGCACTCTAATTCGCAGCTTACTAACACGACTGCCACGAAAGCTCTGTGGCCCAAAATCCCAGAGTTGGAAATGTAGAAATGCTGCCGCCTTGTGGCCGTTTCCCACAAGAGCGGCTTTGAACCCACAGCTAATGGTCACTTAACATTCACCAGGATTCAGGGCTGTAAAGGACACCTGCCCTAAAAAATTGTGCGGAGGTAGGGAACGGCCAAAAAAATTCAAAAGTGTTAAATTTTTCAAGGAGATTGGATGGAGGGGTAAGTTTGACTCACTCATTTTCAAAAAAGAGGAAAATGGATAAAAGCTCCACATCAGTAATTAGTAGACTCATGCAAATCTAACCTCCAAAATGATTCCAACTCACACATGTCAACTACCATCAGCTGGAAGTCTACAAACATTAAATGCTGAAGGTGTTTTAGAGAACTGTGTACCCTCTAGCTGCTGGTGAGATGTAAAGTGGTGACAGCCAATAATGAGAATAGAAAGGAGCTGCGTTTAAAAGTAAAAATTGAGCCACCATTCCGTTCAGCAGGCCCACCGCTGAGACTCTCACCTGACAAGTCCAGAGTCGAGAAGGCACAGGCTTCAACAGCTGCACTGCAGGAATTTTCACAATAGCCAAGACACGGAAGCAACCAAAATGTCCATCACGATATCAGTTGAAAAAGAAGAAGTGGTCCATGTACACAATGGAATATTAGCCATGGCAAACAATGAAACACTGCTCTTTCAGGCACCATAGTTGAGCCTAGAGATAATCACAGAACATGAGGTAAGTCGGAAAGCAAAAGACATATCCTATGATATCACTTACAGGCGTTATCTAACAACTGACACAAATGAACATATTTGCACAGAGAAAGACACTCACACACTTAGAAAACAAACTAGGCTTATCTAAAAGGAAAGGTGGGGGGAATGGAAAAATTAAGATTAGGGTTACCATACGTGTACAAATACCTATTAAATACACATAACAAAAAGACTGACCATATAGCAAGGGAGGTCTATGGAACACTCTGCAATAATTTACATGGGAAGTGGATCTGTGCATGAATATATATATATATATGTATAGGTTATGCAAAAATGAAGCAGATGGTGTACACCTAGGACAAACAATATTCTAATCATTACCCCTATTAAGAAAACTAAAACAACAAACAAGAAATAATGTAACATAAACTTATGGGGGATTCTCCTGGCATATTCCATTTTAATTTACAACCTAGGAACAGGGATTCCAGAACGGCTCTGCTGCCCTAGTAACGAGATTTGTGAATGGAGAAAAGCTGCCGCCTAGTGGCTGTTTACCACAACAGCAGCTTTCAACCCAGTGCTAATGGTCACTAAATATTCACACTCATTACAGGCCTGTGAATGACACCTTCCCTCAAAAACAATCCTAGGACCGAATATTGACCAAAAAATTCAATTTTGAGGGCAACCTTTCAAGAACACAATTTCAAGAGGTTAATTGTATTCTACGTTTTTTTTTCATTTGTTCGTTAACAGAAATTTTAAAAGGTGTGGAAAAATGAACCTTAGAAAGAATTAAGGACATGCAAATCCAAATTACAAACATCCTATCAGCTCACAACAGTCAGAATGACCATCAGCAAAAATTCTGCAAACAATAAATGCTGAAGGGGTTGTGGAGAAATGCCTAGGCTTGGTTCAACGTGGGACATGGTAAGAGCCAGTAAGGAAAACACAAAGGAGGTGCATTGAAAAGGTAAATACTGAGCTACCATTCAATCAAGCATACCCACTGCTGGGCCTATCACCTGAGAGGATGAGAATCAAAAAGACACAGGCTGGACTTCACTGGTGGCGCAGTGGTTGAGAGTCCGCCGCCGAAGCAGGGGACACGGGTTTATGCCCCGGTTCGGGAAAATCACACATGCCGCGGAGCGGCTGGTCCCGTGAGCTATGGCTGCTGGGCCTGTGCGTCCAGAGCCTGTGCTCTGCAATCGGAGTGGCCATGGCAGTGAGTGGCCTACGTACTGCAAAACAAGAAAAAAACAGCCTGGCAATCCTGCACTCCAGCAGTATTTACCATAGCCAACACTAGCAAGCAACGAAAATGTCCATCAACAGAGGAATGCAAAAAGGAAAAGTGGTCCATGTACACGATGCAATATGACTCCAATAAAAAAAATATAAACTCAATCTAGAAAACAAACAAAAGTAAAAAAAAAACATCAGCTTTTGGGGGTTTATCCAGGTACATTCCACTCTAATTTATAACCGAGAAATACCACTGCAAGGTAGTCTGTTTCCCTAGTTAAAAGCTTGTGAAAAGCAGAAATGCTGCCACCCTCTGGCCGTGACCTGCAACAGCAGCTTTAAAACCTGTGCTAAGGGTCACTTCATATGCACCAGTACTGGAGGGCTGTAAATGAAACCTGCCCTCAGAATGTCATTAGGGAGGTAATGGCCAAAATATTTCTAAATGTCACACATACTTCACGAAAACAATTTGAAGAGGTAAGCTCTACTTACAGTTTGAAGAAAATAAGGACATGCCAGAAAGCTCAATTTCAATGGATTATGAGACACATGCAAATCCAACCACAAACATATATCAACTCACACTTGTCAGAATAAACTTCAGCAAAAAAACTACAAACAATAAATGCTGAAGGTGTTGTGCAGAAGTGCATACCCTCAACTTTAAGTGGGATGTGACCTGGTAAGAGCCACTAACGAGAACAGAATGGAGGTGCTTTTACTACGTAAATATTTTTCTACCATATGATCCAGCAGGCCCACTCCTTGGCCTATAACCTAAGAAGACAGAATTGGAAAGACACAGGGAGGCGAATGTGCATTGCCGCGAAATTTGTGAGGATTGGATACATCAGGATATTGGGGTTAACAGACATATACAAACACAGCTGAAATATATCATCACCAAAGACCTACGGAATACCAAGAGAAGACTACTCAACATTCTGTCATAACGTACATGGGAAAAGGATTCCAGGAAGAATAGACATATGTTTATGTGTAAAAGAACCACATCTTGCACACCTAGAACAAGCCAAACATTGTCATCAAACTTGCTGTGATAAAAATAAAAATTAAATTAAATAAACGAACAAGAAGTAGTGAGACATATACTTAAGGGGCTTTTCCCTGGCACACGCCATTCTAAATTACCACCTAGAACACAACTTCCATTGAGGCTCTGTTGCCCTAGTAACCAGATTTGGTAAAGTAGAACAGCTGCCACCTTGTGGGCGTTTCACACAACAGCAGCTTTAATCCCAGCGTTAATGGTCAGTTGATATTCAAAATAATTGCAGGCCTGTAAATCACATCTGCACTGAAAACAAATCCTGGGGTCGTATATCGACCAAAAAATTCAAAGGCATCCATATTTCAAACCGACAGTTTCAAGAGGCATAATTTATGCACATTTGTCTTCTGTTTCTTTTTCTTTCTTTCTTTTTTGTTAAAAAAAACGGGAATGGAAAAAGGCTGAACATCAGGAATCAATAAAGCCATGCAAATCCAGTGTACACAAACGTTCACCAGACAGCCGTCAGAATGATCATCAGCAAAAAAAGTCTACAAAAACTAAATGTTGAAGGGGTTTTAGAGAACTGCGTACCCTTTAGCTGCTGGTGGGATGCAACCTGGTAACAGCCAGTAGTGAGAACAGAATGGAGGTGCGTTTAAGGGTAAAAATGGAGCTACCATGTGATCTGGTAGGCCCACTCATGGGCCTATCACCTGAGTAGACCAGAAGCAAAAACACACAGGCTGGCAATCCTGCACTGCAGCAAGGTGTACCATAGCCAAACCTGGAAGAAACCAAAATGTGCATCAACAGAAAAAGGCACCAAGAAGAAGTCGTCCATGTACACAATGGAATATTAGCCATGAAAAAGCATGGAACAGTGCCGTTGGCACCACCATAGAAGGAGCTGGAGATAATCACCACACTGGAAGTAAGAAAGAAACCGAAAGACAGACATCCTATGACATCACTTATAGGTGTTACCTAAGAATTGATACCCATGAAATAATTTCCAAGAGAAGGACACGCATAGATTCAGAAAACCAAATTATGTTTAACCAAACGGAAAGGTGTAAGGAATGTATGAATTAGGATATGGGGGTTAACAGACATATACTAATACATAGGAAATATATAATCACAAAATACCTAAGGAATACGAAGAGAGGTCTACTCAACACTCTATAATAACATACACAGGAATGGATCCAAAGAGGAATAGACAGATACATTGATAGGATGAACCAGAAACTGTACACCTAGGAGAATCTACATTTTGATCAAATTTCCTCTGATAATTAAATGTAAAAAGAAAACAACAATTTAGGAGATATAAGCTCTTGGGGGTCTGCACTGGCACATTGCACTCTAATTCGCAGCTTACTAACACGACTGCCACGAAAGCTCTGTGGCCCAAAATCCCAGAGTTGGAAATGTAGAAATGCTGCCGCCTTGTGGCCGTTTCCCACAAGAGCGGCTTTGAACCCACAGCTAATGGTCACTTAACATTCACAAGGATTCAGGGCTGTAAAGGACACCTGCCCTAAAAAATTGTGCGGAGGTAGGGAACGGCCAAAAAAATTCAAAAGTGTTAAATTTTTCAAGGAGATTGGATGGAGGGGTAAGTTTGACTCACTCATTTTCAAAAAAGAGGAAAATGGATAAAAGCTCCACATCAGTAATTAGTAGACTCATGCAAATCTAACCTCCAAAATGATTCCAACTCACACATGTCAACTACCATCAGCTGGAAGTCTACAAACATTAAATGCTGAAGGTGTTTTAGAGAACTGTGTACCCTCTAGCTGCTGGTGAGATGTAAAGTGGTGACAGCCAATAATGAGAATAGAAAGGAGCTGCGTTTAAAAGTAAAAATTGAGCCACCATTCCGTTCAGCAGGCCCACCGCTGAGACTCTCACCTGACAAGTCCAGAGTCGAGAAGGCACAGGCTTCAACAGCTGCACTGCAGGAATTTTCACAATAGCCAAGACACGGAAGCAACCAAAATGTCCATCACGATATCAGTTGAAAAAGAAGAAGTGGTCCATGTACACAATGGAATATTAGCCATGGCAAACAATGAAACACTGCTCTTTCAGGCACCATAGTTGAGCCTAGAGATAATCACAGAACATGAGGTAAGTCGGAAAGCAAAAGACATATCCTATGATATCACTTACAGGCGTTATCTAACAACTAACACAAATGAACATATTTGCACAGAGAAAGACACTCACACACTTAGAAAACAAACTAGGCTTATCTAAAAGGAAAGGTGGGGGGAATGGAAAAATTAAGATTAGGCTTACCATACGTGTACAAATACCTATTAAATACACATAACAAAAAGACCGACCATATAGCAAGGGAGGTCTATGGAACACTCTGCAATAATTTACATGGGAAGTGGATCTGTGCATGAATATATATATATATATATAAATATATATAGGTTATGCAAAAATGAAGCAGATGGTGTACACCTAGGACAAACAATATTCTAATCATTACCCCTATGAAAAAAACTAAAACAACAAACAAGAAATAATGTAACATAAACTTATGGGGGTTTCTCCTGGCACCTTCCATTTTAATTTACAACCTAGGAACAGGGATTCCAGAACGGCTCTGCTGCCCTAGTAACGAGATTTGTGAATGGAGAAAAGCTGCCGCCTAGTGGCTGTTTACCACAACAGCAGCTTTCAACCCAGTGCTAATGGTCACTAAATATTCACACTCATTACAGGCCTGTGAATGACACCTTCCCTCAAAAACAATCCTGGGACCGAATATTGACCAAAAAATTCAATTTTGAGGGCAACCTTTCAAGAAGACAATTTCAAGAGGTTAATTGTATTCTACGTTTTTTTTCATTTGTTCGTTAACAGAAATTTTAAAAGGTGTGGAAAAATGAACCTTAGAAAGAATTAAGGACATGCAAATCCAAATTACAAACATCCTATCAGCTCACAACAGTCAGAATGACCATCAGCAAAAATTCTGCAAACAATAAATGCTGAAGGGGTTGTGGAGAAATGCCTAGGCTTGGTTCAACGTGGGACATGGTAAGAGCCAGTAAGGAAAACACAAAGGAGGTGCATTGAAAAGGTAAATACTGAGCTACCATTCAATCAAGCATACCCACTGCTGGGCCTATCACCTGAGAGGATGAGAATCAAAAAGACACAGGCTGGACTTCACTGGTGGCGCAGTGGTTGAGAGTCCGCCGCCGAAGCAGGGGACACGGGTTTATGCCCCGGTTCGGGAAAATCACACATGCCGCGGATCGGCTGGTCCCGTGAGCTATGGCTGCTGGGCCTGTGCGTCCAGAGCCTGTGCTCTGCAATCGGAGTGGCCATGGCAGTGAGTGGCCTACGTACTGCAAAACAAGAAAAAAACAGCCTGGCAATCCTGCACTCCAGCAGTATTTACCATAGCCAACACTAGCAAGCAACGAAAATGTCCATCAACAGAGGAATGCAAAAAGGAAAAGTGGTCCATGTACACGATGCAATATGACTCCAATAAAAAAAATATAAACTCAATCTAGAAAACAAACAAAAGTAAAAAAAAAATCAGCTTTTGGGGGTTTATCCAGGTACATTCCACTCTAATTTATAACCGAGAAATACCACTGCAAGGTAGTCTGTTTCCCTAGTTAAAAGCTTGTGAAAAGCAGAAATGCTGCCACCCTCTGGCCGTGACCTGCAACAGCAGCTTTAAAACCTGTGCTAAGGGTCACTTCATATGCACCAGTACTGGAGGGCTGTAAATGAAACCTGCCCTCAGAATGTCATTAGGGAGGTAATGGCCAAAATATTTCTAAATGTCACACATACTTCACGAAAACAATTTGAAGAGGTAAGCTCTACTCACAGTTTGAAGAAAATAAGGACATGCCAGAAAGCTCAATTTTAATGGATTATGAGACACAGGCAAATCCAACCACAAACATATAGCAACTCACACTTGTCAGAATAAACTTCAGCAAAAAAAACTACAAACAATAAATGCTGAGGGTGTTGTGCAGAAGTGCATACCCTCAACTTTAAGTGGGATGTGACCTGGTAAGAGCCACTAACGAGAACCGAATGGAGGTGCTTTTACTACGTAAATATTTTTCTACCATATGATCCAGCAGGCCCACTCCTGGGCCTATAACCTAAGAAGACAGAATTGGAAAGACACAGGGAGGCGAATGTGCATTGCCGCAGCATTACAACTGCCAAGTCATGGAAGCAACCAAAAAGTCCATCAACAGATGAGTGGACAAAGAAAACTGGTCCATGTACAGACGGAGTATTGGCCAAGGAAAAAAAGGACACGATGTCATTTGCAGCACTGTAGATGAGTCTAGAGGCAATCACACAACTTGTAGTATGTCAGAAAGAGAACGACACGTATCGTAGGATATCACTTTTAGGTATTACCTATACATGGATACCAGTGAAGATATTTCCACAGAGAAGGGCAACCACTGATTCATTCAACAAACTTATGGTTCACCAATGGAAATTTGTGAGGATTGGACACATTAGGATATTGGGGTTAACAGACATATACAAACACAGGTGAAATATATCATCACCAAAGACCTACGGAATACCAAGAGAAGACTACTCAACATTCTGTCATAACGTACATGGGAAAAGGATTCCAGGAAGAATAGACATATGTTTATGTGTAAAAGAACCACATCTTGCACACCTAGAACAAGCCAAACATTGTCATCAAACTTGCTGTGATAAAAATAAAAATTAAATTAAATAAACGAACAAGAAGTAGTGAGACATATACTTAAGGGGCTTTTCCCTGGCACACGCCATTCTAAATTACAACCTAGAACACAACTTCCATTGAGGCTCTGTTGCCCTAGTAACCAGATTTGGTAAAGTAGAACAGCTGCCACCTTGTGGGCGTTTCACACAACAGCAGCTTTAATCCCAGCGTTAATGGTCAGTTGATATTCAAAATCATTGCAGGCCTGTAAATCACACCTGCACTGAAAACAAATCCTGGGGTCGTATATCGACCAAAAAATTCAAAGGCATCCATATTTCAAACCGACAGTTTCAAGAGGCATAATTTATGCACATTTGTCTTCTGTTTCTTTTTCTGTCTTTCTTTTTTGTTAAAAAAAACGGGAATGGAAAATGGCTGAACATCAGGAATCAATAAAGCCATGCAAATCCAGTGTACACAAACGTTCACCTGACAGCCGTCAGAATGATCATCAGCAAAAAAAGTCTACAAAAACTAAATGCTGAAGGGGTTTTAGAGAACTGCGTACCCTTTAGCTGCTGGTGGGATGCAACCTGGTAACAGCCAGTAGTGAGAACAGAATGGAGGTGCGTTTAAGGGTAAAAATGGAGCTACCATGTGATCTGGTAGGCCCACTCATGGGCCTATCACCTGAGTAGACCAGAAGCAAAAACACACAGGCTGGCAATCCTGCACTGCAGCAAGGTGTACCATAGCCAAACCTGGAAGAAACCAAAATGTGCATCAACAGAAAAAGGCACCAAGAAGAAGTCGTCCATGTACACAATGGAATATTAGCCATGAAAAAGCATGGAACAGTGCCGTTGGCACCACCATAGAAGGACCTGGAGATAATCACCACACTGGAAGTAAGAAAGAAACCGAAAGACAGACATCCTATGACATCACTTATAGGTGTTACCTAAGAATTGATACCCATGAAATAATTTCCAAGAGAAGGACACGCATAGATTCAGAAAACCAAATTATGTTTAACCAAACGGAAAGGTGTAAGGAATGTATGAATTAGGATATGGGGGTTAACAGACATATACTAATACATAGGAAATATATAATCACAAAATACCTAAGGAATACGAAGAGAGGTCTACTCAACACTCTATAATAACATACACGGGAATGGATCCAAAGAGGAATAGACAGATACATTGATAGGATGAACCAGAAACTGTACACCTAGGAGAATCTACATTTTGATCAAATTTCCTCTGATAATTAAATGTAAAAAGAAAACAACAATTTAGGAGATATAAGCTCTTGGGGGTCTGCACTGGCACATTGCACTCTAATTCGCAGCTTACTAACACGACTGCCACGAAAGCTCTGTGGCCCAAAATCCCAGAGTTGGAAATGTAGAAATGCTGCCGCCTTGTGGCCGTTTCCCACAAGAGCGGCTTTGAACCCACAGCTAATGGTCACTTAACATTCACAAGGATTCAGGGCTGTAAAGGACACCTGCCCTAAAAAATTGTGCGGAGGTAGGGAACGGCCAAAAAAATTCAAAAGTGTTAAATTTTTCAAGGAGATTGGATGGAGGGGTAAGTTTGACTCACTCATTTTCAAAAAAGAGGAAAATGGATAAAAGCTCCACATCAGTAATTAGTAGACTCATGCAAATCTAACCTCCAAAATGATTCCAACTCACACATGTCAACTACCATCAGCTGGAAGTCTACAAACATTAAATGCTGAAGGTGTTTTAGAGAACTGTGTACCCTCTAGCTGCTGGTGAGATGTAAAGTGGTGACAGCCAATAATGAGAATAGAAAGGAGCTGCGTTTAAAAGTAAAAATTGAGCCACCATTCCGTTCAGCAGGCCCACCGCTGAGACTCTCACCTGACAAGTCCAGACTCGAGAAGGCACAGGCTTCAACAGCTGCACTGCAGGAATTTTCACAATAGCCAAGACACGGAAGCAACCAAAATGTCCATCACGATATCAGTTGAAAAAGAAGAAGTGGTCCATGTACACAATGGAATATTAGCCATGGCAAACAATGAAACACTGCTCTTTCAGGCACCATAGTTGAGCCTAGAGATAATCACAGAACATGAGGTAAGTCGGAAAGCAAAAGACATATCCTATGATATCACTTACAGGCGTTATCTAACAACTGACACAAATGAACATATTTGCACAGAGAAAGACACTCACACACTTAGAAAACAAACTAGGCTTATCTAAAAGGAAAGGTGGGGGGAATGGAAAAATTAAGATTAGGGTTACCATACGTGTACAAATACCTATTAAATACACATAACAAAAAGACTGACCATATAGCAAGGGAGGTCTATGGAACACTCTGCAATAATTTACATGGGAAGTGGATCTGTGCATGAATATATATATATATATACATATATATAGGTTATGCAAAAATGAAGCAGATGGTGTACACCTAGGACAAACAATATTCTAATCATTACCCCTATTAAGAAAACTAAAACAAGAAACAAGAAATAATGTAACATAAACTTATGGGGGTTTCTCCTGGCACCTTCCATTTTAATTTACAACCTAGGAACAGGGATTCCAGAACGGCTCTGCTGCCCTAGTAACGAGATTTGTGAATGGAGAAAAGCTGCCGCCTAGTGGCTGTTTACCACAACAGCAGCTTTCAACCCAGTGCTAATGGTCACTAAATATTCACTCTCATTACAGGCCTGTGAATGACACCTTCCCTCAAAAACAATCCTGGGACCGAATATTGACCAAAAAATTCAATTTTGAGGGCAACCTTTCAAGAAGACAATTTCAAGAGGTTAATTGTATTCTACGTTTTTTTTCATTTGTTCGTTAACAGAAATTTTAAAAGGTGTGGAGAAATGAACCTTAGAAAGAATTAAGGACATGCAAATCCAAATTACAAACATCCTATCAGCTCACAACAGTCGGAATGACCATCAGCAAAAATTCTGCAAACAATAAATGCTGAAGGGGTTGTGGAGAAATGCCTAGGCTTGGTTCAACGTGGGACATGGTAAGAGCCAGTAAGGAAAACACAAAGGAGGTGCATTGAAAAGGTAAATACTGAGCTACCATTCAATCAAGCATACCCACTGCTGGGCCTATCACCTGAGAGGATGAGCATCAAAAAGACACAGGCTGGACTTCACTGGTGGCGCAGTGGTTGAGAGTCCGCCGCCGAAGCAGGGGACACGGGTTTATGCCCCGGTTCGGGAAAATCACACATGCCGCGGATCGGCTGGTCCCGTGAGCTGTGGCTGCTGGGCCTGTGCGTCCAGAGCCTGTGCTCTGCAATCGGAGTGGACATGGCAGTGACTGGCCTACGTACAGCAAAACAAGAAAAAAACAGCCTGGCAATCCTGCACTCCAGCAATATTTATCACAGCCAAAACTTGGAAGCTACGAAAATGTCCATCAACAGAGGAATGCACAAAGAAGAAGTGGTCCATGTACACGATGGAATATGACTCCAATAAAAAAATATAAACTCAATCTAGAAAACAAACAAAGGTAAAAAAAAAAACATCAGCTTTTGGGGGTTTATCCAGGCACATTCCACTCTAATTTATAACCGAGAAATACCACTGCAAGGTAGTCTGTTTCCCTAGTTAAAAGCTTGTGAAAAGCAGAAATGCTGCCACCCTCTGGCCGTGACCTGAAACAGCAGCTTTAAAACCTGTGCTAAGGGTCACTTCATATGCACCAGTACTGGAGGGCTGTAAATGAAACCTGCCCTCAGAATGTCATTAGGGAGGTAATGGCCAAAATATTTCTAAATGTCACACATACTTCACGAAAACAATTTGAAGAGGTAAGCTCTACTCACAGTTTGAAGAAAATAAGGACATGCCAGAAAGCTCAAATTCAATGGATTATGAGACACATGCAAATCCAACCACAAACATATAGCAACTCACACTTGTCAGAATAAACTTCAGCAAAAAAAAACTACAAACAATAAATGCTGAGGGTGTTGTGCAGAAGTGCATACCCTCAACTTTAAGTGGGATGTGACCTGGTAAGAGCCACTAACGAGAACCGAATGGAGGTGCTTTTACTACGTAAATATTTTTCTACCATATGATCCAGCAGGCCCACTCCTGGGCCTATAACCTAAGAAGACAGAATTGGAAAGACACAGGGAGGCGAATGTGCATTGCCGCAGCATTACAACTGCCAAGTCATGGAAGCAACCAAAAAGTCCATCAACAGATGAGTGGACAAAGAAAACTGGTCCATGTACAGACGGAGTATTGGCCAAGGAAAAAAAGGACACGATGTCATTTGCAGCACTGTAGATGAGTCTAGAGGCAATCACACAACTTGTAGTATGTCAGAAAGAGAACGACACGTATCGTAGGATATCACTTTTAGGTATTACCTATACATGGATACCAGTGAAGATATTTCCACAGAGAAGGGTAAGCACTGATTCATTCAACAAACTTATGGTTCACCAATGGAAATCTGTGAGGATTGGATACATTAGGATATTGGGGTTAACAGACATATACAAACACAGGTGAAATATATCATCACCAAAGACCTACGGAATACCAAGAGAAGACTACTCAACATTCTGTCATAACGTACATGGGAAAAGGATTCCAGGAAGAATAGACATATGTTTATGTGTAAAAGAACCACATCTTGCACACCTAGAACAAGCCAAACATTGTCATCAAACTTGCTGTGATAAAAATAAAAATTAAATTAAATAAACGAACAAGAAGTAGTGAGACATATACTTAAGGGGCTTTTCCCTGGCACACGCCATTCTAAATTACAACCTAGAACACAACTTCCATTGAGGCTCTGTTGCCCTAGTAACCAGATTTGGTAAAGTAGAACAGCTGCCACCTTGTGGGCGTTTCACACAACAGCAGCTTTAATCCCAGCGTTAATGGTCAGTTGATATTCAAAATCATTGCAGGCCTGTAAATCACACCTGCACTGAAAACAAATCCTGGGGTCGTATATCGACCAAAAAATTCAAAGGCATCCATATTTCAAACCGACAGTTTCAAGAGGCATAATTTATGCACATTTGTCTTCTGTTTCTTTTTCTGTCTTTCTTTTTTGTTAAAAAAAACGGGAATGGAAAAAGGCTGAACATCAGGAATCAATAAAGCCATGCAAATCCAGTGTACACAAACGTTCACCTGACAGCCGTCAGAATGATCATCAGCAAAAAAAGTCTACAAAAACTAAATGCTGAAGGGGTTTTAGAGAACTGCGTACCCTTTAGCTGCTGGTGGGATGCAACCTGGTAACAGCCAGTAGTGAGAACAGAATGGAGGTGCGTTTAAGGGTAAAAATGGAGCTACCATGTGATCTGGTAGGCCCACTCATGGGCCTATCACCTGAGTAGACCAGAAGCAAAAACACACAGGCTGGCAATCCTGCACTGCAGCAAGGTGTACCATAGCCAAACCTGGAAGAAACCAAAATGTGCATCAACAGAAAAAGGCACCAAGAAGAAGTCGTCCATGTACACAATGCAATATTAGCCATGAAAAAGCATGGAACAGTGCCGTTGGCACCACCATAGAAGGACCTGGAGATAATCACCACACTGGAAGTAAGAAAGAAACCGAAAGACAGACATCCTATGACATCACTTATAGGTGTTACCTAAGAATTGATACCCATGAAATAATTTCCAAGAGAAGGACACGCATAGATTCAGAAAACCAAATTATGTTTAACCAAACGGAAAGGTGTAAGGAATGTATGAATTAGGATATGGGGGTTAACAGACATATACTAATACATAGGAAATATATAATCACAAAATACCTAAGGAATACGAAGAGAGGTCTACTCAACACTCTATAATAACATACACGGGAATGGATCCAAAGAGGAATAGACAGATACCTTGATAGGATGAACCAGAAACTGTACACCTAAGAGAATCTACATTTTGATCAAATTTCCTCTGATAATTTAAGTTAAAAAGCAAACAACAATTTAGGAGATATAAGCTCTTGGGGGTCTGCACTGGCACATTGCACTCTAATTCTCAGCTTACTAACACGACTGCCACGAAAGCTCTGTGGCCCAAAATCCCAGAGTTGGAAGTGTAGAAATGCTGCCGCCTTGTGGCCGTTTCCCACAAGAGCGGCTTTGAACCCACAGCTAATGGTCACTTAACATTCACAAGGATTCAGGGCTGTAAAGGACACCTGCCCTAAAAAATTGTGCGGAGGTAGGGAACGGCCAAAAAAATTCAAAAGTGTTAAATTTTTCAAGGAGATTGGATGGAGGGGTAAGTTTGACTCACTCATTTTCAAAAAAGAGGAAAATGGATAAAAGCTCCACATCAGTAATTAGTAGACTCATGCAAATCTAACCTCCAAAATGATTCCAACTCACACATGTCAACTACCATCAGCTGGAAGTCTACAAACATTAAATGCTGAAGGTGTTTTAGAGAACTGTGTACCCTCTAGCTGCTGGTGAGATGTAAAGTGGTGACAGCCAATAATGAGAATAGAAAGGAGCTGCGTTTAAAAGTAAAAATTGAGCCACCATTCCGTTCAGCAGGCCCACCGCTGAGACTCTCACCTGACAAGTCCAGAGTCGAGAAGGCACAGGCTTCAACAGCTGCACTGCAGGAATTTTCACAATAGCCAAGACACGGAAGCAACCAAAATGTCCATCACGATATCAGTTGAAAAAGAAGAAGTGGTCCATGTACACAATGGAATATTAGCCATGGCAAACAATGAAACACTGCTCTTTCAGGCACCATAGTTGAGCCTAGAGATAATCACAGAACATGAGGTAAGTCGGAAAGCAAAAGACATATCCTATGATATCACTTACAGGCGTTATCTAACAACTAACACAAATGAACATATTTGCACAGAGAAAGACACTCACACACTTAGAAAACAAACTAGGCTTATCTAAAAGGAAAGGTGGGGGGAATGGAAAAATTAAGATTAGGCTTACCATACGTGTACAAATACCTATTAAATACACATAACAAAAAGACCGACCATATAGCAAGGGAGGTCTATGGAACACTCTGCAATAATTTACATGGGAAGTGGATCTGTGCATGAATATATATATATATATATAAATATATATAGGTTATGCAAAAATGAAGCAGATGGTGTACACCTAGGACAAACAATATTCTAATCATTACCCCTATTAAGAAAACTAAAACAACAAACAAGAAATAATGTAACATAAACTTATGGGGGTTTCTCTTGGCACCTTCCATTTTAATTTACAACCTAGGAACAGGGATTCCAGAACGGCTCTGCTGCCCTAGTAACGAGATTTGTGAATGGAGAAAAGCTGCCGCCTAGTGGCTGTTTACCACAACAGCAGCTTTCAACCCAGTGCTAATGGTCACTAAATATTCACTCTCATTACAGGCCTGTGAATGACACCTTCCCTCAAAAACAATCCTGGGACCGAATATTGACCAAAAAATTCAATTTTGAGGGCAACCTTTCAAGATGACAATTTCAAGAGGTTAATTGTATTCTACGTTTTTTTTCATTTGTTCGTTAACAGAAATTTTAAAAGGTGTGGAGAAATGAACCTTAGAAAGAATTAAGGACATGCAAATCCAAATTACAAACATCCTATCAGCTCACAACAGTCGGAATGACCATCAGCAAAAATTCTGCAAACAATAAATGCTGAAGGGGTTGTGGAGAAATGCCTAGGCTTGGTTCAACGTGGGACATGGTAAGAGCCAGTAAGGAAAACACAAAGGAGGTGCATTGAAAAGGTAAATACTGAGCTACCATTCAATCAAGCATACCCACTGCTGGGCCTATCACCTGAGAGGATGAGCATCAAAAAGACACAGGCTGGACTTCACTGGTGGCGCAGTGGTTGAGAGTCCGCCGCCGAAGCAGGGGACACGGGTTTATGCCCCGGTTCGGGAAAATCACACATGCCGCGGATCGGCTGGTCCCGTGAGCTGTGGCTGCTGGGCCTGTGCGTCCAGAGCCTGTGCTCTGCAATCGGAGTGGCCATGGCAGTGAGTGGCCTACGTACAGCAAAACAAGAAAAAAACAGCCTGGCAATCCTGCACTCCAGCAATATTTATCATAGCCAAAACTTGGAAGCTACGAAAATGTCCATCAACAGAGGAATGCACAAAGAAGAAGTGGTCCATGTACACGATGGAATATGACTCCAATAAAAAAATATAAACTCAATCTAGAAAACAAACAAAGGTAAAAAAAAAAACATCAGCTTTTGGGGGTTTATCCAGGCACATTCCACTCTAATTTATAACCGAGAAATACCACTGCAAGGTAGTCTGTTTCCCTAGTTAAAAGCTTGTGAAAAGCAGAAATGCTGCCACCCTCTGGCCGTGACCTGCAACAGCAGCTTTAAAACCTGTGCTAAGTGTCACTTCATATGCACCAGTACTGGAGGGCTGTAAATGAAACCTGCCCTCAGAATGTCATTAGGGAGGTAATGGCCAAAATATTTCTAAATGTCACACATACTTCACGAAAACCATTTGAAGAGGTAAGCTCTACTCACAGTTTGAAGAAAATAAGGACATGCCAGAAAGCTCAAATTCAATGGATTATGAGACACATGCAAATCCAACCACAAACATATAGCAACTCACACTTGTCAGAATAAACTTCAGCAAAAAAAACTACAAACAATAAATGCTGAGGGTGTTGTGCAGAAGTGCATACCCTCAACTTTAAGTGGGATGTGACCTGGTAAGAGCCACTAACGAGAACCGAATGGAGGTGCTTTTACTACGTAAATATTTTTCTACCATATGATCCAGCAGGCCCACTCCTGGGCCTATAACCTAAGAAGACAGAATTGGAAAGACACAGGGAGGCGAATGTGCATTGCCGCAGCATTACAACTGCCAAGTCATGGAAGCAACCAAAAAGTCCATCAACAGATGAGTGGACAAAGAAAACTGGTCCATGTACAGACGGAGTATTGGCCAAGGAAAAAAAGGACACGATGTCATTTGCAGCACTGTAGATGAGTCTAGAGGCAATCACACAACTTGTAGTATGTCAGAAAGAGAACGACACGTATCGTAGGATATCACTTTTAGGTATTACCTATACATGGATACCAGTGAAGATATTTCCACAGAGAAGGGCAACCACTGATTCATTCAACAAACTTATGGTTCACCAATGGAAATTTGTGAGGATTGGATACATTAGGATATTGGGGTTAACAGACATATACAAACACAGGTGAAATATATCATCACCAAAGACCTACGGAATACCAAGAGAAGACTACTCAACATTCTGTCATAACGTACATGGGAAAAGGATTCCAGGAAGAATAGACATATGTTTATGTGTAAAAGAACCACATCTTGCACACCTAGAACAAGCCAAACATTGTCATCAAACTTGCTGTGATAAAAATAAAAATTAAATTAAATAAACGAACAAGAAGTAGTGAGACATATACTTAAGGGGCTTTTCCCTGGCACACGCCATTCTAAATTACAACCTAGAACACAACTTCCATTGAGGCTCTGTTGCCCTAGTAACCAGATTTGGTAAAGTAGAACAGCTGCCACCTTGTGGGCGTTTCACACAACAGCAGCTTTAATCCCAGCGTTAATGGTCAGTTGATATTCAAAATCATTGCAGGCCTGTAAATCACACCTGCACTGAAAACAAATCCTGGGGTCGTATATCGACCAAAAAATTCAAAGGCATCCATATTTCAAACCGACAGTTTCAAGAGGCATAATTTATGCACATTTGTCTTCTGTTTCTTTTTCTGTCTTTCTTTTTTGTTAAAAAAAACGGGAATGGAAAAAGGCTGAACATCAGGAATCAATAAAGCCATGCAAATCCAGTGTACACAAACGTTCACCTGACAGCCGTCAGAATGATCATCAGCAAAAAAAGTCTACAAAAAATAAATGCTGAAGGGGTTTTAGAGAACTGCGTACCCTTTAGCTGCTGGTGGGATGCAACCTGGTAACAGCCAGTAGTGAGAACAGAATGGAGGTGCGTTTAAGGGTAAAAATGGAGCTACCATGTGATCTGGTAGGCCCACTCATGGGCCTATCACCTGAGTAGACCAGAATCAAAAACACACAGGCTGGCAATCCTGCACTGCAGCAAGGTGTACCATAGCCAAACCTGGAAGAAACCAAAATGTGCATCAACAGAAAAAGGCACCAAGAAGAAGTCGTCCATGTACACAATGCAATATTAGCCATGAAAAAGCATGGAACAGTGCCGTTGGCACCACCATAGAAGGACCTGGAGATAATCACCACACTGGAAGTAAGAAAGAAACCGAAAGACAGACATCCTATGACATCACTTATAGGTGTTACCTAAGAATTGATACCCATGAAATAATTTCCAAGAGAAGGACACGCATAGATTCAGAAAACCAAATTATGTTTAACCAAACGGAAAGGTGTAAGGAATGTATGAATTAGGTTATGGGGGTTAACAGACATATACTAATACATAGGAAATATATAATCACAAAATACCTAAGGAATACGAAGAGAGGTCTACTCAACACTCTATAATAACATACACGGGAATGGATCCAAAGAGGAATAGACAGATACCTTGATAGGATGAACCAGAAACTGTACACCTAGGAGAATCTACATTTTGATCAAATTTCCTCTGATAATTTAAGTTAAAAAGCAAACAACAATTTAGGAGATATAAGCTCTTGGGGGTCTGCACTGGCACATTGCACTCTAATTCTCAGCTTACTAACACGACTGCCACGAAAGCTCTGTGGCCCAAAATCCCAGAGTTGGAAGTGTAGAAATGCTGCCGCCTTGTGGCCGTTTCCCACAAGAGCGGCTTTGAACCCACAGCTAATGGTCACTTAACATTCACAAGGATTCAGGGCTGTAAAGGACACCTGCCCTAAAAAATTGTGCGGAGGTAGGGAACGGCCAAAAAAATTCAAAAGTGTTAAATTTTTCAAGGAGATTGGATGGAGGGGTAAGTTTGACTCACTCATTTTCAAAAAAGAGGAAAATGGATAAAAGCTCCACATCAGTAATTAGTAGACTCATGCAAATCTAACCTCCAAAATGATTCCAACTCACGCATGTCAACTACCATCAGCTGGAAGTCTACAAACATTAAATGCTGAAGGTGTTTTAGAGAACTGTGTACCCTCTAGCTGCTGGTGAGATGTAAAGTGGTGACAGCCAATAATGAGAATAGAAAGGAGCTGCGTTTAAAAGTAAAAATTGAGCCACCATTCCGTTCAGCAGGCCCACCGCTGAGACTCTCACCTGACAAGTCCAGAGTCGAGAAGGCACAGGCTTCAACAGCTGCACTGCAGGAATTTTCACAATAGCCAAGACACGGAAGCAACCAAAATGTCCATCACGATATCAGTTGAAAAAGAAGAAGTGGTCCATGTACACAATGGAATATTAGCCATGGCAAACAATGAAACACTGCTCTTTCAGGCACCATAGTTGAGCCTAGAGATAATCACAGAACATGAGGTAAGTCGGAAAGCAAAAGACATATCCTATGATATCACTTACAGGCGTTATCTAACAACTGACACAAATGAACATATTTGCACAGAGAAAGACACTCACACACTTAGAAAACAAACTAGGCTTATCTAAAAGGAAAGGTGGGGGGAATGGAAAAATTAAGATTAGGCTTACCATACGTGTACAAATACCTATTAAATACACATAACAAAAAGACCGACCATATAGCAAGGGAGGTCTATGGAACACTCTGCAATAATTTACATGGGAAGTGGATCTGTGCATGAATATATATATATATATATATAAATATATATAGGTTATGCAAAAATGAAGCAGATGGTGTACACCTAGGACAAACAATATTCTAATCATTACCCCTATTAAGAAAACTAAAACAACAAACAAGAAATAATGTAACATAAACTTATGGGGGTTTCTCCTGGCACCTTCCATTTTAATTTACAACCTAGGAACAGGGATTCCAGAACGGCTCTGCTGCCCTAGTAACGAGATTTGTGAATGGAGAAAAGCTGCCGCTAGTGGCTGTTTACCACAACAGCAGCTTTCAACCCAGTGCTAATGGTCACTAAATATTCACTCTCATTACAGGCCTGTGAATGACACCTTCCCTCAAAAACAATCCTGGGACCGAATATTGACCAAAAAATTCAATTTTGAGGGCAACCTTTCAAGATGACAATTTCAAGAGGTTAACTGTATTCTACGTTTTTTTTCATTTGTTCGTTAACAGAAATTTTAAAAGGTGTGGAGAAATGAACCTTAGAAAGAATTAAGGACATGCAAATCCAAATTACAAACATCCTATCAGCTCACAACAGTCGGAATGACCATCAGCAAAAATTCTGCAAACAATAAATGCTGAAGGGGTTGTGGAGAAATGCCTAGGCTTGGTTCAACGTGGGACATGGTAAGAGCCAGTAAGGAAAACACAAAGGAGGTGCATTGAAAAGGTAAATACTGAGCTACCATTCAATCAAGCATACCCACTGCTGGGCCTATCACCTGAGAGGATGAGCATCAAAAAGACACAGGCTGGACTTCACTGGTGGCGCAGTGGTTGAGAGTCCGCCGCCGAAGCAGGGGACACGGGTTTATGCCCCGGTTCGGGAAAATCACACATGCCGCGGATCGGCTGGTCCCGTGAGCTGTGGCTGCTGGGCCTGTGCGTCCAGAGCCTGTGCTCTGCAATCGGAGTGGCCATGGCAGTGAGTGGCCTACGTACAGCAAAACAAGAAAAAAACAGCCTGGCAATCCTGCACTCCAGCAATATTTATCATAGCCAAAACTTGGAAGCTACGAAAATGTCCATCAACAGAGGAATGCACAAAGAAGAAGTGGTCCATGTACACGATGGAATATGACTCCAATAAAAAAATATAAACTCAATCTAGAAAACAAACAAAGGTAAAAAAAAAACATCAGCTTTTGGGGGTTTATCCAGGCACATTCCACTCTAATTTATAACCGAGAAATACCACTGCAAGGTAGTCTGTTTCCCTAGTTAAAAGCTTGTGAAAAGCAGAAATGCTGCCACCCTCTGGCCGTGACCTGCAACAGCAGCTTTAAAACCTGTGCTAAGTGTCACTTCATATGCACCAGTACTGGAGGGCTGTAAATGAAACCTGCCCTCAGAATGTCATTAGGGAGGTAATGGCCAAAATATTTCTAAATGTCACACATACTTCACGAAAACCATTTGAAGAGGTAAGCTCTACTCACAGTTTGAAGAAAATAAGGACATGCCAGAAAGCTCAAATTCAATGGATTATGAGACACATGCAAATCCAACCACAAACATATAGCAACTCACACTTGTCAGAATAAACTTCAGCAAAAAAAAACTACAAACAATAAATGCTGAGGGTGTTGTGCAGAAGTGCATACCCTCAACTTTAAGTGGGATGTGACCTGGTAAGAGCCACTAACGAGAACCGAATGGAGGTGCTTTTACTACGTAAATATTTTTCTACCATATGATCCAGCAGGCCCACTCCTGGGCCTATAACCTAAGAAGACAGAATTGGAAAGACACAGGGAGGCGAATGTGCATTGCCGCAGCATTACAACTGCCAAGTCATGGAAGCAACCAAAAAGTCCATCAACAGATGAGTGGACAAAGAAAACTGGTCCATGTACAGACGGAGTATTGGCCAAGGAAAAAAAGGACACGATGTCATTTGCAGCACTGTAGATGAGTCTAGAGGCAATCACACAACTTGTAGTATGTCAGAAAGAGAACGACACGTATCGTAGGATATCACTTTTAGGTATTACCTATACATGGATACCAGTGAAGATATTTCCACAGAGAAGGGTAAGCACTGATTCATTCAACAAACTTATGGTTCACCAATGGAAATCTGTGAGGATTGGATACATTAGGATATTGGGGTTAACAGACATATACAAACACAGGTGAAATATATCATCACCAAAGACCTACGGAATACCAAGAGAAGACTACTCAACATTCTGTCATAACGTACATGGGAAAAGGATTCCAGGAAGAATAGACATATGTTTATGTGTAAAAGAACCACATCTTGCACACCTAGAACAAGCCAAACATTGTCATCAAACTTGCTGTGATAAAAATAAAAATTAAATTAAATAAACGAACAAGAAGTAGTGAGACATATACTTAAGGGGCTTTTCCCTGGCACACGCCATTCTAAATTACAACCTAGAACACAACTTCCATTGAGGCTCTGTTGCCCTAGTAACCAGATTTGGTAAAGTAGAACAGCTGCCACCTTGTGGGCGTTTCACACAACAGCAGCTTTAATCCCAGCGTTAATGGTCAGTTGATATTCAAAATCATTGCAGGCCTGTAAATCACACCTGCACTGAAAACAAATCCTGGGGTCGTATATCGACCAAAAAATTCAAAGGCATCCATATTTCAAACCGACAGTTTCAAGAGGCATAATTTATGCACATTTGTCTTCTGTTTCTTTTTCTGTCTTTCTTTTTTGTTAAAAAAAACGGGAATGGAAAAAGGCTGAACATCAGGAATCAATAAAGCCATGCAAATCCAGTGTACACAAACGTTCACCTGACAGCCGTCAGAATGATCATCAGCAAAAAAAGTCTACAAAAACTAAATGCTGAAGGGGTTTTAGAGAACTGCGTACCCTTTAGCTGCTGGTGGGATGCAACCTGGTAACAGCCAGTAGTGAGAACAGAATGGAGGTGCGTTTAAGGGTAAAAATGGAGCTACCATGTGATCTGGTAGGCCCACTCATGGGCCTATCACCTGAGTAGACCAGAAGCAAAAACACACAGGCTGGCAATCCTGCACTGCAGCAAGGTGTACCATAGCCAAACCTGGAAGAAACCAAAATGTGCATCAACAGAAAAAGGCACCAAGAAGAAGTCGTCCATGTACACAATGCAATATTAGCCATGAAAAAGCATGGAACAGTGCCGTTGGCACCACCATAGAAGGACCTGGAGATAATCACCACACTGGAAGTAAGAAAGAAACCGAAAGACAGACATCCTATGACATCACTTATAGGTGTTACCTAAGAATTGATACCCATGAAATAATTTCCAAGAGAAGGACACGCATAGATTCAGAAAACCAAATTATGTTTAACCAAACGGAAAGGTGTAAGGAATGTATGAATTAGGATATGGGGGTTAACAGACATATACTAATACATAGGAAATATATAATCACAAAATACCTAAGGAATACGAAGAGAGGTCTACTCAACACTCTATAATAACATACACGGGAATGGATCCAAAGAGGAATAGACAGATACCTTGATAGGATGAACCAGAAACTGTACACCTAAGAGAATCTACATTTTGATCAAATTTCCTCTGATAATTTAAGTTAAAAAGCAAACAACAATTTAGGAGATATAAGCTCTTGGGGGTCTGCACTGGCACATTGCACTCTAATTCTCAGCTTACTAACACGACTGCCACGAAAGCTCTGTGGCCCAAAATCCCAGAGTTGGAAGTGTAGAAATGCTGCCGCCTTGTGGCCGTTTCCCACAAGAGCGGCTTTGAACCCACAGCTAATGGTCACTTAACATTCACAAGGATTCAGGGCTGTAAAGGACACCTGCCCTAAAAAATTGTGCGGAGGTAGGGAACGGCCAAAAAAATTCAAAAGTGTTAAATTTTTCAAGGAGATTGGATGGAGGGGTAAGTTTGACTCACTCATTTTCAAAAAAGAGGAAAATGGATAAAAGCTCCACATCAGTAATTAGTAGACTCATGCAAATCTAACCTCCAAAATGATTCCAACTCACACATGTCAACTACCATCAGCTGGAAGTCTACAAACATTAAATGCTGAAGGTGTTTTAGAGAACTGTGTACCCTCTAGCTGCTGGTGAGATGTAAAGTGGTGACAGCCAATAATGAGAATAGAAAGGAGCTGCGTTTAAAAGTAAAAATTGAGCCACCATTCCGTTCAGCAGGCCCACCGCTGAGACTCTCACCTGACAAGTCCAGAGTCGAGAAGGCACAGGCTTCAACAGCTGCACTGCAGGAATTTTCACAATAGCCAAGACACGGAAGCAACCAAAATGTCCATCACGATATCAGTTGAAAAAGAAGAAGTGGTCCATGTACACAATGGAATATTAGCCATGGCAAACAATGAAACACTGCTCTTTCAGGCACCATAGTTGAGCCTAGAGATAATCACAGAACATGAGGTAAGTCGGAAAGCAAAAGACATATCCTATGATATCACTTACAGGCGTTATCTAACAACTAACACAAATGAACATATTTGCACAGAGAAAGACACTCACACACTTAGAAAACAAACTAGGCTTATCTAAAAGGAAAGGTGGGGGGAATGGAAAAATTAAGATTAGGCTTACCATACGTGTACAAATACCTATTAAATACACATAACAAAAAGACCGACCATATAGCAAGGGAGGTCTATGGAACACTCTGCAATAATTTACATGGGAAGTGGATCTGTGCATGAATATATATATATATATATAAATATATATAGGTTATGCAAAAATGAAGCAGATGGTGTACACCTAGGACAAACAATATTCTAATCATTACCCCTATTAAGAAAACTAAAACAACAAACAAGAAATAATGTAACATAAACTTATGGGGGTTTCTCTTGGCACCTTCCATTTTAATTTACAACCTAGGAACAGGGATTCCAGAACGGCTCTGCTGCCCTAGTAACGAGATTTGTGAATGGAGAAAAGCTGCCGCCTAGTGGCTGTTTACCACAACAGCAGCTTTCAACCCAGTGCTAATGGTCACTAAATATTCACTCTCATTACAGGCCTGTGAATGACACCTTCCCTCAAAAACAATCCTGGGACCGAATATTGACCAAAAAATTCAATTTTGAGGGCAACCTTTCAAGATGACAATTTCAAGAGGTTAATTGTATTCTACGTTTTTTTTCATTTGTTCGTTAACAGAAATTTTAAAAGGTGTGGAGAAATGAACCTTAGAAAGAATTAAGGACATGCAAATCCAAATTACAAACATCCTATCAGCTCACAACAGTCGGAATGACCATCAGCAAAAATTCTGCAAACAATAAATGCTGAAGGGGTTGTGGAGAAATGCCTAGGCTTGGTTCAACGTGGGACATGGTAAGAGCCAGTAAGGAAAACACAAAGGAGGTGCATTGAAAAGGTAAATACTGAGCTACCATTCAATCAAGCATACCCACTGCTGGGCCTATCACCTGAGAGGATGAGCATCAAAAAGACACAGGCTGGACTTCACTGGTGGCGCAGTGGTTGAGAGTCCGCCGCCGAAGCAGGGGACACGGGTTTATGCCCCGGTTCGGGAAAATCACACATGCCGCGGATCGGCTGGTCCCGTGAGCTGTGGCTGCTGGGCCTGTGCGTCCAGAGCCTGTGCTCTGCAATCGGAGTGGCCATGGCAGTGAGTGGCCTACGTACAGCAAAACAAGAAAAAAACAGCCTGGCAATCCTGCACTCCAGCAATATTTATCATAGCCAAAACTTGGAAGCTACGAAAATGTCCATCAACAGAGGAATGCACAAAGAAGAAGTGGTCCATGTACACGATGGAATATGACTCCAATAAAAAAATATAAACTCAATCTAGAAAACAAACAAAGGTAAAAAAAAAAACATCAGCTTTTGGGGGTTTATCCAGGCACATTCCACTCTAATTTATAACCGAGAAATACCACTGCAAGGTAGTCTGTTTCCCTAGTTAAAAGCTTGTGAAAAGCAGAAATGCTGCCACCCTCTGGCCGTGACCTGCAACAGCAGCTTTAAAACCTGTGCTAAGTGTCACTTCATATGCACCAGTACTGGAGGGCTGTAAATGAAACCTGCCCTCAGAATGTCATTAGGGAGGTAATGGCCAAAATATTTCTAAATGTCACACATACTTCACGAAAACCATTTGAAGAGGTAAGCTCTACTCACAGTTTGAAGAAAATAAGGACATGCCAGAAAGCTCAAATTCAATGGATTATGAGACACATGCAAATCGAACCACAAACATATAGCAACTCACACTTGTCAGAATAAACTTCAGCAAAAAAAACTACAAACAATAAATGCTGAGGGTGTTGTGCAGAAGTGCATACCCTCAACTTTAAGTGGGATGTGACCTGGTAAGAGCCACTAACGAGAACCGAATGGAGGTGCTTTTACTACGTAAATATTTTTCTACCATATGATCCAGCAGGCCCACTCCTGGGCCTATAACCTAAGAAGACAGAATTGGAAAGACACAGGGAGGCGAATGTGCATTGCCGCAGCATTACAACTGCCAAGTCATGGAAGCAACCAAAAAGTCCATCAACAGATGAGTGGACAAAGAAAACTGGTCCATGTACAGACGGAGTATTGGCCAAGGAAAAAAAGGACACGATGTCATTTGCAGCACTGTAGATGAGTCTAGAGGCAATCACACAACTTGTAGTATGTCAGAAAGAGAACGACACGTATCGTAGGATATCACTTTTAGGTATTACCTATACATGGATACCAGTGAAGATATTTCCACAGAGAAGGGCAACCACTGATTCATTCAACAAACTTATGGTTCACCAATGGAAATTTGTGAGGATTGGATACATTAGGATATTGGGGTTAACAGACATATACAAACACAGGTGAAATATATCATCACCAAAGACCTACGGAATACCAAGAGAAGACTACTCAACATTCTGTCATAACGTACATGGGAAAAGGATTCCAGGAAGAATAGACATATGTTTATGTGTAAAAGAACCACATCTTGCACACCTAGAACAAGCCAAACATTGTCATCAAACTTGCTGTGATAAAAATAAAAATTAAATTAAATAAACGAACAAGAAGTAGTGAGACATATACTTAAGGGGCTTTTCCCTGGCACACGCCATTCTAAATTACAACCTAGAACACAACTTCCATTGAGGCTCTGTTGCCCTAGTAACCAGATTTGGTAAAGTAGAACAGCTGCCACCTTGTGGGCGTTTCACACAACAGCAGCTTTAATCCCAGCGTTAATGGTCAGTTGATATTCAAAATCATTGCAGGCCTGTAAATCACACCTGCACTGAAAACAAATCCTGGGGTCGTATATCGACCAAAAAATTCAAAGGCATCCATATTTCAAACCGACAGTTTCAAGAGGCATAATTTATGCACATTTGTCTTCTGTTTCTTTTTCTGTCTTTCTTTTTTGTTAAAAAAAACGGGAATGGAAAAAGGCTGAACATCAGGAATCAATAAAGCCATGCAAATCCAGTGTACACAAACGTTCACCTGACAGCCGTCAGAATGATCATCAGCAAAAAAAGTCTACAAAAAATAAATGCTGAAGGGGTTTTAGAGAACTGCGTACCCTTTAGCTGCTGGTGGGATGCAACCTGGTAACAGCCAGTAGTGAGAACAGAATGGAGGTGCGTTTAAGGGTAAAAATGGAGCTACCATGTGATCTGGTAGGCCCACTCATGGGCCTATCACCTGAGTAGACCAGAATCAAAAACACACAGGCTGGCAATCCTGCACTGCAGCAAGGTGTACCATAGCCAAACCTGGAAGAAACCAAAATGTGCATCAACAGAAAAAGGCACCAAGAAGAAGTCGTCCATGTACACAATGCAATATTAGCCATGAAAAAGCATGGAACAGTGCCGTTGGCACCACCATAGAAGGACCTGGAGATAATCACCACACTGGAAGTAAGAAAGAAACCGAAAGACAGACATCCTATGACATCACTTATAGGTGTTACCTAAGAATTGATACCCATGAAATAATTTCCAAGAGAAGGACACGCATAGATTCAGAAAACCAAATTATGTTTAACCAAACGGAAAGGTGTAAGGAATGTATGAATTAGGTTATGGGGGTTAACAGACATATACTAATACATAGGAAATATATAATCACAAAATACCTAAGGAATACGAAGAGAGGTCTACTCAACACTCTATAATAACATACACGGGAATGGATCCAAAGAGGAATAGACAGATACCTTGATAGGATGAACCAGAAACTGTACACCTAGGAGAATCTACATTTTGATCAAATTTCCTCTGATAATTTAAGTTAAAAAGCAAACAACAATTTAGGAGATATAAGCTCTTGGGGGTCTGCACTGGCACATTGCACTCTAATTCTCAGCTTACTAACACGACTGCCACGAAAGCTCTGTGGCCCAAAATCCCAGAGTTGGAAGTGTAGAAATGCTGCCGCCTTGTGGCCGTTTCCCACAAGAGCGGCTTTGAACCCACAGCTAATGGTCACTTAACATTCACAAGGATTCAGGGCTGTAAAGGACACCTGCCCTAAAAAATTGTGCGGAGGTAGGGAACGGCCAAAAAAATTCAAAAGTGTTAAATTTTTCAAGGAGATTGGATGGAGGGGTAAGTTTGACTCACTCATTTTCAAAAAAGAGGAAAATGGATAAAAGCTCCACATCAGTAATTAGTAGACTCATGCAAATCTAACCTCCAAAATGATTCCAACTCACGCATGTCAACTACCATCAGCTGGAAGTCTACAAACATTAAATGCTGAAGGTGTTTTAGAGAACTGTGTACCCTCTAGCTGCTGGTGAGATGTAAAGTGGTGACAGCCAATAATGAGAATAGAAAGGAGCTGCGTTTAAAAGTAAAAATTGAGCCACCATTCCGTTCAGCAGGCCCACCGCTGAGACTCTCACCTGACAAGTCCAGAGTCGAGAAGGCACAGGCTTCAACAGCTGCACTGCAGGAATTTTCACAATAGCCAAGACACGGAAGCAACCAAAATGTCCATCACGATATCAGTTGAAAAAGAAGAAGTGGTCCATGTACACAATGGAATATTAGCCATGGCAAACAATGAAACACTGCTCTTTCAGGCACCATAGTTGAGCCTAGAGATAATCACAGAACATGAGGTAAGTCGGAAAGCAAAAGACATATCCTATGATATCACTTACAGGCGTTATCTAACAACTGACACAAATGAACATATTTGCACAGAGAAAGACACTCACACACTTAGAAAACAAACTAGGCTTATCTAAAAGGAAAGGTGGGGGGAATGGAAAAATTAAGATTAGGCTTACCATACGTGTACAAATACCTATTAAATACACATAACAAAAAGACCGACCATATAGCAAGGGAGGTCTATGGAACACTCTGCAATAATTTACATGGGAAGTGGATCTGTGCATGAATATATATATATATATATATAAATATATATAGGTTATGCAAAAATGAAGCAGATGGTGTACACCTAGGACAAACAATATTCTAATCATTACCCCTATTAAGAAAACTAAAACAACAAACAAGAAATAATGTAACATAAACTTATGGGGGTTTCTCCTGGCACCTTCCATTTTAATTTACAACCTAGGAACAGGGATTCCAGAACGGCTCTGCTGCCCTAGTAACGAGATTTGTGAATGGAGAAAAGCTGCCGCCTAGTGGCCGTTTACCACAAGAGCAGCTTTCAACCCAGTGCTAATGGTCACTAAATATTCACACTCATTACAGGCCTGTGAATGACACCTGCCCTCAAAAACAATCCTGGGAGCGAATATTGACCAAAAAATTCAATTTTGAGGGCAACCTTTCAAGAAGACAATTTCAAGAGGTTAATTGTATTCTACGTTTTTTTCATTTGTTCGTTAACAGAAATTTAAAAAGGTTTGGAAAAATGAACCTTAGAAAGAATTAAAGACATGCAAATCCAAATTACAAACATCCTACCAGCTCACAACAGTCAGAATGACCATCAGCAAAAATTCTGCAAACAATAAATGCTGAAGGGGTTTGGAGAAATGCCTCGGCTTGGTTCAACGTGGGACATGGTAAGAGCCAGTAAGGAAAACACAAAGGAGGTGCATTGAAAAGGTAAATACTGAGCTGCCATTCAATCAAGCATACCCATTGCTGGGCTTATCGCCTGAGAGGATGAAAATCAAAAAGACACAGGCTGGACTTCACTGGTGGCGCAGTTGTTGAGAGTCTGCCGCCGAAGCAGGGGACACGGGTTTACGCCCCGGTTCGGGAAAATCACACATGCCGCGGAGCGGCTGGTCCCGTGAGCTATGGCTGCTGGGCCAGTGCGTCCAGAGCCTGTGCCCTGCAACTGGTGTGGCCATGGCAGTGAGTGGCCTACGTACTGCAAAACAAGAAAAAAACATCCTGGCAATCCTGCACTCCAGCAATATTTATCATAGCCAACACTTGGAAGCTACGAAAATGTCCATCAACAGAGGAATGCACAAAGAAGAAGTGGTCCATGTACACAATGGAATATGACTCCAATAAAAAAATATAAACTCAATCTAGAAAACAAACAAAAGTAAAGAAACATCAGCTTTTGGGGGTTGATCCAGGCACATTCCACTTTAATTTAATACCGAGAAATACCACTGCAAGGTAGTCTGTTTCCCTAGTTAAAAGCTTGTGAAAAGCAGAAATGCTGCCACCCTCTGGCCGTGACCTGCAACAGCAGCTTTAAAAACTGTGCTAAGGGTCACTTCATATGCACCAGTACTGGAGGGCTGTAAATGAAACCTGCCCTCAGAATGTCATTAGGGAGGTAATGGCCAAAATATTTCTAAATGTCACACATACTTCACGAAAACAATTGGAAGAGGTAAGCTCTACTCACAGTTTGAAGAAAAAAAGGACATGCCAGAAAGCTCAATTTCAATGGATTATGAGACGCATGCAAATCCAACCACAAATATATAGCAGTTCACTCTTCTCAGAATAAACTTCAGCAAAAAAAAAAAAACTACAAACAATAAATGCTGAAGGTGTTGTGCAGAAGTGTGTACCCTCAACTTTAAGTGGGATGTGACCTGGCAAGAGCCACTAACGAGAACAGAATGGAGGTGCCTTTACTAGGTAAATAATTTTCTACCATATGATCCAGCAGGCCCACTCCTGGGCCTATAACCTAAGAAGACAGAATTAGAAAGACACAGGGAGGTGAATGTGCATTGCCGCAGCATTACAATTGCCAAGTCATGGAAGCAACCAAAAAGTCCATCAACAGATGAGTGGACAAAGAAAACTGGTACATGTACAGACAGAGTATTGGCTAAGGAAAAAAGGACATGATGTCATTTGCAGCACTCTAGATGAGTCTAGAGGTAATCACACAACTTGTAGTATGTCAGAAAGAGAAAGACACATATCGTATGGTATCACTTTTAGGTATTACCTATGAATGGATACCAGTGAAGATATTTCCACAGAGAAGGGCAACCACTGATTCATTCAACAAACTTATGGTTCACCAATGGAAATTTGTGAGGATTGGATACATTAGGATATTGGGGTTAACAGACATATACAAACACACGTGAAATATATCATCACCAAAGACCGACGGAATACCAAGAGAAGACTACTCAACATTCTGTCATAACGTACAGGGGAAAAGGATTCCAGGAAGAATAGACATATGTTTATGTGTAAAAGAACCACATCTTGCACACCTAGAACAAGCCAAACATTGTCATCAAACTTGCTGTGATAAAAATAAAAATTAAATTAAATAAACGAACAAGAAATTGTGAAACATATACTTAAGGAGCTTTTCCCTGGCACACTCCATTCTAAATTACAACCTAGAACACAACTTCCATTGAGGCTCTGTTGCCCTAGTAACCAGATTTGGTAAAGTAGAACAGCTGCCACCTTGTGGGCGTTTCACACAACAGCAGCTTTAATCCCAGCATTAATGGTCAGTTGATATTCAAAATAATTGCAGGCCTGTAAATCACACCTGCACTGAAAACAAATCCTGGGGTCGTATATCGACCAAAAAATTCAAAGGCATCCATATTTCAAACCGACAGTTTCAAGAGGCATAATATATGCACATCTGTCTTCTGTTTCTTTTTCTTTCTTTCTTTTTTGTTAAAAAAAAACGGGAATGGAAAAAGGCTGAACATCAGGAATCAATAAAGCCATGCAAATCCAGTGTACACAAACGTTCACCTGACAGCCGTCAGAATGATCATCAGCAAAAAAAGTCTAAAAAAACAAATGCTGAAGGGGTTTTAGAGAACAGCGTACCCTTTAGCTGCTGGTGGGATGCAACCTGGTAACAGCCAGTAGTGAGAACAGAATGGATGTGTGTTTAAGGGTAAAAATGGAGCTACCATGTGATCTGGTAGGCCCACTCATGCGCCTATCACCTGAGTAGACCAGAATCAAAAACACACAGGCTGGCAATCCTGCACTGCAGCAAGATGTACCATAGCCAAACCTGGAAGAAACCAAAATGTGCATCAACAGAAAAATGCACCAAGAAGAAGTCGTCCGTGTACACAATGGAATGTTAGCCATGAAAAAGCATGGAACAGTGCCATTGACACCACCATAGAAGGACCGAGAGATAATCACCACACTAGAAGTAAGAAAGAAACCGAAAGACAGACATCCTATGACATCACTTATAGGTGTTACCTAGGAATTGATACCCATGAAATAATTTCCAAGAGAAGGACACGCATAGATTCAGAAAACCAAATTATGTTTAACCAAATGGAAAGGTGTAAGGAATGTATGAATTAGGATATGGGGGTTAACAGACATATACTAATACATAGGAAATATATAATCACAAAATACCTAAGGAATATGAAGAGAGGTCTACTCAACACTCTATAATAACATACACGGGAATGGATCCAAAGAGGAATAGACAGATACATTGATAGGATGAACCAGAAACTGTACACCTAGGAGACTCTACATTTTGATCAAATTTCCTCTGATAATTAATAAAAATTAAAGTTAAAAAGCAATCAACAATTTAGGAGATATAAGCTCTTGGGGGTTTGCACTGGCACATTGCACTCTAATTCGCAGCTTACTAACACGATGGCCACGAAAGCTCTGTGGCCCAAAATCCTTGAGCTGGAAATGTAGAAATGCTGCCGCCTTGTGGCCGTTTCCCACAAGAGCGGCTTTGAACCCACAGCTAATGGTCACTTAACATTCACAAGGATTCAGGGCTGTAAAGGACACCTGCCCTAAAAAATTGTGCGGAGGTAGGGAACGGCCAAAAAAATTCAAAAGTGTTAAATTTTTCAAGGAGATTGGATGGAGGGGTAAGTTTTACTCACTCATTTTCAAAAAAGAGGAAAATGGATAAAAGCTCAACATCAGTAATTAGTAGACTCATGCAAATCTAACCTCCAAAATGATTCCAACTCACACATGTCAACTACCATCAGCTGGAAGTCTACAAACATTAAATGCTGAAGGTGTTTTAGAGAACTGTGTACCCTCTAGCTGCTGGTGAGATGTAAAGTGGTGACAGCCAATAATGAGAATAGAAAGGAGCTGCGTTTAAAAGTAAAAATTGAGCCACCATTCCGTTCAGCAGGCCCACCGCTGAGACTCTCACCTGACAAGTCCAGAGTCGAGAAGGCACAGGCTTCAACAGCTGCACTGCAGGAATTTTCACAATAGCCAAGACACGGAAGCAACCAAAATGTCCATCACGATATCAGTTGAAAAAGAAGAAGTGGTCCATGTACACAATGGAATATTAGCCATGGAAAACAATGAAACACTGCTCTTTCAGACACCATAGTTGAGCCTAGAGATAATCACAGAACATGAGGTAAGTCGGAAAGCAAAAGACATATCCTATGATATCACTTACAGGCATTATCTAACAACTGACACAAATGAACATATTTGCACAGAGAAAGACACTCACACACTTAGAAAACAAACTAGGCTTATCTAAAAGGAAAGGTGGGGGGAATGGAAAAATTAACATTAGGATTACCATACGTGTACAAATAACTATTAAATACACATAACAAAAAGACCGACCATATAGAAAGGGAGGTCTATGGAACACTCTGCAATAAATTACATGGGAAGTGGATCTGTGCATGAATATATATATATATATATATATATATATATATATATATATGATATGCACAAATGAACCAGATTGTGTACACCTAGGACAAACAATATTCTAATCATTACCCCTATTAAAAAAACTAAAACAACAAACAAGAAATAATGTAACATAAACTTATGGGGGTTTCTCCTGGCACATTCCATTTTAATTTTCAACCTAGGAAAAGGTATTCCAGAACAGCTCCGCTGCCCTAGTAACGAGATTTGTGAATGGAGAACTGCTGCCGCCTAGTGGCCGTTTACCACAAGAGCAGCTTTCAACCCAGTGCTAATGGTCACTAAATATTCACACTCATTACAGGCCTGTGAATGACACCTGCCCTCAAAAACAATCCTGGGAGCGAATATTGACCAAAAAATTCAATTTTGAGGGCAACCTTTCAAGAAGACAATTTCAAGAGGTTAATTGTATTCTACGTTTTTTTCATTTGTTCGTTAACAGAAATTTAAAAAGGTTTGGAAAAATGAACCTTAGAAAGAATTAAAGACATGCAAATCCAAATTACAAACATCCTACCAGCTCACAACAGTCAGAATGACCATCAGCAAAAATTCTGCAAACAATAAATGCTGAAGGGGTTTGGAGAAATGCCTCGGCTTGGTTCAACGTGGGACATGGTAAGAGCCAGTAAGGAAAACACAAAGGAGGTGCATTGAAAAGGTAAATACTGAGCTGCCATTCAATCAAGCATACCCACTGCTGGGCTTATCGCCTGAGAGGATGAAAATCAAAAAGACACAGGCTGGACTTCACTGGTGGCGCAGTTGTTGAGAGTCTGCCGCCGAAGCAGGGGACACGGGTTTACGCCCTGGTTCGGGAAAATCACACATGCCGCGGAGCGGCTGGTCCCGTGAGCTATGACTGCTGGGCCTGTGCGTCCAGAGCCTGTGCCCTGCAACTGGTGTGGCCATGGCAGTGAGTGGCCTACGTACTGCAAAACAAGAAAAAAACATCCTGGCAATCCTGCACTCCAGCAATATTTATCATAGCCAACACTTGGAAGCTACGAAAATGTCCATCAACAGAGGAATGCACAAAGAAGAAGTGGTCCATGTACACAATGGAATATGACTCCAATAAAAAAATATAAACTCAATCTAGAAAACAAACAAAAGTAAAGAAACATCAGCTTTTGGGGGTTGATCCAGGCACATTCCACTTTAATTTAATACCGAGAAATACCACTGCAAGGTAGTCTGTTTCCCTAGTTAAAAGCTTGTGAAAAGCAGAAATGCTGCCACCCTCTGGCCGTGACCTGCAACAGCAGCTTTAAAAACTGTGCTAAGGGTCACTTCATATGCACCAGTACTGGAGGGCTGTAAATGAAACCTGCCCTCAGAATGTCATTAGGGAGGTAATGGCCAAAATATTTCTAAATGTCACACATACTTCACGAAAACAATTGGAAGAGGTAAGCTCTACTCACAGTTTGAAGAAAAAAAGGACATGCCAGAAAGCTCAATTTCAATGGATTATGAGACGCATGCAAATCCAACCACAAATATATAGCAGTTCACTCTTCTCAGAATAAACTTCAGCAAAAAAAAAAAAAATACAAACAATAAATGCTGAAGGTGTTGTGCAGAAGTGTGTACCCTCAACTTTAAGTGGGATGTGACCTGGCAAGAGCCACTAATGAGAACAGAATGGAGGTGCCTTTACTAGGTAAATAATTTTCTACCATATGATCCAGCAGGCCCACTCCTGGGCCTATAACCTAAGAAGACAGAATTAGAAAGACACAGGGAGGTGAATGTGCATTGCCGCAGCATTACAATTGCCAAGTCATGGAAGCAACCAAAAAGTCCATCAACAGATGAGTGGACAAAGAAAACTGGTACATGTACAGACAGAGTATTGGCTAAGGAAAAAAGGACATGATGTCATTTGCAGCACTCTAGATGAGTCTAGAGGTAATCACACAACTTGTAGTATGTCAGAAAGAGAAAGACACATATCGTATGGTATCACTTTTAGGTATTACCTATGAATGGATACCAGTGAAGATATTTCCACAGAGAAGGGCAACCACTGATTCATTCAACAAACTTATGGTTCACCAATGGAAATTTGTGAGGATTGGATACATTAGGATATTGGGGTTAACAGACATATACAAACACACATGAAATATATCATCACCAAAGACCGACGGAATACCAAGAGAAGACTACTCAACATTCTGTCATAACATACAGGGGAAAAGGATTCCAGGAAGAATAGACATATGTTTATGTGTAAAAGAACCACATCTTGCACACCTAGAACAAGCCAAACATTGTAATCAAACTTGCTGTGATAAAAATAAAAATTAAATTAAATAAACGAACAAGAAATAGTGAAACATATACTTAAGGAGCTTTTCCCTGGCACACTCCATTCTAAATTACAACCTGGAACACAACTTCCATTGAGGCTCTGTTGCCCTAGTAACCAGATTTGGTAAAGTAGAACAGCTGCCACCTTGTGGGCGTTTCACACAACAGCAGCTTTAATCCCAGCATTAATGGTCAGTTGATATTCAAAATAATTGCAGGCCTGTAAATCACACCTGCACT
Source organism: Mesoplodon densirostris (assembly GCF_025265405.1). Lineage (NCBI taxonomy): Eukaryota > Metazoa > Chordata > Mammalia > Artiodactyla > Ziphiidae > Mesoplodon > Mesoplodon densirostris. Next base: position 278,201 of record NC_082681.1, on the reverse strand, counting down.
GAAAACAAATCCTGGGGTCGTATATCGACCAAAAAATTCAAAGGCATCCATATTTCAAACCGACAGTTTCAAGAGGCATAATATATGCTCATCTGTCTTCTGTTTCTTTGTCTTTGTTTCTTTTTTGTTAAAAAAAACGGGAATGGAAAAAGGCTGAACATCAGGAATCAATAAAGCCATGCAAATCCAGTGTTCACAAACGTTCACCTGACAGCCGTCAGAATGATCATCAGCAAAAAAAGTCTAAAAAAACAAATGCTGAAGGGGTTTTAGAGAACAGCGTACCCTTTAGCTGCTGGTGGGATGCAACCTGGTAACAGCCAGTAGTGAGAACAGAATGGATGTGTGTTTAAGGGTAAAAATGGAGCTACCATGTGATCTGGTAGGCCCACTCATGCGCCTATCACCTGAGTAGACCAGAATCAAAAACACACAGGCTGGCAATCCTGCACTGCAGCAAGATGTACCATAGCCAAACCTGGAAGAAACCAAAATGTGCATCAACAGAAAAATGCACCAAGAAGAAGTCGTCCGTGTACACAATGGAATGTTAGCCATGAAAAAGCATGGAACAGTGCCATTGGCACCACCATAGAAGGACCGAGAGATAATCACCACACTAGAAGTAAGAAAGAAACCGAAAGACAGACATCCTATGACATCACTTATAGGTGTTACCTAGGAATTGATACCCATGAAATAATTTCCAAGAGAAGGACACGCATAGATTCAGAAAACCAAATTATGTTTAACTAAATGGAAAGGTGTAAGGAATGTATGAAATAGGATATGGGGGTTAACAGACATATACTAATACATAGGAAATATATAATCACAAAACACCTATGGAACACGAAGAGAGGTCTACTCAACACTCTTTAATAACATACACAGGGAAAGGATCCAAACAGATACATTGATAGGATGAACCAGAAACTATGCAACTAGGAGAATCTACATTTTGATCAAATTTGCTCTGATAATTAATAAAAATTAAATTTAAATAACAAACAACAATTTAGGAGATATAAACTCTTGGGGGTTTTTGCTGGCACATTCCACTCTAATTCGCAGCTTACTAACACGATTGACGGGAAACATCTGTTGCCCAAAAACCCAGAGTTGGAAATGTAGAAATGCTGCCGCCTTGTGGCCGTTTCCCACAAGAGCGGCTTTAAACCCACAGCTAATGGTCACTTAACATTCACAAGGATTCAGGGCTGTAAAGGACACCTGCCCTAAAAAATTGTGCGGAGTTAGGGAATGGCCAAAAAATTTCAAATCTCTGAAATTTTTCAAGGAGATTGTATGGAGGGGTAAGTTTTACTCACTCACTTTCAAAAAAGAGGAAAATGGATAAAAGCTCAACATCAGTAATTATTACACTCATGCAAATCTAACCTCCGAAAAGGTTTCAACTCACACATGTCAACTACCATCAACTAAAAGTCTACAAATATTACATGCTGAAAGGGATTTAGAGAACTGTGTACCCTGTAGCTGCTGGTGAGATGTAAAGTGGTGACAGCCAATAATGAGAATAGAAAGGAGCTGCGTTTAAAAGTAAAAATTGAGCCATCCTTCCGTTCAGCAGGCCCACTGCTGAGACTCTCACCTGACAAGTCCAGAGTCGAGAAGGCACAGGCTTCAACAGCTGCACTGCAGGAATTTTCACAATAGCCAAGACACGGAAGCAACCAAAATGTCCATCACGATATCAGTTGAAAAAGAAGAAGTGGTCCATGTACACAATGGAATATTAGCCACGGAAAACAATGAAACACTGCTCTTTCAGGCACCATAGTTGAGCCTAGACATAATCACAGAACATGAGGTAAGTCGGAAAGCAAAAGACATATCCTATGATATCACTTACAGGCATTATCTAACAACTGACACAAATGAACATATTTGCACAGAGAAAGACACTCACACACTTAGAAAACAAACTAGGCTTATCTAAAAGGAAAGGTGGGGGGAATGGAAAAATTAACATTAGGATTACCATACGTGTACAAATAACTATTAAATACACATAACAAAAAGACCGACCATATAGAAAGGGAGGTCTATGGAACACTCTGCAATAAATTACATGGGAAGTGGATCTGTGCATGAATATATATATATATATATATATATATATATATATATATATATGATATGCACAAATGAACCAGATTGTGTACACCTAGGACAAACAATATTCTAATCATTACCCCTATTAAAAAAACTAAAACAACAAACAAGAAATAATGTAACATAAACTTATGGGGGTTTCTCCTGGCACATTCCATTTTAATTTTCAACCTAGGAAAAGGTATTCCAGAACAGCTCCGCTGCCCTAGTAACGAGATTTGTGAATGGAGAACTGCTGCCGCCTAGTGGCCGTTTACCACAAGAGCAGCTTTCAACCCAGTGCTAATGGTCACTAAATATTCACACTCATTACAGGCCTGTGAATGACACCTGCCCTCAAAAACAATCCTGGGAGCGAATATTGACCAAAAAATTCAATTTTGAGGGCAACCTTTCAAGAAGACAATTTCAAGAGGTTAATTGTATTCTACGTTTTTTTCATTTGTTCGTTAACAGAAATTTAAAAAGGTTTGGAAAAATGAACCTTAGAAAGAATTAAAGACATGCAAATCCAAATTACAAACATCCTACCAGCTCACAACAGTCAGAATGACCATCAGCAAAAATTCTGCAAACAATAAATGCTGAAGGGGTTTGGAGAAATGCCTCGGCTTGGTTCAACGTGGGACATGGTAAGAGCCAGTAAGGAAAACACAAAGGAGGTGCATTGAAAAGGTAAATACTGAGCTGCCATTCAATCAAGCATACCCACTGCTGGGCTTATCGCCTGAGAGGATGAAAATCAAAAAGACACAGGCTGGACTTCACTGGTGGCGCAGTTGTTGAGAGTCTGCCGCCGAAGCAGGGGACACGGGTTTACGCCCCGGTTCGGGAAAATCACACATGCCGCGGAGCGGCTGGTCCCGTGAGCTATGACTGCTGGGCCTGTGCGTCCAGAGCCTGTGCCCTGCAACTGGTGTGGCCATGGCAGTGAGTGGCCTACGTACTGCAAAACAAGAAAAAAACATCCTGGCAATCCTGCACTCCAGCAATATTTATCATAGCCAACACTTGGAAGCTACGAAAATGTCCATCAACAGAGGAATGCACAAAGAAGAAGTGGTCCATGTACACAATGGAATATGACTCCAATAAAAAAATATAAACTCAATCTAGAAAACAAACAAAAGTAAAGAAACATCAGCTTTTGGGGGTTGATCCAGGCACATTCCACTTTAATTTAATACCGAGAAATACCACTGCAAGGTAGTCTGTTTCCCTAGTTAAAAGCTTGTGAAAAGCAGAAATGCTGCCACCCTCTGGCCGTGACCTGCAACAGCAGCTTTAAAAACTGTGCTAAGGGTCACTTCATATGCACCAGTACTGGAGGGCTGTAAATGAAACCTGCCCTCAGAATGTCATTAGGGAGGTAATGGCCAAAATATTTCTAAATGTCACACATACTTCACGAAAACAATTGGAAGAGGTAAGCTCTACTCACAGTTTGAAGAAAAAAAGGACATGCCAGAAAGCTCAATTTCAATGGATTATGAGACGCATGCAAATCCAACCACAAATATATAGCAGTTCACTCTTCTCAGAATAAACTTCAGCAAAAAAAAAAAAATACAAACAATAAATGCTGAAGGTGTTGTGCAGAAGTGTGTACCCTCAACTTTAAGTGGGATGTGACCTGGCAAGAGCCACTAATGAGAACAGAATGGAGGTGCCTTTACTAGGTAAATAATTTTCTACCATATGATCCAGCAGGCCCACTCCTGGGCCTATAACCTAAGAAGACAGAATTAGAAAGACACAGGGAGGTGAATGTGCATTGCCGCAGCATTACAATTGCCAAGTCATGGAAGCAACCAAAAAGTCCATCAACAGATGAGTGGACAAAGAAAACTGGTACATGTACAGACAGAGTATTGGCTAAGGAAAAAAGGACATGATGTCATTTGCAGCACTCTAGATGAGTCTAGAGGTAATCACACAACTTGTAGTATGTCAGAAAGAGAAAGACACATATCGTATGGTATCACTTTTAGGTATTACCTATGAATGGATACCAGTGAAGATATTTCCACAGAGAAGGGCAACCACTGATTCATTCAACAAACTTATGGTTCACCAATGGAAATTTGTGAGGATTGGATACATTAGGATATTGGGGTTAACAGACATATACAAACACACATGAAATATATCATCACCAAAGACCGACGGAATACCAAGAGAAGACTACTCAACATTCTGTCATAACGTACAGGGGAAAAGGATTCCAGGAAGAATAGACATATGTTTATGTGTAAAAGAACCACATCTTGCACACCTAGAACAAGCCAAACATTGTAATCAAACTTGCTGTGATAAAAATAAAAATTAAATTAAATAAACGAACAAGAAATAGTGAAACATATACTTAAGGAGCTTTTCCCTGGCACACTCCATTCTAAATTACAACCTGGAACACAACTTCCATTGAGGCTCTGTTGCCCTAGTAACCAGATTTGGTAAAGTAGAACAGCTGCCACCTTGTGGGCGTTTCACACAACAGCAGCTTTAATCCCAGCATTAATGGTCAGTTGATATTCAAAATAATTGCAGGCCTGTAAATCACACCTGCACTGAAAACAAATCCTGGGGTCGTATATCGACCAAAAAATTCAAAGGCATCCATATTTCAAACCGACAGTTTCAAGAGGCATAATATATGCTCATCTGTCTTCTGTTTCTTTGTCTTTGTTTCTTTTTTGTTAAAAAAAACGGGAATGGAAAAAGGCTGAACATCAGGAATCAATAAAGCCATGCAAATCCAGTGTTCACAAACGTTCACCTGACAGCCGTCAGAATGATCATCAGCAAAAAAAGTCTAAAAAAACAAATGCTGAAGGGGTTTTAGAGAACAGCGTACCCTTTAGCTGCTGGTGGGATGCAACCTGGTAACAGCCAGTAGTGAGAACAGAATGGATGTGTGTTTAAGGGTAAAAATGGAGCTACCATGTGATCTGGTAGGCCCACTCATGCGCCTATCACCTGAGTAGACCAGAATCAAAAACACACAGGCTGGCAATCCTGCACTGCAGCAAGATGTACCATAGCCAAACCTGGAAGAAACCAAAATGTGCATCAACAGAAAAATGCACCAAGAAGAAGTCGTCCGTGTACACAATGGAATGTTAGCCATGAAAAAGCATGGAACAGTGCCATTGGCACCACCATAGAAGGACCGAGAGATAATCACCACACTAGAAGTAAGAAAGAAACCGAAAGACAGACATCCTATGACATCACTTATAGGTGTTACCTAGGAATTGATACCCATGAAATAATTTCCAAGAGAAGGACACGCATAGATTCAGAAAACCAAATTATGTTTAACTAAATGGAAAGGTGTAAGGAATGTATGAAATAGGATATGGGGGTTAACAGACATATACTAATACATAGGAAATATATAATCACAAAACACCTATGGAACACGAAGAGAGGTCTACTCAACACTCTTTAATAACATACACAGGGAAAGGATCCAAACAGATACATTGATAGGATGAACCAGAAACTATGCAACTAGGAGAATCTACATTTTGATCAAATTTGCTCTGATAATTAATAAAAATTAAATTTAAATAACAAACAACAATTTAGGAGATATAAACTCTTGGGGGTTTTTGCTGGCACATTCCACTCTAATTCGCAGCTTACTAACACGATTGACGGGAAACATCTGTTGCCCAAAAACCCAGAGTTGGAAATGTAGAAATGCTGCCGCCTTGTGGCCGTTTCCCACAAGAGCGGCTTTAAACCCACAGCTAATGGTCACTTAACATTCACAAGGATTCAGGGCTGTAAAGGACACCTGCCCTAAAAAATTGTGCGGAGTTAGGGAATGGCCAAAAAATTTCAAATCTCTGAAATTTTTCAAGGAGATTGTATGGAGGGGTAAGTTTTACTCACTCACTTTCAAAAAAGAGGAAAATGGATAAAAGCTCAACATCAGTAATTATTACACTCATGCAAATCTAACCTCCGAAAAGGTTTCAACTCACACATGTCAACTACCATCAACTAAAAGTCTACAAATATTACATGCTGAAAGGGATTTAGAGAACTGTGTACCCTGTAGCTGCTGGTGAGATGTAAAGTGGTGACAGCCAATAATGAGAATAGAAAGGAGCTGCGTTTAAAAGTAAAAATTGAGCCATCCTTCCGTTCAGCAGGCCCACCGCTGAGACTCTCACCTGACAAGTCCAGAGTCGAGAAGGCACAGGCTTCAACAGCTGCACTGCAGGAATTTTCACAATAGCCAAGACACGGAAGCAACCAAAATGTCCATCACGATATCAGTTGAAAAAGAAGAAGTGGTCCATGTACACAATGGAATATTAGCCACGGAAAACAATGAAACACTGCTCTTTCAGGCACCATAGTTGAGCCTAGACATAATCACAGAACATGAGGTAAGTCGGAAAGCAAAAGACATATCCTATGATATCACTTACAGGCGTTATCTAACAACGGACACAAATGAACATATTTGCACAGAGAATGACACTCAAACACTTAGAAAACAAACTATGCTTATCTAAAAGGAAAGGTGGGGGTAATGGAAAAATTAAGATTAGGGTTACCATACGTGTACAAATACCTATTAAATACACATAAAAAAGACCGACCATATAGCAAGGGAGGTCTATGGAACACTCTGCAATAATTTACATGGGAAGTGGATCTGTGCATGAATATATATATATATATATATATATATATATATATATATATATATATATACGTTATGCACAAATGAAGCAGATTGTGTACACCTAGGACAAACAATATTCTAATCATTACCCCTATTAAAAAAACTAAAACAACAAACAAGAAATAATGTAACATAAACTTATGGGGGTTTCTCCTGGCACATTCCATTTTAATTTTCAACCTAGGAAAAGGTATTCCAGAACAGCTCTGCTGCCCTAGTAACGAGATTTGTGAATGGAGAACTGCTGCCGCCTAGTGGCCGTTTACCACAAGAGCAGCTTTCAACCCAGTGCTAATGGTCACTAAATATTCACACTCATTACAGGCCTGTGAATGACACCTGCCCTCAAAAACAATCCTGGGAGCGAATATTGACCAAAAAATTCAATTTTGAGGGCAACCTTTCAAGAAGACAATTTCAAGAGGTTAATTGTATTCTACGTTTTTTTCATTTGTTCGTTAACAGAAATTTAAAAAGGTTTGGAAAAATGAACCTTAGAAAGAATTAAAGACATGCAAATCCAAATTACAAACATCCTACCAGCTCACAACAGTCAGAATGACCATCAGCAAAAATTCTGCAAACAATAAATGCTGAAGGGGTTTGGAGAAATGCCTCGGCTTGGTTCAACGTGGGACATGGTAAGAGCCAGTAAGGAAAACACAAAGGAGGTGCATTGAAAAGGTAAATACTGAGCTGCCATTCAATCAAGCATACCCATTGCTGGGCTTATCGCCTGAGAGGATGAAAATCAAAAAGACACAGGCTGGACTTCACTGGTGGCGCAGTTGTTGAGAGTCTGCCGCCGAAGCAGGGGACACGGGTTTACGCCCCGGTTCGGGAAAATCACACATGCCGCGGAGCGGCTGGTCCCGTGAGCTATGGCTGCTGGGCCAGTGCGTCCAGAGCCTGTGCCCTGCAACTGGTGTGGCCATGGCAGTGAGTGGCCTACGTACTGCAAAACAAGAAAAAAACATCCTGGCAATCCTGCACTCCAGCAATATTTATCATAGCCAACACTTGGAAGCTACGAAAATGTCCATCAACAGAGGAATGCACAAAGAAGAAGTGGTCCATGTACACAATGGAATATGACTCCAATAAAAAAATATAAACTCAATCTAGAAAACAAACAAAAGTAAAGAAACATCAGCTTTTGGGGGTTGATCCAGGCACATTCCACTTTAATTTAATACCGAGAAATACCACTGCAAGGTAGTCTGTTTCCCTAGTTAAAAGCTTGTGAAAAGCAGAAATGCTGCCACCCTCTGGCCGTGACCTGCAACAGCAGCTTTAAAAACTGTGCTAAGGGTCACTTCATATGCACCAGTACTGGAGGGCTGTAAATGAAACCTGCCCTCAGAATGTCATTAGGGAGGTAATGGCCAAAATATTTCTAAATGTCACACATACTTCACGAAAACAATTGGAAGAGGTAAGCTCTACTCACAGTTTGAAGAAAAAAAGGACATGCCAGAAAGCTCAATTTCAATGGATTATGAGACGCATGCAAATCCAACCACAAATATATAGCAGTTCACTCTTCTCAGAATAAACTTCAGCAAAAAAAAAAAAAATACAAACAATAAATGCTGAAGGTGTTGTGCAGAAGTGTGTACCCTCAACTTTAAGTGGGATGTGACCTGGCAAGAGCCACTAATGAGAACAGAATGGAGGTGCCTTTACTAGGTAAATAATTTTCTACCATATGATCCAGCAGGCCCACTCCTGGGCCTATAACCTAAGAAGACAGAATTAGAAAGACACAGGGAGGTGAATGTGCATTGCCGCAGCATTACAATTGCCAAGTCATGGAAGCAACCAAAAAGTCCATCAACAGATGAGTGGACAAAGAAAACTGGTACATGTACAGACAGAGTATTGGCTAAGGAAAAAAGGACATGATGTCATTTGCAGCACTCTAGATGAGTCTAGAGGTAATCACACAACTTGTAGTATGTCAGAAAGAGAAAGACACATATCGTATGGTATCACTTTTAGGTATTACCTATGAATGGATACCAGTGAAGATATTTCCACAGAGAAGGGCAACCACTGATTCATTCAACAAACTTATGGTTCACCAATGGAAATTTGTGAGGATTGGATACATTAGGATATTGGGGTTAACAGACATATACAAACACACATGAAATATATCATCACCAAAGACCGACGGAATACCAAGAGAAGACTACTCAACATTCTGTCATAACATACAGGGGAAAAGGATTCCAGGAAGAATAGACATATGTTTATGTGTAAAAGAACCACATCTTGCACACCTAGAACAAGCCAAACATTGTAATCAAACTTGCTGTGATAAAAATAAAAATTAAATTAAATAAACGAACAAGAAATAGTGAAACATATACTTAAGGAGCTTTTCCCTGGCACACTCCATTCTAAATTACAACCTGGAACACAACTTCCATTGAGGCTCTGTTGCCCTAGTAACCAGATTTGGTAAAGTAGAACAGCTGCCACCTTGTGGGCGTTTCACACAACAGCAGCTTTAATCCCAGCATTAATGGTCAGTTGATATTCAAAATAATTGCAGGCCTGTAAATCACACCTGCACTGAAAACAAATCCTGGGGTCGTATATCGACCAAAAAATTCAAAGGCATCCATATTTCAAACCGACAGTTTCAAGAGGCATAATATATGCTCATCTGTCTTCTGTTTCTTTGTCTTTGTTTCTTTTTTGTTAAAAAAAACGGGAATGGAAAAAGGCTGAACATCAGGAATCAATAAAGCCATGCAAATCCAGTGTTCACAAACGTTCACCTGACAGCCGTCAGAATGATCATCAGCAAAAAAAGTCTAAAAAAACAAATGCTGAAGGGGTTTTAGAGAACAGCGTACCCTTTAGCTGCTGGTGGGATGCAACCTGGTAACAGCCAGTAGTGAGAACAGAATGGATGTGTGTTTAAGGGTAAAAATGGAGCTACCATGTGATCTGGTAGGCCCACTCATGCGCCTATCACCTGAGTAGACCAGAATCAAAAACACACAGGCTGGCAATCCTGCACTGCAGCAAGATGTACCATAGCCAAACCTGGAAGAAACCAAAATGTGCATCAACAGAAAAATGCACCAAGAAGAAGTCGTCCGTGTACACAATGGAATGTTAGCCATGAAAAAGCATGGAACAGTGCCATTGGCACCACCATAGAAGGACCGAGAGATAATCACCACACTAGAAGTAAGAAAGAAACCGAAAGACAGACATCCTATGACATCACTTATAGGTGTTACCTAGGAATTGATACCCATGAAATAATTTCCAAGAGAAGGACACGCATAGATTCAGAAAACCAAATTATGTTTAACTAAATGGAAAGGTGTAAGGAATGTATGAAATAGGATATGGGGGTTAACAGACATATACTAATACATAGGAAATATATAATCACAAAACACCTATGGAACACGAAGAGAGGTCTACTCAACACTCTTTAATAACATACACAGGGAAAGGATCCAAACAGATACATTGATAGGATGAACCAGAAACTATGCAACTAGGAGAATCTACATTTTGATCAAATTTGCTCTGATAATTAATAAAAATTAAATTTAAATAACAAACAACAATTTAGGAGATATAAACTCTTGGGGGTTTTTGCTGGCACATTCCACTCTAATTCGCAGCTTACTAACACGATTGACGGGAAACATCTGTTGCCCAAAAACCCAGAGTTGGAAATGTAGAAATGCTGCCGCCTTGTGGCCGTTTCCCACAAGAGCGGCTTTAAACCCACAGCTAATGGTCACTTAACATTCACAAGGATTCAGGGCTGTAAAGGACACCTGCCCTAAAAAATTGTGCGGAGTTAGGGAATGGCCAAAAAATTTCAAATCTCTGAAATTTTTCAAGGAGATTGTATGGAGGGGTAAGTTTTACTCACTCACTTTCAAAAAAGAGGAAAATGGATAAAAGCTCAACATCAGTAATTATTACACTCATGCAAATCTAACCTCCGAAAAGGTTTCAACTCACACATGTCAACTACCATCAACTAAAAGTCTACAAATATTACATGCTGAAAGGGATTTAGAGAACTGTGTACCCTGTAGCTGCTGGTGAGATGTAAAGTGGTGACAGCCAATAATGAGAATAGAAAGGAGCTGCGTTTAAAAGTAAAAATTGAGCCATCCTTCCGTTCAGCAGGCCCACTGCTGAGACTCTCACCTGACAAGTCCAGAGTCGAGAAGGCACAGGCTTCAACAGCTGCACTGCAGGAATTTTCACAATAGCCAAGACACGGAAGCAACCAAAATGTCCATCACGATATCAGTTGAAAAAGAAGAAGTGGTCCATGTACACAATGGAATATTAGCCACGGAAAACAATGAAACACTGCTCTTTCAGGCACCATAGTTGAGCCTAGACATAATCACAGAACATGAGGTAAGTCGGAAAGCAAAAGACATATCCTATGATATCACTTACAGGCATTATCTAACAACTGACACAAATGAACATATTTGCACAGAGAAAGACACTCACACACTTAGAAAACAAACTAGGCTTATCTAAAAGGAAAGGTGGGGGGAATGGAAAAATTAACATTAGGATTACCATACGTGTACAAATAACTATTAAATACACATAACAAAAAGACCGACCATATAGAAAGGGAGGTCTATGGAACACTCTGCAATAAATTACATGGGAAGTGGATCTGTGCATGAATATATATATATATATATATATATATATATATATATATATATGATATGCACAAATGAACCAGATTGTGTACACCTAGGACAAACAATATTCTAATCATTACCCCTATTAAAAAAACTAAAACAACAAACAAGAAATAATGTAACATAAACTTATGGGGGTTTCTCCTGGCACATTCCATTTTAATTTTCAACCTAGGAAAAGGTATTCCAGAACAGCTCCGCTGCCCTAGTAACGAGATTTGTGAATGGAGAACTGCTGCCGCCTAGTGGCCGTTTACCACAAGAGCAGCTTTCAACCCAGTGCTAATGGTCACTAAATATTCACACTCATTACAGGCCTGTGAATGACACCTGCCCTCAAAAACAATCCTGGGAGCGAATATTGACCAAAAAATTCAATTTTGAGGGCAACCTTTCAAGAAGACAATTTCAAGAGGTTAATTGTATTCTACGTTTTTTTCATTTGTTCGTTAACAGAAATTTAAAAAGGTTTGGAAAAATGAACCTTAGAAAGAATTAAAGACATGCAAATCCAAATTACAAACATCCTACCAGCTCACAACAGTCAGAATGACCATCAGCAAAAATTCTGCAAACAATAAATGCTGAAGGGGTTTGGAGAAATGCCTCGGCTTGGTTCAACGTGGGACATGGTAAGAGCCAGTAAGGAAAACACAAAGGAGGTGCATTGAAAAGGTAAATACTGAGCTGCCATTCAATCAAGCATACCCACTGCTGGGCTTATCGCCTGAGAGGATGAAAATCAAAAAGACACAGGCTGGACTTCACTGGTGGCGCAGTTGTTGAGAGTCTGCCGCCGAAGCAGGGGACACGGGTTTACGCCCCGGTTCGGGAAAATCACACATGCCGCGGAGCGGCTGGTCCCGTGAGCTATGACTGCTGGGCCTGTGCGTCCAGAGCCTGTGCCCTGCAACTGGTGTGGCCATGGCAGTGAGTGGCCTACGTACTGCAAAACAAGAAAAAAACATCCTGGCAATCCTGCACTCCAGCAATATTTATCATAGCCAACACTTGGAAGCTACGAAAATGTCCATCAACAGAGGAATGCACAAAGAAGAAGTGGTCCATGTACACAATGGAATATGACTCCAATAAAAAAATATAAACTCAATCTAGAAAACAAACAAAAGTAAAGAAACATCAGCTTTTGGGGGTTGATCCAGGCACATTCCACTTTAATTTAATACCGAGAAATACCACTGCAAGGTAGTCTGTTTCCCTAGTTAAAAGCTTGTGAAAAGCAGAAATGCTGCCACCCTCTGGCCGTGACCTGCAACAGCAGCTTTAAAAACTGTGCTAAGGGTCACTTCATATGCACCAGTACTGGAGGGCTGTAAATGAAACCTGCCCTCAGAATGTCATTAGGGAGGTAATGGCCAAAATATTTCTAAATGTCACACATACTTCACGAAAACAATTGGAAGAGGTAAGCTCTACTCACAGTTTGAAGAAAAAAAGGACATGCCAGAAAGCTCAATTTCAATGGATTATGAGACGCATGCAAATCCAACCACAAATATATAGCAGTTCACTCTTCTCAGAATAAACTTCAGCAAAAAAAAAAAAATACAAACAATAAATGCTGAAGGTGTTGTGCAGAAGTGTGTACCCTCAACTTTAAGTGGGATGTGACCTGGCAAGAGCCACTAATGAGAACAGAATGGAGGTGCCTTTACTAGGTAAATAATTTTCTACCATATGATCCAGCAGGCCCACTCCTGGGCCTATAACCTAAGAAGACAGAATTAGAAAGACACAGGGAGGTGAATGTGCATTGCCGCAGCATTACAATTGCCAAGTCATGGAAGCAACCAAAAAGTCCATCAACAGATGAGTGGACAAAGAAAACTGGTACATGTACAGACAGAGTATTGGCTAAGGAAAAAAGGACATGATGTCATTTGCAGCACTCTAGATGAGTCTAGAGGTAATCACACAACTTGTAGTATGTCAGAAAGAGAAAGACACATATCGTATGGTATCACTTTTAGGTATTACCTATGAATGGATACCAGTGAAGATATTTCCACAGAGAAGGGCAACCACTGATTCATTCAACAAACTTATGGTTCACCAATGGAAATTTGTGAGGATTGGATACATTAGGATATTGGGGTTAACAGACATATACAAACACACATGAAATATATCATCACCAAAGACCGACGGAATACCAAGAGAAGACTACTCAACATTCTGTCATAACGTACAGGGGAAAAGGATTCCAGGAAGAATAGACATATGTTTATGTGTAAAAGAACCACATCTTGCACACCTAGAACAAGCCAAACATTGTAATCAAACTTGCTGTGATAAAAATAAAAATTAAATTAAATAAACGAACAAGAAATAGTGAAACATATACTTAAGGAGCTTTTCCCTGGCACACTCCATTCTAAATTACAACCTGGAACACAACTTCCATTGAGGCTCTGTTGCCCTAGTAACCAGATTTGGTAAAGTAGAACAGCTGCCACCTTGTGGGCGTTTCACACAACAGCAGCTTTAATCCCAGCATTAATGGTCAGTTGATATTCAAAATAATTGCAGGCCTGTAAATCACACCTGCACTGAAAACAAATCCTGGGGTCGTATATCGACCAAAAAATTCAAAGGCATCCATATTTCAAACCGACAGTTTCAAGAGGCATAATATATGCTCATCTGTCTTCTGTTTCTTTGTCTTTGTTTCTTTTTTGTTAAAAAAAACGGGAATGGAAAAAGGCTGAACATCAGGAATCAATAAAGCCATGCAAATCCAGTGTTCACAAACGTTCACCTGACAGCCGTCAGAATGATCATCAGCAAAAAAAGTCTAAAAAAACAAATGCTGAAGGGGTTTTAGAGAACAGCGTACCCTTTAGCTGCTGGTGGGATGCAACCTGGTAACAGCCAGTAGTGAGAACAGAATGGATGTGTGTTTAAGGGTAAAAATGGAGCTACCATGTGATCTGGTAGGCCCACTCATGCGCCTATCACCTGAGTAGACCAGAATCAAAAACACACAGGCTGGCAATCCTGCACTGCAGCAAGATGTACCATAGCCAAACCTGGAAGAAACCAAAATGTGCATCAACAGAAAAATGCACCAAGAAGAAGTCGTCCGTGTACACAATGGAATGTTAGCCATGAAAAAGCATGGAACAGTGCCATTGGCACCACCATAGAAGGACCGAGAGATAATCACCACACTAGAAGTAAGAAAGAAACCGAAAGACAGACATCCTATGACATCACTTATAGGTGTTACCTAGGAATTGATACCCATGAAATAATTTCCAAGAGAAGGACACGCATAGATTCAGAAAACCAAATTATGTTTAACTAAATGGAAAGGTGTAAGGAATGTATGAAATAGGATATGGGGGTTAACAGACATATACTAATACATAGGAAATATATAATCACAAAACACCTATGGAACACGAAGAGAGGTCTACTCAACACTCTTTAATAACATACACAGGGAAAGGATCCAAACAGATACATTGATAGGATGAACCAGAAACTATGCAACTAGGAGAATCTACATTTTGATCAAATTTGCTCTGATAATTAATAAAAATTAAATTTAAATAACAAACAACAATTTAGGAGATATAAACTCTTGGGGGTTTTTGCTGGCACATTCCACTCTAATTCGCAGCTTACTAACACGATTGACGGGAAACATCTGTTGCCCAAAAACCCAGAGTTGGAAATGTAGAAATGCTGCCGCCTTGTGGCCGTTTCCCACAAGAGCGGCTTTAAACCCACAGCTAATGGTCACTTAACATTCACAAGGATTCAGGGCTGTAAAGGACACCTGCCCTAAAAAATTGTGCGGAGTTAGGGAATGGCCAAAAAATTTCAAATCTCTGAAATTTTTCAAGGAGATTGTATGGAGGGGTAAGTTTTACTCACTCACTTTCAAAAAAGAGGAAAATGGATAAAAGCTCAACATCAGTAATTATTACACTCATGCAAATCTAACCTCCGAAAAGGTTTCAACTCACACATGTCAACTACCATCAACTAAAAGTCTACAAATATTACATGCTGAAAGGGATTTAGAGAACTGTGTACCCTGTAGCTGCTGGTGAGATGTAAAGTGGTGACAGCCAATAATGAGAATAGAAAGGAGCTGCGTTTAAAAGTAAAAATTGAGCCATCCTTCCGTTCAGCAGGCCCACCGCTGAGACTCTCACCTGACAAGTCCAGAGTCGAGAAGGCACAGGCTTCAACAGCTGCACTGCAGGAATTTTCACAATAGCCAAGACACGGAAGCAACCAAAATGTCCATCACGATATCAGTTGAAAAAGAAGAAGTGGTCCATGTACACAATGGAATATTAGCCACGGAAAACAATGAAACACTGCTCTTTCAGGCACCATAGTTGAGCCTAGACATAATCACAGAACATGAGGTAAGTCGGAAAGCAAAAGACATATCCTATGATATCACTTACAGGCGTTATCTAACAACGGACACAAATGAACATATTTGCACAGAGAATGACACTCAAACACTTAGAAAACAAACTATGCTTATCTAAAAGGAAAGGTGGGGGTAATGGAAAAATTAAGATTAGGGTTACCATACGTGTACAAATACCTATTAAATACACATAAAAAAGACCGACCATATAGCAAGGGAGGTCTATGGAACACTCTGCAATAATTTACATGGGAAGTGGATCTGTGCATGAATATATATATATATATATATATATATATATATATATATATATATATATATATATACGTTATGCACAAATGAAGCAGATTGTGTACACCTAGGACAAACAATATTCTAATCATTACCCCTATTAAAAAAACTAAAACAACAAACAAGAAATAATGTAACATAAACTTATGGGGGTTTCTCCTGGCACATTCCATTTTAATTTTCAACCTAGGAAAAGGTATTCCAGAACAGCTCTGCTGCCCTAGTAACGAGATTTGTGAATGGAGAACTGCTGCCGCCTAGTGGCCGTTTACCACAAGAGCAGCTTTCAACCCAGTGCTAATGGTCACTAAATATTCACACTCATTACAGGCCTGTGAATGACACCTGCCCTCAAAAACAATCCTGGGAGCGAATATTGACCAAAAAATTCAATTTTGAGGGCAACCTTTCAAGAAGACAATTTCAAGAGGTTAATTGTATTCTACGTTTTTTTCATTTGTTCGTTAACAGAAATTTAAAAAGGTTTGGAAAAATGAACCTTAGAAAGAATTAAAGACATGCAAATCCAAATTACAAACATCCTACCAGCTCACAACAGTCAGAATGACCATCAGCAAAAATTCTGCAAACAATAAATGCTGAAGGGGTTTGGAGAAATGCCTCGGCTTGGTTCAACGTGGGACATGGTAAGAGCCAGTAAGGAAAACACAAAGGAGGTGCATTGAAAAGGTAAATACTGAGCTGCCATTCAATCAAGCATACCCATTGCTGGGCTTATCGCCTGAGAGGATGAAAATCAAAAAGACACAGGCTGGACTTCACTGGTGGCGCAGTTGTTGAGAGTCTGCCGCCGAAGCAGGGGACACGGGTTTACGCCCCGGTTCGGGAAAATCACACATGCCGCGGAGCGGCTGGTCCCGTGAGCTATGGCTGCTGGGCCAGTGCGTCCAGAGCCTGTGCCCTGCAACTGGTGTGGCCATGGCAGTGAGTGGCCTACGTACTGCAAAACAAGAAAAAAACATCCTGGCAATCCTGCACTCCAGCAATATTTATCATAGCCAACACTTGGAAGCTACGAAAATGTCCATCAACAGAGGAATGCACAAAGAAGAAGTGGTCCATGTACACAATGGAATATGACTCCAATAAAAAAATATAAACTCAATCTAGAAAACAAACAAAAGTAAAGAAACATCAGCTTTTGGGGGTTGATCCAGGCACATTCCACTTTAATTTAATACCGAGAAATACCACTGCAAGGTAGTCTGTTTCCCTAGTTAAAAGCTTGTGAAAAGCAGAAATGCTGCCACCCTCTGGCCGTGACCTGCAACAGCAGCTTTAAAAACTGTGCTAAGGGTCACTTCATATGCACCAGTACTGGAGGGCTGTAAATGAAACCTGCCCTCAGAATGTCATTAGGGAAGTAATGGCCAAAATATTTCTAAATGTCACACATACTTCACGAAAACAATTGGAAGAGGTAAGCTCTACTCACAGTTTGAAGAAAAAAAGGACATGCCAGAAAGCTCAATTTCAATGGATTCTGAGACGCATGCAAATCCAACCACAAATATATAGCAGTTCACTCTTCTCAGAATAAACTTCAGCAAAAAAAAAAACTACAAACAATAAATGCTGAAGGTGTTGTGCAGAAGTGTGTACCCTCAACTTTAAGTGGGATGTGACCTGGCAAGAGCCACTAACGAGAACAGAATGGAGGTGCCTTTACTAGGTAAATAATTTTCTACCATATGATCCAGCAGGCCCACTCCTGGGCCTATAACCTAAGAAGACAGAATTAGAAAGACACAGGGAGTTGAATGTGCATTGCCGCAGCATTACAATTGCCAAGTCATGGAAGCAACCAAAAAGTCCATCAACAGATGAGTGGTCAAAGAAAACTGGTACATGTACAGACGGAGTATTGGCTAAGGAAAAAAGGACATGATGTCATTTGCAGCACTCTAGATGAGTCTAGAGGTAATCACACAACTTGTAGTATGTCAGAAAGAGAAAGACACATATCGTATGGTATCCCTTTTAGGTATTACCTATGAATGGATACCAGTGAAGATATTTCCACAGAGAAGGGGAACCACTGATTCATTCAACAAACTTATGGTTCACCAATGGAAATTTGTGAGGATTGGATACATTAGGATATTGGGGTTAACAGACATATACAAACACAGGTAAAATATATCATCACCAAAGACCTACGGAATACCAAGAGAAGATTACTCCACATTCTGTCATAACGTACATGGGAAAAGGATTCCAGGAAGAATAGACATATGTTTATGTGTAAAAGAACCACATCTTGCACACCTAGAACAAGCCAAACATTGCAATCAAACTTGCTGTGATAAAAATAAAAATTAAATTAAATAAACGAACAAGAAGTAGTGAGACATATACTTAAGGGGCTTTTCCCTGGCACAGACCATTCTAAATTACAACCTAGAACACAACTTCCATTGAGGCTCTGTTGCCCTAGTAACCAGATTTGGTAAAGTAGAACAGCTGCCACCTTGTGGGCGTTTCACACAACAGCAGCTTTAATCCCAGCGTTAATGGTCAGTTGATATTCAAAATCATTGCAGGCCTGTAAATCACACCTGCACTGAAAACAAATCCTGGGGTCGTATATCGACCAAAAAATTCAAAGGCATCCATATTTCAAACCGACAGTTTCAAGAGGCATAATTTATGCACATTTGTCTTCTGTTTCTTTTTCTTTCTTTCTTTTTTGTTAAAACAACGGGAATGGAAAAAGGCTGAACATCAGGAATCAATAAAGCCATGCAAATCCAGTGTACACAAACGTTCACCTGACAGCCGTCAGAATGATCATCAGCAAAAAAAGTCTACAAAAAATAAATGCTGAAGGGGTTTTAGAGAACTGCGTACCGTTTGGTTGCTGGTGGGATGCAACCTGGTAACAGCCAGTAGTGAGAACAGAATGGAGGTGCGTTTTAGGGTAAAAATGGAGCTACCATGTGATCTGGTAGGCCCACTCATGGGCCTATCACCTGAGTAGACCAGAAGCAAAAACACACAGGCTGGCAATCCTGCACTGGAGCAAGGTGTACCATAGCCAAACCTGGAAGAAACCAAAATGTGCATCAACAGAAAAATGCACCAAGAACAAGTCGTCCGTGTACACAGTGGAATGTTAGCCATGAAAAAGCATGGAACAGTGCCGTTGGCACCACCATAGAAGGACCGAGAGATAATCACCACACTGGAAGTAAGAAAGAAACCGAAAGACAGACATCCTATGACATCACTTATAGGTGTTACCTAGGAATTGATACCCATGAAATAATTTCCAAGAGAAGGACATGCATAGATTCAGAAAACCAAATTATGTTTAACCAAATGGAAAGGTGTAAGGAATGTATGAATTAGGATATGGGGGTTAACAGACATATACTAATACATATGAAATATATTATCACAAAATACCTAAGGAATACGAACAGAGGTCTACTCAACACTCTATAATAACATACACGGGAATGGATCCAAAGAGGAATAGACAGATACATTGATAGGATGAACCAGAAACTGTACACCTAGGAGAATCTACATTTTGATCAAATTTGCTCTGATAATTAATAAAAATTAAATTTAAATAACAAAGAACAATTTAGGAGATATAAGCTCTTGGGGGTTTGCGCTGGCACATTCCACTCTGATTCGCAGCTTACTAACACGATTGCCGGGAAACCTCTCTTGCCCAAAAACCCAGAGTTGGAAAGGTAGAAATGCTGCCGCCTTGTGGCCGTTTCCCACAAGAGCAGCTTTGAACCCACAGCTAATGGTCATTTAACATTCACAAGGATTCAGGGCTGTAAAGGACACGTGCCCTAAAAAATTGTGCGGAGGTAGGGAATGGCCAAAAAATCCAAGAGTGTTAAATTTTTCAAGGAGATTGGATGGAGGGGTAAGTTTTATTCACTCATTTTCAAAAAAGAGGAAAATGGATAAAAGCTCAACATCAGTAATTAGTACACTCATGCAAATCTAACCTCCAAAATGATTCCAACTCACACATGTCAACTACCATCAGCTGGAAGTCTACAAACATTAAATGCTGAAGGTGTTTTGGAGAACTGTGTACCCTCTAGCTGCTGGTGAGATGTAAAGTGGTGACAGCCCATAATAAGAATAGAAAGGAGCTGCGTTTCAAAGTAAAAATTGAGCCACCATTCCGTTCAGCAGGCCCACCGCTGAGACTCTCACCTGACAAGTCCAGAGTCGAGAAGGCACAGGCTTCAACAGCTGCACTGCAGGAATTTTCACAATAGCCAAGACACGGAAGCAACCAAAATGTCCATCACGATATCAGTTGAAGAAGAAGAAGTGGTCCATGTACACAATGGAATATTAGCCATGGAAAACAATGAAACACTGCTCTTTCAGGCACCATAGTTGAGCCTAGAGATAATCACAGAACATGAGGTAAGTCGGAAAGCAAAAGACATATCCTATGATATCACTTACAGGTGTTCTCTAACAACTGACACAAATGAACATATTTGCACAGAGAAAGACACTCACACACTTAGAAAACAAACTATGCTTATCTAAAAGGAAAGGTGGGGGGAATGGAAAAATTAAGATTAGGGTTACCATACGTGTACAAATACCTATTAAATACACATAAAAAAGACCGACCATATAGCAAGGGAGGTCTATGGAACACTCTGCAATAATTTACATGGGAAGTGGATCTGTGCATGAATATATATATATATGTTATGCACAAATGAACCAGATTGTGTACACCTAGGACAAACAATATTCTAATCATTACCCCTATTAAAAAAAAACTAAAACAACAAACAAGAAATAATGTAACATAAACTTACGGGGGTTTCTCCTGGCACATTCCATTTTAATTTACAACCTAGGAACAGGGATTCCAGAACGGCTCTGCTGCCCTAGTAACCAGATTTGGGAATGGAGAAATGCTGACGCCTAGTGGCTGTTTACCACAACAGCAGCTTTCAACCCAGTGCTAATGGTCACTAAATATTCACACTGATTACAGGCCTGTGAATGACACCTGCCCTCAAAAACAATCCTGGGAGCGAATATTGACCAAAAAATTCAATTTTGAGGGCAACCTTTCAAGAAGACAATTTCAAGAGGTTAATTGTATTCTACGTTTTTTTCATTTGTTCGTTAACAGAAATTTAAAAAGGTTTGGAAAAATGAACCTTAGAAAGAATTAAAGACATGCAAATCCAAATTACAAAAATCCTATCAGTTCACAACAGTCAGAATGACCATCAGCAAAAATTCTGCAAACAATAAATGCTGAAGGGGTTTGGAGAAATGCCTCGGCTTGGTTCAACGTGGGACATGGTAAGAGCCAGTAAGGAAAACACAAAGGAGGTGCATTGAAAAGGTAAATACTGAGCTGCCATTCAATCAAGCATACCCATTGCTGGGCTTATCGCCTGAGAGGATGAGAATCAAAAAGACACAGGCTGGACTTCACTGGTGGCGCAGTTGTTGAGAGTCTGCCCCCGAAGCAGGGGACACGGGTTTACGCCCCGGTTCGGGAAAATCACACATGCCGCGGAGCGGCTGGTCCCGTGAGCTATGGCTGCTGGGCCAGTGCGTCCAGAGCCTGTGCCCTGCAACTGGTGTGGCCATGGCAGTGAGTGGCCTACGTACTGCAAAACAAGAAAAAAACAGCCTGGCAATCCTGCACTCCAGCAATATTTATCATAGCCAAAACTTGCAAGCTACGAAAATGTCCATCAACAGAGGAATGCACAAAGAAGAAGTGGTCTATGTACACAATGGAATATGACTCCAATAAAAAAATATAAACTCAATCTAGAAAACAAACAAAAGTAAAGAAACATCAGCTTTTGGGGGTTGATCCAGGCACATTCCACTCTAATTTATAACCGAGATATACCACTGCAAGGTAGTCTGTTTCCCTAGTTAAAAGCTTGTGAAAAGCAGAAATGCTGCCACCCTCTGGCCGTGACCTGCAACAGCAGCTTTAAAACCTGTGCTAAGGGTCACTTCATATGCACCAGTACTGGAGGGCTGTAAATGAAACCTGCCCTCAGAATGTCATTAGGGAGGTAATGGCCAAAATATTTCTAAATGTCACACATACTTCACGAAAACAATTTGAAGAGGTAAGCTCTACTCACAGTTTGAAGAGAAAAAGGACATGCCAGAAAGCTCAATTTCAATGGATTATGAGACGCATGCAAATCCAACCACAAACATATAGCAGCTCACACTTGTCAGAATAAACTTCAGCAAAAAAAACCCTACAAACAATAAATGCTGAAGGTGTTGTGCAGAAGTGCATACCCTCAACTTTAAGTGGGATGTGACCTGGTAAGAGCCACTAACGAGAACCGAATGGAGGTGCTTTTACTACGTAAATATTTTTCTACCATATGAACCAGCAGGCCCATTCCTGGGCCTATAACCTAAGAAGACAGAATTGGAAAGACACAGTGAGGCGAATGTGCATTGCCGCAGCTTTACAATTGCCAAGTCATGGAAGCAACCAAAAAGTCCATCAACAGACGAGTGGACAAAGAAAACTGGTACATGTACAGACGGAGTATTGGCCAAGGAGAAAAAGGACACGACGTCATTTGCAGCACTGTAGATGAGTCTAGAGGCAATCACACAACTTGTAGTATGTCAGAAAGAGAAAGACACATATCGGATGATATCACTTTTAGGTATTACCTATAAATGGATACCAGTGAAGATATTTCCACAGAGAAGGGCAACCACTGATTCATTCAAAAAACTTATGTTTCACCAGTGGAAATTTGTGGGGATTGGATACATTAGGATATTGGGGTTAACAGACATATACAAACACACGTGAAATATATCATCACCAAAGACCGACGGAATACCAAGAGAAGACTACTCAACATTCTGTCATAACGTACAGGGGAAAAGGATTCCAGGAAGAATAGACATATGTTTATGTGTAAAAGAACCACATCTTGCACACCTAGAACAAGCCAAACATTGTAATCAAACTTGCTGTGATAAAAATAAATATTAAATTAAATAAACGAACAAGAAGTAGTGAGACATATACTTAAGGAGCTTTTCCCTGGCACACTCCATTCTAAATTACAACCTAGAACACAACTTCCATTGAGGCTCTGTTGCCCTAGTAACCAGATTTGGTAAAGTAGAACAGCTGCCACCTTGTGGGCGTTTCACACAACAGCAGCTTTAATCCCAGCATTAATGGTCAGTTGATATTCAAAATAATTGCAGGCCTGTAAATCACACCTGCACTGAAAACAAATCCTGGGGTCGTATATTGACCAAAAAATTCAAAGGCATCCATATTTCAAACCAACAGTTTCAAGAGGCATAATATATGCACATCTGTCTTCTGTTTCTTTGTCTTTGTTTCTTTTTTGTTAAAAAAAACGGGAATGGAAAAAGGCTGAACATCAGGAATCAATAAAGCCATGCAAATCCAGTGTACACAAACGTTCACCTGACAGCCGTCAGAATGATCATCAGCAAAAAAAGTCTAAAAAAACAAATGCTGAAAGGGTTTTAGAGAACAGCGTACCCTTTAGCTGCTGGTGGGATGCAACCTGGTAACAGCCAGTAGTGAGAACAGAATGGATGTGCGTTTAAGGGTAAAAATGGAGCTACCATGTGATCTGGTAGGCCCACTCATGCGCCTATCACCTGAGTAGACCAGAATCAAAAACACACAGGCTGGCAATCCTGCACTGCAGCAAGATGTACCATAGCCAAACCTGGAAGAAACCAAAATGTGCATCAACAGAAAAATGCACCAAGAACAAGTCGTCCGTGTACACAGTGGAATGTTAGCCATGAAAAAGCATGGAACAGTGCCATTGACACCACCATAGAAGGACCGAGAGATAATCACCACACTAGAAGTAAGAAAGAAACCGAAAGACAGACATCCTATGACATCACTTATAGGTGTTACCTAGGAATTGATACCCATGAAATAATTTACAAGAGAAGGACATGCATAGATTCAGAAAACCAAATTATGTTTAACCAAATGGAAAGGTGTAAGGAATGTATGAATTAGGATATGGGGGTTAACAGACATATACTAATACATATGAAATATATTATCACAAAATACCTAAGGAATACGAACAGAGGTCTACTCAACACTCTATAATAACATACACGGGAATGGATCCAAAGAGGAATAGACAGATACATTGATAGGATGAACCAGAAACTGTACACCTAGGAGAATCTACATTTTGATCAAATTTGCTCTGATAATTAATAAAAATTAAATTTAAATAACAAAGAACAATTTAGGAGATATAAGCTCTTGGGGGTTTGCGCTGGCACATTCCACTCTGATTCGCAGCTTACTAACACGATTGCCGGGAAACCTCTCTTGCCCAAAAACCCAGAGTTGGAAAGGTAGAAATGCTGCCGCCTTGTGGCCGTTTCCCACAAGAGCAGCTTTGAACCCACAGCTAATGGTCATTTAACATTCACAAGGATTCAGGGCTGTAAAGGACACGTGCCCTAAAAAATTGTGCGGAGGTAGGGAATGGCCAAAAAATCCAAGAGTGTTAAATTTTTCAAGGAGATTGGATGGAGGGGTAAGTTTTATTCACTCATTTTCAAAAAAGAGGAAAATGGATAAAAGCTCAACATCAGTAATTAGTAGACTCATGCAAATCTAACCTCCAAAATGATTCCAACTCACACATGTCAACTACCATCAGCTGGAAGTCTACAAACATTAAATGCTGAAGGTGTTTTGGAGAACTGTGTACCCTCTAGCTGCTGGTGAGATGTAAAGTGGTGACAGCCCATAATAAGAATAGAAAGGAGCTGCGTTTCAAAGTAAAAATTGAGCCACCATTCCGTTCAGCAGGCCCACCGCTGAGACTCTCACCTGACAAGTCCAGAGTCGAGAAGGCACAGGCTTCAACAGCTGCACTGCAGGAATTTTCACAATAGCCAAGACACGGAAGCAACCAAAATGTCCATCACGATATCAGTTGAAGAAGAAGAAGTGGTCCATGTACACAATGGAATATTAGCCATGGAAAACAATGAAACACTGCTCTTTCAGGCACCATAGTTGAGCCTAGAGATAATCACAGAACATGAGGTAAGTCGGAAAGAAAAAGACATATCCTATGATATCACTTACAGGTGTTCTCTAACAACTGACACAAATGAACATATTTGCACAGAGAAAGACACTCACACACTTAGAAAACAAACTATGCTTATCTAAAAGGAAAGGTGGGGGGAATGGAAAAATTAAGATTAGGGTTACCATACGTGTACAAATACCTATTAAATACACATAAAAAAGACCGACCATATAGCAAGGGAGGTCTATGGAACACTCTGCAATAATTTACATGGGAAGTGGATCTGTGCATGAATATATATATATATGTTATGCACAAATGAACCAGATTGTGTACACCTAGGACAAACAATATTCTAATCATTACCCCTATTAAAAAAAAACTAAAACAACAAACAAGAAATAATGTAACATAAACTTACGTGGGTTTCTCCTGGCACATTCCATTTTAATTTACAACCTAGGAACAGGGATTCCAGAACGGCTCTGCTGCCCTAGTAACGAGATTTGTGAATGGAGAAAAGCTGCCGCCTAGTGGCTGTTTACCACAACAGCAGCTTTCAACCCAGTGCTAATGGTCACTAAATATTCACACTGATTACAGGCCTGTGAATGACACCTGCCCTCAAAAACAATCCTGGGAGCGAATATTGACCAAAAAATTCAATTTTGAGGGCAACCTTTCAAGAAGACAATTTCAAGAGGTTAATTGTATTCTACGTTTTTTTCATTTGCTCGTTAACAGAAATTTTAAAAGGTGTGGAAAAATGAACCTTAGAAAGAATTAAGGACATGCAAATCCAAATTACAAAAATCCTATCAGTTCACAACAGTCAGAATGACCATCAGCAAAAATTCTGCAAACAATAAATGCTGAAGGGGTTGTGGAGAAATGCCTAGGCTTGGTTCAACGTGGGACATGGTAAGAGCCAGTAAGGAAAACACAAAGGAGGTGCATTGAAAAGGTAAATACTGAGCTACTATTCAATCAAGCATACCCACTGCTGGGCCTATCGCCTGAGAGGATGAGAATCAAAAAGACACAGGCTGGACTTCACTGGTGGCGCAGTGGTTGAGAGTCCGCCGCCGAAGCACGGGACACGGGTTTATGCCCCGGTTCGGGAAAATCACACATGCCGCGGAGCGGCTGGTCCCGTGAGCTATGGCTGCTGGGCCTGTGCATCCAGAGCCTGTGCTCTGCAATCGGAGTGGCCATGGCAGTGAGTGGCCTACGTACTGCAAAACAAGAAAAAAACAGCCTGGCAATCCTGCACTCCAGCAATATTTATCATAGCCAAAACTTGCAAGCTACGAAAATGTCCATTAACAGAGGAATGCACAAAGAAGAAGTGGTCCATGTACACAATGGAATATGACTCCAATAAAAAAATATGAACTTAATCTAGAAAACAAACAAAAGTAAAAAAAAATCAGCTTTTGGGGGTTTATCCAGGCACATTCCACTCTAATTTATAACCGAGATATACCACTGCAAGGTAGTCTGTTTCCCTAGTTAAAAGCTTGTGAAAAGCAGAAATGCTGCCACCCTCTGGCCGTGACCTGCAACAGCAGCTTTAAAACCTGTGCTAAGGGTCACTTCATATGCACCAGTACTGGAGGGCTGTAAATGAAACCTGCCCTCAGAATGTCATTAGGGAGGTAATGGCCAAAATATTTCTAAATGTCACACATACTTCACGAAAACAATTGGAAGAGGTAAGCTCTACTCACAGTTTGAAGAGAAAAAGGACATGCCAGAAAGCTCAATTTCAATGGATTATGAGACGCATGCAAATCCAACCACAAACATATAGCAGCTCACACTTGTCAGAATAAACTTCAGCAAAAAAAACCCTACAAACAATAAATGCTGAAGGTGTTGTGCAGAAGTGCATACCCTCAACTTTAAGTGGGATGTGACCTGGTAAGAGCCACTAACGAGAACCGAATGGAGGTGCTTTTACTACGTAAATATTTTTCTACCATATGAACCAGCAGGCCCATTCCTGGGCCTATAACCTAAGAAGACAGAATTGGAAAGACACAGTGAGGCGAATGTGCATTGCCGCAGCTTTACAATTGCCAAGTCATGGAAGCAACCAAAAAGTCCATCAACAGACGAGTGGACAAAGAAAACTGGTACATGTACAGACGGAGTATTGGCCAAGGAGAAAAAGGACACGACGTCATTTGCAGCACTGTAGATGAGTCTAGAGGCAATCACACAACTTGTAGTATGTCAGAAAGAGAAAGACACATATCGGATGATATCACTTTTAGGTATTACCTATAAATGGATACCAGTGAAGATATTTCCACAGAGAAGGGCAACCACTGATTCATTCAAAAAACTTATGTTTCACCAGTGGAAATTTGTGGGGATTGGATACATTAGGATATTGGGGTTAACAGACATATACAAACACACGTGAAATATATCATCACCAAAGACCGACGGAATACCAAGAGAAGACTACTCAACATTCTGTCATAACGTACAGGGGAAAAGGATTCCAGGAAGAATAGACATATGTTTATGTGTAAAAGAACCACATCTTGCACACCTAGAACAAGCCAAACATTGTAATCAAACTTGCTGTGATAAAAATAAATATTAAATTAAATAAACGAACAAGAAGTAGTGAGACATATACTTAAGGAGCTTTTCCCTGGCACACTCCATTCTAAATTACAACCTAGAACACAACTTCCATTGAGGCTCTGTTGCCCTAGTAACCAGATTTGGTAAAGTAGAACAGCTGCCACCTTGTGGGCGTTTCACACAACAGCAGCTTTAATCCCAGCATTAATGGTCAGTTGATATTCAAAATAATTGCAGGCCTGTAAATCACACCTGCACTGAAAACAAATCCTGGGGTCGTATATTGACCAAAAAATTCAAAGGCATCCATATTTCAAACCAACAGTTTCAAGAGGCATAATATATGCACATCTGTCTTCTGTTTCTTTGTCTTTGTTTCTTTTTTGTTAAAAAAAACGGGAATGGAAAAAGGCTGAACATCAGGAATCAATAAAGCCATGCAAATCCAGTGTACACAAACGTTCACCTGACAGCCGTCAGAATGATCATCAGCAAAAAAAGTCTAAAAAAACAAATGCTGAAAGGGTTTTAGAGAACAGCGTACCCTTTAGCTGCTGGTGGGATGCAACCTGGTAACAGCCAGTAGTGAGAACAGAATGGATGTGCGTTTAAGGGTAAAAATGGAGCTACCATGTGATCTGGTAGGCCCACTCATGCGCCTATCACCTGAGTAGACCAGAATCAAAAACACACAGGCTGGCAATCCTGCACTGCAGCAAGATGTACCATAGCCAAACCTGGAAGAAACCAAAATGTGCATCAACAGAAAAATGCACCAAGAACAAGTCGTCCGTGTACACAGTGGAATGTTAGCCATGAAAAAGCATGGAACAGTGCCATTGACACCACCATAGAAGGACCGAGAGATAATCACCACACTAGAAGTAAGAAAGAAACCGAAAGACAGACATCCTATGACATCACTTATAGGTGTTACCTAGGAATTGATACCCATGAAATAATTTACAAGAGAAGGACATGCATAGATTCAGAAAACCAAATTATGTTTAACCAAATGGAAAGGTGTAAGGAATGTATGAATTAGGATATGGGGGTTAACAGACATATACTAATACATATGAAATATATTATCACAAAATACCTAAGGAATACGAACAGAGGTCTACTCAACACTCTATAATAACATACACGGGAATGGATCCAAAGAGGAATAGACAGATACATTGATAGGATGAACCAGAAACTGTACACCTAGGAGAATCTACATTTTGATCAAATTTGCTCTGATAATTAATAAAAATTAAATTTAAATAACAAAGAACAATTTAGGAGATATAAGCTCTTGGGGGTTTGCGCTGGCACATTCCACTCTGATTCGCAGCTTACTAACACGATTGCCGGGAAACCTCTCTTGCCCAAAAACCCAGAGTTGGAAAGGTAGAAATGCTGCCGCCTTGTGGCCGTTTCCCACAAGAGCAGCTTTGAACCCACAGCTAATGGTCATTTAACATTCACAAGGATTCAGGGCTGTAAAGGACACGTGCCCTAAAAAATTGTGCGGAGGTAGGGAATGGCCAAAAAATCCAAGAGTGTTAAATTTTTCAAGGAGATTGGATGGAGGGGTAAGTTTTATTCACTCATTTTCAAAAAAGAGGAAAATGGATAAAAGCTCAACATCAGTAATTAGTAGACTCATGCAAATCTAACCTCCAAAATGATTCCAACTCACACATGTCAACTACCATCAGCTGGAAGTCTACAAACATTAAATGCTGAAGGTGTTTTGGAGAACTGTGTACCCTCTAGCTGCTGGTGAGATGTAAAGTGGTGACAGCCCATAATAAGAATAGAAAGGAGCTGCGTTTCAAAGTAAAAATTGAGCCACCATTCCGTTCAGCAGGCCCACCGCTGAGACTCTCACCTGACAAGTCCAGAGTCGAGAAGGCACAGGCTTCAACAGCTGCACTGCAGGAATTTTCACAATAGCCAAGACACGGAAGCAACCAAAATGTCCATCACGATATCAGTTGAAGAAGAAGAAGTGGTCCATGTACACAATGGAATATTAGCCATGGAAAACAATGAAACACTGCTCTTTCAGGCACCATAGTTGAGCCTAGAGATAATCACAGAACATGAGGTAAGTCGGAAAGAAAAAGACATATCCTATGATATCACTTACAGGTGTTCTCTAACAACTGACACAAATGAACATATTTGCACAGAGAAAGACACTCACACACTTAGAAAACAAACTATGCTTATCTAAAAGGAAAGGTGGGGGGAATGGAAAAATTAAGATTAGGGTTACCATACGTGTACAAATACCTATTAAATACACATAAAAAAGACCGACCATATAGCAAGGGAGGTCTATGGAACACTCTGCAATAATTTACATGGGAAGTGGATCTGTGCATGAATATATATATATATGTTATGCACAAATGAACCAGATTGTGTACACCTAGGACAAACAATATTCTAATCATTACCCCTATTAAAAAAAAACTAAAACAACAAACAAGAAATAATGTAACATAAACTTACGTGGGTTTCTCCTGGCACATTCCATTTTAATTTACAACCTAGGAACAGGGATTCCAGAACGGCTCTGCTGCCCTAGTAACGAGATTTGTGAATGGAGAAAAGCTGCCGCCTAGTGGCTGTTTACCACAACAGCAGCTTTCAACCCAGTGCTAATGGTCACTAAATATTCACACTGATTACAGGCCTGTGAATGACACCTGCCCTCAAAAACAATCCTGGGAGCGAATATTGACCAAAAAATTCAATTTTGAGGGCAACCTTTCAAGAAGACAATTTCAAGAGGTTAATTGTATTCTACGTTTTTTTTCATTTGTTCGTTAACAGAAATTTTAAAAGGTGTGGAAAAATGAACCTTAGAAAGAATTAAGGACATGCAAATCCAAATTACAAACATCCTATCAGCTCACAACAGTCAGAATGACCATCAGCAAAAATTCTGCAAACAATAAATGCTGAAGGGGTTGTGGAGAAATGCCTAGGCTTGGTTCAACGTGGGACATGGTAAGAGCCAGTAAGGAAAACACAAAGGAGGTGCATTGAAAAGGTAAATACTGAGCTACCATTCAATCAAGCATACCCACTGCTGGGCCTATCACCTGAGAGGATGAGAATCAAAAAGACACAGGCTGGACTTCACTGGTGGCGCAGTGGTTGAGAGTCCGCCGCCGAAGCAGGGGACACGGGTTTATGCCCCGGTTCAGGAAAATCACACATGCCGCGGAGCGGCTGGTCCCGTGAGCTATGGCTGCTGGGCCTGTGCGTCCAGAGCCTGTGCTCTGCAATCGGAGTGGCCATGGCAGTGAGTGGCCTACGTACTGCAAAACAAGAAAAAAACAGCCTGGCAATCCTGCACTCCAGCAGTATTTACCATAGCCAACACTAGCAAGCAACGAAAATGTCCATCAACAGAGGAATGCAAAAAGGAAAAGTGGTCCATGTACACGATGCAATATGACTCGAATAAAAAAATATAAACTCAATCTAGAAAACAAACAAAAGTAAAAAGAAACATCAGCTTTTGGGGGTTTATCCAGGTACATTCCACTCTAATTTATAACCGAGAAATACCACTGCAAGGTAGTCTGTTTCCCTAGTTAAAAGCTTGTGAAAAGCAGAAATGCTGCCACCCTCTGGCCGTGACCTGCAACAGCAGCTTTAAAACCTGTGCTAAGGGTCACTTCATATGCACCAGTACTGGAGGGCTGTAAATGAAACCTGCCCTCAGAATGTCATTAGGGAGGTAATGGCCAAAATATTTCTAAATGTCACACATACTTCACGAAAACAATTTGAAGAGGTAAGCTCTACTCACAGTTTGAAGAAAATAAGGACATGCCAGAAAGCTCAATTTCAATGGATTATGAGACAGGCAAATCCAACCACAAACATATAGCAACTCACACTTGTCAGAATAAACTTCAGCAAAAAAACTACAAACAATAAATGCTGAAGGTGTTGTGCAGAAGTGCATACCCTCAACTTTAAGTGGGATGTGACCTGGTAAGAGTCACTAACGAGAACAGAATGGAGGTTCTTTTACTACGTAAATATTTTTCTACCATATGATCCAGCAGGCCCACTCCTTGGCCTATAACCTAAGAAGACAGAATTGGAAAGACACAGGGAGGCGAATGTGCATTGCCGCGAAATTTGTGAGGATTGGATACATTAGGATATTGGGGTTAACAGACATATACAAACACAGGTGAAATATATCATCACCAAAGACCTACAGAATACCAAGAGAAGACTACTCAACATTCTGTCATAATGTACATGGGAAAAGTATTCCAGGAAGAATAGACATATGTTTATGTGTAAAAGAACCACATCTTGCACACCTAGAACAAGCCAAACATTGTCATCAAACTTGCTGTGATAAAAATAAAAATTAAATTAAATAAACGAACAAGAAGTAGTGAGACATATACTTAAGGGGCTTTTCCCTGGCACACGCCATTCTAAATTACCACCTAGAACACAACTTCCATTGAGGCTCTGTTGCCCTAGTAACCAGATTTGGTAAAGTAGAACAGCTGCCACCTTGTGGGCGTTTCACACAACAGCAGCTTTAATCCCAGCGTTAATGGTCAGTTGATATTCAAAATCATTGCAGGCCTGTAAATCACACCTGCACTGAAAACAAATCCTGGGGTCGTATATCGACCAAAAAATTCAAAGGCATCCATATTTCAAACCGACAGTTTCAAGAGGCATAATTTATGCACATTTGTCTTCTGTTTCTTTTTCTTTCTTTCTTTTTTGTTAAAAAAAACGGGAATGGAAAAAGGCTGAACATCAGGAATCAATAAAGCCATGCAAATCCAGTGTACACAAACGTTCACCTGACAGCCGTCAGAATGATCATCAGCAAAAAAAGTCTACAAAAACAAATGCTGAAGGGGTTTTAGAGAACTGCGTACCCTTTAGCTGCTGGTGGGATGCAACCTGGTAACAGCCAGTAGTGAGAACAGAATGGAGGTGCGTTTAAGGGTAAAAATGGAGCTACCATGTGATCTGGTAGGCCCACTCATGGGCCTATCACCTGAGTAGACCAGAATCAAAAACACACAGGCTGGCAATCCTGCACTGCAGCAAGGTGTACCATAGCCAAACCTGGATGAAACCAAAATGTGCATCAACAGAAAAAGGCACCAAGAAGAAGTCGTCCATGTACACAATGGAATATTAGCCATGAAAAAGCATGGAACAGTGCCGTTTGCACCACCATAGAAGGACCTGGAGATAATCACCACACTGGAAGTAAGAAAGAAACCGAAAGACAGACATCCTATGACATCACTTATAGGCGTTACCTAAGAATTGATACCCATGAAATAATTTCCAAGAGAAGGACACGCATAGATTCAGAAAACCAAATTATGTTTAACCAAACGGAAAGGCGTAAGGAATGTATGAATTAGGATATGGGGGTTAACAGACATATACTAATACATAGGAAATATATAATCACAAAATACCTAAGGAATACGAAGAGAGGTCTACTCAACACTCTATAATAACATACACGGGAATGGATCCAAAGAGGAATAGACAGATACATTGATAGGATGAACCAGAAACTGTACACCTAGGAGAATCTACATTTTGATCAAATTTCCTCTGATAATTAAATGTAAAAAGCAAACAACAATTTAGGAGATATAAGCTCTTGGGGGTCTGCACTGGCACATTGCACTCTAATTCGCAGCTTACTAACACGACTGCCACGAAAGCTCTGTGGCCCAAAATCCCAGAGTTGGAAATGTAGAAATGCTGCCGCCTTGTGGCCGTTTCCCACAAGAGCGGCTTTGAACCCACAGCTAATGGTCACTTAACATTCACCAGGATTCAGGGCTGTAAAGGACACCTGCCCTAAAAAATTGTGCGGAGGTAGGGAACGGCCAAAAAAATTCAAAAGTGTTAAATTTTTCAAGGAGATTGGATGGAGGGGTAAGTTTGACTCACTCATTTTCAAAAAAGAGGAAAATGGATAAAAGCTCCACATCAGTAATTAGTAGACTCATGCAAATCTAACCTCCAAAATGATTCCAACTCACACATGTCAACTACCATCAGCTGGAAGTCTACAAACATTAAATGCTGAAGGTGTTTTAGAGAACTGTGTACCCTCTAGCTGCTGGTGAGATGTAAAGTGGTGACAGCCAATAATGAGAATAGAAAGGAGCTGCGTTTAAAAGTAAAAATTGAGCCACCATTCCGTTCAGCAGGCCCACCGCTGAGACTCTCACCTGACAAGTCCAGAGTCGAGAAGGCACAGGCTTCAACAGCTGCACTGCAGGAATTTTCACAATAGCCAAGACACGGAAGCAACCAAAATGTCCATCACGATATCAGTTGAAAAAGAAGAAGTGGTCCATGTACACAATGGAATATTAGCCATGGCAAACAATGAAACACTGCTCTTTCAGGCACCATAGTTGAGCCTAGAGATAATCACAGAACATGAGGTAAGTCGGAAAGCAAAAGACATATCCTATGATATCACTTACAGGCGTTATCTAACAACTGACACAAATGAACATATTTGCACAGAGAAAGACACTCACACACTTAGAAAACAAACTAGGCTTATCTAAAAGG
The DNA here is from genome assembly GCF_025265405.1 of Mesoplodon densirostris. NCBI lineage: Eukaryota > Metazoa > Chordata > Mammalia > Artiodactyla > Ziphiidae > Mesoplodon > Mesoplodon densirostris. Next base: position 243,602 of record NC_082681.1, on the reverse strand, counting down.
AAAGGTGGGGGGAATGGAAAAATTAAGATCAGGGTTACCATACGTGTACAAATACCTATTAAATACACATAACAAAAAGACTGACCATATAGCAAGGGAGGTCTATGGAACACTCTGCAATAATTTACATGGGAAGTGGATCTGTGCATGAATATATATATATATATGTATAGGTTATGCAAAAATGAAGCAGATGGTGTACACCTAGGACAAACAATATTCTAATCATTACCCCTATTAAGAAAACTAAAACAACAAACAAGAAATAATGTAACATAAACTTATGGGGGATTCTCCTGGCATATTCCATTTTAATTTACAACCTAGGAACAGGGATTCCAGAACGGCTCTGCTGCCCTAGTAACGAGATTTGTGAATGGAGAAAAGCTGCCGCCTAGTGGCTGTTTACCACAACAGCAGCTTTCAACCCAGTGCTAATGGTCACTAAATATTCACACTCATTACAGGCCTGTGAATGACACCTTCCCTCAAAAACAATCCTAGGACCGAATATTGACCAAAAAATTCAATTTTGAGGGCAACCTTTCAAGAACACAATTTCAAGAGGTTAATTGTATTCTACGTATTTTTTTCATTTGTTCGTTAACAGAAATTTTAAAAGGTGTGGAAAAATGAACCTTAGAAAGAATTAAGGACATGCAAATCCAAATTACAAACATCCTATCAGCTCACAACAGTCAGAATGACCATCAGCAAAAATTCTGCAAACAATAAATGCTGAAGGGGTTGTGGAGAAATGCCTAGGCTTGGTTCAACGTGGGACATGGTAAGAGCCAGTAAGGAAAACACAAAGGAGGTGCATTGAAAAGGTAAATACTGAGCTACCATTCAATCAAGCATACCCACTGCTGGGCCTATCACCTGAGAGGATGAGAATCAAAAAGACACAGGCTGGACTTCACTGGTGGCGCAGTGGTTGAGAGTCCGCCGCCGAAGCAGGGGACACGGGTTTATGCCCCGGTTCGGGAAAATCACACATGCCGCGGAGCGGCTGGTCCCGTGAGCTATGGCTGCTGGGCCTGTGCGTCCAGAGCCTGTGCTCTGCAATCGGAGTGGCCATGGCAGTGAGTGGCCTACGTACTGCAAAACAAGAAAAAAACAGCCTGGCAATCCTGCACTCCAGCAGTATTTACCATAGCCAACACTAGCAAGCAACGAAAATGTCCATCAACAGAGGAATGCAAAAAGGAAAAGTGGTCCATGTACACGATGCAATATGACTCCAATAAAAAAAATATAAACTCAATCTAGAAAACAAACAAAAGTAAAAAAAAAACATCAGCTTTTGGGGGTTTATCCAGGTACATTCCACTCTAATTTATAACCGAGAAATACCACTGCAAGGTAGTCTGTTTCCCTAGTTAAAAGCTTGTGAAAAGCAGAAATGCTGCCACCCTCTGGCCGTGACCTGCAACAGCAGCTTTAAAACCTGTGCTAAGGGTCACTTCATATGCACCAGTACTGGAGGGCTGTAAATGAAACCTGCCCTCAGAATGTCATTAGGGAGGTAATGGCCAAAATATTTCTAAATGTCACACATACTTCACGAAAACAATTTGAAGAGGTAAGCTCTACTTACAGTTTGAAGAAAATAAGGACATGCCAGAAAGCTCAATTTCAATGGATTATGAGACACATGCAAATCCAACCACAAACATATATCAACTCACACTTGTCAGAATAAACTTCAGCAAAAAAACTACAAACAATAAATGCTGAAGGTGTTGTGCAGAAGTGCATACCCTCAACTTTAAGTGGGATGTGACCTGGTAAGAGCCACTAACGAGAACAGAATGGAGGTGCTTTTACTACGTAAATATTTTTCTACCATATGATCCAGCAGGCCCACTCCTTGGCCTATAACCTAAGAAGACAGAATTGGAAAGACACAGGGAGGCGAATGTGCATTGCCGCGAAATTTGTGAGGATTGGATACATCAGGATATTGGGGTTAACAGACATATACAAACACAGCTGAAATATATCATCACCAAAGACCTACGGAATACCAAGAGAAGACTACTCAACATTCTGTCATAACGTACATGGGAAAAGGATTCCAGGAAGAATAGACATATGTTTATGTGTAAAAGAACCACATCTTGCACACCTAGAACAAGCCAAACATTGTCATCAAACTTGCTGTGATAAAAATAAAAATTAAATTAAATAAACGAACAAGAAGTAGTGAGACATATACTTAAGGGGCTTTTCCCTGGCACACGCCATTCTAAATTACCACCTAGAACACAACTTCCATTGAGGCTCTGTTGCCCTAGTAACCAGATTTGGTAAAGTAGAACAGCTGCCACCTTGTGGGCGTTTCACACAACAGCAGCTTTAATCCCAGCGTTAATGGTCAGTTGATATTCAAAATAATTGCAGGCCTGTAAATCACATCTGCACTGAAAACAAATCCTGGGGTCGTATATCGACCAAAAAATTCAAAGGCATCCATATTTCAAACCGACAGTTTCAAGAGGCATAATTTATGCACATTTGTCTTCTGTTTCTTTTTCTTTCTTTCTTTTTTGTTAAAAAAAACGGGAATGGAAAAAGGCTGAACATCAGGAATCAATAAAGCCATGCAAATCCAGTGTACACAAACGTTCACCAGACAGCCGTCAGAATGATCATCAGCAAAAAAAGTCTACAAAAACTAAATGTTGAAGGGGTTTTAGAGAACTGCGTACCCTTTAGCTGCTGGTGGGATGCAACCTGGTAACAGCCAGTAGTGAGAACAGAATGGAGGTGCGTTTAAGGGTAAAAATGGAGCTACCATGTGATCTGGTAGGCCCACTCATGGGCCTATCACCTGAGTAGACCAGAAGCAAAAACACACAGGCTGGCAATCCTGCACTGCAGCAAGGTGTACCATAGCCAAACCTGGAAGAAACCAAAATGTGCATCAACAGAAAAAGGCACCAAGAAGAAGTCGTCCATGTACACAATGGAATATTAGCCATGAAAAAGCATGGAACAGTGCCGTTGGCACCACCATAGAAGGAGCTGGAGATAATCACCACACTGGAAGTAAGAAAGAAACCGAAAGACAGACATCCTATGACATCACTTATAGGTGTTACCTAAGAATTGATACCCATGAAATAATTTCCAAGAGAAGGACACGCATAGATTCAGAAAACCAAATTATGTTTAACCAAACGGAAAGGTGTAAGGAATGTATGAATTAGGATATGGGGGTTAACAGACATATACTAATACATAGGAAATATATAATCACAAAATACCTAAGGAATACGAAGAGAGGTCTACTCAACACTCTATAATAACATACACAGGAATGGATCCAAAGAGGAATAGACAGATACATTGATAGGATGAACCAGAAACTGTACACCTAGGAGAATCTACATTTTGATCAAATTTCCTCTGATAATTAAATGTAAAAAGAAAACAACAATTTAGGAGATATAAGCTCTTGGGGGTCTGCACTGGCACATTGCACTCTAATTCGCAGCTTACTAACACGACTGCCACGAAAGCTCTGTGGCCCAAAATCCCAGAGTTGGAAATGTAGAAATGCTGCCGCCTTGTGGCCGTTTCCCACAAGAGCGGCTTTGAACCCACAGCTAATGGTCACTTAACATTCACAAGGATTCAGGGCTGTAAAGGACACCTGCCCTAAAAAATTGTGCGGAGGTAGGGAACGGCCAAAAAAATTCAAAAGTGTTAAATTTTTCAAGGAGATTGGATGGAGGGGTAAGTTTGACTCACTCATTTTCAAAAAAGAGGAAAATGGATAAAAGCTCCACATCAGTAATTAGTAGACTCATGCAAATCTAACCTCCAAAATGATTCCAACTCACACATGTCAACTACCATCAGCTGGAAGTCTACAAACATTAAATGCTGAAGGTGTTTTAGAGAACTGTGTACCCTCTAGCTGCTGGTGAGATGTAAAGTGGTGACAGCCAATAATGAGAATAGAAAGGAGCTGCGTTTAAAAGTAAAAATTGAGCCACCATTCCGTTCAGCAGGCCCACCGCTGAGACTCTCACCTGACAAGTCCAGAGTCGAGAAGGCACAGGCTTCAACAGCTGCACTGCAGGAATTTTCACAATAGCCAAGACACGGAAGCAACCAAAATGTCCATCACGATATCAGTTGAAAAAGAAGAAGTGGTCCATGTACACAATGGAATATTAGCCATGGCAAACAATGAAACACTGCTCTTTCAGGCACCATAGTTGAGCCTAGAGATAATCACAGAACATGAGGTAAGTCGGAAAGCAAAAGACATATCCTATGATATCACTTACAGGCGTTATCTAACAACTAACACAAATGAACATATTTGCACAGAGAAAGACACTCACACACTTAGAAAACAAACTAGGCTTATCTAAAAGGAAAGGTGGGGGGAATGGAAAAATTAAGATTAGGCTTACCATACGTGTACAAATACCTATTAAATACACATAACAAAAAGACCGACCATATAGCAAGGGAGGTCTATGGAACACTCTGCAATAATTTACATGGGAAGTGGATCTGTGCATGAATATATATATATATATATAAATATATATAGGTTATGCAAAAATGAAGCAGATGGTGTACACCTAGGACAAACAATATTCTAATCATTACCCCTATGAAAAAAACTAAAACAACAAACAAGAAATAATGTAACATAAACTTATGGGGGTTTCTCCTGGCACCTTCCATTTTAATTTACAACCTAGGAACAGGGATTCCAGAACGGCTCTGCTGCCCTAGTAACGAGATTTGTGAATGGAGAAAAGCTGCCGCCTAGTGGCTGTTTACCACAACAGCAGCTTTCAACCCAGTGCTAATGGTCACTAAATATTCACACTCATTACAGGCCTGTGAATGACACCTTCCCTCAAAAACAATCCTGGGACCGAATATTGACCAAAAAATTCAATTTTGAGGGCAACCTTTCAAGAAGACAATTTCAAGAGGTTAATTGTATTCTACGTTTTTTTTCATTTGTTCGTTAACAGAAATTTTAAAAGGTGTGGAAAAATGAACCTTAGAAAGAATTAAGGACATGCAAATCCAAATTACAAACATCCTATCAGCTCACAACAGTCAGAATGACCATCAGCAAAAATTCTGCAAACAATAAATGCTGAAGGGGTTGTGGAGAAATGCCTAGGCTTGGTTCAACGTGGGACATGGTAAGAGCCAGTAAGGAAAACACAAAGGAGGTGCATTGAAAAGGTAAATACTGAGCTACCATTCAATCAAGCATACCCACTGCTGGGCCTATCACCTGAGAGGATGAGAATCAAAAAGACACAGGCTGGACTTCACTGGTGGCGCAGTGGTTGAGAGTCCGCCGCCGAAGCAGGGGACACGGGTTTATGCCCCGGTTCGGGAAAATCACACATGCCGCGGATCGGCTGGTCCCGTGAGCTATGGCTGCTGGGCCTGTGCGTCCAGAGCCTGTGCTCTGCAATCGGAGTGGCCATGGCAGTGAGTGGCCTACGTACTGCAAAACAAGAAAAAAACAGCCTGGCAATCCTGCACTCCAGCAGTATTTACCATAGCCAACACTAGCAAGCAACGAAAATGTCCATCAACAGAGGAATGCAAAAAGGAAAAGTGGTCCATGTACACGATGCAATATGACTCCAATAAAAAAAATATAAACTCAATCTAGAAAACAAACAAAAGTAAAAAAAAAATCAGCTTTTGGGGGTTTATCCAGGTACATTCCACTCTAATTTATAACCGAGAAATACCACTGCAAGGTAGTCTGTTTCCCTAGTTAAAAGCTTGTGAAAAGCAGAAATGCTGCCACCCTCTGGCCGTGACCTGCAACAGCAGCTTTAAAACCTGTGCTAAGGGTCACTTCATATGCACCAGTACTGGAGGGCTGTAAATGAAACCTGCCCTCAGAATGTCATTAGGGAGGTAATGGCCAAAATATTTCTAAATGTCACACATACTTCACGAAAACAATTTGAAGAGGTAAGCTCTACTCACAGTTTGAAGAAAATAAGGACATGCCAGAAAGCTCAATTTCAATGGATTATGAGACACAGGCAAATCCAACCACAAACATATAGCAACTCACACTTGTCAGAATAAACTTCAGCAAAAAAAACTACAAACAATAAATGCTGAGGGTGTTGTGCAGAAGTGCATACCCTCAACTTTAAGTGGGATGTGACCTGGTAAGAGCCACTAACGAGAACCGAATGGAGGTGCTTTTACTACGTAAATATTTTTCTACCATATGATCCAGCAGGCCCACTCCTGGGCCTATAACCTAAGAAGACAGAATTGGAAAGACACAGGGAGGCGAATGTGCATTGCCGCAGCATTACAACTGCCAAGTCATGGAAGCAACCAAAAAGTCCATCAACAGATGAGTGGACAAAGAAAACTGGTCCATGTACAGACGGAGTATTGGCCAAGGAAAAAAAGGACACGATGTCATTTGCAGCACTGTAGATGAGTCTAGAGGCAATCACACAACTTGTAGTATGTCAGAAAGAGAACGACACGTATCGTAGGATATCACTTTTAGGTATTACCTATACATGGATACCAGTGAAGATATTTCCACAGAGAAGGGCAACCACTGATTCATTCAACAAACTTATGGTTCACCAATGGAAATTTGTGAGGATTGGACACATTAGGATATTGGGGTTAACAGACATATACAAACACAGGTGAAATATATCATCACCAAAGACCTACGGAATACCAAGAGAAGACTACTCAACATTCTGTCATAACGTACATGGGAAAAGGATTCCAGGAAGAATAGACATATGTTTATGTGTAAAAGAACCACATCTTGCACACCTAGAACAAGCCAAACATTGTCATCAAACTTGCTGTGATAAAAATAAAAATTAAATTAAATAAACGAACAAGAAGTAGTGAGACATATACTTAAGGGGCTTTTCCCTGGCACACGCCATTCTAAATTACAACCTAGAACACAACTTCCATTGAGGCTCTGTTGCCCTAGTAACCAGATTTGGTAAAGTAGAACAGCTGCCACCTTGTGGGCGTTTCACACAACAGCAGCTTTAATCCCAGCGTTAATGGTCAGTTGATATTCAAAATCATTGCAGGCCTGTAAATCACACCTGCACTGAAAACAAATCCTGGGGTCGTATATCGACCAAAAAATTCAAAGGCATCCATATTTCAAACCGACAGTTTCAAGAGGCATAATTTATGCACATTTGTCTTCTGTTTCTTTTTCTGTCTTTCTTTTTTGTTAAAAAAAACGGGAATGGAAAATGGCTGAACATCAGGAATCAATAAAGCCATGCAAATCCAGTGTACACAAACGTTCACCTGACAGCCGTCAGAATGATCATCAGCAAAAAAAGTCTACAAAAACTAAATGCTGAAGGGGTTTTAGAGAACTGCGTACCCTTTAGCTGCTGGTGGGATGCAACCTGGTAACAGCCAGTAGTGAGAACAGAATGGAGGTGCGTTTAAGGGTAAAAATGGAGCTACCATGTGATCTGGTAGGCCCACTCATGGGCCTATCACCTGAGTAGACCAGAAGCAAAAACACACAGGCTGGCAATCCTGCACTGCAGCAAGGTGTACCATAGCCAAACCTGGAAGAAACCAAAATGTGCATCAACAGAAAAAGGCACCAAGAAGAAGTCGTCCATGTACACAATGGAATATTAGCCATGAAAAAGCATGGAACAGTGCCGTTGGCACCACCATAGAAGGACCTGGAGATAATCACCACACTGGAAGTAAGAAAGAAACCGAAAGACAGACATCCTATGACATCACTTATAGGTGTTACCTAAGAATTGATACCCATGAAATAATTTCCAAGAGAAGGACACGCATAGATTCAGAAAACCAAATTATGTTTAACCAAACGGAAAGGTGTAAGGAATGTATGAATTAGGATATGGGGGTTAACAGACATATACTAATACATAGGAAATATATAATCACAAAATACCTAAGGAATACGAAGAGAGGTCTACTCAACACTCTATAATAACATACACGGGAATGGATCCAAAGAGGAATAGACAGATACATTGATAGGATGAACCAGAAACTGTACACCTAGGAGAATCTACATTTTGATCAAATTTCCTCTGATAATTAAATGTAAAAAGAAAACAACAATTTAGGAGATATAAGCTCTTGGGTGTCTGCACTGGCACATTGCACTCTAATTCGCAGCTTACTAACACGACTGCCACGAAAGCTCTGTGGCCCAAAATCCCAGAGTTGGAAATGTAGAAATGCTGCCGCCTTGTGGCCGTTTCCCACAAGAGCGGCTTTGAACCCACAGCTAATGGTCACTTAACATTCACAAGGATTCAGGGCTGTAAAGGACACCTGCCCTAAAAAATTGTGCGGAGGTAGGGAACGGCCAAAAAAATTCAAAAGTGTTAAATTTTTCAAGGAGATTGGATGGAGGGGTAAGTTTGACTCACTCATTTTCAAAAAAGAGGAAAATGGATAAAAGCTCCACATCAGTAATTAGTAGACTCATGCAAATCTAACCTCCAAAATGATTCCAACTCACACATGTCAACTACCATCAGCTGGAAGTCTACAAACATTAAATGCTGAAGGTGTTTTAGAGAACTGTGTACCCTCTAGCTGCTGGTGAGATGTAAAGTGGTGACAGCCAATAATGAGAATAGAAAGGAGCTGCGTTTAAAAGTAAAAATTGAGCCACCATTCCGTTCAGCAGGCCCACCGCTGAGACTCTCACCTGACAAGTCCAGACTCGAGAAGGCACAGGCTTCAACAGCTGCACTGCAGGAATTTTCACAATAGCCAAGACACGGAAGCAACCAAAATGTCCATCACGATATCAGTTGAAAAAGAAGAAGTGGTCCATGTACACAATGGAATATTAGCCATGGCAAACAATGAAACACTGCTCTTTCAGGCACCATAGTTGAGCCTAGAGATAATCACAGAACATGAGGTAAGTCGGAAAGCAAAAGACATATCCTATGATATCACTTACAGGCGTTATCTAACAACTGACACAAATGAACATATTTGCACAGAGAAAGACACTCACACACTTAGAAAACAAACTAGGCTTATCTAAAAGGAAAGGTGGGGGGAATGGAAAAATTAAGATTAGGGTTACCATACGTGTACAAATACCTATTAAATACACATAACAAAAAGACTGACCATATAGCAAGGGAGGTCTATGGAACACTCTGCAATAATTTACATGGGAAGTGGATCTGTGCATGAATATATATATATATATACATATATATAGGTTATGCAAAAATGAAGCAGATGGTGTACACCTAGGACAAACAATATTCTAATCATTACCCCTATTAAGAAAACTAAAACAAGAAACAAGAAATAATGTAACATAAACTTATGGGGGTTTCTCCTGGCACCTTCCATTTTAATTTACAACCTAGGAACAGGGATTCCAGAACGGCTCTGCTGCCCTAGTAACGAGATTTGTGAATGGAGAAAAGCTGCCGCCTAGTGGCTGTTTACCACAACAGCAGCTTTCAACCCAGTGCTAATGGTCACTAAATATTCACTCTCATTACAGGCCTGTGAATGACACCTTCCCTCAAAAACAATCCTGGGACCGAATATTGACCAAAAAATTCAATTTTGAGGGCAACCTTTCAAGAAGACAATTTCAAGAGGTTAATTGTATTCTACGTTTTTTTTCATTTGTTCGTTAACAGAAATTTTAAAAGGTGTGGAGAAATGAACCTTAGAAAGAATTAAGGACATGCAAATCCAAATTACAAACATCCTATCAGCTCACAACAGTCGGAATGACCATCAGCAAAAATTCTGCAAACAATAAATGCTGAAGGGGTTGTGGAGAAATGCCTAGGCTTGGTTCAACGTGGGACATGGTAAGAGCCAGTAAGGAAAACACAAAGGAGGTGCATTGAAAAGGTAAATACTGAGCTACCATTCAATCAAGCATACCCACTGCTGGGCCTATCACCTGAGAGGATGAGCATCAAAAAGACACAGGCTGGACTTCACTGGTGGCGCAGTGGTTGAGAGTCCGCCGCCGAAGCAGGGGACACGGGTTTATGCCCCGGTTCGGGAAAATCACACATGCCGCGGATCGGCTGGTCCCGTGAGCTGTGGCTGCTGGGCCTGTGCGTCCAGAGCCTGTGCTCTGCAATCGGAGTGGACATGGCAGTGACTGGCCTACGTACAGCAAAACAAGAAAAAAACAGCCTGGCAATCCTGCACTCCAGCAATATTTATCACAGCCAAAACTTGGAAGCTACGAAAATGTCCATCAACAGAGGAATGCACAAAGAAGAAGTGGTCCATGTACACGATGGAATATGACTCCAATAAAAAAATATAAACTCAATCTAGAAAACAAACAAAGGTAAAAAAAAAAACATCAGCTTTTGGGGGTTTATCCAGGCACATTCCACTCTAATTTATAACCGAGAAATACCACTGCAAGGTAGTCTGTTTCCCTAGTTAAAAGCTTGTGAAAAGCAGAAATGCTGCCACCCTCTGGCCGTGACCTGAAACAGAAGCTTTAAAACCTGTGCTAAGGGTCACTTCATATGCACCAGTACTGGAGGGCTGTAAATGAAACCTGCCCTCAGAATGTCATTAGGGAGGTAATGGCCAAAATATTTCTAAATGTCACACATACTTCACGAAAACAATTTGAAGAGGTAAGCTCTACTCACAGTTTGAAGAAAATAAGGACATGCCAGAAAGCTCAAATTCAATGGATTATGAGACACATGCAAATCCAACCACAAACATATAGCAACTCACACTTGTCAGAATAAACTTCAGCAAAAAAAAACTACAAACAATAAATGCTGAGGGTGTTGTGCAGAAGTGCATACCCTCAACTTTAAGTGGGATGTGACCTGGTAAGAGCCACTAACGAGAACCGAATGGAGGTGCTTTTACTACGTAAATATTTTTCTACCATATGATCCAGCAGGCCCACTCCTGGGCCTATAACCTAAGAAGACAGAATTGGAAAGACACAGGGAGGCGAATGTGCATTGCCGCAGCATTACAACTGCCAAGTCATGGAAGCAACCAAAAAGTCCATCAACAGATGAGTGGACAAAGAAAACTGGTCCATGTACAGACGGAGTATTGGCCAAGGAAAAAAAGGACATGATGTCATTTGCAGCACTGTAGATGAGTCTAGAGGCAATCACACAACTTGTAGTATGTCAGAAAGAGAACGACACGTATCGTAGGATATCACTTTTAGGTATTACCTATACATGGATACCAGTGAAGATATTTCCACAGAGAAGGGTAAGCACTGATTCATTCAACAAACTTATGGTTCACCAATGGAAATCTGTGAGGATTGGATACATTAGGATATTGGGGTTAACAGACATATACAAACACAGGTGAAATATATCATCACCAAAGACCTACGGAATACCAAGAGAAGACTACTCAACATTCTGTCATAACGTACATGGGAAAAGGATTCCAGGAAGAATAGACATATGTTTATGTGTAAAAGAACCACATCTTGCACACCTAGAACAAGCCAAACATTGTCATCAAACTTGCTGTGATAAAAATAAAAATTAAATTAAATAAACGAACAAGAAGTAGTGAGACATATACTTAAGGGGCTTTTCCCTGGCACACGCCATTCTAAATTACAACCTAGAACACAACTTCCATTGAGGCTCTGTTGCCCTAGTAACCAGATTTGGTAAAGTAGAACAGCTGCCACCTTGTGGGCGTTTCACACAACAGCAGCTTTAATCCCAGCGTTAATGGTCAGTTGATATTCAAAATCATTGCAGGCCTGTAAATCACACCTGCACTGAAAACAAATCCTGGGGTCGTATATCGACCAAAAAATTCAAAGGCATCCATATTTCAAACCGACAGTTTCAAGAGGCATAATTTATGCACATTTGTCTTCTGTTTCTTTTTCTGTCTTTCTTTTTTGTTAAAAAAAACGGGAATGGAAAAAGGCTGAACATCAGGAATCAATAAAGCCATGCAAATCCAGTGTACACAAACGTTCACCTGACAGCCGTCAGAATGATCATCAGCAAAAAAAGTCTACAAAAACTAAATGCTGAAGGGGTTTTAGAGAACTGCGTACCCTTTAGCTGCTGGTGGGATGCAACCTGGTAACAGCCAGTAGTGAGAACAGAATGGAGGTGCGTTTAAGGGTAAAAATGGAGCTACCATGTGATCTGGTAGGCCCACTCATGGGCCTATCACCTGAGTAGACCAGAAGCAAAAACACACAGGCTGGCAATCCTGCACTGCAGCAAGGTGTACCATAGCCAAACCTGGAAGAAACCAAAATGTGCATCAACAGAAAAAGGCACCAAGAAGAAGTCGTCCATGTACACAATGCAATATTAGCCATGAAAAAGCATGGAACAGTGCCGTTGGCACCACCATAGAAGGACCTGGAGATAATCACCACACTGGAAGTAAGAAAGAAACCGAAAGACAGACATCCTATGACATCACTTATAGGTGTTACCTAAGAATTGATACCCATGAAATAATTTCCAAGAGAAGGACACGCATAGATTCAGAAAACCAAATTATGTTTAACCAAACGGAAAGGTGTAAGGAATGTATGAATTAGGATATGGGGGTTAACAGACATATACTAATACATAGGAAATATATAATCACAAAATACCTAAGGAATACGAAGAGAGGTCTACTCAACACTCTATAATAACATACACGGGAATGGATCCAAAGAGGAATAGACAGATACCTTGATAGGATGAACCAGAAACTGTACACCTAAGAGAATCTACATTTTGATCAAATTTCCTCTGATAATTTAAGTTAAAAAGCAAACAACAATTTAGGAGATATAAGCTCTTGGGGGTCTGCACTGGCACATTGCACTCTAATTCTCAGCTTACTAACACGACTGCCACGAAAGCTCTGTGGCCCAAAATCCCAGAGTTGGAAGTGTAGAAATGCTGCCGCCTTGTGGCCGTTTCCCACAAGAGCGGCTTTGAACCCACAGCTAATGGTCACTTAACATTCACAAGGATTCAGGGCTGTAAAGGACACCTGCCCTAAAAAATTGTGCGGAGGTAGGGAACGGCCAAAAAAATTCAAAAGTGTTAAATTTTTCAAGGAGATTGGATGGAGGGGTAAGTTTGACTCACTCATTTTCAAAAAAGAGGAAAATGGATAAAAGCTCCACATCAGTAATTAGTAGACTCATGCAAATCTAACCTCCAAAATGATTCCAACTCACACATGTCAACTACCATCAGCTGGAAGTCTACAAACATTAAATGCTGAAGGTGTTTTAGAGAACTGTGTACCCTCTAGCTGCTGGTGAGATGTAAAGTGGTGACAGCCAATAATGAGAATAGAAAGGAGCTGCGTTTAAAAGTAAAAATTGAGCCACCATTCCGTTCAGCAGGCCCACCGCTGAGACTCTCACCTGACAAGTCCAGAGTCGAGAAGGCACAGGCTTCAACAGCTGCACTGCAGGAATTTTCACAATAGCCAAGACACGGAAGCAACCAAAATGTCCATCACGATATCAGTTGAAAAAGAAGAAGTGGTCCATGTACACAATGGAATATTAGCCATGGCAAACAATGAAACACTGCTCTTTCAGGCACCATAGTTGAGCCTAGAGATAATCACAGAACATGAGGTAAGTCGGAAAGCAAAAGACATATCCTATGATATCACTTACAGGCGTTATCTAACAACTGACACAAATGAACATATTTGCACAGAGAAAGACACTCACACACTTAGAAAACAAACTAGGCTTATCTAAAAGGAAAGGTGGGGGGAATGGAAAAATTAAGATTAGGCTTACCATACGTGTACAAATACCTATTAAATACACATAACAAAAAGACCGACCATATAGCAAGGGAGGTCTATGGAACACTCTGCAATAATTTACATGGGAAGTGGATCTGTGCATGAATATATATATATATATATAAATATATATAGGTTATGCAAAAATGAAGCAGATGGTGTACACCTAGGACAAACAATATTCTAATCATTACCCCTATTAAGAAAACTAAAACAACAAACAAGAAATAATGTAACATAAACTTATGGGGGTTTCTCTTGGCACCTTCCATTTTAATTTACAACCTAGGAACAGGGATTCCAGAACGGCTCTGCTGCCCTAGTAACGAGATTTGTGAATGGAGAAAAGCTGCCGCCTAGTGGCTGTTTACCACAACAGCAGCTTTCAACCCAGTGCTAATGGTCACTAAATATTCACTCTCATTACAGGCCTGTGAATGACACCTTCCCTCAAAAACAATCCTGGGACCGAATATTGACCAAAAAATTCAATTTTGAGGGCAACCTTTCAAGATGACAATTTCAAGAGGTTAATTGTATTCTACGTTTTTTTTCATTTGTTCGTTAACAGAAATTTTAAAAGGTGTGGAGAAATGAACCTTAGAAAGAATTAAGGACATGCAAATCCAAATTACAAACATCCTATCAGCTCACAACAGTCGGAATGACCATCAGCAAAAATTCTGCAAACAATAAATGCTGAAGGGGTTGTGGAGAAATGCCTAGGCTTGGTTCAACGTGGGACATGGTAAGAGCCAGTAAGGAAAACACAAAGGAGGTGCATTGAAAAGGTAAATACTGAGCTACCATTCAATCAAGCATACCCACTGCTGGGCCTATCACCTGAGAGGATGAGCATCAAAAAGACACAGGCTGGACTTCACTGGTGGCGCAGTGGTTGAGAGTCCGCCGCCGAAGCAGGGGACACGGGTTTATGCCCCGGTTCGGGAAAATCACACATGCCGCGGATCGGCTGGTCCCGTGAGCTGTGGCTGCTGGGCCTGTGCGTCCAGAGCCTGTGCTCTGCAATCGGAGTGGCCATGGCAGTGAGTGGCCTACGTACAGCAAAACAAGAAAAAAACAGCCTGGCAATCCTGCACTCCAGCAATATTTATCATAGCCAAAACTTGGAAGCTACGAAAATGTCCATCAACAGAGGAATGCACAAAGAAGAAGTGGTCCATGTACACGATGGAATATGACTCCAATAAAAAAATATAAACTCAATCTAGAAAACAAACAAAGGTAAAAAAAAAAACATCAGCTTTTGGGGGTTTATCCAGGCACATTCCACTCTAATTTATAACCGAGAAATACCACTGCAAGGTAGTCTGTTTCCCTAGTTAAAAGCTTGTGAAAAGCAGAAATGCTGCCACCCTCTGGCCGTGACCTGCAACAGCAGCTTTAAAACCTGTGCTAAGTGTCACTTCATATGCACCAGTACTGGAGGGCTGTAAATGAAACCTGCCCTCAGAATGTCATTAGGGAGGTAATGGCCAAAATATTTCTAAATGTCACACATACTTCACGAAAACCATTTGAAGAGGTAAGCTCTACTCACAGTTTGAAGAAAATAAGGACATGCCAGAAAGCTCAAATTCAATGGATTATGAGACACATGCAAATCCAACCACAAACATATAGCAACTCACACTTGTCAGAATAAACTTCAGCAAAAAAAACTACAAACAATAAATGCTGAGGGTGTTGTGCAGAAGTGCATACCCTCAACTTTAAGTGGGATGTGACCTGGTAAGAGCCACTAACGAGAACCGAATGGAGGTGCTTTTACTACGTAAATATTTTTCTACCATATGATCCAGCAGGCCCACTCCTGGGCCTATAACCTAAGAAGACAGAATTGGAAAGACACAGGGAGGCGAATGTGCATTGCCGCAGCATTACAACTGCCAAGTCATGGAAGCAACCAAAAAGTCCATCAACAGATGAGTGGACAAAGAAAACTGGTCCATGTACAGACGGAGTATTGGCCAAGGAAAAAAAGGACACGATGTCATTTGCAGCACTGTAGATGAGTCTAGAGGCAATCACACAACTTGTAGTATGTCAGAAAGAGAACGACACGTATCGTAGGATATCACTTTTAGGTATTACCTATACATGGATACCAGTGAAGATATTTCCACAGAGAAGGGCAACCACTGATTCATTCAACAAACTTATGGTTCACCAATGGAAATTTGTGAGGATTGGATACATTAGGATATTGGGGTTAACAGACATATACAAACACAGGTGAAATATATCATCACCAAAGACCTACGGAATACCAAGAGAAGACTACTCAACATTCTGTCATAACGTACATGGGAAAAGGATTCCAGGAAGAATAGACATATGTTTATGTGTAAAAGAACCACATCTTGCACACCTAGAACAAGCCAAACATTGTCATCAAACTTGCTGTGATAAAAATAAAAATTAAATTAAATAAACGAACAAGAAGTAGTGAGACATATACTTAAGGGGCTTTTCCCTGGCACACGCCATTCTAAATTACAACCTAGAACACAACTTCCATTGAGGCTCTGTTGCCCTAGTAACCAGATTTGGTAAAGTAGAACAGCTGCCACCTTGTGGGCGTTTCACACAACAGCAGCTTTAATCCCAGCGTTAATGGTCAGTTGATATTCAAAATCATTGCAGGCCTGTAAATCACACCTGCACTGAAAACAAATCCTGGGGTCGTATATCGACCAAAAAATTCAAAGGCATCCATATTTCAAACCGACAGTTTCAAGAGGCATAATTTATGCACATTTGTCTTCTGTTTCTTTTTCTGTCTTTCTTTTTTGTTAAAAAAAACGGGAATGGAAAAAGGCTGAACATCAGGAATCAATAAAGCCATGCAAATCCAGTGTACACAAACGTTCACCTGACAGCCGTCAGAATGATCATCAGCAAAAAAAGTCTACAAAAAATAAATGCTGAAGGGGTTTTAGAGAACTGCGTACCCTTTAGCTGCTGGTGGGATGCAACCTGGTAACAGCCAGTAGTGAGAACAGAATGGAGGTGCGTTTAAGGGTAAAAATGGAGCTACCATGTGATCTGGTAGGCCCACTCATGGGCCTATCACCTGAGTAGACCAGAATCAAAAACACACAGGCTGGCAATCCTGCACTGCAGCAAGGTGTACCATAGCCAAACCTGGAAGAAACCAAAATGTGCATCAACAGAAAAAGGCACCAAGAAGAAGTCGTCCATGTACACAATGCAATATTAGCCATGAAAAAGCATGGAACAGTGCCGTTGGCACCACCATAGAAGGACCTGGAGATAATCACCACACTGGAAGTAAGAAAGAAACCGAAAGACAGACATCCTATGACATCACTTATAGGTGTTACCTAAGAATTGATACCCATGAAATAATTTCCAAGAGAAGGACACGCATAGATTCAGAAAACCAAATTATGTTTAACCAAACGGAAAGGTGTAAGGAATGTATGAATTAGGTTATGGGGGTTAACAGACATATACTAATACATAGGAAATATATAATCACAAAATACCTAAGGAATACGAAGAGAGGTCTACTCAACACTCTATAATAACATACACGGGAATGGATCCAAAGAGGAATAGACAGATACCTTGATAGGATGAACCAGAAACTGTACACCTAGGAGAATCTACATTTTGATCAAATTTCCTCTGATAATTTAAGTTAAAAAGCAAACAACAATTTAGGAGATATAAGCTCTTGGGGGTCTGCACTGGCACATTGCACTCTAATTCTCAGCTTACTAACACGACTGCCACGAAAGCTCTGTGGCCCAAAATCCCAGAGTTGGAAGTGTAGAAATGCTGCCGCCTTGTGGCCGTTTCCCACAAGAGCGGCTTTGAACCCACAGCTAATGGTCACTTAACATTCACAAGGATTCAGGGCTGTAAAGGACACCTGCCCTAAAAAATTGTGCGGAGGTAGGGAACGGCCAAAAAAATTCAAAAGTGTTAAATTTTTCAAGGAGATTGGATGGAGGGGTAAGTTTGACTCACTCATTTTCAAAAAAGAGGAAAATGGATAAAAGCTCCACATCAGTAATTAGTAGACTCATGCAAATCTAACCTCCAAAATGATTCCAACTCACGCATGTCAACTACCATCAGCTGGAAGTCTACAAACATTAAATGCTGAAGGTGTTTTAGAGAACTGTGTACCCTCTAGCTGCTGGTGAGATGTAAAGTGGTGACAGCCAATAATGAGAATAGAAAGGAGCTGCGTTTAAAAGTAAAAATTGAGCCACCATTCCGTTCAGCAGGCCCACCGCTGAGACTCTCACCTGACAAGTCCAGAGTCGAGAAGGCACAGGCTTCAACAGCTGCACTGCAGGAATTTTCACAATAGCCAAGACACGGAAGCAACCAAAATGTCCATCACGATATCAGTTGAAAAAGAAGAAGTGGTCCATGTACACAATGGAATATTAGCCATGGCAAACAATGAAACACTGCTCTTTCAGGCACCATAGTTGAGCCTAGAGATAATCACAGAACATGAGGTAAGTCGGAAAGCAAAAGACATATCCTATGATATCACTTACAGGCGTTATCTAACAACTGACACAAATGAACATATTTGCACAGAGAAAGACACTCACACACTTAGAAAACAAACTAGGCTTATCTAAAAGGAAAGGTGGGGGGAATGGAAAAATTAAGATTAGGCTTACCATACGTGTACAAATACCTATTAAATACACATAACAAAAAGACCGACCATATAGCAAGGGAGGTCTATGGAACACTCTGCAATAATTTACATGGGAAGTGGATCTGTGCATGAATATATATATATATATATATAAATATATATAGGTTATGCAAAAATGAAGCAGATGGTGTACACCTAGGACAAACAATATTCTAATCATTACCCCTATTAAGAAAACTAAAACAACAAACAAGAAATAATGTAACATAAACTTATGGGGGTTTCTCCTGGCACCTTCCATTTTAATTTACAACCTAGGAACAGGGATTCCAGAACGGCTCTGCTGCCCTAGTAACGAGATTTGTGAATGGAGAAAAGCTGCCGCCTAGTGGCTGTTTACCACAACAGCAGCTTTCAACCCAGTGCTAATGGTCACTAAATATTCACTCTCATTACAGGCCTGTGAATGACACCTTCCCTCAAAAACAATCCTGGGACCGAATATTGACCAAAAAATTCAATTTTGAGGGCAACCTTTCAAGATGACAATTTCAAGAGGTTAACTGTATTCTACGTTTTTTTTCATTTGTTCGTTAACAGAAATTTTAAAAGGTGTGGAGAAATGAACCTTAGAAAGAATTAAGGACATGCAAATCCAAATTACAAACATCCTATCAGCTCACAACAGTCGGAATGACCATCAGCAAAAATTCTGCAAACAATAAATGCTGAAGGGGTTGTGGAGAAATGCCTAGGCTTGGTTCAACGTGGGACATGGTAAGAGCCAGTAAGGAAAACACAAAGGAGGTGCATTGAAAAGGTAAATACTGAGCTACCATTCAATCAAGCATACCCACTGCTGGGCCTATCACCTGAGAGGATGAGCATCAAAAAGACACAGGCTGGACTTCACTGGTGGCGCAGTGGTTGAGAGTCCGCCGCCGAAGCAGGGGACACGGGTTTATGCCCCGGTTCGGGAAAATCACACATGCCGCGGATCGGCTGGTCCCGTGAGCTGTGGCTGCTGGGCCTGTGCGTCCAGAGCCTGTGCTCTGCAATCGGAGTGGCCATGGCAGTGAGTGGCCTACGTACAGCAAAACAAGAAAAAAACAGCCTGGCAATCCTGCACTCCAGCAATATTTATCATAGCCAAAACTTGGAAGCTACGAAAATGTCCATCAACAGAGGAATGCACAAAGAAGAAGTGGTCCATGTACACGATGGAATATGACTCCAATAAAAAAATATAAACTCAATCTAGAAAACAAACAAAGGTAAAAAAAAAACATCAGCTTTTGGGGGTTTATCCAGGCACATTCCACTCTAATTTATAACCGAGAAATACCACTGCAAGGTAGTCTGTTTCCCTAGTTAAAAGCTTGTGAAAAGCAGAAATGCTGCCACCCTCTGGCCGTGACCTGCAACAGCAGCTTTAAAACCTGTGCTAAGTGTCACTTCATATGCACCAGTACTGGAGGGCTGTAAATGAAACCTGCCCTCAGAATGTCATTAGGGAGGTAATGGCCAAAATATTTCTAAATGTCACACATACTTCACGAAAACCATTTGAAGAGGTAAGCTCTACTCACAGTTTGAAGAAAATAAGGACATGCCAGAAAGCTCAAATTCAATGGATTATGAGACACATGCAAATCCAACCACAAACATATAGCAACTCACACTTGTCAGAATAAACTTCAGCAAAAAAAAACTACAAACAATAAATGCTGAGGGTGTTGTGCAGAAGTGCATACCCTCAACTTTAAGTGGGATGTGACCTGGTAAGAGCCACTAACGAGAACCGAATGGAGGTGCTTTTACTACGTAAATATTTTTCTACCATATGATCCAGCAGGCCCACTCCTGGGCCTATAACCTAAGAAGACAGAATTGGAAAGACACAGGGAGGCGAATGTGCATTGCCGCAGCATTACAACTGCCAAGTCATGGAAGCAACCAAAAAGTCCATCAACAGATGAGTGGACAAAGAAAACTGGTCCATGTACAGACGGAGTATTGGCCAAGGAAAAAAAGGACACGATGTCATTTGCAGCACTGTAGATGAGTCTAGAGGCAATCACACAACTTGTAGTATGTCAGAAAGAGAACGACACGTATCGTAGGATATCACTTTTAGGTATTACCTATACATGGATACCAGTGAAGATATTTCCACAGAGAAGGGCAACCACTGATTCATTCAACAAACTTATGGTTCACCAATGGAAATTTGTGAGGATTGGATACATTAGGATATTGGGGTTAACAGACATATACAAACACAGGTGAAATATATCATCACCAAAGACCTACGGAATACCAAGAGAAGACTACTCAACATTCTGTCATAACGTACATGGGAAAAGGATTCCAGGAAGAATAGACATATGTTTATGTGTAAAAGAACCACATCTTGCACACCTAGAACAAGCCAAACATTGTCATCAAACTTGCTGTGATAAAAATAAAAATTAAATTAAATAAACGAACAAGAAGTAGTGAGACATATACTTAAGGGGCTTTTCCCTGGCACACGCCATTCTAAATTACAACCTAGAACACAACTTCCATTGAGGCTCTGTTGCCCTAGTAACCAGATTTGGTAAAGTAGAACAGCTGCCACCTTGTGGGCGTTTCACACAACAGCAGCTTTAATCCCAGCGTTAATGGTCAGTTGATATTCAAAATCATTGCAGGCCTGTAAATCACACCTGCACTGAAAACAAATCCTGGGGTCGTATATCGACCAAAAAATTCAAAGGCATCCATATTTCAAACCGACAGTTTCAAGAGGCATAATTTATGCACATTTGTCTTCTGTTTCTTTTTCTGTCTTTCTTTTTTGTTAAAAAAAACGGGAATGGAAAAAGGCTGAACATCAGGAATCAATAAAGCCATGCAAATCCAGTGTACACAAACGTTCACCTGACAGCCGTCAGAATGATCATCAGCAAAAAAAGTCTACAAAAAATAAATGCTGAAGGGGTTTTAGAGAACTGCGTACCCTTTAGCTGCTGGTGGGATGCAACCTGGTAACAGCCAGTAGTGAGAACAGAATGGAGGTGCGTTTAAGGGTAAAAATGGAGCTACCATGTGATCTGGTAGGCCCACTCATGGGCCTATCACCTGAGTAGACCAGAATCAAAAACACACAGGCTGGCAATCCTGCACTGCAGCAAGGTGTACCATAGCCAAACCTGGAAGAAACCAAAATGTGCATCAACAGAAAAAGGCACCAAGAAGAAGTCGTCCATGTACACAATGCAATATTAGCCATGAAAAAGCATGGAACAGTGCCGTTGGCACCACCATAGAAGGACCTGGAGATAATCACCACACTGGAAGTAAGAAAGAAACCGAAAGACAGACATCCTATGACATCACTTATAGGTGTTACCTAAGAATTGATACCCATGAAATAATTTCCAAGAGAAGGACACGCATAGATTCAGAAAACCAAATTATGTTTAACCAAACGGAAAGGTGTAAGGAATGTATGAATTAGGTTATGGGGGTTAACAGACATATACTAATACATAGGAAATATATAATCACAAAATACCTAAGGAATACGAAGAGAGGTCTACTCAACACTCTATAATAACATACACGGGAATGGATCCAAAGAGGAATAGACAGATACCTTGATAGGATGAACCAGAAACTGTACACCTAGGAGAATCTACATTTTGATCAAATTTCCTCTGATAATTTAAGTTAAAAAGCAAACAACAATTTAGGAGATATAAGCTCTTGGGGGTCTGCACTGGCACATTGCACTCTAATTCTCAGCTTACTAACACGACTGCCACGAAAGCTCTGTGGCCCAAAATCCCAGAGTTGGAAGTGTAGAAATGCTGCCGCCTTGTGGCCGTTTCCCACAAGAGCGGCTTTGAACCCACAGCTAATGGTCACTTAACATTCACAAGGATTCAGGGCTGTAAAGGACACCTGCCCTAAAAAATTGTGCGGAGGTAGGGAACGGCCAAAAAAATTCAAAAGTGTTAAATTTTTCAAGGAGATTGGATGGAGGGGTAAGTTTGACTCACTCATTTTCAAAAAAGAGGAAAATGGATAAAAGCTCCACATCAGTAATTAGTAGACTCATGCAAATCTAACCTCCAAAATGATTCCAACTCACGCATGTCAACTACCATCAGCTGGAAGTCTACAAACATTAAATGCTGAAGGTGTTTTAGAGAACTGTGTACCCTCTAGCTGCTGGTGAGATGTAAAGTGGTGACAGCCAATAATGAGAATAGAAAGGAGCTGCGTTTAAAAGTAAAAATTGAGCCACCATTCCGTTCAGCAGGCCCACCGCTGAGACTCTCACCTGACAAGTCCAGAGTCGAGAAGGCACAGGCTTCAACAGCTGCACTGCAGGAATTTTCACAATAGCCAAGACACGGAAGCAACCAAAATGTCCATCACGATATCAGTTGAAAAAGAAGAAGTGGTCCATGTACACAATGGAATATTAGCCATGGCAAACAATGAAACACTGCTCTTTCAGGCACCATAGTTGAGCCTAGAGATAATCACAGAACATGAGGTAAGTCGGAAAGCAAAAGACATATCCTATGATATCACTTACAGGCGTTATCTAACAACTGACACAAATGAACATATTTGCACAGAGAAAGACACTCACACACTTAGAAAACAAACTAGGCTTATCTAAAAGGAAAGGTGGGGGGAATGGAAAAATTAAGATTAGGCTTACCATACGTGTACAAATACCTATTAAATACACATAACAAAAAGACCGACCATATAGCAAGGGAGGTCTATGGAACACTCTGCAATAATTTACATGGGAAGTGGATCTGTGCATGAATATATATATATATATATATAAATATATATAGGTTATGCAAAAATGAAGCAGATGGTGTACACCTAGGACAAACAATATTCTAATCATTACCCCTATTAAGAAAACTAAAACAACAAACAAGAAATAATGTAACATAAACTTATGGGGGTTTCTCCTGGCACCTTCCATTTTAATTTACAACCTAGGAACAGGGATTCCAGAACGGCTCTGCTGCCCTAGTAACGAGATTTGTGAATGGAGAAAAGCTGCCGCCTAGTGGCTGTTTACCACAACAGCAGCTTTCAACCCAGTGCTAATGGTCACTAAATATTCACTCTCATTACAGGCCTGTGAATGACACCTTCCCTCAAAAACAATCCTGGGACCGAATATTGACCAAAAAATTCAATTTTGAGGGCAACCTTTCAAGATGACAATTTCAAGAGGTTAACTGTATTCTACGTTTTTTTTCATTTGTTCGTTAACAGAAATTTTAAAAGGTGTGGAGAAATGAACCTTAGAAAGAATTAAGGACATGCAAATCCAAATTACAAACATCCTATCAGCTCACAACAGTCGGAATGACCATCAGCAAAAATTCTGCAAACAATAAATGCTGAAGGGGTTGTGGAGAAATGCCTAGGCTTGGTTCAACGTGGGACATGGTAAGAGCCAGTAAGGAAAACACAAAGGAGGTGCATTGAAAAGGTAAATACTGAGCTACCATTCAATCAAGCATACCCACTGCTGGGCCTATCACCTGAGAGGATGAGCATCAAAAAGACACAGGCTGGACTTCACTGGTGGCGCAGTGGTTGAGAGTCCGCCGCCGAAGCAGGGGACACGGGTTTATGCCCCGGTTCGGGAAAATCACACATGCCGCGGATCGGCTGGTCCCGTGAGCTGTGGCTGCTGGGCCTGTGCGTCCAGAGCCTGTGCTCTGCAATCGGAGTGGCCATGGCAGTGAGTGGCCTACGTACAGCAAAACAAGAAAAAAACAGCCTGGCAATCCTGCACTCCAGCAATATTTATCATAGCCAAAACTTGGAAGCTACGAAAATGTCCATCAACAGAGGAATGCACAAAGAAGAAGTGGTCCATGTACACGATGGAATATGACTCCAATAAAAAAATATAAACTCAATCTAGAAAACAAACAAAGGTAAAAAAAAAACATCAGCTTTTGGGGGTTTATCCAGGCACATTCCACTCTAATTTATAACCGAGAAATACCACTGCAAGGTAGTCTGTTTCCCTAGTTAAAAGCTTGTGAAAAGCAGAAATGCTGCCACCCTCTGGCCGTGACCTGCAACAGCAGCTTTAAAACCTGTGCTAAGTGTCACTTCATATGCACCAGTACTGGAGGGCTGTAAATGAAACCTGCCCTCAGAATGTCATTAGGGAGGTAATGGCCAAAATATTTCTAAATGTCACACATACTTCACGAAAACCATTTGAAGAGGTAAGCTCTACTCACAGTTTGAAGAAAATAAGGACATGCCAGAAAGCTCAAATTCAATGGATTATGAGACACATGCAAATCCAACCACAAACATATAGCAACTCACACTTGTCAGAATAAACTTCAGCAAAAAAAAACTACAAACAATAAATGCTGAGGGTGTTGTGCAGAAGTGCATACCCTCAACTTTAAGTGGGATGTGACCTGGTAAGAGCCACTAACGAGAACCGAATGGAGGTGCTTTTACTACGTAAATATTTTTCTACCATATGATCCAGCAGGCCCACTCCTGGGCCTATAACCTAAGAAGACAGAATTGGAAAGACACAGGGAGGCGAATGTGCATTGCCGCAGCATTACAACTGCCAAGTCATGGAAGCAACCAAAAAGTCCATCAACAGATGAGTGGACAAAGAAAACTGGTCCATGTACAGACGGAGTATTGGCCAAGGAAAAAAAGGACACGATGTCATTTGCAGCACTGTAGATGAGTCTAGAGGCAATCACACAACTTGTAGTATGTCAGAAAGAGAACGACACGTATCGTAGGATATCACTTTTAGGTATTACCTATACATGGATACCAGTGAAGATATTTCCACAGAGAAGGGTAAGCACTGATTCATTCAACAAACTTATGGTTCACCAATGGAAATCTGTGAGGATTGGATACATTAGGATATTGGGGTTAACAGACATATACAAACACAGGTGAAATATATCATCACCAAAGACCTACGGAATACCAAGAGAAGACTACTCAACATTCTGTCATAACGTACATGGGAAAAGGATTCCAGGAAGAATAGACATATGTTTATGTGTAAAAGAACCACATCTTGCACACCTAGAACAAGCCAAACATTGTCATCAAACTTGCTGTGATAAAAATAAAAATTAAATTAAATAAACGAACAAGAAGTAGTGAGACATATACTTAAGGGGCTTTTCCCTGGCACACGCCATTCTAAATTACAACCTAGAACACAACTTCCATTGAGGCTCTGTTGCCCTAGTAACCAGATTTGGTAAAGTAGAACAGCTGCCACCTTGTGGGCGTTTCACACAACAGCAGCTTTAATCCCAGCGTTAATGGTCAGTTGATATTCAAAATCATTGCAGGCCTGTAAATCACACCTGCACTGAAAACAAATCCTGGGGTCGTATATCGACCAAAAAATTCAAAGGCATCCATATTTCAAACCGACAGTTTCAAGAGGCATAATTTATGCACATTTGTCTTCTGTTTCTTTTTCTGTCTTTCTTTTTTGTTAAAAAAAACGGGAATGGAAAAAGGCTGAACATCAGGAATCAATAAAGCCATGCAAATCCAGTGTACACAAACGTTCACCTGACAGCCGTCAGAATGATCATCAGCAAAAAAAGTCTACAAAAACTAAATGCTGAAGGGGTTTTAGAGAACTGCGTACCCTTTAGCTGCTGGTGGGATGCAACCTGGTAACAGCCAGTAGTGAGAACAGAATGGAGGTGCGTTTAAGGGTAAAAATGGAGCTACCATGTGATCTGGTAGGCCCACTCATGGGCCTATCACCTGAGTAGACCAGAAGCAAAAACACACAGGCTGGCAATCCTGCACTGCAGCAAGGTGTACCATAGCCAAACCTGGAAGAAACCAAAATGTGCATCAACAGAAAAAGGCACCAAGAAGAAGTCGTCCATGTACACAATGCAATATTAGCCATGAAAAAGCATGGAACAGTGCCGTTGGCACCACCATAGAAGGACCTGGAGATAATCACCACACTGGAAGTAAGAAAGAAACCGAAAGACAGACATCCTATGACATCACTTATAGGTGTTACCTAAGAATTGATACCCATGAAATAATTTCCAAGAGAAGGACACGCATAGATTCAGAAAACCAAATTATGTTTAACCAAACGGAAAGGTGTAAGGAATGTATGAATTAGGATATGGGGGTTAACAGACATATACTAATACATAGGAAATATATAATCACAAAATACCTAAGGAATACGAAGAGAGGTCTACTCAACACTCTATAATAACATACACGGGAATGGATCCAAAGAGGAATAGACAGATACCTTGATAGGATGAACCAGAAACTGTACACCTAAGAGAATCTACATTTTGATCAAATTTCCTCTGATAATTTAAGTTAAAAAGCAAACAACAATTTAGGAGATATAAGCTCTTGGGGGTCTGCACTGGCACATTGCACTCTAATTCTCAGCTTACTAACACGACTGCCACGAAAGCTCTGTGGCCCAAAATCCCAGAGTTGGAAGTGTAGAAATGCTGCCGCCTTGTGGCCGTTTCCCACAAGAGCGGCTTTGAACCCACAGCTAATGGTCACTTAACATTCACAAGGATTCAGGGCTGTAAAGGACACCTGCCCTAAAAAATTGTGCGGAGGTAGGGAACGGCCAAAAAAATTCAAAAGTGTTAAATTTTTCAAGGAGATTGGATGGAGGGGTAAGTTTGACTCACTCATTTTCAAAAAAGAGGAAAATGGATAAAAGCTCCACATCAGTAATTAGTAGACTCATGCAAATCTAACCTCCAAAATGATTCCAACTCACACATGTCAACTACCATCAGCTGGAAGTCTACAAACATTAAATGCTGAAGGTGTTTTAGAGAACTGTGTACCCTCTAGCTGCTGGTGAGATGTAAAGTGGTGACAGCCAATAATGAGAATAGAAAGGAGCTGCGTTTAAAAGTAAAAATTGAGCCACCATTCCGTTCAGCAGGCCCACCGCTGAGACTCTCACCTGACAAGTCCAGAGTCGAGAAGGCACAGGCTTCAACAGCTGCACTGCAGGAATTTTCACAATAGCCAAGACACGGAAGCAACCAAAATGTCCATCACGATATCAGTTGAAAAAGAAGAAGTGGTCCATGTACACAATGGAATATTAGCCATGGCAAACAATGAAACACTGCTCTTTCAGGCACCATAGTTGAGCCTAGAGATAATCACAGAACATGAGGTAAGTCGGAAAGCAAAAGACATATCCTATGATATCACTTACAGGCGTTATCTAACAACTAACACAAATGAACATATTTGCACAGAGAAAGACACTCACACACTTAGAAAACAAACTAGGCTTATCTAAAAGGAAAGGTGGGGGGAATGGAAAAATTAAGATTAGGCTTACCATACGTGTACAAATACCTATTAAATACACATAACAAAAAGACCGACCATATAGCAAGGGAGGTCTATGGAACACTCTGCAATAATTTACATGGGAAGTGGATCTGTGCATGAATATATATATATATATATAAATATATATAGGTTATGCAAAAATGAAGCAGATGGTGTACACCTAGGACAAACAATATTCTAATCATTACCCCTATTAAGAAAACTAAAACAACAAACAAGAAATAATGTAACATAAACTTATGGGGGTTTCTCTTGGCACCTTCCATTTTAATTTACAACCTAGGAACAGGGATTCCAGAACGGCTCTGCTGCCCTAGTAACGAGATTTGTGAATGGAGAAAAGCTGCCGCCTAGTGGCTGTTTACCACAACAGCAGCTTTCAACCCAGTGCTAATGGTCACTAAATATTCACTCTCATTACAGGCCTGTGAATGACACCTTCCCTCAAAAACAATCCTGGGACCGAATATTGACCAAAAAATTCAATTTTGAGGGCAACCTTTCAAGATGACAATTTCAAGAGGTTAATTGTATTCTACGTTTTTTTTCATTTGTTCGTTAACAGAAATTTTAAAAGGTGTGGAGAAATGAACCTTAGAAAGAATTAAGGACATGCAAATCCAAATTACAAACATCCTATCAGCTCACAACAGTCGGAATGACCATCAGCAAAAATTCTGCAAACAATAAATGCTGAAGGGGTTGTGGAGAAATGCCTAGGCTTGGTTCAACGTGGGACATGGTAAGAGCCAGTAAGGAAAACACAAAGGAGGTGCATTGAAAAGGTAAATACTGAGCTACCATTCAATCAAGCATACCCACTGCTGGGCCTATCACCTGAGAGGATGAGCATCAAAAAGACACAGGCTGGACTTCACTGGTGGCGCAGTGGTTGAGAGTCCGCCGCCGAAGCAGGGGACACGGGTTTATGCCCCGGTTCGGGAAAATCACACATGCCGCGGATCGGCTGGTCCCGTGAGCTGTGGCTGCTGGGCCTGTGCGTCCAGAGCCTGTGCTCTGCAATCGGAGTGGCCATGGCAGTGAGTGGCCTACGTACAGCAAAACAAGAAAAAAACAGCCTGGCAATCCTGCACTCCAGCAATATTTATCATAGCCAAAACTTGGAAGCTACGAAAATGTCCATCAACAGAGGAATGCACAAAGAAGAAGTGGTCCATGTACACGATGGAATATGACTCCAATAAAAAAATATAAACTCAATCTAGAAAACAAACAAAGGTAAAAAAAAAAACATCAGCTTTTGGGGGTTTATCCAGGCACATTCCACTCTAATTTATAACCGAGAAATACCACTGCAAGGTAGTCTGTTTCCCTAGTTAAAAGCTTGTGAAAAGCAGAAATGCTGCCACCCTCTGGCCGTGACCTGCAACAGCAGCTTTAAAACCTGTGCTAAGTGTCACTTCATATGCACCAGTACTGGAGGGCTGTAAATGAAACCTGCCCTCAGAATGTCATTAGGGAGGTAATGGCCAAAATATTTCTAAATGTCACACATACTTCACGAAAACCATTTGAAGAGGTAAGCTCTACTCACAGTTTGAAGAAAATAAGGACATGCCAGAAAGCTCAAATTCAATGGATTATGAGACACATGCAAATCCAACCACAAACATATAGCAACTCACACTTGTCAGAATAAACTTCAGCAAAAAAAACTACAAACAATAAATGCTGAGGGTGTTGTGCAGAAGTGCATACCCTCAACTTTAAGTGGGATGTGACCTGGTAAGAGCCACTAACGAGAACCGAATGGAGGTGCTTTTACTACGTAAATATTTTTCTACCATATGATCCAGCAGGCCCACTCCTGGGCCTATAACCTAAGAAGACAGAATTGGAAAGACACAGGGAGGCGAATGTGCATTGCCGCAGCATTACAACTGCCAAGTCATGGAAGCAACCAAAAAGTCCATCAACAGATGAGTGGACAAAGAAAACTGGTCCATGTACAGACGGAGTATTGGCCAAGGAAAAAAAGGACACGATGTCATTTGCAGCACTGTAGATGAGTCTAGAGGCAATCACACAACTTGTAGTATGTCAGAAAGAGAACGACACGTATCGTAGGATATCACTTTTAGGTATTACCTATACATGGATACCAGTGAAGATATTTCCACAGAGAAGGGCAACCACTGATTCATTCAACAAACTTATGGTTCACCAATGGAAATTTGTGAGGATTGGATACATTAGGATATTGGGGTTAACAGACATATACAAACACAGGTGAAATATATCATCACCAAAGACCTACGGAATACCAAGAGAAGACTACTCAACATTCTGTCATAACGTACATGGGAAAAGGATTCCAGGAAGAATAGACATATGTTTATGTGTAAAAGAACCACATCTTGCACACCTAGAACAAGCCAAACATTGTCATCAAACTTGCTGTGATAAAAATAAAAATTAAATTAAATAAACGAACAAGAAGTAGTGAGACATATACTTAAGGGGCTTTTCCCTGGCACACGCCATTCTAAATTACAACCTAGAACACAACTTCCATTGAGGCTCTGTTGCCCTAGTAACCAGATTTGGTAAAGTAGAACAGCTGCCACCTTGTGGGCGTTTCACACAACAGCAGCTTTAATCCCAGCGTTAATGGTCAGTTGATATTCAAAATCATTGCAGGCCTGTAAATCACACCTGCACTGAAAACAAATCCTGGGGTCGTATATCGACCAAAAAATTCAAAGGCATCCATATTTCAAACCGACAGTTTCAAGAGGCATAATTTATGCACATTTGTCTTCTGTTTCTTTTTCTGTCTTTCTTTTTTGTTAAAAAAAACGGGAATGGAAAAAGGCTGAACATCAGGAATCAATAAAGCCATGCAAATCCAGTGTACACAAACGTTCACCTGACAGCCGTCAGAATGATCATCAGCAAAAAAAGTCTACAAAAAATAAATGCTGAAGGGGTTTTAGAGAACTGCGTACCCTTTAGCTGCTGGTGGGATGCAACCTGGTAACAGCCAGTAGTGAGAACAGAATGGAGGTGCGTTTAAGGGTAAAAATGGAGCTACCATGTGATCTGGTAGGCCCACTCATGGGCCTATCACCTGAGTAGACCAGAATCAAAAACACACAGGCTGGCAATCCTGCACTGCAGCAAGGTGTACCATAGCCAAACCTGGAAGAAACCAAAATGTGCATCAACAGAAAAAGGCACCAAGAAGAAGTCGTCCATGTACACAATGCAATATTAGCCATGAAAAAGCATGGAACAGTGCCGTTGGCACCACCATAGAAGGACCTGGAGATAATCACCACACTGGAAGTAAGAAAGAAACCGAAAGACAGACATCCTATGACATCACTTATAGGTGTTACCTAAGAATTGATACCCATGAAATAATTTCCAAGAGAAGGACACGCATAGATTCAGAAAACCAAATTATGTTTAACCAAACGGAAAGGTGTAAGGAATGTATGAATTAGGTTATGGGGGTTAACAGACATATACTAATACATAGGAAATATATAATCACAAAATACCTAAGGAATACGAAGAGAGGTCTACTCAACACTCTATAATAACATACACGGGAATGGATCCAAAGAGGAATAGACAGATACCTTGATAGGATGAACCAGAAACTGTACACCTAGGAGAATCTACATTTTGATCAAATTTCCTCTGATAATTTAAGTTAAAAAGCAAACAACAATTTAGGAGATATAAGCTCTTGGGGGTCTGCACTGGCACATTGCACTCTAATTCTCAGCTTACTAACACGACTGCCACGAAAGCTCTGTGGCCCAAAATCCCAGAGTTGGAAGTGTAGAAATGCTGCCGCCTTGTGGCCGTTTCCCACAAGAGCGGCTTTGAACCCACAGCTAATGGTCACTTAACATTCACAAGGATTCAGGGCTGTAAAGGACACCTGCCCTAAAAAATTGTGCGGAGGTAGGGAACGGCCAAAAAAATTCAAAAGTGTTAAATTTTTCAAGGAGATTGGATGGAGGGGTAAGTTTGACTCACTCATTTTCAAAAAAGAGGAAAATGGATAAAAGCTCCACATCAGTAATTAGTAGACTCATGCAAATCTAACCTCCAAAATGATTCCAACTCACGCATGTCAACTACCATCAGCTGGAAGTCTACAAACATTAAATGCTGAAGGTGTTTTAGAGAACTGTGTACCCTCTAGCTGCTGGTGAGATGTAAAGTGGTGACAGCCAATAATGAGAATAGAAAGGAGCTGCGTTTAAAAGTAAAAATTGAGCCACCATTCCGTTCAGCAGGCCCACCGCTGAGACTCTCACCTGACAAGTCCAGAGTCGAGAAGGCACAGGCTTCAACAGCTGCACTGCAGGAATTTTCACAATAGCCAAGACACGGAAGCAACCAAAATGTCCATCACGATATCAGTTGAAAAAGAAGAAGTGGTCCATGTACACAATGGAATATTAGCCATGGCAAACAATGAAACACTGCTCTTTCAGGCACCATAGTTGAGCCTAGAGATAATCACAGAACATGAGGTAAGTCGGAAAGCAAAAGACATATCCTATGATATCACTTACAGGCGTTATCTAACAACTGACACAAATGAACATATTTGCACAGAGAAAGACACTCACACACTTAGAAAACAAACTAGGCTTATCTAAAAGGAAAGGTGGGGGGAATGGAAAAATTAAGATTAGGCTTACCATACGTGTACAAATACCTATTAAATACACATAACAAAAAGACCGACCATATAGCAAGGGAGGTCTATGGAACACTCTGCAATAATTTACATGGGAAGTGGATCTGTGCATGAATATATATATATATATATATATAAATATATATAGGTTATGCAAAAATGAAGCAGATGGTGTACACCTAGGACAAACAATATTCTAATCATTACCCCTATTAAGAAAACTAAAACAACAAACAAGAAATAATGTAACATAAACTTATGGGGGTTTCTCCTGGCACCTTCCATTTTAATTTACAACCTAGGAACAGGGATTCCAGAACGGCTCTGCTGCCCTAGTAACGAGATTTGTGAATGGAGAAAAGCTGCCGCCTAGTGGCTGTTTACCACAACAGCAGCTTTCAACCCAGTGCTAATGGTCACTAAATATTCACTCTCATTACAGGCCTGTGAATGACACCTTCCCTCAAAAACAATCCTGGGACCGAATATTGACCAAAAAATTCAATTTTGAGGGCAACCTTTCAAGATGACAATTTCAAGAGGTTAACTGTATTCTACGTTTTTTTTCATTTGTTCGTTAACAGAAATTTTAAAAGGTGTGGAGAAATGAACCTTAGAAAGAATTAAGGACATGCAAATCCAAATTACAAACATCCTATCAGCTCACAACAGTCGGAATGACCATCAGCAAAAATTCTGCAAACAATAAATGCTGAAGGGGTTGTGGAGAAATGCCTAGGCTTGGTTCAACGTGGGACATGGTAAGAGCCAGTAAGGAAAACACAAAGGAGGTGCATTGAAAAGGTAAATACTGAGCTACCATTCAATCAAGCATACCCACTGCTGGGCCTATCACCTGAGAGGATGAGCATCAAAAAGACACAGGCTGGACTTCACTGGTGGCGCAGTGGTTGAGAGTCCGCCGCCGAAGCAGGGGACACGGGTTTATGCCCCGGTTCGGGAAAATCACACATGCCACGGATCGGCTGGTCCCGTGAGCTGTGGCTGCTGGGCCTGTGCGTCCAGAGCCTGTGCTCTGCAATCGGAGTGGCCATGGCAGTGAGTGGCCTACGTACAGCAAAACAAGAAAAAAACAGCCTGGCAATCCTGCACTCCAGCAATATTTATCATAGCCAAAACTTGGAAGCTACGAAAATGTCCATCAACAGAGGAATGCACAAAGAAGAAGTGGTCCATGTACACGATGGAATATGACTCCAATAAAAAAATATAAACTCAATCTAGAAAACAAACAAAGGTAAAAAAAAAACATCAGCTTTTGGGGGTTTATCCAGGCACATTCCACTCTAATTTATAACCGAGAAATACCACTGCAAGGTAGTCTGTTTCCCTAGTTAAAAGCTTGTGAAAAGCAGAAATGCTGCCACCCTCTGGCCGTGACCTGCAACAGCAGCTTTAAAACCTGTGCTAAGTGTCACTTCATATGCACCAGTACTGGAGGGCTGTAAATGAAACCTGCCCTCAGAATGTCATTAGGGAGGTAATGGCCAAAATATTTCTAAATGTCACACATACTTCACGAAAACCATTTGAAGAGGTAAGCTCTACTCACAGTTTGAAGAAAATAAGGACATGCCAGAAAGCTCAAATTCAATGGATTATGAGACACATGCAAATCCAACCACAAACATATAGCAACTCACACTTGTCAGAATAAACTTCAGCAAAAAAAAACTACAAACAATAAATGCTGAGGGTGTTGTGCAGAAGTGCATACCCTCAACTTTAAGTGGGATGTGACCTGGTAAGAGCCACTAACGAGAACCGAATGGAGGTGCTTTTACTACGTAAATATTTTTCTACCATATGATCCAGCAGGCCCACTCCTGGGCCTATAACCTAAGAAGACAGAATTGGAAAGACACAGGGAGGCGAATGTGCATTGCCGCAGCATTACAACTGCCAAGTCATGGAAGCAACCAAAAAGTCCATCAACAGATGAGTGGACAAAGAAAACTGGTCCATGTACAGACGGAGTATTGGCCAAGGAAAAAAAGGACACGATGTCATTTGCAGCACTGTAGATGAGTCTAGAGGCAATCACACAACTTGTAGTATGTCAGAAAGAGAACGACACGTATCGTAGGATATCACTTTTAGGTATTACCTATACATGGATACCAGTGAAGATATTTCCACAGAGAAGGGTAAGCACTGATTCATTCAACAAACTTATGGTTCACCAATGGAAATCTGTGAGGATTGGATACATTAGGATATTGGGGTTAACAGACATATACAAACACAGGTGAAATATATCATCACCAAAGACCTACGGAATACCAAGAGAAGACTACTCAACATTCTGTCATAACGTACATGGGAAAAGGATTCCAGGAAGAATAGACATATGTTTATGTGTAAAAGAACCACATCTTGCACACCTAGAACAAGCCAAACATTGTCATCAAACTTGCTGTGATAAAAATAAAAATTAAATTAAATAAACGAACAAGAAGTAGTGAGACATATACTTAAGGGGCTTTTCCCTGGCACACGCCATTCTAAATTACAACCTAGAACACAACTTCCATTGAGGCTCTGTTGCCCTAGTAACCAGATTTGGTAAAGTAGAACAGCTGCCACCTTGTGGGCGTTTCACACAACAGCAGCTTTAATCCCAGCGTTAATGGTCAGTTGATATTCAAAATCATTGCAGGCCTGTAAATCACACCTGCACTGAAAACAAATCCTGGGGTCGTATATCGACCAAAAAATTCAAAGGCATCCATATTTCAAACCGACAGTTTCAAGAGGCATAATTTATGCACATTTGTCTTCTGTTTCTTTTTCTGTCTTTCTTTTTTGTTAAAAAAAACGGGAATGGAAAAAGGCTGAACATCAGGAATCAATAAAGCCATGCAAATCCAGTGTACACAAACGTTCACCTGACAGCCGTCAGAATGATCATCAGCAAAAAAAGTCTACAAAAACTAAATGCTGAAGGGGTTTTAGAGAACTGCGTACCCTTTAGCTGCTGGTGGGATGCAACCTGGTAACAGCCAGTAGTGAGAACAGAATGGAGGTGCGTTTAAGGGTAAAAATGGAGCTACCATGTGATCTGGTAGGCCCACTCATGGGCCTATCACCTGAGTAGACCAGAAGCAAAAACACACAGGCTGGCAATCCTGCACTGCAGCAAGGTGTACCATAGCCAAACCTGGAAGAAACCAAAATGTGCATCAACAGAAAAAGGCACCAAGAAGAAGTCGTCCATGTACACAATGCAATATTAGCCATGAAAAAGCATGGAACAGTGCCGTTGGCACCACCATAGAAGGACCTGGAGATAATCACCACACTGGAAGTAAGAAAGAAACCGAAAGACAGACATCCTATGACATCACTTATAGGTGTTACCTAAGAATTGATACCCATGAAATAATTTCCAAGAGAAGGACACGCATAGATTCAGAAAACCAAATTATGTTTAACCAAACGGAAAGGTGTAAGGAATGTATGAATTAGGATATGGGGGTTAACAGACATATACTAATACATAGGAAATATATAATCACAAAATACCTAAGGAATACGAAGAGAGGTCTACTCAACACTCTATAATAACATACACGGGAATGGATCCAAAGAGGAATAGACAGATACCTTGATAGGATGAACCAGAAACTGTACACCTAAGAGAATCTACATTTTGATCAAATTTCCTCTGATAATTTAAGTTAAAAAGCAAACAACAATTTAGGAGATATAAGCTCTTGGGGGTCTGCACTGGCACATTGCACTCTAATTCTCAGCTTACTAACACGACTGCCACGAAAGCTCTGTGGCCCAAAATCCCAGAGTTGGAAGTGTAGAAATGCTGCCGCCTTGTGGCCGTTTCCCACAAGAGCGGCTTTGAACCCACAGCTAATGGTCACTTAACATTCACAAGGATTCAGGGCTGTAAAGGACACCTGCCCTAAAAAATTGTGCGGAGGTAGGGAACGGCCAAAAAAATTCAAAAGTGTTAAATTTTTCAAGGAGATTGGATGGAGGGGTAAGTTTGACTCACTCATTTTCAAAAAAGAGGAAAATGGATAAAAGCTCCACATCAGTAATTAGTAGACTCATGCAAATCTAACCTCCAAAATGATTCCAACTCACACATGTCAACTACCATCAGCTGGAAGTCTACAAACATTAAATGCTGAAGGTGTTTTAGAGAACTGTGTACCCTCTAGCTGCTGGTGAGATGTAAAGTGGTGACAGCCAATAATGAGAATAGAAAGGAGCTGCGTTTAAAAGTAAAAATTGAGCCACCATTCCGTTCAGCAGGCCCACCGCTGAGACTCTCACCTGACAAGTCCAGAGTCGAGAAGGCACAGGCTTCAACAGCTGCACTGCAGGAATTTTCACAATAGCCAAGACA
Organism: Mesoplodon densirostris; assembly: GCF_025265405.1. Lineage (NCBI taxonomy): Eukaryota > Metazoa > Chordata > Mammalia > Artiodactyla > Ziphiidae > Mesoplodon > Mesoplodon densirostris. Next base: position 206,567 of record NC_082681.1, on the reverse strand, counting down.
CGGAAGCAACCAAAATGTCCATCACGATATCAGTTGAAAAAGAAGAAGTGGTCCATGTACACAATGGAATATTAGCCATGGCAAACAATGAAACACTGCTCTTTCAGGCACCATAGTTGAGCCTAGAGATAATCACAGAACATGAGGTAAGTCGGAAAGCAAAAGACATATCCTATGATATCACTTACAGGCGTTATCTAACAACTAACACAAATGAACATATTTGCACAGAGAAAGACACTCACACACTTAGAAAACAAACTAGGCTTATCTAAAAGGAAAGGTGGGGGGAATGGAAAAATTAAGATTAGGCTTACCATACGTGTACAAATACCTATTAAATACACATAACAAAAAGACCGACCATATAGCAAGGGAGGTCTATGGAACACTCTGCAATAATTTACATGGGAAGTGGATCTGTGCATGAATATATATATATATATATAAATATATATAGGTTATGCAAAAATGAAGCAGATGGTGTACACCTAGGACAAACAATATTCTAATCATTACCCCTATTAAGAAAACTAAAACAACAAACAAGAAATAATGTAACATAAACTTATGGGGGTTTCTCTTGGCACCTTCCATTTTAATTTACAACCTAGGAACAGGGATTCCAGAACGGCTCTGCTGCCCTAGTAACGAGATTTGTGAATGGAGAAAAGCTGCCGCCTAGTGGCTGTTTACCACAACAGCAGCTTTCAACCCAGTGCTAATGGTCACTAAATATTCACTCTCATTACAGGCCTGTGAATGACACCTTCCCTCAAAAACAATCCTGGGACCGAATATTGACCAAAAAATTCAATTTTGAGGGCAACCTTTCAAGATGACAATTTCAAGAGGTTAATTGTATTCTACGTTTTTTTTCATTTGTTCGTTAACAGAAATTTTAAAAGGTGTGGAGAAATGAACCTTAGAAAGAATTAAGGACATGCAAATCCAAATTACAAACATCCTATCAGCTCACAACAGTCGGAATGACCATCAGCAAAAATTCTGCAAACAATAAATGCTGAAGGGGTTGTGGAGAAATGCCTAGGCTTGGTTCAACGTGGGACATGGTAAGAGCCAGTAAGGAAAACACAAAGGAGGTGCATTGAAAAGGTAAATACTGAGCTACCATTCAATCAAGCATACCCACTGCTGGGCCTATCACCTGAGAGGATGAGCATCAAAAAGACACAGGCTGGACTTCACTGGTGGCGCAGTGGTTGAGAGTCCGCCGCCGAAGCAGGGGACACGGGTTTATGCCCCGGTTCGGGAAAATCACACATGCCGCGGATCGGCTGGTCCCGTGAGCTGTGGCTGCTGGGCCTGTGCGTCCAGAGCCTGTGCTCTGCAATCGGAGTGGCCATGGCAGTGAGTGGCCTACGTACAGCAAAACAAGAAAAAAACAGCCTGGCAATCCTGCACTCCAGCAATATTTATCATAGCCAAAACTTGGAAGCTACGAAAATGTCCATCAACAGAGGAATGCACAAAGAAGAAGTGGTCCATGTACACGATGGAATATGACTCCAATAAAAAAATATAAACTCAATCTAGAAAACAAACAAAGGTAAAAAAAAAAACATCAGCTTTTGGGGGTTTATCCAGGCACATTCCACTCTAATTTATAACCGAGAAATACCACTGCAAGGTAGTCTGTTTCCCTAGTTAAAAGCTTGTGAAAAGCAGAAATGCTGCCACCCTCTGGCCGTGACCTGCAACAGCAGCTTTAAAACCTGTGCTAAGTGTCACTTCATATGCACCAGTACTGGAGGGCTGTAAATGAAACCTGCCCTCAGAATGTCATTAGGGAGGTAATGGCCAAAATATTTCTAAATGTCACACATACTTCACGAAAACCATTTGAAGAGGTAAGCTCTACTCACAGTTTGAAGAAAATAAGGACATGCCAGAAAGCTCAAATTCAATGGATTATGAGACACATGCAAATCCAACCACAAACATATAGCAACTCACACTTGTCAGAATAAACTTCAGCAAAAAAAACTACAAACAATAAATGCTGAGGGTGTTGTGCAGAAGTGCATACCCTCAACTTTAAGTGGGATGTGACCTGGTAAGAGCCACTAACGAGAACCGAATGGAGGTGCTTTTACTACGTAAATATTTTTCTACCATATGATCCAGCAGGCCCACTCCTGGGCCTATAACCTAAGAAGACAGAATTGGAAAGACACAGGGAGGCGAATGTGCATTGCCGCAGCATTACAACTGCCAAGTCATGGAAGCAACCAAAAAGTCCATCAACAGATGAGTGGACAAAGAAAACTGGTCCATGTACAGACGGAGTATTGGCCAAGGAAAAAAAGGACACGATGTCATTTGCAGCACTGTAGATGAGTCTAGAGGCAATCACACAACTTGTAGTATGTCAGAAAGAGAACGACACGTATCGTAGGATATCACTTTTAGGTATTACCTATACATGGATACCAGTGAAGATATTTCCACAGAGAAGGGCAACCACTGATTCATTCAACAAACTTATGGTTCACCAATGGAAATTTGTGAGGATTGGATACATTAGGATATTGGGGTTAACAGACATATACAAACACAGGTGAAATATATCATCACCAAAGACCTACGGAATACCAAGAGAAGACTACTCAACATTCTGTCATAACGTACATGGGAAAAGGATTCCAGGAAGAATAGACATATGTTTATGTGTAAAAGAACCACATCTTGCACACCTAGAACAAGCCAAACATTGTCATCAAACTTGCTGTGATAAAAATAAAAATTAAATTAAATAAACGAACAAGAAGTAGTGAGACATATACTTAAGGGGCTTTTCCCTGGCACACGCCATTCTAAATTACAACCTAGAACACAACTTCCATTGAGGCTCTGTTGCCCTAGTAACCAGATTTGGTAAAGTAGAACAGCTGCCACCTTGTGGGCGTTTCACACAACAGCAGCTTTAATCCCAGCGTTAATGGTCAGTTGATATTCAAAATCATTGCAGGCCTGTAAATCACACCTGCACTGAAAACAAATCCTGGGGTCGTATATCGACCAAAAAATTCAAAGGCATCCATATTTCAAACCGACAGTTTCAAGAGGCATAATTTATGCACATTTGTCTTCTGTTTCTTTTTCTGTCTTTCTTTTTTGTTAAAAAAAACGGGAATGGAAAAAGGCTGAACATCAGGAATCAATAAAGCCATGCAAATCCAGTGTACACAAACGTTCACCTGACAGCCGTCAGAATGATCATCAGCAAAAAAAGTCTACAAAAAATAAATGCTGAAGGGGTTTTAGAGAACTGCGTACCCTTTAGCTGCTGGTGGGATGCAACCTGGTAACAGCCAGTAGTGAGAACAGAATGGAGGTGCGTTTAAGGGTAAAAATGGAGCTACCATGTGATCTGGTAGGCCCACTCATGGGCCTATCACCTGAGTAGACCAGAATCAAAAACACACAGGCTGGCAATCCTGCACTGCAGCAAGGTGTACCATAGCCAAACCTGGAAGAAACCAAAATGTGCATCAACAGAAAAAGGCACCAAGAAGAAGTCGTCCATGTACACAATGCAATATTAGCCATGAAAAAGCATGGAACAGTGCCGTTGGCACCACCATAGAAGGACCTGGAGATAATCACCACACTGGAAGTAAGAAAGAAACCGAAAGACAGACATCCTATGACATCACTTATAGGTGTTACCTAAGAATTGATACCCATGAAATAATTTCCAAGAGAAGGACACGCATAGATTCAGAAAACCAAATTATGTTTAACCAAACGGAAAGGTGTAAGGAATGTATGAATTAGGTTATGGGGGTTAACAGACATATACTAATACATAGGAAATATATAATCACAAAATACCTAAGGAATACGAAGAGAGGTCTACTCAACACTCTATAATAACATACACGGGAATGGATCCAAAGAGGAATAGACAGATACCTTGATAGGATGAACCAGAAACTGTACACCTAGGAGAATCTACATTTTGATCAAATTTCCTCTGATAATTTAAGTTAAAAAGCAAACAACAATTTAGGAGATATAAGCTCTTGGGGGTCTGCACTGGCACATTGCACTCTAATTCTCAGCTTACTAACACGACTGCCACGAAAGCTCTGTGGCCCAAAATCCCAGAGTTGGAAGTGTAGAAATGCTGCCGCCTTGTGGCCGTTTCCCACAAGAGCGGCTTTGAACCCACAGCTAATGGTCACTTAACATTCACAAGGATTCAGGGCTGTAAAGGACACCTGCCCTAAAAAATTGTGCGGAGGTAGGGAACGGCCAAAAAAATTCAAAAGTGTTAAATTTTTCAAGGAGATTGGATGGAGGGGTAAGTTTGACTCACTCATTTTCAAAAAAGAGGAAAATGGATAAAAGCTCCACATCAGTAATTAGTAGACTCATGCAAATCTAACCTCCAAAATGATTCCAACTCACGCATGTCAACTACCATCAGCTGGAAGTCTACAAACATTAAATGCTGAAGGTGTTTTAGAGAACTGTGTACCCTCTAGCTGCTGGTGAGATGTAAAGTGGTGACAGCCAATAATGAGAATAGAAAGGAGCTGCGTTTAAAAGTAAAAATTGAGCCACCATTCCGTTCAGCAGGCCCACCGCTGAGACTCTCACCTGACAAGTCCAGAGTCGAGAAGGCACAGGCTTCAACAGCTGCACTGCAGGAATTTTCACAATAGCCAAGACACGGAAGCAACCAAAATGTCCATCACGATATCAGTTGAAAAAGAAGAAGTGGTCCATGTACACAATGGAATATTAGCCATGGCAAACAATGAAACACTGCTCTTTCAGGCACCATAGTTGAGCCTAGAGATAATCACAGAACATGAGGTAAGTCGGAAAGCAAAAGACATATCCTATGATATCACTTACAGGCGTTATCTAACAACTGACACAAATGAACATATTTGCACAGAGAAAGACACTCACACACTTAGAAAACAAACTAGGCTTATCTAAAAGGAAAGGTGGGGGGAATGGAAAAATTAAGATTAGGCTTACCATACGTGTACAAATACCTATTAAATACACATAACAAAAAGACCGACCATATAGCAAGGGAGGTCTATGGAACACTCTGCAATAATTTACATGGGAAGTGGATCTGTGCATGAATATATATATATATATATAAATATATATAGGTTATGCAAAAATGAAGCAGATGGTGTACACCTAGGACAAACAATATTCTAATCATTACCCCTATTAAGAAAACTAAAACAACAAACAAGAAATAATGTAACATAAACTTATGGGGGTTTCTCCTGGCACCTTCCATTTTAATTTACAACCTAGGAACAGGGATTCCAGAACGGCTCTGCTGCCCTAGTAACGAGATTTGTGAATGGAGAAAAGCTGCCGCCTAGTGGCTGTTTACCACAACAGCAGCTTTCAACCCAGTGCTAATGGTCACTAAATATTCACTCTCATTACAGGCCTGTGAATGACACCTTCCCTCAAAAACAATCCTGGGACCGAATATTGACCAAAAAATTCAATTTTGAGGGCAACCTTTCAAGATGACAATTTCAAGAGGTTAACTGTATTCTACGTTTTTTTTCATTTGTTCGTTAACAGAAATTTTAAAAGGTGTGGAGAAATGAACCTTAGAAAGAATTAAGGACATGCAAATCCAAATTACAAACATCCTATCAGCTCACAACAGTCGGAATGACCATCAGCAAAAATTCTGCAAACAATAAATGCTGAAGGGGTTGTGGAGAAATGCCTAGGCTTGGTTCAACGTGGGACATGGTAAGAGCCAGTAAGGAAAACACAAAGGAGGTGCATTGAAAAGGTAAATACTGAGCTACCATTCAATCAAGCATACCCACTGCTGGGCCTATCACCTGAGAGGATGAGCATCAAAAAGACACAGGCTGGACTTCACTGGTGGCGCAGTGGTTGAGAGTCCGCCGCCGAAGCAGGGGACACGGGTTTATGCCCCGGTTCGGGAAAATCACACATGCCGCGGATCGGCTGGTCCCGTGAGCTGTGGCTGCTGGGCCTGTGCGTCCAGAGCCTGTGCTCTGCAATCGGAGTGGCCATGGCAGTGAGTGGCCTACGTACAGCAAAACAAGAAAAAAACAGCCTGGCAATCCTGCACTCCAGCAATATTTATCATAGCCAAAACTTGGAAGCTACGAAAATGTCCATCAACAGAGGAATGCACAAAGAAGAAGTGGTCCATGTACACGATGGAATATGACTCCAATAAAAAAATATAAACTCAATCTAGAAAACAAACAAAGGTAAAAAAAAAACATCAGCTTTTGGGGGTTTATCCAGGCACATTCCACTCTAATTTATAACCGAGAAATACCACTGCAAGGTAGTCTGTTTCCCTAGTTAAAAGCTTGTGAAAAGCAGAAATGCTGCCACCCTCTGGCCGTGACCTGCAACAGCAGCTTTAAAACCTGTGCTAAGTGTCACTTCATATGCACCAGTACTGGAGGGCTGTAAATGAAACCTGCCCTCAGAATGTCATTAGGGAGGTAATGGCCAAAATATTTCTAAATGTCACACATACTTCACGAAAACCATTTGAAGAGGTAAGCTCTACTCACAGTTTGAAGAAAATAAGGACATGCCAGAAAGCTCAAATTCAATGGATTATGAGACACATGCAAATCCAACCACAAACATATAGCAACTCACACTTGTCAGAATAAACTTCAGCAAAAAAAAACTACAAACAATAAATGCTGAGGGTGTTGTGCAGAAGTGCATACCCTCAACTTTAAGTGGGATGTGACCTGGTAAGAGCCACTAACGAGAACCGAATGGAGGTGCTTTTACTACGTAAATATTTTTCTACCATATGATCCAGCAGGCCCACTCCTGGGCCTATAACCTAAGAAGACAGAATTGGAAAGACACAGGGAGGCGAATGTGCATTGCCGCAGCATTACAACTGCCAAGTCATGGAAGCAACCAAAAAGTCCATCAACAGATGAGTGGACAAAGAAAACTGGTCCATGTACAGACGGAGTATTGGCCAAGGAAAAAAAGGACACGATGTCATTTGCAGCACTGTAGATGAGTCTAGAGGCAATCACACAACTTGTAGTATGTCAGAAAGAGAACGACACGTATCGTAGGATATCACTTTTAGGTATTACCTATACATGGATACCAGTGAAGATATTTCCACAGAGAAGGGTAAGCACTGATTCATTCAACAAACTTATGGTTCACCAATGGAAATCTGTGAGGATTGGATACATTAGGATATTGGGGTTAACAGACATATACAAACACAGGTGAAATATATCATCACCAAAGACCTACGGAATACCAAGAGAAGACTACTCAACATTCTGTCATAACGTACATGGGAAAAGGATTCCAGGAAGAATAGACATATGTTTATGTGTAAAAGAACCACATCTTGCACACCTAGAACAAGCCAAACATTGTCATCAAACTTGCTGTGATAAAAATAAAAATTAAATTAAATAAACGAACAAGAAGTAGTGAGACATATACTTAAGGGGCTTTTCCCTGGCACACGCCATTCTAAATTACAACCTAGAACACAACTTCCATTGAGGCTCTGTTGCCCTAGTAACCAGATTTGGTAAAGTAGAACAGCTGCCACCTTGTGGGCGTTTCACACAACAGCAGCTTTAATCCCAGCGTTAATGGTCAGTTGATATTCAAAATCATTGCAGGCCTGTAAATCACACCTGCACTGAAAACAAATCCTGGGGTCGTATATCGACCAAAAAATTCAAAGGCATCCATATTTCAAACCGACAGTTTCAAGAGGCATAATTTATGCACATTTGTCTTCTGTTTCTTTTTCTGTCTTTCTTTTTTGTTAAAAAAAACGGGAATGGAAAAAGGCTGAACATCAGGAATCAATAAAGCCATGCAAATCCAGTGTACACAAACGTTCACCTGACAGCCGTCAGAATGATCATCAGCAAAAAAAGTCTACAAAAAATAAATGCTGAAGGGGTTTTAGAGAACTGCGTACCCTTTAGCTGCTGGTGGGATGCAACCTGGTAACAGCCAGTAGTGAGAACAGAATGGAGGTGCGTTTAAGGGTAAAAATGGAGCTACCATGTGATCTGGTAGGCCCACTCATGGGCCTATCACCTGAGTAGACCAGAATCAAAAACACACAGGCTGGCAATCCTGCACTGCAGCAAGGTGTACCATAGCCAAACCTGGAAGAAACCAAAATGTGCATCAACAGAAAAAGGCACCAAGAAGAAGTCGTCCATGTACACAATGGAATATTAGCCATGAAAAAGCATGGAACAGTGCCGTTGGCACCACCATAGAAGGACCTGGAGATAATCACCACACTGGAAGTAAGAAAGAAACCGAAAGACAGACATCCTATGACATCACTTATAGGTGTTACCTAAGAATTGATACCCATGAAATAATTTCCAAGAGAAGGACACGCATAGATTCAGAAAACCAAATTATGTTTAACCAAACGGAAAGGTGTAAGGAATGTATGAATTAGGATATGGGGGTTAACAGACATATACTAATACATAGGAAATATATAATCACAAAATACCTAAGGAATACGAAGAGAGGTCTACTCAACACTCTATAATAACATACACGGGAATGGATCCAAAGAGGAATAGACAGATACCTGGATAGGATGAACCAGAAACTGTACACCTAGGAGAATCTACATTTTGATCAAATTTCCTCTGATAATTAAATGTAAAAAGCAAACAACAATTTAGGAGATATAAGCTCTTGGGGGTCTGCACTGGCACATTGCACTCTAATTCTCAGCTTACTAACACGACTGCCACGAAAGCTCTGTGGCCCAAAATCCCAGAGTTGGAAGTGTAGAAATGCTGCCGCCTTGTGGCCGTTTCCCACAAGAGCGGCTTTGAACCCACAGCTAATGGTCACTTAACATTCACAAGGATTCAGGGCTGTAAAGGACACCTGCCCTAAAAAATTGTGCGGAGGTAGGGAACGGCCAAAAAAATTCAAAAGTGTTAAATTTTTCAAGGAGATTGGATGGAGGGGTAAGTTTGACTCACTCATTTTCAAAAAAGAGGAAAATGGATAAAAGCTCCACATCAGTAATTAGTAGACTCATGCAAATCTAACCTCCAAAATGATTCCAACTCACACATGTCAACTACCATCAGCTGGAAGTCTACAAACATTAAATGCTGAAGGTGTTTTAGAGAACTGTGTACCCTCTAGCTGCTGGTGAGATGTAAAGTGGTGACAGCCAATAATGAGAATAGAAAGGAGCTGCGTTTAAAAGTAAAAATTGAGCCACCATTCCGTTCAGCAGGCCCACCGCTGAGACTCTCACCTGACAAGTCCAGAGTCGAGAAGGCACAGGCTTCAACAGCTGCACTGCAGGAATTTTCACAATAGCCAAGACACGGAAGCAACCAAAATGTCCATCACGATATCAGTTGAAAAAGAAGAAGTGGTCCATGTACACAATGGAATATTAGCCATGGCAAACAATGAAACACTGCTCTTTCAGGCACCATAGTTGAGCCTAGAGATAATCACAGAACATGAGGTAAGTCGGAAAGCAAAAGACATATCCTATGATATCACTTACAGGCGTTATCTAACAACTGACACAAATGAACATATTTGCACAGAGAAAGACACTCACACACTTAGAAAACAAACTAGGCTTATCTAAAAGGAAAGGTGGGGGGAATGGAAAAATTAAGATTAGGGTTTCCATACGTGTACAAATACCTATTAAATACACATAACAAAAAGACTGACCATATAGCAAGGGAGGTCTATGGAACACTCTGCAATAATTTACATGGGAAGTGGATCTGTGCATGAATATATATATATATAAATATATATAGGTTATGCAAAAATGAAGCAGATGGTGTACACCTAGGACAAACAATATTCTAATCATTACCCCTATTAAGAAAACTAAAACAACAAACAAGAAATAATGTAACATAAACTTATGGGGGTTTCTCCTGGCACATTCCATTTTAATTTACAACCTAGGAACAGGGATTCCAGAACGGCTCTGCTGCCCTAGTAACGAGATTTGTGAATGGAGAAAAGCTGCCGCCTAGTGGTTGTTTACCACAACAGCAGCTTTCAACCCAGTGCTAATGGTCACTAAATATTCACTCTCATTACAGGCCTGTGAATGACACCTTCCCTCAAAAACAATCCTGGGACCGAATATTGACCAAAAAATTCAATTTTGAGGGCAACCTTTCAAGAAGACAATTTCAAGAGGTTAATTGTATTCTACGTTTTTTTTCATTTGTTCGTTAACAGAAATTTTAAAAGGTGTGGAGAAATGAACCTTAGAAAGAATTAAGGACATGTAAATCCAAATTACAAACATCCTATCAGCTCACAACAGTCGGAATGACCATCAGCAAAAATTCTGCAAACAATAAATGCTGAAGGGGTTGTGGAGAAATGCCTAGGCTTGGTTCAACGTGGGATATGGTAAGAGCCAGTAAGGAAAACACAAAGGAGGTGCATTGAAAAGGTAAATACTGAGCTACCATTCAATCAAGCATACCCACTGCTGGGCCTATCACCTGAGAGTATGAGAATCAAAAAGACACAGGCTGGACTTCACTGGTGGCGCAGTGGTTGAGAGTCCGCCGCCGAAGCAGGGGACACGGGTTTATGCCCCGGTTCGGGAAAATCACACATGCCGCAGATCGGCTGGTCCCGTGAGCTATGGCTGCTGGGCCTGTGCGTCCAGAGCCTGTGCTCTGCAATCGGAGTGGCCATGGCAGTGAGTGGCCTATGTACAGCAAAACAGGAAAAAAACAGCCTGGCAATCCTGCACTCCAGCAATATTTATCATAGCCAAAACTTGGAAGCTACGAAAATGTCCATCAACAGAGGAATGCACAAAGAAGAAGTGGTCCATGTACACGATGGAATATGACTCCAATAAAAAAATATAAACTCAATCTAGAAAACAAACAAAGGTAAAAAAAAAACATCAGCTTTTGGGGGTTTATCCAGGCACATTCCACTCTAATTTATAACCGAGAAATACCACTGCAAGGTAGTCTGTTTCCCTAGTTAAAAGCTTGTGAAAAGCAGAAATGCTGCCACCCTCTGGCCGTGACCTGCAACAGCAGCTTTAAAACCTGTGCTAAGTGTCACTTCATATGCACCAGTACTGGAGGGCTGTAAATGAAACCTGCCCTCAGAATGTCATTAGGGAGGTAATGGCCAAAATATTTCTAAATGTCACACATACTTCACGAAAACCATTTGAAGAGGTAAGCTCTACTCACAGTTTGAAGAAAATAAGGACATGCCAGAAAGCTCAAATTCAATGGATTATGAGACACATGCAAATCCAACCACAAACATATAGCAACTCACACTTGTCAGAATAAACTTCAGCAAAAAAAACTACAAACAATAAATGCTGAGGGTGTTGTGCAGAAGTGCATACCCTCAACTTTAAGTGGGATGTGACCTGGTAAGAGCCACTAACGAGAACCGAATGGAGGTGCTTTTACTACGTAAATATTTTTCTACCATATGATCCAGCAGGCCCACTCCTGGGCCTATAACCTAAGAAGACAGAATTGGAAAGACACAGGGAGGCGAATGTGCATTGCCGCAGCATTACAACTGCCAAGTCATGGAAGCAACCAAAAAGTCCATCAACAGATGAGTGGACAAAGAAAACTGGTCCATGTCCAGACGGAGTATTGGCCAAGGAAAAAAAGGACACGATGTCATTTGCAGCACTGTAGATGAGTCTAGAGGCAATCACACAACTTGTAGTATGTCAGAAAGAGAACGACACGTATCGTAGGATATCACTTTTAGGTATTACCTATACATGGATACCAGTGAAGATATTTCCACAGAGAAGGGCAACCACTGATTCATTCAACAAACTTATGGTTCACCAATGGAAATTTGTGAGGATTGGATACATTAGGATATTGGGGTTAACAGACATATACAAACACAGGTGAAATATATCATCACCAAAGACCTACGGAATACCAAGAGAAGACTACTCAACATTCTGTCATAACGTACATGGGAAAAGGATTCCAGGAAGAATAGACATATGTTTATGTGTAAAAGAACCACATCTTGCACACCTAGAACAAGCCAAACATTGTCATCAAACTTGCTGTGATAAAAATAAAAATTAAATTAAATAAACGAACAAGAAGTAGTGAGACATATACTTAAGGGGCTTTTCCCTGGCACACGCCATTCTAAATTACAACCTAGAACACAACTTCCATTGAGGCTCTGTTGCCCTAGTAACCAGATTTGGTAAAGTAGAACAGCTGCCACCTTGTGGGCGTTTCACACAACAGCAGCTTTAATCCCAGCGTTAATGGTCAGTTGATATTCAAAATCATTGCAGGCCTGTAAATCACACCTGCACTGAAAAAAAATCCTGGGGTCGTATATCGACCAAAAAAATTCAAAGGCATCCATATTTCAAACCGACAGTTTCAAGAGGCATAATTTCTGCACATTTGTCTTCTGTTTCTTTTTCTGTCTTTCTTTTTTGTTAAAAAAAACGGGAATGGAAAAATGCTGAACATCAAGAATCAATAAAGCCATGCAAATCCAGTGTACACAAACGTTCACCTGACAGCCGTCAGAATGATCATCAGCAAAAAAAGTCTACAAAAAATAAATGCTGAAGGGGTTTTAGAGAACTGCGTACCCTTTAGCTGCTGGTGGGATGCAACCTGGTAACAGCCAGTAGTGAGAACAGAATGGAGGTGCGTTTAAGGGTAAAAATGGAGCTACCATGTGATCTGGTAGGCCCACTCATGGGCCTATCACCTGAGTAGACCAGAATCAAAAACACACAGGCTGGCAATCCTGCACTGCAGCAAGGTGTACCATAGCCAAACCTGGAAGAAACCAAAATGTGCATCAACAGAAAAAGGCACCAAGAAGAAGTCGTCCATGTACACAATGCAATATTAGCCATGAAAAAGCATGGAACAGTGCCGTTGGCACCACCATAGAAGGACCTGGAGATAATCACCACACTGGAAGTAAGAAAGAAACCGAAAGACAGACATCCTATGACATCACTTATAGGTGTTACCTAAGAATTGATACCCATGAAATAATTTCCAAGAGAAGGACACGCATAGATTCAGAAAACCAAATTATGTTTAACCAAACGGAAAGGTGTAAGGAATGTATGAATTAGGTTATGGGGGTTAACAGACATATACTAATACATAGGAAATATATAATCACAAAATACCTAAGGAATACGAAGAGAGGTCTACTCAACACTCTATAATAACATACACGGGAATGGATCCAAAGAGGAATAGACAGATACATTGATAGGATGAACCAGAAACTGTACACCTAGGAGAATCTACATTTTGATCAAATTTCCTCTGATAATTTAAGTTAAAAAGCAAACAACAATTTAGGAGATATAAGCTCTTGGGGGTCTGCACTGGCACATTGCACTCTAATTCGCAGCTTACTAACACGACTGCCACGAAAGCTCTGTGGCCCAAAATCCCAGAGTTGGAAGTGTAGAAATGCTGCCGCCTTGTGGCCGTTTCCCACAAGAGCGGCTTTGAACCCACAGCTAATGGTCACTTAACATTCACAAGGATTCAGGGCTGTAAAGGACACCTGCCCTAAAAAATTGTGCGGAGGTAGGGAACGGCCAAAAAAATTCAAAAGTGTTAAATTTTTCAAGGAGATTGGATGGAGGGGTAAGTTTGACTCACTCATTTTCAAAAAAGAGGAAAATGGATAAAAGCTCCACATCAGTAATTAGTAGACTCATGCAAATCTAACCTCCTAAATGATTCCAACTCACACATGTCAACTACCATCAGCTGGAAGTCTACAAACATTAAATGCTGAAGGTGTTTTAGAGAACTGTGTACCCTCTAGCTGCTGGTGAGATGTAAAGTGGTGACAGCCAATAATGAGAATAGAAAGGAGCTGCGTTTAAAAGTAAAAATTGAGCCACCATTCCGTTCAGCAGGCCCACCGCTGAGACTCTCACCTGACAAGTCCAGAGTCGAGAAGGCACAGGCTTCAACAGCTGCACTGCAGGAATTTTCACAATAGCCAAGACACGGAAGCAACCAAAATGTCCATCACGATATCAGTTGAAAAAGAAGAAGTGGTCCATGTACACAATGGAATATTAGCCATGGAAAACAATGAAACACTGCTCTTTCAGGCACCATAGTTGAGCCTAGAGATAATCACAGAACATGAGGTAAGTCGGAAAGCAAAAGACATATCCTATGATATCACTTACAGGCGTTATCTAACAACTGACACAAATGAACATATTTGCACAGAGAAAGACACTCACACACTTAGAAAACAAACTAGGCTTATCTAAAAGGAAAGGTGGGGGGAATGGAAAAATTAAGATTAGGGTTACCATACGTGTACAAATACCTATTAAATACACATAACAAAAAGACCGACCATATAGCAAGGGAGGTCTATGGAACACTCTGCAATAATTTACATGGGAAGTGGATCTGTGCATGAATATATATATATATATATATATATATAGGTTATGCAAAAATGAAGCAGATGGTGTACACCTAGGACAAACAATATTCTAATCATTACCCCTATTAAGAAAACTAAAACAACAAACAAGAAATAATGTAACATAAACTTATGGGGGTTTCTCCTGGCACATTCCATTTTAATTTACAACCTAGGAACAGGGATTCCAGAACGGCTCTGCTGCCCTAGTAACGAGATTTGTGAATGGAGAAAAGCTGCCGCCTAGTGGCTGTTTACCACAACAGCAGCTTTCAACCCAGTGCTAATGGTCACTAAATATTCACTCTCATTACAGGCCTGGAATGACACCTTCCCTCAAAAACAATCCTGGGACCGAATATTGACCAAAAAATTCAATTTTGAGGGCAACCTTTCGAGAAGACAATTTCAAGAGGTTAATTGTATTCTACGTTTTTTTTCATTTGTTCGTTAACAGAAATTTTAAAAGGTGTGGAAAAATGAACCTTAGAAAGAATTAAGGACATGCAAATCCAAATTACAAACATCCTATCAGCTCACAACAGTCGGAATGACCATCAGCAAAAATTCTGCAAACAATAAATGCTGAAGGGGTTGTGGAGAAATGCCTAGGCTTGGTTCAACGTGGGACATGGTAAGAGCCAGTAAGGAAAACACAAAGGAGGTGCATTGAAAAGGTAAATACTGAGCTACCATTCAATCAAGCATACCCACTGCTGGGCCTATCACCTGAGAGGATGAGAATCAAAAAGACACAGGCTGGACTTCACTGGTGGCGCAGTGGTTGAGAGTCCGCCGCCGAAGCAGGGGACACGGGTTTATGCCCCGGTTCGGGAAAATCACACATGCCGCGGATCGGCTGGTCCCGTGAGCTATGGCTGCTGGGCCTGTGCGTCCAGAGCCTGTGCTCTGCAATCGGAGTGGCCATGGCAGTGAGTGGCCTACGTACAGCAAAACAAGAAAAAAACAGCCTGGCAATCCTGCACTCCAGCAATATTTATCATAGCCAAAACTTGGAAGCTACGAAAATGTCCATCAACAGAGGAATGCACAAAGAAGAAGTGGTCCATGTACACGATGGAATATGACTCCAATAAAAAAATATAAACTCAATCTAGAAAACAAACAAAGGTAAAAAAAAAAACATCAGCTTTTGGGGGTTTATCCAGGCACATTCCACTCTAATTTATAACCGAGAAATACCACTGCAAGGTAGTCTGTTTCCCTAGTTAAAAGCTTGTGAAAAGCAGAAATGCTGCCACCCTCTGGCCGTGACCTGCAACAGCAGCTTTAAAACCTGTGCTAAGTGTCACTTCATATGCACCAGTACTGGAGGGCTGTAAATGAAACCTGCCCTCAGAATGTCATTAGGGAGGTAATGGCCAAAATATTTCTAAATGTCACACATACTTCACGAAAACAATTTGAAGAGGTAAGCTCTACTCACAGTTTGAAGAAAATAAGGACATGCCAGAAAGCTCAAATTCAATGGATTATGAGACACATGCAAATCCAACCACAAACATATAGCAACTCACACTTGTCAGAATAAACTTCAGCAAAAAAAACTACAAACAATAAATGCTGAGGGTGTTGTGCAGAAGTGCATACCCTCAACTTTAAGTGGGATGTGACCTGGTAAGAGCCACTAACGAGAACCGAATGGAGGTGCTTTTACTACGTAAATATTTTTCTACCATATGATCCAGCAGGCCCACTCCTGGGCCTATAACCTAAGAAGACAGAATTGGAAAGACACAGGGAGGCGAATGTGCATTGCCGCAGCATTACAACTGCCAAGTCATGGAAGCAACCAAAAAGTCCATCAACAGATGAGTGGACAAAGAAAACTGGTCCATGTACAGACGGAGTATTGGCCAAGGAAAAAAAGGACACGATGTCATTTGCAGCACTGTAGATGAGTCTAGAGGCAATCACACAACTTGTAGTATGTCAGAAAGAGAACGACACGTATCGTAGGATATCACTTTTAGGTATTACCTATACATGGATACCAGTGAAGATATTTCCACAGAGAAGGGCAACCACTGATTCATTCAACAAACTTATGGTTCACCAATGGAAATTTGTGAGGATTGGATACATTAGGATATTGGGGTTAACAGACATATACAAACACAGGTGAAATATATCATCACCAAAGACCTACGGAATACCAAGAGAAGACTACTCAACATTCTGTCATAACGTACATGGGAAAAGGATTCCAGGAAGAATAGACATATGTTTATGTGTAAAAGAACCACATCTTGCACACCTAGAACAAGCCAAACATTGTCATCAAACTTGCTGTGATAAAAATAAAAATTAAATTAAATAAACGAACAAGAAGTAGTGAGACATATACTTAAGGGGCTTTTCCCTGGCACACGCCATTCTAAATTACAACCTAGAACACAACTTCCATTGAGGCTCTGTTGCCCTAGTAACCAGATTTGGTAAAGTAGAACAGCTGCCACCTTGTGGGCGTTTCACACAACAGCAGCTTTAATCTCAGCGTTAATGGTCAGTTGATATTCAAAATCATTGCAGGCCTGTAAATCACACCTGCACTGAAAACAAATCCTGGGGTCGTATATCGACCAAAAAATTCAAAGGCATCCATATTTCAAACCGACAGTTTCAAGAGGCATAATTTATGCACATTTGTCTTCTGTTTCTTTTTCTGTCTTTCTTTTTTGTTAAAAAAAACGGGAATGGAAAAAGGCTGAACATCAGGAATCAATAAAGCCATGCAAATCCAGTGTACACAAACGTTCACCTGACAGCCGTCAGAATGATCATCAGCAAAAAAGTCTACAAAAAATAAATGCTGAAGGGGTTTTAGAGAACTGCG
This sequence comes from Mesoplodon densirostris, assembly GCF_025265405.1. Classification (NCBI taxonomy): domain Eukaryota; kingdom Metazoa; phylum Chordata; class Mammalia; order Artiodactyla; family Ziphiidae; genus Mesoplodon; species Mesoplodon densirostris. The sequence goes on along the minus strand of NC_082681.1, from coordinate 189,172 downwards.
TACCCTTTAGCTGCTGGTGGGATGCAACCTGGTAACAGCCAGTAGTGAGAACAGAATGGAGGTGCGTTTAAGGGTAAAAATGGAGCTACCATGTGATCTGGTAGGCCCACTCATGGGCCTATCACCTGAGTAGACCAGAATCAAAAACACACAGGCTGGCAATCCTGCACTGCAGCAAGGTGTACCATAGCCAAACCTGGAAGAAACCAAAATGTGCATCAACAGAAAAAGGCACCAAGAAGAAGTCGTCCATGTACACAATGGAATATTAGCCATGAAAAAGCATGGAACAGTGCCGTTGGCACCACCATAGAAGGACCTGGAGATAATCACCACACTGGAAGTAAGAAAGAAACCGAAAGACAGACATCCTATGACATCACTTATAGGTGTTACCTAAGAATTGATACCCATGAAATAATTTCCAAGAGAAGGACACGCATAGATTCAGAAAACCAAATTATGTTTAACCAAACGGAAAGGTGTAAGGAATGTATGAATTAGGATATGGGGGTTAACAGACATATACTAATACATAGGAAATATATAATCACAAAATACCTAAGGAATACGAAGAGAGGTCTACTCAACACTCTATAATAACATACACGGGAATGGATCCAAAGAGGAATAGACAGATACATTGATAGGATGAACCAGAAACTGTACACCTAGGAGAATCTACATTTTGATCAAATTTCCTCTGATAATTTAAGTTAAAAAGCAAACAACAATTTAGGAGATATAAGCTCTTGGGGGTCTGCACTGGCACATTGCACTCTAATTCGCAGCTTACTAACACGACTGCCACGAAAGCTCTGTGGCCCAAAATCCCAGAGTTGGAAGTGTAGAAATGCTGCCGCCTTGTGGCCGTTTCCCACAAGAGCGGCTTTGAACCCACAGCTAATGGTCACTTAACATTCACAAGGATTCAGGGCTGTAAAGGACACCTGCCCTAAAAAATTGTGCGGAGGTAGGGAACGGCCAAAAAAATTCAAAAGTGTTAAATTTTTCAAGGAGATTGGATGGAGGGGTAAGTTTGACTCACTCATTTTCAAAAAAGAGGAAAATGGATAAAAGCTCCACATCAGTAATTAGTAGACTCATGCAAATCTAACCTCCAAAATGATTCCAACTCACACATGTCAACTACCATCAGCTGGAAGTCTACAAACATTAAATGCTGAAGGTGTTTTAGAGAACTGTGTACCCTCTAGCTGCTGGTGAGATGTAAAGTGGTGACAGCCAATAATGAGAATAGAAAGGAGCTGCGTTTAAAAGTAAAAATTGAGCCACCATTCCGTTCAGCAGGCCCACCGCTGAGACTCTCACCTGACAAGTCCAGAGTCGAGAAGGCACAGGCTTCAACAGCTGCACTGCAGGAATTTTCACAATAGCCAAGACACGGAAGCAACCAAAATGTCCATCACGATATCAGTTGAAAAAGAAGAAGTGGTCCATGTACACAATGGAATATTAGCCATGGCAAACAATGAAACACTGCTCTTTCAGGCACCATAGTTGAGCCTAGAGATAATCACAGAACATGAGGTAAGTCGGAAAGCAAAAGACATATCCTATGATATCACTTACAGGCGTTATCTAACAACTGACACAAATGAACATATTTGCACAGAGAAAGACACTCACACACTTAGAAAACAAACTAGGCTTATCTAAAAGGAAAGGTGGGGGGAATGGAAAAATTAAGATTAGGGTTACCATACGTGTACAAATACCTATTAACTACACATAACAAAAAGACCGACCATATAGCAAGGGAGGTCTATGGAACACTCTGCAATAATTTACATGGGAAGTGGATCTGTGCATGAATATATATATATATATATATATATATATATATAGGTTATGCAAAAATGAAGCAGATGGTGTACACCTAGGACAAACCATATTCTAATCATTACCCCTATTAAGAAAACTAAAACAACAAACAAGAAATAATGTAACATAAACTTATGGGGGTTTCTCCTGGCACATTCCATTTTAATTTACAACCTAGGAACAGGGATTCCAGAACGGCTCTGCTGCCCTAGTAACGAGATTTGTGAATGGAGAAAAGCTGCCGCCTAGTGGCTGTTTACCACAACAGCAGCTTTCAACCCAGTGCTAATGGTCACTAAATATTCACTCTCATTACAGGCCTGTGAATGACACCTTCCCTCAAAAACAATCCTGGGACCGAATATTGACCAAAAAATTCAATTTTGAGGGCAACCTTTCAAGAAGACAATTTCAAGAGGTTAATTGTATTCTACGTTTTTTTTTCATTTGTTCGTTAACAGAAATTTTAAAAGGTGTGGAGAAATGAACCTTAGAAAGAATTAAGGACATGCAAATCCAAATTACAAACATCCTATCAGCTCACAACAGTCGGAATGACCATCAGCAAAAATTCTGCAAACAATAAATGCTGAAGGGGTTGTGGAGAAATGCCTAGGCTTGGTTCAACGTGGGACATGGTAAGAGCCAGTAAGGAAAACACAAAGGAGGTGCATTGAAAAGGTAAATACTGAGCTACCATTCAATCAAGCATACCCACTGCTGGGCCTATCACCTGAGAGGATGAGAATCAAAAAGACACAGGCTGGACTTCACTGGTGGCGCAGTGGTTGAGAGTCCGCCGCCGAAGCAGGGGACACGGGTTTATGCCCCGGTTCGGGAAAATCACACATGCCGCAGATCGGCTGGTCCCGTGAGCTATGGCTGCTGGGCCTGTGCGTCCAGAGCCTGTGCTCTGCAATCGGAGTGGCCATGGCAGTGAGTGGCCTACGTACAGCAAAACAAGAAAAAAACAGCCTGGCAATCCTGCACTCCAGCAATATTTATCATAGCCAAAACTTGGAAGCTACGAAAATGTCCATCAACAGAGGAATGCACAAAGAAGAAGTGGTCCATGTACACGATGGAATATGACTCCAATAAAAAAATATAAACTCAATCTAGAAAACAAACAAAGGTAAAAAAAAAACATCAGCTTTTTGGGGTTTATCCAGGCACATTCCACTCTAATTTATAACCGATAAATACCACTGCAAGGTAGTCTGTTTCCCTAGTTAAAAGCTTGTGAAAAGCAGAAATGCTGCCACCCTCTGGCCGTGACCTGCAACAGCAGCTTTAAAACCTGTGCTAAGTGTCACTTCATATGCACCAGTACTGGAGGGCTGTAAATGAAACCTGCCCTCAGAATGTCATTAGGGAGGTAATGGCCAAAATATTTCTAAATGTCACACATACTTCACGAAAACAATTTGAAGAGGTAAGCTCTACTCACAGTTTGAAGAAAATAAGGACATGCCAGAAAGCTCAAATTCAATGGATTATGAGACACATGCAAATCCAACCACAAACATATAGCAACTCACACTTGTCAGAATAAACTTCAGCAAAAAAATCTACAAACAATAAATGCTGAGGGTGTTGTACAGAAGTGCATACCCTCAACTTTAAGTGGGATGTGACCTGGTAAGAGCCACTAACGAGAACCGAATGGAGGTGCTTTTACTACGTAAATATTTTTCTACCATATGATCCAGCAGGCCCACTCCTGGGCCTATAACCTAAGAAGACAGAATTGGAAAGACACAGGGAGGCGAATGTGCATTGCCGCAGCATTACAACTGCCAAGTCATGGAAGCAACCAAAAAGTCCATCAACAGATGAGTGGACAAAGAAAACTGGTCCATGTACAGACGGAGTATTGGCCAAGGAAAAAAAGGACACGATGTCATTTGCAGCACTGTAGATGAGTCTAGAGGCAATCACACAACTTGTAGTATGTCAGAAAGAGAACGACATGTATCGTATGATATCACTTTTAGGTATTACCTATACATGGATACCAGTGAAGATATTTCCACAGAGAAGGGCAACCACTGATTCATTCAACAAACTTATGGTTCACCAATGGAAATTTGTGAGGATTGGATACATTAGGATATTGGGGTTAACAGACATATACAAACACAGGTGAAATATATCATCACCAAAGACCTACGGAATACCAAGAGAAGACTACTCAACATTCTGTCATAACGTACATGGGAAAAGGATTCCAGGAAGAATAGACATATGTTTATGTGTAAAAGAACCACATCTTGCACACCTAGAACAAGCCAAACATTGTCATCAAACTTGCTGTGATAAAAATAAAAATTAAATTAAATAAACGAACAAGAAGTAGTGAGACATATACTTAAGGGGCTTTTCCCTGGCACACGCCATTCTAAATTACAACCTAGAACACAACTTCCATTGAGGCTCTGTTGCCCTAGTAACCAGATTTGGTAAAGTAGAACAGCTGCCACCTTGTGGGCGTTTCACACAACAGCAGCTTTAATCTCAGCGTTAATGGTCAGTTGATATTCAAAATCATTGCAGGCCTGTAAATCACACCTGCACTGAAAACAAATCCTGGGGTCGTATATCGACCAAAAAATTCAAAGGCGTCCATATTTCAAACCGACAGTTTCAAGAGGCATAATTTATGCACATTTGTCTTCTGTTTCTTTTTCTGTCTTTCTTTTTTGTTAAAAAAAACGGGAATGGAAAAAGGCTGAACATCAGGAATCAATAAAGCCATGCAAATCCAGTGTACACAAACGTTCACCTAACAGCCGTCAGAATGATCATCAGCAAAAAAAGTCTACAAAAAATAAATGCTGAAGGGGTTTTAGAGAACTGCGTACCCTTTAGCTGCTGGTGGGATGCAACCTGGTAACAGCCAGTAGTGAGAACAGAATGGAGGTGCGTTTAAGGGTAAAAATGGAGCTACCATGTGATCTGGTAGGCCCACTCATGGGCCTATCACCTGAGTAGACCAGAATCAAAAACACACAGGCTGGCAATCCTGCACTGCAGCAAGGTGTACCATAGCCAAACCTGGAAGAAACCAAAATGTGCATCAACAGAAAAAGGCACCAAGAAGAAGTCGTCCATGTACACAATGCAATATTAGCCATGAAAAAGCATGGAACAGTGCCGTTGGCACCACCATAGAAGGACCTGGAGATAATCACCACACTGGAAGTAAGAAAGAAACCGAAAGACAGACATCCTATGACATCACTTATAGGTGTTACCTAAGAATTTATACCCATGAAATAATTTCCAAGAGAAGGACACGCATAGATTCAGAAAACCAAATTATGTTTAACCAAACGGAAAGGTGTAAGGAATGTATGAATTAGGATATGGGGGTTAACAGACATATACTAATACATAGGAAATATATAATCACAAAATACCTAAGGAATACGAAGAGAGGTCTACTCAACACTCTATAATAACATACACGGGAATGGATCCAAAGAGGAATAGACAGATACATTGATAGGATGAACCAGAAACTGTACACCTAAGAGAATCTACATTTTGATCAAATTTCCTCTGATAATTAAATGTAAAAAGCAAACAACAATTTAGGAGATATAAGCTCTTGGGGGTCTGCACTGGCACATTGCACTCTAATTCGCAGCTTACTAACACGACTGCCACGAAAGCTCTGTGGCCCAAAATCCCAGAGTTGGAAGTGTAGAAATGCTGCCGCCTTGGGCCGTTTCCCACAAGAGCGGCTTTGAACCCACAGCTAATGGTCACTTAACATTCACAAGGATTCAGGGCTGTAAAGGACACCTGCCCTAAAAAATTGTGCGGAGGTAGGGAACGGCCAAAAAAATTCAAAAGTGTTAAATTTTTCAAGGAGATTGGATGGAGGGGTAAGTTTGACTCACTCATTTTCAAAAAAGAGGAAAATGGATAAAAGCTCCACATCAGTAATTAGTAGACTCATGCAAATCTAACCTCCAAAATGATTCCAACTCACACATGTCAACTACCATCAGCTGGAAGTCTACAAACATTAAATGCTGAAGGTGTTTTAGAGAACTGTGTACCCTCTAGCTGCTGGTGAGATGTAAAGTGGTGACAGCCAATAATGAGAATAGAAAGGAGCTGCGTTTAAAAGTAAAAATTGAGCCACCATTCCGTTCAGCAGGCCCACCGCTGAGACTCTCACCTGACAAGTCCAGAGTCGAGAAGGCACAGGCTTCAACAGCTGCACTGCAGGAATTTTCACAATAGCCAAGACACGGAAGCAACCAAAATGTCCATCACGATATCAGTTGAAAAAGAAGAAGTGGTCCATGTACACAATGGAATATTAGCCATGGCAAACAATGAAACACTGCTCTTTCAGGCACCATAGTTGAGCCTAGAGATAATCACAGAACATGAGGTAAGTCGGAAAGCAAAAGACATATCCTATGATATCACTTACAGGCGTTATCTAACAACTGACACAAATGAACATATTTGCACAGAGAAAGACACTCACACACTTAGAAAACAAACTAGGCTTATCTAAAAGGAAAGGTGGGGGGAATGGAAAAATTAAGATTAGGGTTACCATACGTGTACAAATACCTATTAACTACACATAACAAAAAGACCGACCATATAGCAAGGGAGGTCTATGGAACACTCTGCAATAATTTACATGGGAAGTGGATCTGTGCATGAATATATATATATATATATATATATATAGGTTATGCAAAAATGAAGCAGATGGTGTACACCTAGGACAAACCATATTCTAATCATTACCCCTATTAAGAAAACTAAAACAACAAACAAGAAATAATGTAACATAAACTTATGGGGGTTTCTCCTGGCACATTCCATTTTAATTTACAACCTAGGAAAAGGGATTCCAGAACGGCTCTGCTGCCCTAGTAACGAGATTTGTGAATGGAGAAAAGCTGCCGCCTAGTGGCTGTTTACCACAACAGCAGCTTTCAACCCAGTGCTAATGGTCACTAAATATTCACTCTCATTACAGGCCTGTGAATGACACCTTCCCTCAAAAACAATCCTGGGACCGAATATTGACCAAAAAATTCAATTTTGAGGGCAACCTTTCAAGAAGACAATTTCAAGAGGTTAATTGTATTCTACGTTTTTTTTTCATTTGTTCGTTAACAGAAATTTTAAAAGGTGTGGAGAAATGAACCTTAGAAAGAATTAAGGACATGCAAATCCAAATTACAAACATCCTATCAGCTCACAACAGTCGGAATGACCATCAGCAAAAATTCTGCAAACAATAAATGCTGAAGGGGTTGTGGAGAAATGCCTAGGCTTGGTTCAACGTGGGACATGGTAAGAGCCAGTAAGGAAAACACAAAGGAGGTGCATTGAAAAGGTAAATACTGAGCTACCATTCAATCAAGCATACCCACTGCTGGGCCTATCACCTGAGAGGATGAGAATCAAAAAGACACAGGCTGGACTTCACTGGTGGCGCAGTGGTTGAGAGTCCGCCGCCGAAGCAGGGGACACGGGTTTATGCCCCGGTTCGGGAAAATCACACATGCCGCAGATCGGCTGGTCCCGTGAGCTATGGCTGCTGGGCCTGTGCGTCCAGAGCCTGTGCTCTGCAATCGGAGTGGCCATGGCAGTGAGTGGCCTATGTACAGCAAAACAAGAAAAAAACAGCCTGGCAATCCTGCACTCCAGCAATATTTATCATAGCCAAAACTTGGAAGCTACGAAAATGTCCATCAACAGAGGAATGCACAAAGAAGAAGTGGTCCATGTACACGATGGAATATGACTCCAATAAAAAAATATAAACTCAATCTAGAAAACAAACAAAGGTAAAAAAAAACATCAGCTTTTGGGGGTTTATCCAGGCACATTCCACTCTAATTTATAACCGAGAAATACCACTGCAAGGTAGTCTGTTTCCCTAGTTAAAAGCTTGTGAAAAGCAGAAATGCTGCCACCCTCTGGCCGTGACCTGCAACAGCAGCTTTAAAACCTGTGCTAAGTGTCACTTCATATGCACCAGTACTGGAGGGCTGTAAATGAAACCTGCCCTCAGAATGTCATTAGGGAGGTAATGGCCAAAATATTTCTAAATGTCACACATACTTCATGAAAACAATTTGAAGAGGTAAGCTCTACTCACAGTTTGAAGAAAATAAGGACATGCCAGAAAGCTCAAATTCAATGGATTATGAGACACATGCAAATCCAACCACAAACATATAGCAACTCACACTTGTCAGATTAAACTTCAGCAAAAAAAACTACAAACAATAAATGCTGAGGGTGTTGTGCAGAAGTGCATACCCTCAACTTTAAGTGGGATGTGACCTGGTAAGAGCCACTAACGAGAACCGAATGGAGGTGCTTTTACTACGTAAATATTTTTCTACCATATGATCCAGCAGGCCCACTCCTGGGCCTATAACCTAAGAAGACAGAATTGGAAAGACACAGGGAGGCGAATGTGCATTGCCGCAGCATTACAACTGCCAAGTCATGGAAGCAACCAAAAAGTCCATCAACAGATGAGTGGACAAAGAAAACTGGTCCATGTACAGACGGAGTATTGGCCAAGGAAAAAAAGGACACGATGTCATTTGCAGCACTGTAGATGAGTCTAGAGGCAATCACACAACTTGTAGTATGTCAGAAAGAGAACGACACGTATCGTAGGATATCACTTTTAGGTATTACCTATACATGGATACCAGTGAAGATATTTCCACAGAGAAGGGCAACCACTGATTCATTCAACAAACTTATGGTTCACCAATGGAAATTTGTGAGGATTGGATACATTAGGATATTGGGGTTAACAGACATATACAAACACAGGTGAAATATATCATCACCAAAGACCTACGGAATACCAAGAGAAGACTACTCAACATTCTGTCATAACGTACATGGGAAAAGGATTCCAGGAAGAATAGACATATGTTTATGTGTAAAAGAACCACATCTTGCACACCTAGAGCAAGCCAAACATTGTCATCAAACTTGCTGTGATAAAAATAAAAATTAAATTAAATAAACGAACAAGAAGTAGTGAGACATATACTTAAGGGGCTTTTCCCTGGCACACGCCATTCTAAATTACAACCTAGAACACAACTTCCATTGAGGCTCTGTTGCCCTAGTAACCAGATTTGGTAAAGTAGAACAGCTGCCACCTTGTGGGCGTTTCACACAACAGCAGCTTTAATCTCAGCGTTAATGGTCAGTTGATATTCAAAATCATTGCAGGCCTGTAAATCACACCTGCACTGAAAACAAATCCTGGGGTCGTATATCGACCAAAAAATTCAAAGGCATCCATATTTCAAACCGACAGTTTCAAGAGGCATAATTTATGCACATTTGTCTTCTGTTTCTTTTTCTGTCTTTCTTTTTTGTTAAAAAAAACGGGAATGGAAAAAGGCTGAACATCAGGAATCAATAAAGCCATGCAAATCCAGTGTACACAAACGTTCACCTGACAGCCGTCAGAATGATCATCAGCAAAAAAAGTCTACAAAAAATAAATGCTGAAGGGGTTTTAGAGAACTGCGTACCCTTTAGCTGCTGGTGGGATGCAACCTGGTAACAGCCAGTAGTGAGAACAGAATGGAGGTGCGTTTAAGGGTAAAAATGGAGCTACCATGTGATCTGGTAGGCCCACTCATGGGCCTATCACCTGAGTAGACCAGAATCAAAAACACACAGGCTGGCAATCCTGCACTGCAGCAAGGTGTACCATAGCCAAACCTGGAAGAAACCAAAATGTGCATCAACAGAAAAAGGCACCAAGAAGAAGTCGTCCATGTACACAATGGAATATTAGCCATGAAAAAGCATGGAACAGTGCCGTTGGCACCACCATAGAAGGACCTGGAGATAATCACCACACTGGAAGTAAGAAAGAAACCGAAAGACAGACATCCTATGACATCACTTATAGGTGTTACCTAAGAATTGATACCCATGAAATAATTTCCAAGAGAAGGACACGCACAGATTCAGAAAACCAAATTATGTTTAACCAAACGGAAAGGTGTAAGGAATGTATGAATTAGGATATGGGGGTTAACAGACATATACTAATACATAGGAAATATATAATCACAAAATACCTAAAGAATACGAAGAGAGGTCTACTCAACACTCTATAATAACATACACGGGAATGGATCCAAAGAGGAATAGACAGATACATTGATAGGATGAACCAGAAACTGTACACCTAGGAGAATCTACATTTTGATCAAATTTCCTCTGATAATTAAATGTAAAAAGCAAACAACAATTTAGGAGATATAAGCTCTTGGGGGTCTGCACTGGCACATTGCACTCTAATTCTCAGCTTACTAACACGACTGCCACAAAAGCTCTGTGGCCCAAAATCCCAGAGTTGGAAGTGTAGAAATGCTGCCGCCTTGTGGCCGTTTCCCACAAGAGCGGCTTTGAACCCACAGCTAATGGTCACTTAACATTCACAAGGATTCAGGGCTGTAAAGGACACCTGCCCTAAAAAATTGTGCGGAGGTAGGGAACGGCCAAAAAAATTCAAAAGTGTTAAATTTTTCAAGGAGATTGGATGGAGGGGTAAGTTTGACTCACTCATTTTCAAAAAAGAGGAAAATGGATAAAAGCTCCACATCAGTAATTAGTAGACTCATGCAAATCTAACCTCCAAAATGATTCCAACTCACACATGTCAACTACCATCAGCTGGAAGTCTACAAACATTAAATGCTGAAGGTGTTTTAGAGAACTGTGTACCCTCTAGCTGCTGGTGAGATGTAAAGTGGTGACAGCCAATAATGAGAATAGAAAGGAGCTGCGTTTAAAAGTAAAAATTGAGCCACCATTCCGTTCAGCAGGCCCACCGCTGAGACTCTCACCTGACAAGTCCAGAGTCGAGAAGGCACAGGCTTCAACAGCTGCACTGCAGGAATTTTCACAATAGCCAAGACACGGAAGCAACCAAAATGTCCATCACGATATCAGTTGAAAAAGAAGAAGTGGTCCATGTACACAATGGAATATTAGCCATGGCAAACAATGAAACACTGCTCTTTCAGGCACCATAGTTGAGCCTAGAGATAATCACAGAACATGAGGTAAGTCGGAAAGCAAAAGACATATCCTATGATATCACTTACAGGCGTTATCTAACAACTGACACAAATGAACATATTTGCACAGAGAAAGACACTCACACACTTAGAAAAAAAACTAGGCTTATCTAAAAGGAAAGGTGGGGGGAATGGAATAATTAAGATTAGGGTTACCATACGTGTACAAATACCTATTAAATACACATAACACAAAGACCGACCATATAGCAAGGGAGGTCTATGGAACACTCTGGAATAATTTACATGGGAAGTGGATCTGTGCATGAATATATATATATATATATATATATATATATATATATATATATATATATATATATATAGGTTATGCAAAAATGAAGCAGATGGTGTACACCTAGGACAAACCATATTCTAATCATTACCCCTATTAAGAAAACTAAAACAACAAACAAGAAATAATGTAACATAAACTTATGGGGGTTTCTCCTGGCACATTCCATTTTAATTTACAACCTAGGAACAGGGATTCCAGAACGGCTCTGCTGCCCTAGTAACGAGATTTGTGAATGGAGAAAAGCTGCCGCCTAGTGGCTGTTTACCACAACAGCAGCTTTCAACCCAGTGCTAATGGTCACTAAATATTCACTCTCATTACAGGCCTGTGAATGACACCTTCCCTCAAAAACAATCCTGGGACCGAATATTGACCAAAAAATTCAATTTTGAGGGCAACCTTTCAAGAAGACAATTTCAAGAGGTTAATTGTATTCTACGTTTTTTTTCATTTGTTCGTTAACAGAAATTTTAAAAGGTGTGGAAAAATGAACCTTAGAAAGAATTAAGGACATGCAAATCCAAATTACAAACATCCTATCAGCTCACAACAGTCGGAATGACCATCAGCAAAAATTCTGCAAACAATAAATGCTGAAGGGGTTGTGGAGAAATGCCTAGGCTTGGTTCAACATGGGACATGGTAAGAGCCAGTAAGGAAAACACAAAGGAGGTGCATTGAAAAGGTAAATACTGAGCTACCATTCAATCAAGCATACCCACTGCTGGGCCTATCACCTGAGAGGATGAGAATCAAAAAGACACAGGCTGGACTTCACTGGTGGCGCAGTGGTTGAGAGTCCGCCGCCGAAGCAGGGGACACGGGTTTATGCCCCGGTTCGGGAAAATCACACATGCCGCGGATCGGCTGGTCCCGTGAGCTGTGGCTGCTGGGCCTGTGCGTCCAGAGCCTGTGCTCTGCAATCGGAGTGGCCATGGCAGTGACTGGCCTACGTACAGCAAAACAAGAAAAAAACAGCCTGGCAATCCTGCACTCCAGCAATATTTATCATAGCCAAAACTTGGAAGCTACGAAAATGTCCATCAACAGAGGAATGCACAAAGAAGAAGTGGTCCATGTACACGATGGAATATGACTCCAATAAAAAAATATAAACTCAATCTAGAAAACAAACAAAGGTAAAAAAAAAAACATCAGCTTTTGGGGGTTTATCCAGGCACATTCCACTCTAATTTATAACCGAGAAATACCACTGCAAGGTAGTCTGTTTCCCTAGTTAAAAGCTTGTGAAAAGCAGAAATGCTGCCACCCTCTGGCCGTGACCTGCAACAGCAGCTTTAAAACCTGTGCTAAGTGTCACTTCATATGCACCAGTACTGGAGGGCTGTAAATGAAACCTGCCCTCAGAATGTCATTAGGGAGGTAATGGCCAAAATATTTCTAAATGTCACACATACTTCACGAAAACAATTTGAAGAGGTAAGCTCTACTCACAGTTTGAAGAAAATAAGGACATGCCAGAAAGCTCAAATTCAATGGATTATGAGACACATGCAAATCCAACCACAAACATATAGCAACTCACACTTGTCAGAATAAACTTCAGCAAAAAAAACTACAAACAATAAATGCTGAGGGTGTTGTGCAGAAGTGCATACCCTCAACTTTAAGTGGGATGTGACCTGGTAAGAGCCACTAACGAGAACCGAATGGAGGTGCTTTTACTACGTAAATATTTTTCTACCATATGATCCAGCAGGCCCACTCCTGGGCCTATAACCTAAGAAGACAGAATTGGAAAGACACAGGGAGGCGAATGTGCATTGCCGCAGCATTACAACTGCCAAGTCATGGAAGCAACCAAAAAGTCCATCAACAGATGAGTGGACAAAGAAAACTGGTCCATGTACAGACGGAGTATTGGCCAAGGAAAAAAAGGACACGATGTCATTTGCAGCACTGTAGATGAGTCTAGAGGCAATCACACAACTTGTAGTATGTCAGAAAGAGAACGACACGTATCGTATGATATCACTTTTAGGTATTACCTATACATGGATACCAGTGAAGATATTTCCACAGAGAAGGGCAACCACTGATTCATTCAACAAACTTATGGTTCACCAATGGAAATTTGTGAGGATTGGATATATTAGGATATTGGGGTTAACAGACATATACGAACACAGGTGAAATATATCATCACCAAAGACCTACGGAATACCAAGAGAAGACTACTCAACATTCTGTCATAACGTACATGGGAAAAGGATTCCAGGAAGAATAGACATATGTTTATGTGTAAAAGAAACACATCTTGCACACCTAGAACAAGCCAAACATTGTCATCAAACTTGCTGTGATAAAAATAAAAATTAAATTAAATAAACGAACAAGAAGTAGTGAGACATATACTTAAGGGGCTTTTCCCTGGCACACGCCATTCTAAATTACCACCTAGAACACAACTTCCATTGAGGCTCTGTTGCCCTAGTAACCAGATTTGGTAAAGTAGAACAGCTGCCACCTTGTGGGCGTTTCACACAACAGCAGCTTTAATCTCAGCGTTAATGGTCAGTTGATATTCAAAATCATTGCAGGCCTGTAAATCACACCTGCACTGAAAACAAATCCTGGGGTCGTATATCGACCAAAAAATTCAAAGGCATCCATATTTCAAACCGACAGTTTCAAGAGGCATAATTTATGCACATTTGTCTTCTGTTTCTTTTTCTGTCTTTCTTTTTTGTTAAAAAAAACGGGAATGGAAAAAGGCTGAACATCAGGAATCAATAAAGCCATGCAAATCCAGTGTACACAAACGTTCACCTGACAGCCGTCAGAATGATCATCAGCAAAAAAAGTCTACAAAAAATAAATGCTGAAGGGGTTTTAGAGAACTGCGTACCCTTTAGCTGCTGGTGGGATGCAACCTGGTAACAGCCAGTAGTGAGGACAGAATGGAGGTGCGTTTAAGGGTAAAAATGGAGCTACCATGTGATCTGGTAGGCCCACTCATGGGCCTATCACCTGAGTAGACCAGAATCAAAAACACACAGGCTGGCAATCCTGCACTGCAGCAAGGTGTACCATAGCCAAACCTGGAAGAAACCAAAATGTGCATCAACAGAAAAAGGCACCAAGAAGAAGTCGTCCATGTACACAATGCAATATTAGCCATGAAAAAGCATGGAACAGTGCCGTTGGCACCACCATAGAAGGACCTGGAGATAATCACCACACTGGAAGTAAGAAAGAAACCGAAAGACAGACATCCTATGACATCACTTATAGGTGTTACCTAAGAATTGATACCCATGAAATAATTTCCAAGAGAAGGACACGCATAGATTCAGAAAACCAAATTATGTTTAACCAAACGGAAAGGTGTAAGGAATGTATGAATTAGGTTATGGGGGTTAACAGACATATACTAATACATAGGAAATATATAATCACAAAATACCTAAAGAATACGAAGAGAGGTCTACTCAACACTCTATAATAACATACACGGGAATGGATCCAAAGAGGAATAGACAGATACATTGATAGGATGAACCAGAAACTGTACACCTAGGAGAATCTACATTTTGATCAAATTTCCTCTGATAATTTAAGTTAAAAAGCAAACAACAATTTAGGAGATATAAGCTCTTGGGGGTCTGCACTGGCACATTGCACTCTAATTCGCAGCTTACTAACACGACTGCCACGAAAGCACTATGGCCCAAAATCCCAGAGTTGGAAGTGTAGAAATGCTGCCGCCTTGTGGCCGTTTCCCACAAGAGCGGCTTTGAACCCACAGCTAATGGTCACTTAACATTCACAAGGATTCAGGGCTGTAAAGGACACCTGCCCTAAAAAATTGTGCGGAGGTAGGGAACGGCCAAAAAAATTCAAAAGTGTTAAATTTTTCAAGGAGATTGGATGGAGGGGTAAGTTTGACTCACTCATTTTCAAAAAAGAGGAAAATGGATAAAAGCTCCACATCAGTAATTAGTAGACTCATGCAAATCTAACCTCCAAAATGATTCCAACTCACACATGTCAACTACCATCAGCTGGAAGTCTACAAACATTAAATGCTGAAGGTGTTTTAGAGAACTGTGTACCCTCTAGCTGCTGGTGAGATGTAAAGTGGTGACAGCCAATAATGAGAATAGAAAGGAGCTGCGTTTAAAAGTAAAAATTGAGCCACCATTCCGTTCAGCAGGCCCACCGCTGAGACTCTCACCTGACAAGTCCAGAGTCGAGAAGGCACAGGCTTCAACAGCTGCACTGCAGGAATTTTCACAATAGCCAAGACACGGAAGCAACCAAAATGTCCATCACGATATCAGTTGAAAAAGAAGAAGTGGTCCATGTACACAATGGAATATTAGCCATGGCAAACAATGAAACACTGCTCTTTCAGGCACCATAGTTGAGCCTAGAGATAATCACAGAACATGAGGTAAGTCGGAAAGCAAAAGACATATCCTATGATATCACTTACAGGCGTTATCTAACAACTGACACAAATGAACATATTTGCACAGAGAAAGACACTCACACACTTAGAAAACAAACTAGGCTTATCTAAAAGGAAAGGTGGGGGGAATGGAAAAATTAAGATTAGGGTTACCATACGTGTACAAATACCTATTAAATACACATAACACAAAGACCGACCATATAGCAAGGGAGGTCTATGGAACACTCTGCAATAATTTACATGGGAAGTGGATCTGTGCATGAATATATATATATATATATATATATATATATAGGTTATGCAAAAATGAAGCAGATGGTGTACACCTAGGACAAACAATATTCTAATCATTACCCCTATTAAGAAAACTAAAACAACAAACAAGAAATAATGTAACATAAACTTATGGGGGTTTCTCCTGGCACATTCCATTTTAATTTACAACCTAGGAACAGGGATTCCAGAACGGCTCTGCTGCCCTAGTAACGAGATTTGTGAATGGAGAAAAGCTGCCGCCTAGTGGCTGTTTACCACAACAGCAGCTTTCAACCCAGTGCTAATGGTCACTAAATATTCACTCTCATTACAGGCCTGTGAATGACACCTTCCCTCAAAAACAATCCTGGGACCGAATATTGACCAAAAAATTCAATTTTGAGGGCAACCTTTCAAGAAGACAATTTCAAGAGGTTAATTGTATTCTACGTTTTTTTTCATTTGTTCGTTAACAGAAATTTTAAAAGGTGTGGAAAAATGAACCTTAGAAAGAATTAAGGACATGCAAATCCAAATTACAAACATCCTATCAGATCACAACAGTCGGAATGACCATCAGCAAAAATTCTGCAAACAATAAATGCTGAAGGGGTTGTGGAGAAATGCCTAGGCTTGGTTCAACATGGGACATGGTAAGAGCCAGTAAGGAAAACACAAAGGAGGTGCATTGAAAAGGTAAATACTGAGCTACCATTCAATCAAGCATACCCACTGCTGGGCCTATCACCTGAGAGGATGAGAATCAAAAAGACACAGGCTGGACTTCACTGGTGGCGCAGTGGTTGAGAGTCCGCCGCCGAAGCAGGGGACACGGGTTTATGCCCCGGTTCGGGAAAATCACACATGCCGCGGATCGGCTGGTCCCGTGAGCTGTGGCTGCTGGGCCTGTGCGTCCAGAGCCTGTGCTCTGCAATCGGAGTGGCCATGGCAGTGAGTGGCCTACGTACAGCAAAACAAGAAAAAAACAGCCTGGCAATCCTGCACTCCAGCAATATTTATCATAGCCAAAACTTGGAAGCTACGAAAATGTCCATCAACAGAGGAATGCACAAAGAAGAAGTGGTCCATGTACACGATGGAATATGACTCCAATAAAAAAATATAAACTCAATCTAGAAAACAAACAAAGGTAAAAAAAAAAATCAGCTTTTGGGGGTTTATCCAGGCACATTCCACTCTAATTTATAACCGAGAAATACCACTGCAAGGTAGTCTGTTTCCCTAGTTAAAAGCTTGTGAAAAGCAGAAATGCTGCCACCCTCTGGCCGTGACCTGCAACAGCAGCTTTAAAACCTGTGCTAAGTGTCACTTCATATGCACCAGTACTGGAGGGCTGTAAATGAAACCTGCCCTCAGAATGTCATTAGGGAGGTAATGGCCAAAATATTTCTAAATGTCACACATACTTCACGAAAACAATTTGAAGAGGTAAGCTCTACTCACAGTTTGAAGAAAATAAGGACATGCCAGAAAGCTCAAATTCAATGGATTATGAGACACATGCAAATCCAACCACAAACATATAGCAACTCACACTTGTCAGAATAAACTTCAGCAAAAAAAACTACAAACAATAAATGCTGAGGGTGTTGTGCAGAAGTGCATACCCTCAACTTTAAGTGGGATGTGACCTGGTAAGAGCCACTAACGAGAACCGAATGGAGGTGCTTTTACTACGTAAATATTTTTCTACCATATGATCCAGCAGGCCCACTCCTGGGCCTATAACCTAAGAAGACAGAATTGGAAAGACACAGGGAGGCGAATGTGCATTGCCGCAGCATTACAACTGCCAAGTCATGGAAGCAACCAAAAAGTCCATCAACAGATGAGTGGACAAAGAAAACTGGTCCATGTACAGACGGAGTATTGGCCAAGGAAAAAAAGGACACGATGTCATTTGCAGCACTGTAGATGAGTCTAGAGGCAATCACACAACTTGTAGTATGTCAGAAAGAGAACGACACGTATCGTAGGATATCACTTTTAGGTATTACCTATACATGGATACCAGTGAAGATATTTCCACAGAGAAGGGCAACCACTGATTCATTCAACAAACTTATGGTTCACCAATGGAAATTTGTGAGGATTGGATACATTAGGATATTGGGGTTAACAGACATATACAAACACAGGTGAAATATATCATCACCAAAGACCTACGGAATACCAAGAGAAGACTACTCAACATTCTGTCATAACGTACATGGGAAAAGGATTCCAGGAAGAATAGACATATGTTTATGTGTAAAAGAACCACATCTTGCACACCTAGAACAAGCCAAACATTGTCATCAAACTTGCTGTGATAAAAATAAAAATTAAATTAAATAAACGAACAAGAAGTAGTGAGACATATACTTAAGGGGCTTTTCCCTGGCACACGCCATTCTAAATTACAACCTAGAACACAACTTCCATTGAGGCTCTGTTGCCCTAGTAACCAGATTTGGTAAAGTAGAACAGCTGCCACCTTGTGGGCGTTTCACACAACAGCAGCTTTAATCCCAGCGTTAATGGTCAGTTGATATTCAAAATCATTGCAGGCCTGTAAATCACACCTGCACTGAAAACAAATCCTGGGGTCGTATATCGACCAAAAAATTCAAAGGCATCCATATTTCAAACCGACAGTTTCAAGAGGCATAATTTATGCACATTTGTCTTCTGTTTCTTTTTCTGTCTTTCTTTTTTGTTAAAAAAAACGGGAATGGAAAAAGGCTGAACATCAGGAATCAATAAAGCCATGCAAATCCAGTGTACACAAACGTTCACCTGACAGCCGTCAGAATGATCATCAGCAAAAAAAGTCTACAAAAAATAAATGCTGAAGGGGTTTTAGAGAACTGCATACCCTTTAGCTGCTGGTGGGATGCAACCTGGTAACAGCCAGTAGTGAGAACAGAATGGAGGTGCGTTTAAGGGTAAAAATGGAGCTACCATGTGATCTGGTAGGCCCACTCATGGGCCTATCACCTGAGTAGACCAGAATCAAAAACACACAGGCTGGCAATCCTGCACTGCAGCAAGGTGTACCATAGCCAAACCTGGAAGAAACCAAAATGTGCATCAACAGAAAAAGGCACCAAGAAGAAGTCGTCCATGTACACAATGGAATATTAGCCATGAAAAAGCATGGAACAGTGCCGTTGGCACCACCATAGAAGGACCTGGAGATAATCACCACACTGGAAGTAAGAAAGAAACTGAAAGACAGACATCCTATGACATCACTTATAGGTGTTACCTAAGAATTGATACCCATGAAATAATTTCCAAGAGAAGGACACACATAGATTCAGAAAACCAAATTATGTTTAACGAAACGGAAAGGTGTAAGGAATGTATGAATTAGGATATGGGGGTTAACAGACATATACTAATATATAGGAAATATATAATCACAAAATACCTAAGGAATACGAAGAGAGGTCTACTCAACACTCTATAATAACATACACGGGAATGGATCCAAAGAGGAATAGACAGATACATTGATAGGATGAACCAGAAACTGTACACCTAGGAGAATCTACATTTTGATCAAATTTCCTCTGATAATTAAATGTAAAAAGCAAACAACAATTTAGGAGATATAAGCTCTTGGGGGTCTGCACTGGCACATTGCACTCTAATTCTCAGCTTACTAACACGACTGCCACAAAAGCTCTGTGGCCCAAAATCCCAGAGTTGGAAGTGTAGAAATGCTGCCGCCTTGTGGCCGTTTCCCACAAGAGCGGCTTTGAACCCACAGCTAATGGTCACTTAACATTCACAAGGATTCAGGGCTGTAAAGGACACCTGCCCTAAAAAATTGTGCGGAGGTAGGGAACGGCCAAAAAAATTCAAAAGTGTTAAATTTTTCAAGGAGATTGGATGGAGGGGTAAGTTTGACTCACTCATTTTCAAAAAAGAGGAAAATGGATAAAAGCTCCACATCAGTAATTAGTAGACTCATGCAAATCTAACCTCCAAAATGATTCCAACTCACACATGTCAACTACCATCAGCTGGAAGTCTACAAACATTAAATGCTGAAGGTGTTTTAGAGAACTGTGTACCCTCTAGCTGCTGGTGAGATGTAAAGTGGTGACAGCCAATAATGAGAATAGAAAGGAGCTGCGTTTAAAAGTAAAAATTGAGCCACCATTCCGTTCAGCAGGCCCACCGCTGAGACTCTCACCTGACAAGTCCAGAGTCGAGAAGGCACAGGCTTCAACAGCTGCACTGCAGGAATTTTCACAATAGCCAAGACACGGAAGCAACCAAAATGTCCATCACAATATCAGTTGAAAAAGAAGAAGTGGTCCATGTACACAATGGAATATTAGCCATGGCAAACAATGAAACACTGCTCTTTCAGGCACCATAGTTGAGCCTAGAGATAATCACAGAACATGAGGTAAGTCGGAAAGCAAAAGACATATCCTATGATATCACTTACAGGCGTTATCTAACAACTGACACAAATGAACATATTTGCACAGAGAAAGACACTCACACACTTAGAAAACAAACTAGGCTTATCTAAAAGGAAAGGTGGGGGGAATGGAAAAATTAAGATTAGGGTTACCATACGTGTACAAATACCTATTAAATACACATAACAAAAAGACCGACCATATAGCAAGGGAGGTCTATGGAACACTCTGCAATAATTTACATGGGAAGTGGATCTGTGCATGAATATATATATATATATATATATATATATATATATATATATAGGTTATGCAAAAATGAAGCAGATGGTGTACACCTAGGACAAACCATATTCTAATCATTACCCCTATTAAGAAAACTAAAACAACAAACAAGAAATAATGTAACATAAACTTATGGGGGTTTCTCCTGGCACATTCCATTTTAATTTACAACCTAGGAACAGGGATTCCAGAACGGCTCTGCTGCCCTAGTAACGAGATTTGTGAATGGAGAAAAGCTGCCGCCTAGTGGCTGTTTACCACAACAGCAGCTTTCAACCCAGTGCTAATGGTCACTAAATATTCACTCTCATTACAGGCCTGTGAATGACACCTTCCCTCAAAAACAATCCTGGGACCGAATATTGACCAAAAAATTCAATTTTGAGGGCAACCTTTCAAGAAGACAATTTCAAGAGGTTAATTGTATTCTACGTTTTTTTTCATTTGTTCGTTAACAGAAATTTTAAAAGGTGTGAAAAAATGAACCTTAGAAAGAATTAAGGACATGCAAATCCAAATTACAAACATCCTATCAGCTCACAACAGTCGGAATGACCATCAGGAAAAATTCTGCAAACAATAAATGCTGAAGGGGTTGTGGAGAAATGCCTAGGCTTGGTTCAACGTGGGACATGGTAAGAGCCAGTAAGGAAAACACAAAGGAGGTGCATTGAAAAGGTAAATACTGAGCTACCATTCAATCAAGCATACCCACTGCTGGGCCTATCACCTGAGAGGATGAGAATCAAAAAGACACAGGCTGGACTTCACTGGTGGCGCAGTGGTTGAGAGTCCACCGCCGAAGCAGGGGACACGGGTTTATGCCCCGGTTCGGGAAAATCACACATGCCACGGATCGGCTGGTCCCGTGAGCTATGGCTGCTGGGCCTGTGCGTCCAGAGCCTGTGCTCTGCAATCGGAGTGGCCATGGCAGTGAGTGGCCTACGTACAGCAAAACAAGAAAAAAACAGCCTGGCAATCCTGCACTCCAGCAATATTTATCATAGCCAAAACTTGGAAGCTACGAAAATGTCCATCAACAGAGGAATGCACAAAGAAGAAGTGGTCCATGTACACGATGGAATATGACTCCAATAAAAAAATATAAACTCAATCTAGAAAACAAACAAAGGTAAAAAAAAAAAAAACATCAGCTTTTGGGGGTTTATCCAGGCACATTCCACTCTAATTTATAACCGAGAAATACCACTGCAAGGTAGTCTGTTTCCCTAGTTAAAAGCTTGTGAAAAGCAGAAATGCTGCCACCCTCTGGCCGTGACCTGCAACAGCAGCTTTAAAACCTGTGCTAAGTGTCACTTCATATGCACCAGTACTGGAGGGCTGTAAATGAAACCTGCCCTCAGAATGTCATTAGGGAGGTAATGGCCAAAATATTTCTAAATGTCACACATACTTCACGAAAACAATTTGAAGAGGTAAGCTCTACTCACAGTTTGAAGAAAATAAGGACATGCCAGAAAGCTCAAATTCAATGGATTATGAGACACATGCAAATCCAACCACAAACATATAGCAACTCACACTTGTCAGAATAAACTTCAGCAAAAAAAACTACAAACAATAAATGCTGAGGGTGTTGTGCAGAAGTGCATACCCTCAACTTTAAGTGGGATGTGACCTGGTAAGAGCCACTAACGAGAACCGAATGGAGGTGCTTTTACTACGTAAATATTTTTCTACCATATGATCCAGCAGGCCCACTCCTGGGCCTATAACCTAAGAAGACAGAATTGGAAAGACACAGGGAGGCGAATGTGCATTGCCGCAGCATTACAACTGCCAAGTCATGGAAGCAACCAAAAAGTCCATCAACAGATGAGTGGACAAAGAAAACTGGTCCATGTACAGACGGAGTATTGGCCAAGGAAAAAAAGGACACGATGTCATTTGCAGCACTGTAGATGAGTCTAGAGGCAATCACACAACTTGTAGTATGTCAGAAAGAGAACGACACGTATCGTAGGATATCACTTTTAGGTATTACCTATACATGGATACCAGTGAAGATATTTCCACAGAGAAGGGCAACCACTGATTCATTCAACAAACTTATGGTTCACCAATGGAAATTTGTGAGGATTGGATACATTAGGATATTGGGGTTAACAGACATATACAAACACAGGTGAAATATATCATCACCAAAGACCTACGGAATACCAAGAGAAGACTACTCAACATTCTGTCATAACGTACATGGGAAAAGGATTCCAGGAAGAATAGAAATATGTTTATGTGTAAAAGAACCACATCTTGCACACCTAGAACAAGCCAAACATTGTCATCAAACTTGCTGTGATAAAAATAAAAATTAAATTAAATAAACGAACAAGAAGTAGTGAGACATATACTTAAGGGGCTTTTCCCTGGCACACGCCATTCTAAATTACAACCTAGAACACAACTTCCATTGAGGCTCTGTTGCCCTAGTAACCAGATTTGGTAAAGTAGAACAGCTGCCACCTTGTGGGCGTTTCACACAACAGCAGCTTTAATCCCAGCGTTAATGGTCAGTTGATATTCAAAATCATTGCAGGCCTGTAAATCACACCTGCACTGAAAACAAATCCTGGGGTCGTATATCGACCAAAAAATTCAAAGGCATCCATATTTCAAACCGACAGTTTCAAGAGGCATAATTTATGCACATTTGTCTTCTGTTTCTTTTTCTGTCTTTCTTTTTTGTTAAAAAAAACGGGAATGGAAAAAGGCTGAACATCAGGAATCAATAAAGCCATGCAAATCCAGTGTACACAAACGTTCACCTGACAGCCGTCAGAATGATCATCAGCAAAAAAAGTCTACAAAAAATAAATGCTGAAGGGGTTTTAGAGAACTGCATACCCTTTAGCTGCTGGTGGGATGCAACCTGGTAACAGCCAGTAGTGAGAACAGAATGGAGGTGCGTTTAAGGGTAAAAATGGAGCTACCATGTGATCTGGTAGGCCCACTCATGGGCCTATCACCTGAGTAGACCAGAATCAAAAACACACAGGCTGGCAATCCTGCACTGCAGCAAGGTGTACCATAGCCAAACCTGGAAGAAACCAAAATGTGCATCAACAGAAAAAGGCACCAAGAAGAAGTCGTCCATGTACACAATGGAATATTAGCCATGAAAAAGCATGGAACAGTGCCGTTGGCACCACCATAGAAGGACCTGGAGATAATCACCACACTGGAAGTAAGAAAGAAACTGAAAGACAGACATCCTATGACATCACTTATAGGTGTTACCTAAGAATTGATACCCATGAAATAATTTCCAAGAGAAGGACACACATAGATTCAGAAAACCAAATTATGTTTAACCAAACGGAAAGGTGTAAGGAATGTATGAATTAGGATATGGGGGTTAACAGACATATACTAATATATAGGAAATATATAATCACAAAATACCTAAGGAATACGAAGAGAGGTCTACTCAACACTCTATAATAACATACACGGGAATGGATCCAAAGAGGAATAGACAGATACATTGATAGGATGAACCAGAAACTGTACACCTAGGAGAATCTACATTTTGATCAAATTTCCTCTGATAATTTAAGTTAAAAAGCAAACAACAATTTAGGAGATATAAGCTCTTGGGGGTCTGCACTGGCACATTGCACTCTAATTCTCAGCTTACTAACACGACTGCCACGAAAGCTCTGTGGCCCAAAATCCCAGAGTTGGAAGTGTAGAAATGCTGCCGCCTTGTGGCCGTTTCCCACAAGAGCGGCTTTGAACCCACAGCTAATGGTCACTTAACATTCACAAGGATTCAGGGCTGTAAAGGACACCTGCCCTAAAAAATTGTGCGGAGGTAGGGAACGGCCAAAAAAATTCAAAAGTGTTAAATTTTTCAAGGAGATTGGATGGAGGGGTAAGTTTGACTCACTCATTTTCAAAAAAGAGGAAAATGGATAAAAGCTCCACATCAGTAATTAGTAGACTCATGCAAATCTAACCTCCAAAATGATTCCAACTCACACATGTCAACTACCATCAGCTGGAAGTCTACAAACATTAAATGCTGAAGGTGTTTTAGAGAACTGTGTACCCTCTAGCTGCTGGTGAGATGTAAAGTGGTGACAGCCAATAATGAGAATAGAAAGGAGCTGCGTTTAAAAGTAAAAATTGAGCCACCATTCCGTTCAGCAGGCCCACCGCTGAGACTCTCACCTGACAAGTCCAGAGTCGAGAAGGCACAGGCTTCAACAGCTGCACTGCAGGAATTTTCACAATAGCCAAGACACGGAAGCAACCAAAATGTCCATCACAATATCAGTTGAAAAAGAAGAAGTGGTCCATGTACACAATGGAATATTAGCCATGGCAAACAATGAAACACTGCTCTTTCAGGCACCATAGTTGAGCCTAGAGATAATCACAGAACATGAGGTAAGTCGGAAAGCAAAAGACATATCCTATGATATCACTTACAGGCGTTATCTAACAACTGACACAAATGAACATATTTGCACAGAGAAAGACACTCACACACTTAGAAAACAAACTAGGCTTATCTAAAAGGAAAGGTGGGGGGAATGGAAAAATTAAGATTAGGGTTACCATACGTGTACAAATACCTATTAAATACACATAACAAAAAGACCGACCATATAGCAAGGGAGGTCTATGGAACACTCTGCAATAATTTACATGGGAAGTGGATCTGTGCATGAATATATATATATATATATATATATATATAGGTTATGCAAAAATGAAGCAGATGGTGTACACCTAGGACAAACCATATTCTAATCATTACCCCTATTAAGAAAACTAAAACAACAAACAAGAAATAATGTAACATAAACTTATGGGGGTTTCTCCTGGCACATTCCATTTTAATTTACAACCTAGGAACAGGGATTCCAGAACGGCTCTGCTGCCCTAGTAACGAGATTTGTGAATGGAGAAAAGCTGCCGCCTAGTGGCTGTTTACCACAACAGCAGCTTTCAACCCAGTGCTAATGGTCACTAAATATTCACTCTCATTACAGGCCTGTGAATGACACCTTCCCTCAAAAACAATCCTGGGACCGAATATTGACCAAAAAATTCAATTTTGAGGGCAACCTTTCAAGAAGACAATTTCAAGAGGTTAATTGTATTCTACGTTTTTTTTCATTTGTTCGTTAACAGAAATTTTAAAAGGTGTGGAAAAATGAACCTTAGAAAGAATTAAGGACATGCAAATCCAAATTACAAACATCCTATCAGCTCACAACAGTCGGAATGACCATCAGCAAAAATTCTGCAAACAATAAATGCTGAAGGGGTTGTGGAGAAATGCCTAGGCTTGGTTCAACGTGGGACATGGTAAGAGCCAGTAAGGAAAACACAAAGGAGGTGCATTGAAAAGGTAAATACTGAGCTACCATTCAATCAAGCATACCCACTGCTGGGCCTATCACCTGAGAGGATGAGAATCAAAAAGACACAGGCTGGACTTCACTGGTGGCGCAGTGGTTGAGAGTCCGCCGCCGAAGCAGGGGACACGGGTTTATGCCCCGGTTCGGGAAAATCACACATGCCACGGATCGGCTGGTCCCGTGAGCTATGGCTGCTGGGCCTGTGCGTCCAGAGCCTGTGCTCTGCAATCGGAGTGGCCATGGCAGTGAGTGGCCTACGTACAGCAAAACAAGAAAAAAACAGCCTGGCAATCCTGCACTCCAGCAATATTTATCATAGCCAAAACTTGGAAGCTACGAAAATGTCCATCAACAGAGGAATGCACAAAGAAGAAGTGGTCCATGTACACGATGGAATATGACTCCAATAAAAAAATATAAACTCAATCTAGAAAACAAACAAAGGTAAAAAAAAAAAAACATCAGCTTTTGGGGGTTTATCCAGGCACATTCCACTCTAATTTATAACCGAGAAATACCACTGCAAGGTAGTCTGTTTCCCTAGTTAAAAGCTTGTGAAAAGCAGAAATGCTGCCACCCTCTGGCCGTGACCTGCAACAGCAGCTTTAAAACCTGTGCTAAGTGTCACTTCATATGCACCAGTACTGGAGGGCTGTAAATGAAACCTGCCCTCAGAATGTCATTAGGGAGGTAATGGCCAAAATATTTCTAAATGTCACACATACTTCACGAAAACAATTTGAAGAGGTAAGCTCTACTCACAGTTTGAAGAAAATAAGGACATGCCAGAAAGCTCAAATTCAATGGATTATGAGACACATGCAAATCCAACCACAAACATATAGCAACTCACACTTGTCAGAATAAACTTCAGCAAAAAAAACTACAAACAATAAATGCTGAGGGTGTTGTGCAGAAGTGCATACCCTCAACTTTAAGTGGGATGTGACCTGGTAAGAGCCACTAACGAGAACCGAATGGAGGTGCTTTTACTACGTAAATATTTTTCTACCATATGATCCAGCAGGCCCACTCCTGGGCCTATAACCTAAGAAGACAGAATTGGAAAGACACAGGGAGGCGAATGTGCATTGCCGCAGCATTACAACTGCCAAGTCATGGAAGCAACCAAAAAGTCCATCAACAGATGAGTGGACAAAGAAAACTGGTCCATGTACAGACGGAGTATTGGCCAAGGAAAAAAAGGACACGATGTCATTTGCAGCACTGTAGATGAGTCTAGAGGCAATCACACAACTTGTAGTATGTCAGAAAGAGAACGACACGTATCGTAGGATATCACTTTTAGGTATTACCTATACATGGATACCAGTGAAGATATTTCCACAGAGAAGGGCAACCACTGATTCATTCAACAAACTTATGGTTCACCAATGGAAATTTGTGAGGATTGGATACATTAGGATATTGGGGTTAACAGACATATACAAACACAGGTGAAATATATCATCACCAAAGACCTACGGAATACCAAGAGAAGACTACTCAACATTCTGTCATAACGTACATGGGAAAAGGATTCCAGGAAGAATAGACATATGTTTATGTGTAAAAGAACCACATCTTGCACACCTAGAACAAGCCAAACATTGTCATCAAACTTGCTGTGATAAAAATAAAAATTAAATTAAATAAACGAACAAGAAGTAGTGAGACATATACTTAAGGGGCTTTTCCCTGGCACACGCCATTCTAAATTACAACCTAGAACACAACTTCCATTGAGGCTCTGTTGCCCTAGTAACCAGATTTCGTAAAGTAGAACAGCTGCCACCTTGTGGGCGTTTCACACAACAGCAGCTTTAATCCCAGCGTTAATGGTCAGTTGATATTCAAAATCATTGCAGGCCTGTAAATCACACCTGCACTGAAAACAAATCCTGGGGTCGTATATCGACCAAAAAATTCAAAGGCATCCATATTTCAAACCGACAGTTTCAAGAGGCATAATTTATGCACATTTGTCTTCTGTTTCTTTTTCTGTCTTTCTTTTTTGTTAAAAAAAACGGGAATGGAAAAAGGCTGAACATCAGGAATCAATAAAGCCATGCAAATCCAGTGTACACAAACGTTCACCTGACAGCCGTCAGAATGATCATCAGCAAAAAAAGTCTACAAAAAATAAATGCTGAAAGGGTTTTAGAGAACTGCGTACCCTTTAGCTGCTGGTGGGATGCAACCTGGTAACAGCCAGTAGTGAGAACAGAATGGAGGTGCGTTTAAGGGTAAAAATGGAGCTACCATGTGATCTGGTAGGCCCACTCATGGGCCTATCACCTGAGTAGACCAGAATCAAAAACACACAGGCTGGCAATCCTGCACTGCAGCAAGGTGTACCATAGCCAAACCTGGAAGAAACCAAAATGTGCATCAACAGAAAAAGGCACCAAGAAGAAGTCGTCCATGTACACAATGGAATATTAGCCATGAAAAAGCATGGAACAGTGCCGTTGGCACCACCATAGAAGGACCTGGAGATAATCACCACACTGGAAGTAAGAAAGAAACCGAAAGACAGACATCCTATGACATCACTTATAGGTGTTACCTAAGAATTGATACCCATGAAATAATTTCCAAGAGAAGGACACACATAGATTCAGAAAACCAAATTATGTTTAACCAAACGGAAAGGTGTAAGGAATGTATGAATTAGGATATGGGGGTTAACAGACATATACTAATATATAGGAAATATATAATCACAAAATACCTAAGGAATATGAAGAGAGGTCTACTCAACACTCTATAATAACATACACGGGAATGGATCCAAAGAGGAATAGACAGATACATTGATAGGATGAACCAGAAACTGTACACCTAGGAGAATCTACATTTTGATCAAATTTCCTCTGATAATTTAAGTTAAAAAGCAAACAACAATTTAGGAGATATAAGCTCTTGGGGGTCTGCACTGGCACATTGCACTCTAATTCTCAGCTTACTAACACGACTGCCACGAAAGCTCTGTGGCCCAAAATCCCAGAGTTGGAAGTGTAGAAATGCTGCCGCCTTGTGGCCGTTTCCCACAAGAGTGGCTTTGAACCCACAGCTAATGGTCACTTAACATTCACAAGGATTCAGGGCTGTAAAGGACACCTGCCCTAAAAAATTGTGCGGAGGTAGGGAACGGCCAAAAAAATTCAAAAGTGTTAAATTTTTCAAGGAGATTGGATGGAGGGGTAAGTTTGACTCACTCATTTTCAAAAAAGAGGAAAATGGATAAAAGCTCCACATCAGTAATTAGTAGACTCATGCAAATCTAACCTCCAAAATGATTCCAACTCACACATGTCAACTACCATCAGCTGGAAGTCTACAAACATTAAATGCTGAAGGTGTTTTAGAGAACTGTGTACCCTCTAGCTGCTGGTGAGATGTAAAGTGGTGACAGCCAATAATGAGAATAGAAAGGAGCTGCGTTTAAAAGTAAAAATTGAGCCACCATTCCGTTCAGCAGGCCCACCGCTGAGACTCTCACCTGACAAGTCCAGAGTCGAGAAGGCACAGGCTTCAACAGCTGCACTGCAGGAATTTTCACAATAGCCAAGACACGGAAGCAACCAAAATGTCCATCACGATATCAGTTGAAAAAGAAGAAGTGGTCCATGTACACAATGGAATATTAGCCATGGCAAACAATGAAACACTGCTCTTTCAGGCACCATAGTTGAGCCTAGAGATAATCACAGAACATGAGGTAAGTCGGAAAGCAAAAGACATATCCTATGATATCACTTACAGGCGTTATCTAACAACTGACACAAATGAACATATTTGCACAGAGAAAGACACTCACACACTTAGAAAACAAACTAGGCTTATCTAAAAGGAAAGGTGGGGGGAATGGAAAAATTAAGATTAGGGTTACCATACGTGTACAAATACCTATTAAATACACATAACAAAAAGACCGACCATATAGCAAGGGAGGTCTATGGAACACTCTGCAATAATTTACATGGGAAGTGGATCTGTGCATGAATATATATATATATATATATATATATATATATATAGGTTATGCAAAAATGAAGCAGATGGTGTACACCTAGGACAAACAATATTCTAATCATTACCCCTATTAAGAAAACTAAAACAACAAACAAGAAATAATGTAACATAAACTTATGTGGGTTTCTCCTGGCACATTCCATTTTAATTTACAACCTAGGAACAGGGATTCCAGAACGGCTCTGCTGCCCTAGTAACGAGATTTGTGAATGGAGAAAAGCTGCCGCCTAGTGGCTGTTTACCACAACAGCAGCTTTCAACCCAGTGCTAATGGTCACTAAATATTCACTCTCATTACAGGCCTGTGAATGACACCTTCCCTCAAAAACAATCCTGGGACCGAATATTGACCAAAAAATTCAATTTTGAGGGCAACCTTTCAAGAAGACAATTTCAAGAGGTTAATTGTATTCTACGTTTTTTTTCATTTGTTCGTTAACAGAAATTTTAAAAGGTGTGGAAAAATGAACCTTAGAAAGAATTAAGGACATGCAAATCCAAATTACAAACATCCTATCAGCTCACAACAGTCGGAATGACCATCAGGAAAAATTCTGCAAACAATAAATGCTGAAGGGGTTGTGGAGAAATGCCTAGGCTTGGTTCAACGTGGGACATGGTAAGAGCCAGTAAGGAAAACACAAAGGAGGTGCATTGAAAAGGTAAATACTGAGCTACCATTCAATCAAGCATACCCACTGCTGGGCCTATCACCTGAGAGGATGAGAATCAAAAAGACACAGGCTGGACTTCACTGGTGGCGCAGTGGTTGAGAGTCCGCCGCCGAAGCAGGGGACACGGGTTTATGCCCCGGTTCGGGAAAATCACACATGCCGCGGATCGGCTGGTCCCGTGAGCTATGGCTGCTGGGCCTGTGCGTCCAGAGCCTGTGCTCTGCAATCGGAGTGGCCATGGCAGTGAGTGGCCTACGTACAGCAAAACAAGAAAAAAAGAGCCTGGCAATCCTGCACTCCAGCAATATTTATCATAGCCAAAACTTGGAAGCTACGAAAATGTCCATCAACAGAGGAATGCACAAAGAAGAAGTGGTCCATGTACACGATGGAATATGACTCCAATAAAAAAATATAAACTCAATCTAGAAAACAAACAAAGGTAAAAAAAAAAAACATCAGCTTTTGGGGGTTTATCCAGGCACATTCCACTCTAATTTATAACCGAGAAATACCACTGCAAGGTAGTCTGTTTCCCTAGTTAAAAGCTTGTGAAAAGCAGAAATGCTGCCACCCTCTGGCCGTGACCTGCAACAGCAGCTTTAAAACCTGTGCTAAGTGTCACTTCATATGCACCAGTACTGGAGGGCTGTAAATGAAACCTGCCCTCAGAATGTCATTAGGGAGGTAATGGCCAAAATATTTCTAAATGTCACACATACTTCACGAAAACAATTTGAAGAGGTAAGCTCTACTCACAGTTTGAAGAAAATAAGGACATGCCAGAAAGCTCAAATTCAATGGATTATGAGACACATGCAAATCCAACCACAAACATATAGCAACTCACACTTGTCAGAATAAACTTCAGCAAAAAAAACTACAAACAATAAATGCTGAGGGTGTTGTGCAGAAGTGCATACCCTCAACTTTAAGTGGGATGTGACCTGGTAAGAGCCACTAACGAGAACCGAATGGAGGTGCTTTTACTACGTAAATATTTTTCTACCATATGATCCAGCAGGCCCACTCCTGGGCCTATAACCTAAGAAGACAGAATTGGAAAGACACAGGGAGGCAAATGTGCATTGCCGCAGCATTACAACTGCCAAGTCATGGAAGCAACCAAAAAGTCCATCAACAGATGAGTGGACAAAGAAAACTGGTCCATGTACAGACGGAGTATTGGCCAAGGAAAAAAAGGACACGATGTCATTTGCAGCACTGTAGATGAGTCTAGAGGCAATCACACAACTTGTAGTATGTCAGAAAGAGAACGACACGTATCGTAGGATATCACTTTTAGGTATTACCTATACATGGATACCAGTGAAGATATTTCCACAGAGAAGGGCAACCACTGATTCATTCAACAAACTTATGGTTCACCAATGGAAATTTGTGAGGATTGGATACATTAGGATATTGGGGTTAACAGACATATACAAACACAGGTGAAATATATCATCACCAAAGACCTACGGAATACCAAGAGAAGACTACTCAACATTCTGTCATAACGTACATGGGAAAAGGATTCCAGGAAGAATAGACATATGTTTATGTGTAAAAGAACCACATCTTGCACACCTAGAACAAGCCAAACATTGTCATCAAACTTGCTGTGATAAAAATAAAAATTAAATTAAATAAACGAACAAGAAGTAGTGAGACATATACTTAAGGGGCTTTTCCCTGGCACACGCCATTCTAAATTACAACCTAGAACACAACTTCCATTGAGGCTCTGTTGCCCTAGTAACCAGATTTGGTAAAGTAGAACAGCTGCCACCTTGTGGGCGTTTCACACAACAGCAGCTTTAATCCCAGCGTTAATGGTCAGTTGATATTCAAAATCATTGCAGGCCTGTAAATCACACCTGCACTGAAAACAAATCCTGGGGTCGTATATCGACCAAAAAATTCAAAGGCATCCATATTTCAAACCGACAGTTTCAAGAGGCATAATTTATGCACATTTGTCTTCTGTTTCTTTTTCTGTCTTTCTTTTTTGTTAAAAAAAACGGGAATGGAAAAAGGCTGAACATCAGGAATCAATAAAGCCATGCAAATCCAGTGTACACAAACGTTCACCTGACAGCCGTCAGAATGATCATCAGCAAAAAAAGTCTACAAAAAATAAATGCTGAAGGGGTTTTAGAGAACTGCATACCCTTTAGCTGCTGGTGGGATGCAACCTGGTAACAGCCAGTAGTGAGAACAGAATGGAGGTGCGTTTAAGGGTAAAAATGGAGCTACCATGTGATCTGGTAGGCCCACTCATGGGCCTATCACCTGAGTAGACCAGAATCAAAAACACACAGGCTGGCAATCCTGCACTGCAGCAAGGTGTACCATAGCCAAACCTGGAAGAAACCAAAATGTGCATCAACAGAAAAAGGCACCAAGAAGAAGTCGTCCATGTACACAATGGAATATTAGCCATGAAAAAGCATGGAACAGTGCCGTTGGCACCACCATAGAAGGACCTGGAGATAATCACCACACTGGAAGTAAGAAAGAAACTGAAAGACAGACATCCTATGACATCACTTATAGGTGTTACCTAAGAATTGATACCCATGAAATAATTTCCAAGAGAAGGACACACATAGATTCAGAAAACCAAATTATGTTTAACGAAACGGAAAGGTGTAAGGAATGTATGAATTAGGATATGGGGGTTAACAGACATATACTAATATATAGGAAATATATAATCACAAAATACCTAAGGAATACGAAGAGAGGTCTACTCAACACTCTATAATAACATACACGGGAATGGATCCAAAGAGGAATAGACAGATACATTGATAGGATGAACCAGAAACTGTACACCTAGGAGAATCTACATTTTGATCAAATTTCCTCTGATAATTTAAGTTAAAAAGCAAACAACAATTTAGGAGATATAAGCTCTTGGGGGTCTGCACTGGCACATTGCACTCTAATTCTCAGCTTACTAACACGACTGCCACGAAAGCTCTGTGGCCCAAAATCCCAGAGTTGGAAGTGTAGAATTGCTGCCGCCTTGTGGCCGTTTCCCACAAGAGCGGCTTTGAACCCACAGCTAATGGTCACTTAACATTCACAAGGATTCAGGGCTGTAAAGGACACCTGCCCTAAAAAATTGTGCGGAGGTAGGGAACGGCCAAAAAAATTCAAAAGTGTTAAATTTTTCAAGGAGATTGGATGGAGGGGTAAGTTTGACTCACTCATTTTCAAAAAAGAGGAAAATGGATAAAAGCTCCACATCAGTAATTAGTAGACTCATGCAAATCTAACCTCCAAAATGATTCCAACTCACACATGTCAACTACCATCAGCTGGAAGTCTACAAACATTAAATGCTGAAGGTGTTTTAGAGAACTGTGTACCCTCTAGCTGCTGGTGAGATGTAAAGTGGTGACAGCCAATAATGAGAATAGAAAGGAGCTGCGTTTAAAAGTAAAAATTGAGCCACCATTCCGTTCAGCAGGCCCACCGCTGAGACTCTCACCTGACAAGTCCAGAGTCGAGAAGGCACAGGCTTCAACAGCTGCACTGCAGGAATTTTCACAATAGCCAAGACACGGAAGCAACCAAAATGTCCATCACGATATCAGTTGAAAAAGAAGAAGTGGTCCATGTACACAATGGAATATTAGCCATGGCAAACAATGAAACACTGCTCTTTCAGGCACCATAGTTGAGCCTAGAGATAATCACAGAACATGAGGTAAGTCGGAAAGCAAAAGACATATCCTATGATATCACTTACAGGCGTTATCTAACAACTGACACAAATGAACATATTTGCACAGAGAAAGACACTCACACACTTAGAAAAAAAACTAGGCTTATCTAAAAGGAAAGGTGGGGGGAATGGAATAATTAAGATTAGGGTTACCATACGTGTACAAATACCTATTAAATACACATAACACAAAGACCGACCATATAGCAAGGGAGGTCTATGGAACACTCTGGAATAATTTACATGGGAAGTGGATCTGTGCATGAATATATATATATATATATATATATATATATATATATATATATATATATATATAGGTTATGCAAAAATGAAGCAGATGGTGTACACCTAGGACAAACCATATTCTAATCATTACCCCTATTAAGAAAACTAAAACAACAAACAAGAAATAATGTAACATAAACTTATGGGGGTTTCTCCTGGCACATTCCATTTTAATTTACAACCTAGGAACAGGGATTCCAGAACGGCTCTGCTGCCCTAGTAACGAGATTTGTGAATGGAGAAAAGCTGCCGCCTAGTGGCTGTTTACCACAACAGCAGCTTTCAACCCAGTGCTAATGGTCACTAAATATTCACTCTCATTACAGGCCTGTGAATGACACCTTCCCTCAAAAACAATCCTGGGACCGAATATTGACCAAAAAATTCAATTTTGAGGGCAACCTTTCAAGAAGACAATTTCAAGAGGTTAATTGTATTCTACGTTTTTTTTCATTTGTTCGTTAACAGAAATTTTAAAAGGTGTGGAAAAATGAACCTTAGAAAGAATTAAGGACATGCAAATCCAAATTACAAACATCCTATCAGCTCACAACAGTCGGAATGACCATCAGCAAAAATTCTGCAAACAATAAATGCTGAAGGGGTTGTGGAGAAATGCCTAGGCTTGGTTCAACGTGGGACATGGTAAGAGCCAGTAAGGAAAACACAAAGGAGGTGCATTGAAAAGGTAAATACTGAGCTACCATTCAATCAAGCATACCCACTGCTGGGCCTATCACCTGAGAGGATGAGAATCAAAAAGACACAGGCTGGACTTCACTGGTGGCGCAGTGGTTGAGAGTCCGCCGCCGAAGCAGGGGACACGGGTTTATGCCCCGGTTCGGGAAAATCACACATGCCACGGATCGGCTGGTCCCGTGAGCTATGGCTGCTGGGCCTGTGCGTCCAGAGCCTGTGCTCTGCAATCGGAGTGGCCATGGCAGTGAGTGGCCTACGTACAGCAAAACAAGAAAAAAACAGCCTGGCAATCCTGCACTCCAGCAATATTTATCATAGCCAAAACTTGGAAGCTACGAAAATGTCCATCAACAGAGGAATGCACAAAGAAGAAGTGGTCCATGTACACGATGGAATATGACTCCAATAAAAAAATATAAACTCAATCTAGAAAACAAACAAAGGTAAAAAAAAAAAAACATCAGCTTTTGGGGGTTTATCCAGGCACATTCCACTCTAATTTATAACCGAGAAATACCACTGCAAGGTAGTCTGTTTCCCTAGTTAAAAGCTTGTGAAAAGCAGAAATGCTGCCACCCTCTGGCCGTGACCTGCAACAGCAGCTTTAAAACCTGTGCTAAGTGTCACTTCATATGCACCAGTACTGGAGGGCTGTAAATGAAACCTGCCCTCAGAATGTCATTAGGGAGGTAATGGCCAAAATATTTCTAAATGTCACACATACTTCACGAAAACAATTTGAAGAGGTAAGCTCTACTCACAGTTTGAAGAAAATAAGGACATGCCAGAAAGCTCAAATTCAATGGATTATGAGACACATGCAAATCCAACCACAAACATATAGCAACTCACACTTGTCAGAATAAACTTCAGCAAAAAAAACTACAAACAATAAATGCTGAGGGTGTTGTGCAGAAGTGCATACCCTCAACTTTAAGTGGGATGTGACCTGGTAAGAGCCACTAACGAGAACCGAATGGAGGTGCTTTTACTACGTAAATATTTTTCTACCATATGATCCAGCAGGCCCACTCCTGGGCCTATAACCTAAGAAGACAGAATTGGAAAGACACAGGGAGGCGAATGTGCATTGCCGCAGCATTACAACTGCCAAGTCATGGAAGCAACCAAAAAGTCCATCAACAGATGAGTGGACAAAGAAAACTGGTCCATGTACAGACGGAGTATTGGCCAAGGAAAAAAAGGACACGATGTCATTTGCAGCACTGTAGATGAGTCTAGAGGCAATCACACAACTTGTAGTATGTCAGAAAGAGAACGACACGTATCGTAGGATATCACTTTTAGGTATTACCTATACATGGATACCAGTGAAGATATTTCCACAGAGAAGGGCAACCACTGATTCATTCAACAAACTTATGGTTCACCAATGGAAATTTGTGAGGATTGGATACATTAGGATATTGGGGTTAACAGACATATACAAACACAGGTGAAATATATCATCACCAAAGACCTACGGAATACCAAGAGAAGACTACTCAACATTCTGTCATAACGTACATGGGAAAAGGATTCCAGGAAGAATAGACATATGTTTATGTGTAAAAGAACCACATCTTGCACACCTAGAACAAGCCAAACATTGTCATCAAACTTGCTGTGATAAAAATAAAAATTAAATTAAATAAACGAACAAGAAGTAGTGAGACATATACTTAAGGGGCTTTTCCCTGGCACACGCCATTCTAAATTACAACCTAGAACACAACTTCCATTGAGGCTCTGTTGCCCTAGTAACCAGATTTGGTAAAGTAGAACAGCTGCCACCTTGTGGGCGTTTCACACAACAGCAGCTTTAATCCCAGCGTTAATGGTCAGTTGATATTCAAAATCATTGCAGGCCTGTAAATCACACCTGCACTGAAAACAAATCCTGGGGTCGTATATCGACCAAAAAATTCAAAGGCATCCATATTTCAAACCGACAGTTTCAAGAGGCATAATTTATGCACATTTGTCTTCTGTTTCTTTTTCTGTCTTTCTTTTTTGTTAAAAAAAACGGGAATGGAAAAAGGCTGAACATCAGGAATCAATAAAGCCATGCAAATCCAGTGTACACAAACGTTCACCTGACAGCCGTCAGAATGATCATCAGCAAAAAAAGTCTACAAAAAATAAATGCTGAAGGGGTTTTAGAGAACTGCATACCCTTTAGCTGCTGGTGGGATGCAACCTGGTAACAGCCAGTAGTGAGAACAGAATGGAGGTGCGTTTAAGGGTAAAAATGGAGCTACCATGTGATCTGGTAGGCCCACTCATGGGCCTATCACCTGAGTAGACCAGAATCAAAAACACACAGGCTGGCAATCCTGCACTGCAGCAAGGTGTACCATAGCCAAACCTGGAAGAAACCAAAATGTGCATCAACAGAAAAAGGCACCAAGAAGAAGTCGTCCATGTACACAATGGAATATTAGCCATGAAAAAGCATGGAACAGTGCCGTTGGCACCACCATAGAAGGACCTGGAGATAATCACCACACTGGAAGTAAGAAAGAAACTGAAAGACAGACATCCTATGACATCACTTATAGGTGTTACCTAAGAATTGATACCCATGAAATAATTTCCAAGAGAAGGACACACATAGATTCAGAAAACCAAATTATGTTTAACCAAACGGAAAGGTGTAAGGAATGTATGAATTAGGATATGGGGGTTAACAGACATATACTAATATATAGGAAATATATAATCACAAAATACCTAAGGAATACGAAGAGAGGTCTACTCAACACTCTATAATAACATACACGGGAATGGATCCAAAGAGGAATAGACAGATACATTGATAGGATGAACCAGAAACTGTACACCTAGGAGAATCTACATTTTGATCAAATTTCCTCTGATAATTTAAGTTAAAAAGCAAACAACAATTTAGGAGATATAAGCTCTTGGGGGTCTGCACTGGCACATTGCACTCTAATTCTCAGCTTACTAACACGACTGCCACGAAAGCTCTGTGGCCCAAAATCCCAGAGTTGGAAGTGTAGAAATGCTGCCGCCTTGTGGCCGTTTCCCACAAGAGCGGCTTTGAACCCACAGCTAATGGTCACTTAACATTCACAAGGATTCAGGGCTGTAAAGGACACCTGCCCTAAAAAATTGTGCGGAGGTAGGGAACGGCCAAAAAAATTCAAAAGTGTTAAATTTTTCAAGGAGATTGGATGGAGGGGTAAGTTTGACTCACTCATTTTCAAAAAAGAGGAAAATGGATAAAAGCTCCACATCAGTAATTAGTAGACTCATGCAAATCTAACCTCCAAAATGATTCCAACTCACACATGTCAACTACCATCAGCTGGAAGTCTACAAACATTAAATGCTGAAGGTGTTTTAGAGAACTGTGTACCCTCTAGCTGCTGGTGAGATGTAAAGTGGTGACAGCCAATAATGAGAATAGAAAGGAGCTGCGTTTAAAAGTAAAAATTGAGCCACCATTCCGTTCAGCAGGCCCACCGCTGAGACTCTCACCTGACAAGTCCAGAGTCGAGAAGGCACAGGCTTCAACAGCTGCACTGCAGGAATTTTCACAATAGCCAAGACACGGAAGCAACCAAAATGTCCATCACAATATCAGTTGAAAAAGAAGAAGTGGTCCATGTACACAATGGAATATTAGCCATGGCAAACAATGAAACACTGCTCTTTCAGGCACCATAGTTGAGCCTAGAGATAATCACAGAACATGAGGTAAGTCGGAAAGCAAAAGACATATCCTATGATATCACTTACAGGCGTTATCTAACAACTGACACAAATGAACATATTTGCACAGAGAAAGACACTCACACACTTAGAAAACAAACTAGGCTTATCTAAAAGGAAAGGTGGGGGGAATGGAAAAATTAAGATTAGGGTTACCATACGTGTACAAATACCTATTAAATACACATAACAAAAAGACCGACCATATAGCAAGGGAGGTCTATGGAACACTCTGCAATAATTTACATGGGAAGTGGATCTGTGCATGAATATATATATATATATATATATATATATATATAGGTTATGCAAAAATGAAGCAGATGGTGTACACCTAGGACAAACCATATTCTAATCATTACCCCTATTAAGAAAACTAAAACAACAAACAAGAAATAATGTAACATAAACTTATGGGGGTTTCTCCTGGCACATTCCATTTTAATTTACAACCTAGGAACAGGGATTCCAGAACGGCTCTGCTGCCCTAGTAACGAGATTTGTGAATGGAGAAAAGCTGCCGCCTAGTGGCTGTTTACCACAACAGCAGCTTTCAACCCAGTGCTAATGGTCACTAAATATTCACTCTCATTACAGGCCTGTGAATGACACCTTCCCTCAAAAACAATCCTGGGACCGAATATTGACCAAAAAATTCAATTTTGAGGGCAACCTTTCAAGAAGACAATTTCAAGAGGTTAATTGTATTCTACGTTTTTTTTCATTTGTTCGTTAACAGAAATTTTAAAAGGTGTGGAAAAATGAACCTTAGAAAGAATTAAGGACATGCAAATCCAAATTACAAACATCCTATCAGCTCACAACAGTCGGAATGACCATCAGCAAAAATTCTGCAAACAATAAATGCTGAAGGGGTTGTGGAGAAATGCCTAGGCTTGGTTCAACGTGGGACATGGTAAGAGCCAGTAAGGAAAACACAAAGGAGGTGCATTGAAAAGGTAAATACTGAGCTACCATTCAATCAAGCATACCCACTGCTGGGCCTATCACCTGAGAGGATGAGAATCAAAAAGACACAGGCTGGACTTCACTGGTGGCGCAGTGGTTGAGAGTCCGCCGCCGAAGCAGGGGACACGGGTTTATGCCCCGGTTCGGGAAAATCACACATGCCACGGATCGGCTGGTCCCGTGAGCTATGGCTGCTGGGCCTGTGCGTCCAGAGCCTGTGCTCTGCAATCGGAGTGGCCATGGCAGTGAGTGGCCTACGTACAGCAAAACAAGAAAAAAACAGCCTGGCAATCCTGCACTCCAGCAATATTTATCATAGCCAAAACTTGGAAGCTACGAAAATGTCCATCAACAGAGGAATGCACAAAGAAGAAGTGGTCCATGTACACGATGGAATATGACTCCAATAAAAAAATATAAACTCAATCTAGAAAACAAACAAAGGTAAAAAAAAAAAAACATCAGCTTTTGGGGGTTTATCCAGGCACATTCCACTCTAATTTATAACCGAGAAATACCACTGCAAGGTAGTCTGTTTCCCTAGTTAAAAGCTTGTGAAAAGCAGAAATGCTGCCACCCTCTGGCCGTGACCTGCAACAGCAGCTTTAAAACCTGTGCTAAGTGTCACTTCATATGCACCAGTACTGGAGGGCTGTAAATGAAACCTGCCCTCAGAATGTCATTAGGGAGGTAATGGCCAAAATATTTCTAAATGTCACACATACTTCACGAAAACAATTTGAAGAGGTAAGCTCTACTCACAGTTTGAAGAAAATAAGGACATGCCAGAAAGCTCAAATTCAATGGATTATGAGACACATGCAAATCCAACCACAAACATATAGCAACTCACACTTGTCAGAATAAACTTCAGCAAAAAAAACTACAAACAATAAATGCTGAGGGTGTTGTGCAGAAGTGCATACCCTCAACTTTAAGTGGGATGTGACCTGGTAAGAGCCACTAACGAGAACCGAATGGAGGTGCTTTTACTACGTAAATATTTTTCTACCATATGATCCAGCAGGCCCACTCCTGGGCCTATAACCTAAGAAGACAGAATTGGAAAGACACAGGGAGGCGAATGTGCATTGCCGCAGCATTACAACTGCCAAGTCATGGAAGCAACCAAAAAGTCCATCAACAGATGAGTGGACAAAGAAAACTGGTCCATGTACAGACGGAGTATTGGCCAAGGAAAAAAAGGACACGATGTCATTTGCAGCACTGTAGATGAGTCTAGAGGCAATCACACAACTTGTAGTATGTCAGAAAGAGAACGACACGTATCGTAGGATATCACTTTTAGGTATTACCTATACATGGATACCAGTGAAGATATTTCCACAGAGAAGGGCAACCACTGATTCATTCAACAAACTTATGGTTCACCAATGGAAATTTGTGAGGATTGGATACATTAGGATATTGGGGTTAACAGACATATACAAACACAGGTGAAATATATCATCACCAAAGACCTACGGAATACCAAGAGAAGACTACTCAACATTCTGTCATAACGTACATGGGAAAAGGATTCCAGGAAGAATAGACATATGTTTATGTGTAAAAGAACCACATCTTGCACACCTAGAACAAGCCAAACATTGTCATCAAACTTGCTGTGATAAAAATAAAAATTAAATTAAATAAACGAACAAGAAGTAGTGAGACATATACTTAAGGGGCTTTTCCCTGGCACACGCCATTCTAAATTACAACCTAGAACACAACTTCCATTGAGGCTCTGTTGCCCTAGTAACCAGATTTGGTAAAGTAGAACAGCTGCCACCTTGTGGGCGTTTCACACAACAGCAGCTTTAATCCCAGCGTTAATGGTCAGTTGATATTCAAAATCATTGCAGGCCTGTAAATCACACCTGCACCGAAAACAAATCCTGGGGTCGTATATCGACCAAAAAATTCAAAGGCATCCATATTTCAAACCGACAGTTTCAAGAGGCATAATTTATGCACATTTGTCTTCTGTTTCTTTTTCTGTCTTTCTTTTTTGTTAAAAAAAACGGGAATGGAAAAAGGCTGAACATCAGGAATCAATAAAGCCATGCAAATCCAGTGTACACAAACGTTCACCTGACAGCCGTCAGAATGATCATCAGCAAAAAAAGTCTACAAAAAATAAATGCTGAAGGGGTTTTAGAGAACTGCATACCCTTTAGCTGCTGGTGGGATGCAACCTGGTAACAGCCAGTAGTGAGAACAGAATGGAGGTGCGTTTAAGGGTAAAAATGGAGCTACCATGTGATCTGGTAGGCCCACTCATGGGCCTATCACCTGAGTAGACCAGAATCAAAAACACACAGGCTGGCAATCCTGCACTGCAGCAAGGTGTACCATAGCCAAACCTGGAAGAAACCAAAATGTGCATCAACAGAAAAAGGCACCAAGAAGAAGTCGTCCATGTACACAATGGAATATTAGCCATGAAAAAGCATGGAACAGTGCCGTTGGCACCACCATAGAAGGACCTGGAGATAATCACCACACTGGAAGTAAGAAAGAAACTGAAAGACAGACATCCTATGACATCACTTATAGGTGTTACCTAAGAATTGATACCCATGAAATAATTTCCAAGAGAAGGACACACATAGATTCAGAAAACCAAATTATGTTTAACGAAACGGAAAGGTGTAAGGAATGTATGAATTAGGATATGGGGGTTAACAGACATATACTAATATATAGGAAATATATAATCACAAAATACCTAAGGAATACGAAGAGAGGTCTACTCAACACTCTATAATAACATACACGGGAATGGATCCAAAGAGGAATAGACAGATACATTGATAGGATGAACCAGAAACTGTACACCTAGGAGAATCTACATTTTGATCAAATTTCCTCTGATAATTAAATGTAAAAAGCAAACAACAATTTAGGAGATATAAGCTCTTGGGGGTCTGCACTGGCACATTGCACTCTAATTCTCAGCTTACTAACACGACTGCCACAAAAGCTCTGTGGCCCAAAATCCCAGAGTTGGAAGTGTAGAAATGCTGCCGCCTTGTGGCCGTTTCCCACAAGAGCGGCTTTGAACCCACAGCTAATGGTCACTTAACATTCACAAGGATTCAGGGCTGTAAAGGACACCTGCCCTAAAAAATTGTGCGGAGGTAGGGAACGGCCAAAAAAATTCAAAAGTGTTAAATTTTTCAAGGAGATTGGATGGAGGGGTAAGTTTGACTCACTCATTTTCAAAAAAGAGGAAAATGGATAAAAGCTCCACATCAGTAATTAGTAGACTCATGCAAATCTAACCTCCAAAATGATTCCAACTCACACATGTCAACTACCATCAGCTGGAAGTCTACAAACATTAAATGCTGAAGGTGTTTTAGAGAACTGTGTACCCTCTAGCTGCTGGTGAGATGTAAAGTGGTGACAGCCAATAATGAGAATAGAAAGGAGCTGCGTTTAAAAGTAAAAATTGAGCCACCATTCCGTTCAGCAGGCCCACCGCTGAGACTCTCACCTGACAAGTCCAGAGTCGAGAAGGCACAGGCTTCAACAGCTGCACTGCAGGAATTTTCACAATAGCCAAGACACGGAAGCAACCAAAATGTCCATCACAATATCAGTTGAAAAAGAAGAAGTGGTCCATGTACACAATGGAATATTAGCCATGGCAAACAATGAAACACTGCTCTTTCAGGCACCAT
The DNA here is from genome assembly GCF_025265405.1 of Mesoplodon densirostris. NCBI lineage: Eukaryota > Metazoa > Chordata > Mammalia > Artiodactyla > Ziphiidae > Mesoplodon > Mesoplodon densirostris. The sequence goes on along the minus strand of NC_082681.1, from coordinate 145,251 downwards.
AGTTGAGCCTAGAGATAATCACAGAACATGAGGTAAGTCGGAAAGCAAAAGACATATCCTATGATATCACTTACAGGCGTTATCTAACAACTGACACAAATGAACATATTTGCACAGAGAAAGACACTCACACACTTAGAAAACAAACTAGGCTTATCTAAAAGGAAAGGTGGGGGGAATGGAAAAATTAAGATTAGGGTTACCATACGTGTACAAATACCTATTAAATACACATAACAAAAAGACCGACCATATAGCAAGGGAGGTCTATGGAACACTCTGCAATAATTTACATGGGAAGTGGATCTGTGCATGAATATATATATATATATATATATATATATATATATATATATAGGTTATGCAAAAATGAAGCAGATGGTGTACACCTAGGACAAACCATATTCTAATCATTACCCCTATTAAGAAAACTAAAACAACAAACAAGAAATAATGTAACATAAACTTATGGGGGTTTCTCCTGGCACATTCCATTTTAATTTACAACCTAGGAACAGGGATTCCAGAACGGCTCTGCTGCCCTAGTAACGAGATTTGTGAATGGAGAAAAGCTGCCGCCTAGTGGCTGTTTACCACAACAGCAGCTTTCAACCCAGTGCTAATGGTCACTAAATATTCACTCTCATTACAGGCCTGTGAATGACACCTTCCCTCAAAAACAATCCTGGGACCGAATATTGACCAAAAAATTCAATTTTGAGGGCAACCTTTCAAGAAGACAATTTCAAGAGGTTAATTGTATTCTACGTTTTTTTTCATTTGTTCGTTAACAGAAATTTTAAAAGGTGTGAAAAAATGAACCTTAGAAAGAATTAAGGACATGCAAATCCAAATTACAAACATCCTATCAGCTCACAACAGTCGGAATGACCATCAGGAAAAATTCTGCAAACAATAAATGCTGAAGGGGTTGTGGAGAAATGCCTAGGCTTGGTTCAACGTGGGACATGGTAAGAGCCAGTAAGGAAAACACAAAGGAGGTGCATTGAAAAGGTAAATACTGAGCTACCATTCAATCAAGCATACCCACTGCTGGGCCTATCACCTGAGAGGATGAGAATCAAAAAGACACAGGCTGGACTTCACTGGTGGCGCAGTGGTTGAGAGTCCACCGCCGAAGCAGGGGACACGGGTTTATGCCCCGGTTCGGGAAAATCACACATGCCACGGATCGGCTGGTCCCGTGAGCTATGGCTGCTGGGCCTGTGCGTCCAGAGCCTGTGCTCTGCAATCGGAGTGGCCATGGCAGTGAGTGGCCTACGTACAGCAAAACAAGAAAAAAACAGCCTGGCAATCCTGCACTCCAGCAATATTTATCATAGCCAAAACTTGGAAGCTACGAAAATGTCCATCAACAGAGGAATGCACAAAGAAGAAGTGGTCCATGTACACGATGGAATATGACTCCAATAAAAAAATATAAACTCAATCTAGAAAACAAACAAAGGTAAAAAAAAAAAAAACATCAGCTTTTGGGGGTTTATCCAGGCACATTCCACTCTAATTTATAACCGAGAAATACCACTGCAAGGTAGTCTGTTTCCCTAGTTAAAAGCTTGTGAAAAGCAGAAATGCTGCCACCCTCTGGCCGTGACCTGCAACAGCAGCTTTAAAACCTGTGCTAAGTGTCACTTCATATGCACCAGTACTGGAGGGCTGTAAATGAAACCTGCCCTCAGAATGTCATTAGGGAGGTAATGGCCAAAATATTTCTAAATGTCACACATACTTCACGAAAACAATTTGAAGAGGTAAGCTCTACTCACAGTTTGAAGAAAATAAGGACATGCCAGAAAGCTCAAATTCAATGGATTATGAGACACATGCAAATCCAACCACAAACATATAGCAACTCACACTTGTCAGAATAAACTTCAGCAAAAAAAACTACAAACAATAAATGCTGAGGGTGTTGTGCAGAAGTGCATACCCTCAACTTTAAGTGGGATGTGACCTGGTAAGAGCCACTAACGAGAACCGAATGGAGGTGCTTTTACTACGTAAATATTTTTCTACCATATGATCCAGCAGGCCCACTCCTGGGCCTATAACCTAAGAAGACAGAATTGGAAAGACACAGGGAGGCGAATGTGCATTGCCGCAGCATTACAACTGCCAAGTCATGGAAGCAACCAAAAAGTCCATCAACAGATGAGTGGACAAAGAAAACTGGTCCATGTACAGACGGAGTATTGGCCAAGGAAAAAAAGGACACGATGTCATTTGCAGCACTGTAGATGAGTCTAGAGGCAATCACACAACTTGTAGTATGTCAGAAAGAGAACGACACGTATCGTAGGATATCACTTTTAGGTATTACCTATACATGGATACCAGTGAAGATATTTCCACAGAGAAGGGCAACCACTGATTCATTCAACAAACTTATGGTTCACCAATGGAAATTTGTGAGGATTGGATACATTAGGATATTGGGGTTAACAGACATATACAAACACAGGTGAAATATATCATCACCAAAGACCTACGGAATACCAAGAGAAGACTACTCAACATTCTGTCATAACGTACATGGGAAAAGGATTCCAGGAAGAATAGAAATATGTTTATGTGTAAAAGAACCACATCTTGCACACCTAGAACAAGCCAAACATTGTCATCAAACTTGCTGTGATAAAAATAAAAATTAAATTAAATAAACGAACAAGAAGTAGTGAGACATATACTTAAGGGGCTTTTCCCTGGCACACGCCATTCTAAATTACAACCTAGAACACAACTTCCATTGAGGCTCTGTTGCCCTAGTAACCAGATTTGGTAAAGTAGAACAGCTGCCACCTTGTGGGCGTTTCACACAACAGCAGCTTTAATCCCAGCGTTAATGGTCAGTTGATATTCAAAATCATTGCAGGCCTGTAAATCACACCTGCACTGAAAACAAATCCTGGGGTCGTATATCGACCAAAAAATTCAAAGGCATCCATATTTCAAACCGACAGTTTCAAGAGGCATAATTTATGCACATTTGTCTTCTGTTTCTTTTTCTGTCTTTCTTTTTTGTTAAAAAAAACGGGAATGGAAAAAGGCTGAACATCAGGAATCAATAAAGCCATGCAAATCCAGTGTACACAAACGTTCACCTGACAGCCGTCAGAATGATCATCAGCAAAAAAAGTCTACAAAAAATAAATGCTGAAGGGGTTTTAGAGAACTGCATACCCTTTAGCTGCTGGTGGGATGCAACCTGGTAACAGCCAGTAGTGAGAACAGAATGGAGGTGCGTTTAAGGGTAAAAATGGAGCTACCATGTGATCTGGTAGGCCCACTCATGGGCCTATCACCTGAGTAGACCAGAATCAAAAACACACAGGCTGGCAATCCTGCACTGCAGCAAGGTGTACCATAGCCAAACCTGGAAGAAACCAAAATGTGCATCAACAGAAAAAGGCACCAAGAAGAAGTCGTCCATGTACACAATGGAATATTAGCCATGAAAAAGCATGGAACAGTGCCGTTGGCACCACCATAGAAGGACCTGGAGATAATCACCACACTGGAAGTAAGAAAGAAACTGAAAGACAGACATCCTATGACATCACTTATAGGTGTTACCTAAGAATTGATACCCATGAAATAATTTCCAAGAGAAGGACACACATAGATTCAGAAAACCAAATTATGTTTAACCAAACGGAAAGGTGTAAGGAATGTATGAATTAGGATATGGGGGTTAACAGACATATACTAATATATAGGAAATATATAATCACAAAATACCTAAGGAATACGAAGAGAGGTCTACTCAACACTCTATAATAACATACACGGGAATGGATCCAAAGAGGAATAGACAGATACATTGATAGGATGAACCAGAAACTGTACACCTAGGAGAATCTACATTTTGATCAAATTTCCTCTGATAATTTAAGTTAAAAAGCAAACAACAATTTAGGAGATATAAGCTCTTGGGGGTCTGCACTGGCACATTGCACTCTAATTCTCAGCTTACTAACACGACTGCCACGAAAGCTCTGTGGCCCAAAATCCCAGAGTTGGAAGTGTAGAAATGCTGCCGCCTTGTGGCCGTTTCCCACAAGAGCGGCTTTGAACCCACAGCTAATGGTCACTTAACATTCACAAGGATTCAGGGCTGTAAAGGACACCTGCCCTAAAAAATTGTGCGGAGGTAGGGAACGGCCAAAAAAATTCAAAAGTGTTAAATTTTTCAAGGAGATTGGATGGAGGGGTAAGTTTGACTCACTCATTTTCAAAAAAGAGGAAAATGGATAAAAGCTCCACATCAGTAATTAGTAGACTCATGCAAATCTAACCTCCAAAATGATTCCAACTCACACATGTCAACTACCATCAGCTGGAAGTCTACAAACATTAAATGCTGAAGGTGTTTTAGAGAACTGTGTACCCTCTAGCTGCTGGTGAGATGTAAAGTGGTGACAGCCAATAATGAGAATAGAAAGGAGCTGCGTTTAAAAGTAAAAATTGAGCCACCATTCCGTTCAGCAGGCCCACCGCTGAGACTCTCACCTGACAAGTCCAGAGTCGAGAAGGCACAGGCTTCAACAGCTGCACTGCAGGAATTTTCACAATAGCCAAGACACGGAAGCAACCAAAATGTCCATCACAATATCAGTTGAAAAAGAAGAAGTGGTCCATGTACACAATGGAATATTAGCCATGGCAAACAATGAAACACTGCTCTTTCAGGCACCATAGTTGAGCCTAGAGATAATCACAGAACATGAGGTAAGTCGGAAAGCAAAAGACATATCCTATGATATCACTTACAGGCGTTATCTAACAACTGACACAAATGAACATATTTGCACAGAGAAAGACACTCACACACTTAGAAAACAAACTAGGCTTATCTAAAAGGAAAGGTGGGGGGAATGGAAAAATTAAGATTAGGGTTACCATACGTGTACAAATACCTATTAAATACACATAACAAAAAGACCGACCATATAGCAAGGGAGGTCTATGGAACACTCTGCAATAATTTACATGGGAAGTGGATCTGTGCATGAATATATATATATATATATATATATATATAGGTTATGCAAAAATGAAGCAGATGGTGTACACCTAGGACAAACCATATTCTAATCATTACCCCTATTAAGAAAACTAAAACAACAAACAAGAAATAATGTAACATAAACTTATGGGGGTTTCTCCTGGCACATTCCATTTTAATTTACAACCTAGGAACAGGGATTCCAGAACGGCTCTGCTGCCCTAGTAACGAGATTTGTGAATGGAGAAAAGCTGCCGCCTAGTGGCTGTTTACCACAACAGCAGCTTTCAACCCAGTGCTAATGGTCACTAAATATTCACTCTCATTACAGGCCTGTGAATGACACCTTCCCTCAAAAACAATCCTGGGACCGAATATTGACCAAAAAATTCAATTTTGAGGGCAACCTTTCAAGAAGACAATTTCAAGAGGTTAATTGTATTCTACGTTTTTTTTCATTTGTTCGTTAACAGAAATTTTAAAAGGTGTGGAAAAATGAACCTTAGAAAGAATTAAGGACATGCAAATCCAAATTACAAACATCCTATCAGCTCACAACAGTCGGAATGACCATCAGCAAAAATTCTGCAAACAATAAATGCTGAAGGGGTTGTGGAGAAATGCCTAGGCTTGGTTCAACGTGGGACATGGTAAGAGCCAGTAAGGAAAACACAAAGGAGGTGCATTGAAAAGGTAAATACTGAGCTACCATTCAATCAAGCATACCCACTGCTGGGCCTATCACCTGAGAGGATGAGAATCAAAAAGACACAGGCTGGACTTCACTGGTGGCGCAGTGGTTGAGAGTCCGCCGCCGAAGCAGGGGACACGGGTTTATGCCCCGGTTCGGGAAAATCACACATGCCACGGATCGGCTGGTCCCGTGAGCTATGGCTGCTGGGCCTGTGCGTCCAGAGCCTGTGCTCTGCAATCGGAGTGGCCATGGCAGTGAGTGGCCTACGTACAGCAAAACAAGAAAAAAACAGCCTGGCAATCCTGCACTCCAGCAATATTTATCATAGCCAAAACTTGGAAGCTACGAAAATGTCCATCAACAGAGGAATGCACAAAGAAGAAGTGGTCCATGTACACGATGGAATATGACTCCAATAAAAAAATATAAACTCAATCTAGAAAACAAACAAAGGTAAAAAAAAAAAAACATCAGCTTTTGGGGGTTTATCCAGGCACATTCCACTCTAATTTATAACCGAGAAATACCACTGCAAGGTAGTCTGTTTCCCTAGTTAAAAGCTTGTGAAAAGCAGAAATGCTGCCACCCTCTGGCCGTGACCTGCAACAGCAGCTTTAAAACCTGTGCTAAGTGTCACTTCATATGCACCAGTACTGGAGGGCTGTAAATGAAACCTGCCCTCAGAATGTCATTAGGGAGGTAATGGCCAAAATATTTCTAAATGTCACACATACTTCACGAAAACAATTTGAAGAGGTAAGCTCTACTCACAGTTTGAAGAAAATAAGGACATGCCAGAAAGCTCAAATTCAATGGATTATGAGACACATGCAAATCCAACCACAAACATATAGCAACTCACACTTGTCAGAATAAACTTCAGCAAAAAAAACTACAAACAATAAATGCTGAGGGTGTTGTGCAGAAGTGCATACCCTCAACTTTAAGTGGGATGTGACCTGGTAAGAGCCACTAACGAGAACCGAATGGAGGTGCTTTTACTACGTAAATATTTTTCTACCATATGATCCAGCAGGCCCACTCCTGGGCCTATAACCTAAGAAGACAGAATTGGAAAGACACAGGGAGGCGAATGTGCATTGCCGCAGCATTACAACTGCCAAGTCATGGAAGCAACCAAAAAGTCCATCAACAGATGAGTGGACAAAGAAAACTGGTCCATGTACAGACGGAGTATTGGCCAAGGAAAAAAAGGACACGATGTCATTTGCAGCACTGTAGATGAGTCTAGAGGCAATCACACAACTTGTAGTATGTCAGAAAGAGAACGACACGTATCGTAGGATATCACTTTTAGGTATTACCTATACATGGATACCAGTGAAGATATTTCCACAGAGAAGGGCAACCACTGATTCATTCAACAAACTTATGGTTCACCAATGGAAATTTGTGAGGATTGGATACATTAGGATATTGGGGTTAACAGACATATACAAACACAGGTGAAATATATCATCACCAAAGACCTACGGAATACCAAGAGAAGACTACTCAACATTCTGTCATAACGTACATGGGAAAAGGATTCCAGGAAGAATAGACATATGTTTATGTGTAAAAGAACCACATCTTGCACACCTAGAACAAGCCAAACATTGTCATCAAACTTGCTGTGATAAAAATAAAAATTAAATTAAATAAACGAACAAGAAGTAGTGAGACATATACTTAAGGGGCTTTTCCCTGGCACACGCCATTCTAAATTACAACCTAGAACACAACTTCCATTGAGGCTCTGTTGCCCTAGTAACCAGATTTCGTAAAGTAGAACAGCTGCCACCTTGTGGGCGTTTCACACAACAGCAGCTTTAATCCCAGCGTTAATGGTCAGTTGATATTCAAAATCATTGCAGGCCTGTAAATCACACCTGCACTGAAAACAAATCCTGGGGTCGTATATCGACCAAAAAATTCAAAGGCATCCATATTTCAAACCGACAGTTTCAAGAGGCATAATTTATGCACATTTGTCTTCTGTTTCTTTTTCTGTCTTTCTTTTTTGTTAAAAAAAACGGGAATGGAAAAAGGCTGAACATCAGGAATCAATAAAGCCATGCAAATCCAGTGTACACAAACGTTCACCTGACAGCCGTCAGAATGATCATCAGCAAAAAAAGTCTACAAAAAATAAATGCTGAAAGGGTTTTAGAGAACTGCGTACCCTTTAGCTGCTGGTGGGATGCAACCTGGTAACAGCCAGTAGTGAGAACAGAATGGAGGTGCGTTTAAGGGTAAAAATGGAGCTACCATGTGATCTGGTAGGCCCACTCATGGGCCTATCACCTGAGTAGACCAGAATCAAAAACACACAGGCTGGCAATCCTGCACTGCAGCAAGGTGTACCATAGCCAAACCTGGAAGAAACCAAAATGTGCATCAACAGAAAAAGGCACCAAGAAGAAGTCGTCCATGTACACAATGGAATATTAGCCATGAAAAAGCATGGAACAGTGCCGTTGGCACCACCATAGAAGGACCTGGAGATAATCACCACACTGGAAGTAAGAAAGAAACCGAAAGACAGACATCCTATGACATCACTTATAGGTGTTACCTAAGAATTGATACCCATGAAATAATTTCCAAGAGAAGGACACACATAGATTCAGAAAACCAAATTATGTTTAACCAAACGGAAAGGTGTAAGGAATGTATGAATTAGGATATGGGGGTTAACAGACATATACTAATATATAGGAAATATATAATCACAAAATACCTAAGGAATATGAAGAGAGGTCTACTCAACACTCTATAATAACATACACGGGAATGGATCCAAAGAGGAATAGACAGATACATTGATAGGATGAACCAGAAACTGTACACCTAGGAGAATCTACATTTTGATCAAATTTCCTCTGATAATTTAAGTTAAAAAGCAAACAACAATTTAGGAGATATAAGCTCTTGGGGGTCTGCACTGGCACATTGCACTCTAATTCTCAGCTTACTAACACGACTGCCACGAAAGCTCTGTGGCCCAAAATCCCAGAGTTGGAAGTGTAGAAATGCTGCCGCCTTGTGGCCGTTTCCCACAAGAGTGGCTTTGAACCCACAGCTAATGGTCACTTAACATTCACAAGGATTCAGGGCTGTAAAGGACACCTGCCCTAAAAAATTGTGCGGAGGTAGGGAACGGCCAAAAAAATTCAAAAGTGTTAAATTTTTCAAGGAGATTGGATGGAGGGGTAAGTTTGACTCACTCATTTTCAAAAAAGAGGAAAATGGATAAAAGCTCCACATCAGTAATTAGTAGACTCATGCAAATCTAACCTCCAAAATGATTCCAACTCACACATGTCAACTACCATCAGCTGGAAGTCTACAAACATTAAATGCTGAAGGTGTTTTAGAGAACTGTGTACCCTCTAGCTGCTGGTGAGATGTAAAGTGGTGACAGCCAATAATGAGAATAGAAAGGAGCTGCGTTTAAAAGTAAAAATTGAGCCACCATTCCGTTCAGCAGGCCCACCGCTGAGACTCTCACCTGACAAGTCCAGAGTCGAGAAGGCACAGGCTTCAACAGCTGCACTGCAGGAATTTTCACAATAGCCAAGACACGGAAGCAACCAAAATGTCCATCACGATATCAGTTGAAAAAGAAGAAGTGGTCCATGTACACAATGGAATATTAGCCATGGCAAACAATGAAACACTGCTCTTTCAGGCACCATAGTTGAGCCTAGAGATAATCACAGAACATGAGGTAAGTCGGAAAGCAAAAGACATATCCTATGATATCACTTACAGGCGTTATCTAACAACTGACACAAATGAACATATTTGCACAGAGAAAGACACTCACACACTTAGAAAACAAACTAGGCTTATCTAAAAGGAAAGGTGGGGGGAATGGAAAAATTAAGATTAGGGTTACCATACGTGTACAAATACCTATTAAATACACATAACAAAAAGACCGACCATATAGCAAGGGAGGTCTATGGAACACTCTGCAATAATTTACATGGGAAGTGGGTCTGTGCATGAATATATATATATATATATATATATATATATATATAGGTTATGCAAAAATGAAGCAGATGGTGTACACCTAGGACAAACAATATTCTAATCATTACCCCTATTAAGAAAACTAAAACAACAAACAAGAAATAATGTAACATAAACTTATGTGGGTTTCTCCTGGCACATTCCATTTTAATTTACAACCTAGGAACAGGGATTCCAGAACGGCTCTGCTGCCCTAGTAACGAGATTTGTGAATGGAGAAAAGCTGCCGCCTAGTGGCTGTTTACCACAACAGCAGCTTTCAACCCAGTGCTAATGGTCACTAAATATTCACTCTCATTACAGGCCTGTGAATGACACCTTCCCTCAAAAACAATCCTGGGACCGAATATTGACCAAAAAATTCAATTTTGAGGGCAACCTTTCAAGAAGACAATTTCAAGAGGTTAATTGTATTCTACGTTTTTTTTCATTTGTTCGTTAACAGAAATTTTAAAAGGTGTGGAAAAATGAACCTTAGAAAGAATTAAGGACATGCAAATCCAAATTACAAACATCCTATCAGCTCACAACAGTCGGAATGACCATCAGGAAAAATTCTGCAAACAATAAATGCTGAAGGGGTTGTGGAGAAATGCCTAGGCTTGGTTCAACGTGGGACATGGTAAGAGCCAGTAAGGAAAACACAAAGGAGGTGCATTGAAAAGGTAAATACTGAGCTACCATTCAATCAAGCATACCCACTGCTGGGCCTATCACCTGAGAGGATGAGAATCAAAAAGACACAGGCTGGACTTCACTGGTGGCGCAGTGGTTGAGAGTCCGCCGCCGAAGCAGGGGACACGGGTTTATGCCCCGGTTCGGGAAAATCACACATGCCGCGGATCGGCTGGTCCCGTGAGCTATGGCTGCTGGGCCTGTGCGTCCAGAGCCTGTGCTCTGCAATCGGAGTGGCCATGGCAGTGAGTGGCCTACGTACAGCAAAACAAGAAAAAAAGAGCCTGGCAATCCTGCACTCCAGCAATATTTATCATAGCCAAAACTTGGAAGCTACGAAAATGTCCATCAACAGAGGAATGCACAAAGAAGAAGTGGTCCATGTACACGATGGAATATGACTCCAATAAAAAAATATAAACTCAATCTAGAAAACAAACAAAGGTAAAAAAAAAAAACATCAGCTTTTGGGGGTTTATCCAGGCACATTCCACTCTAATTTATAACCGAGAAATACCACTGCAAGGTAGTCTGTTTCCCTAGTTAAAAGCTTGTGAAAAGCAGAAATGCTGCCACCCTCTGGCCGTGACCTGCAACAGCAGCTTTAAAACCTGTGCTAAGTGTCACTTCATATGCACCAGTACTGGAGGGCTGTAAATGAAACCTGCCCTCAGAATGTCATTAGGGAGGTAATGGCCAAAATATTTCTAAATGTCACACATACTTCACGAAAACAATTTGAAGAGGTAAGCTCTACTCACAGTTTGAAGAAAATAAGGACATGCCAGAAAGCTCAAATTCAATGGATTATGAGACACATGCAAATCCAACCACAAACATATAGCAACTCACACTTGTCAGAATAAACTTCAGCAAAAAAAACTACAAACAATAAATGCTGAGGGTGTTGTGCAGAAGTGCATACCCTCAACTTTAAGTGGGATGTGACCTGGTAAGAGCCACTAACGAGAACCGAATGGAGGTGCTTTTACTACGTAAATATTTTTCTACCATATGATCCAGCAGGCCCACTCCTGGGCCTATAACCTAAGAAGACAGAATTGGAAAGACACAGGGAGGCAAATGTGCATTGCCGCAGCATTACAACTGCCAAGTCATGGAAGCAACCAAAAAGTCCATCAACAGATGAGTGGACAAAGAAAACTGGTCCATGTACAGACGGAGTATTGGCCAAGGAAAAAAAGGACACGATGTCATTTGCAGCACTGTAGATGAGTCTAGAGGCAATCACACAACTTGTAGTATGTCAGAAAGAGAACGACACGTATCGTAGGATATCACTTTTAGGTATTACCTATACATGGATACCAGTGAAGATATTTCCACAGAGAAGGGCAACCACTGATTCATTCAACAAACTTATGGTTCACCAATGGAAATTTGTGAGGATTGGATACATTAGGATATTGGGGTTAACAGACATATACAAACACAGGTGAAATATATCATCACCAAAGACCTACGGAATACCAAGAGAAGACTACTCAACATTCTGTCATAACGTACATGGGAAAAGGATTCCAGGAAGAATAGACATATGTTTATGTGTAAAAGAACCACATCTTGCACACCTAGAACAAGCCAAACATTGTCATCAAACTTGCTGTGATAAAAATAAAAATTAAATTAAATAAACGAACAAGAAGTAGTGAGACATATACTTAAGGGGCTTTTCCCTGGCACACGCCATTCTAAATTACAACCTAGAACACAACTTCCATTGAGGCTCTGTTGCCCTAGTAACCAGATTTGGTAAAGTAGAACAGCTGCCACCTTGTGGGCGTTTCACACAACAGCAGCTTTAATCCCAGCGTTAATGGTCAGTTGATATTCAAAATCATTGCAGGCCTGTAAATCACACCTGCACTGAAAACAAATCCTGGGGTCGTATATCGACCAAAAAATTCAAAGGCATCCATATTTCAAACCGACAGTTTCAAGAGGCATAATTTATGCACATTTGTCTTCTGTTTCTTTTTCTGTCTTTCTTTTTTGTTAAAAAAAACGGGAATGGAAAAAGGCTGAACATCAGGAATCAATAAAGCCATGCAAATCCAGTGTACACAAACGTTCACCTGACAGCCGTCAGAATGATCATCAGCAAAAAAAGTCTACAAAAAATAAATGCTGAAGGGGTTTTAGAGAACTGCATACCCTTTAGCTGCTGGTGGGATGCAACCTGGTAACAGCCAGTAGTGAGAACAGAATGGAGGTGCGTTTAAGGGTAAAAATGGAGCTACCATGTGATCTGGTAGGCCCACTCATGGGCCTATCACCTGAGTAGACCAGAATCAAAAACACACAGGCTGGCAATCCTGCACTGCAGCAAGGTGTACCATAGCCAAACCTGGAAGAAACCAAAATGTGCATCAACAGAAAAAGGCACCAAGAAGAAGTCGTCCATGTACACAATGGAATATTAGCCATGAAAAAGCATGGAACAGTGCCGTTGGCACCACCATAGAAGGACCTGGAGATAATCACCACACTGGAAGTAAGAAAGAAACTGAAAGACAGACATCCTATGACATCACTTATAGGTGTTACCTAAGAATTGATACCCATGAAATAATTTCCAAGAGAAGGACACACATAGATTCAGAAAACCAAATTATGTTTAACGAAACGGAAAGGTGTAAGGAATGTATGAATTAGGATATGGGGGTTAACAGACATATACTAATATATAGGAAATATATAATCACAAAATACCTAAGGAATACGAAGAGAGGTCTACTCAACACTCTATAATAACATACACGGGAATGGATCCAAAGAGGAATAGACAGATACATTGATAGGATGAACCAGAAACTGTACACCTAGGAGAATCTACATTTTGATCAAATTTCCTCTGATAATTTAAGTTAAAAAGCAAACAACAATTTAGGAGATATAAGCTCTTGGGGGTCTGCACTGGCACATTGCACTCTAATTCTCAGCTTACTAACACGACTGCCACGAAAGCTCTGTGGCCCAAAATCCCAGAGTTGGAAGTGTAGAATTGCTGCCGCCTTGTGGCCGTTTCCCACAAGAGCGGCTTTGAACCCACAGCTAATGGTCACTTAACATTCACAAGGATTCAGGGCTGTAAAGGACACCTGCCCTAAAAAATTGTGCGGAGGTAGGGAACGGCCAAAAAAATTCAAAAGTGTTAAATTTTTCAAGGAGATTGGATGGAGGGGTAAGTTTGACTCACTCATTTTCAAAAAAGAGGAAAATGGATAAAAGCTCCACATCAGTAATTAGTAGACTCATGCAAATCTAACCTCCAAAATGATTCCAACTCACACATGTCAACTACCATCAGCTGGAAGTCTACAAACATTAAATGCTGAAGGTGTTTTAGAGAACTGTGTACCCTCTAGCTGCTGGTGAGATGTAAAGTGGTGACAGCCAATAATGAGAATAGAAAGGAGCTGCGTTTAAAAGTAAAAATTGAGCCACCATTCCGTTCAGCAGGCCCACCGCTGAGACTCTCACCTGACAAGTCCAGAGTCGAGAAGGCACAGGCTTCAACAGCTGCACTGCAGGAATTTTCACAATAGCCAAGACACGGAAGCAACCAAAATGTCCATCACAATATCAGTTGAAAAAGAAGAAGTGGTCCATGTACACAATGGAATATTAGCCATGGCAAACAATGAAACACTGCTCTTTCAGGCACCATAGTTGAGCCTAGAGATAATCACAGAACATGAGGTAAGTCGGAAAGCAAAAGACATATCCTATGATATCACTTACAGGCGTTATCTAACAACTGACACAAATGAACATATTTGCACAGAGAAAGACACTCACACACTTAGAAAACAAACTAGGCTTATCTAAAAGGAAAGGTGGGGGGAATGGAAAAATTAAGATTAGGGTTACCATACGTGTACAAATACCTATTAAATACACATAACAAAAAGACCGACCATATAGCAAGGGAGGTCTATGGAACACTCTGCAATAATTTACATGGGAAGTGGATCTGTGCATGAATATATATATATATATATATATATATATATATATATATATATATAGGTTATGCAAAAATGAAGCAGATGGTGTACACCTAGGACAAACCATATTCTAATCATTACCCCTATTAAGAAAACTAAAACAACAAACAAGAAATAATGTAACATAAACTTATGGGGGTTTCTCCTGGCACATTCCATTTTAATTTACAACCTAGGAACAGGGATTCCAGAACGGCTCTGCTGCCCTAGTAACGAGATTTGTGAATGGAGAAAAGCTGCCGCCTAGTGGCTGTTTACCACAACAGCAGCTTTCAACCCAGTGCTAATGGTCACTAAATATTCACTCTCATTACAGGCCTGTGAATGACACCTTCCCTCAAAAACAATCCTGGGACCGAATATTGACCAAAAAATTCAATTTTGAGGGCAACCTTTCAAGAAGACAATTTCAAGAGGTTAATTGTATTCTACGTTTTTTTTCATTTGTTCGTTAACAGAAATTTTAAAAGGTGTGGAAAAATGAACCTTAGAAAGAATTAAGGACATGCAAATCCAAATTACAAACATCCTATCAGCTCACAACAGTCGGAATGACCATCAGCAAAAATTCTGCAAACAATAAATGCTGAAGGGGTTGTGGAGAAATGCCTAGGCTTGGTTCAACGTGGGACATGGTAAGAGCCAGTAAGGAAAACACAAAGGAGGTGCATTGAAAAGGTAAATACTGAGCTACCATTCAATCAAGCATACCCACTGCTGGGCCTATCACCTGAGAGGATGAGAATCAAAAAGACACAGGCTGGACTTCACTGGTGGCGCAGTGGTTGAGAGTCCGCCGCCGAAGCAGGGGACACGGGTTTATGCCCCGGTTCGGGAAAATCACACATGCCACGGATCGGCTGGTCCCGTGAGCTATGGCTGCTGGGCCTGTGCGTCCAGAGCCTGTGCTCTGCAATCGGAGTGGCCATGGCAGTGAGTGGCCTACGTACAGCAAAACAAGAAAAAAACAGCCTGGCAATCCTGCACTCCAGCAATATTTATCATAGCCAAAACTTGGAAGCTACGAAAATGTCCATCAACAGAGGAATGCACAAAGAAGAAGTGGTCCATGTACACGATGGAATATGACTCCAATAAAAAAATATAAACTCAATCTAGAAAACAAACAAAGGTAAAAAAAAAAAAACATCAGCTTTTGGGGGTTTATCCAGGCACATTCCACTCTAATTTATAACCGAGAAATACCACTGCAAGGTAGTCTGTTTCCCTAGTTAAAAGCTTGTGAAAAGCAGAAATGCTGCCACCCTCTGGCCGTGACCTGCAACAGCAGCTTTAAAACCTGTGCTAAGTGTCACTTCATATGCACCAGTACTGGAGGGCTGTAAATGAAACCTGCCCTCAGAATGTCATTAGGGAGGTAATGGCCAAAATATTTCTAAATGTCACACATACTTCACGAAAACAATTTGAAGAGGTAAGCTCTACTCACAGTTTGAAGAAAATAAGGACATGCCAGAAAGCTCAAATTCAATGGATTATGAGACACATGCAAATCCAACCACAAACATATAGCAACTCACACTTGTCAGAATAAACTTCAGCAAAAAAAACTACAAACAATAAATGCTGAGGGTGTTGTGCAGAAGTGCATACCCTCAACTTTAAGTGGGATGTGACCTGGTAAGAGCCACTAACGAGAACCGAATGGAGGTGCTTTTACTACGTAAATATTTTTCTACCATATGATCCAGCAGGCCCACTCCTGGGCCTATAACCTAAGAAGACAGAATTGGAAAGACACAGGGAGGCGAATGTGCATTGCCGCAGCATTACAACTGCCAAGTCATGGAAGCAACCAAAAAGTCCATCAACAGATGAGTGGACAAAGAAAACTGGTCCATGTACAGACGGAGTATTGGCCAAGGAAAAAAAGGACACGATGTCATTTGCAGCACTGTAGATGAGTCTAGAGGCAATCACACAACTTGTAGTATGTCAGAAAGAGAACGACACGTATCGTAGGATATCACTTTTAGGTATTACCTATACATGGATACCAGTGAAGATATTTCCACAGAGAAGGGCAACCACTGATTCATTCAACAAACTTATGGTTCACCAATGGAAATTTGTGAGGATTGGATACATTAGGATATTGGGGTTAACAGACATATACAAACACAGGTGAAATATATCATCACCAAAGACCTACGGAATACCAAGAGAAGACTACTCAACATTCTGTCATAACGTACATGGGAAAAGGATTCCAGGAAGAATAGACATATGTTTATGTGTAAAAGAACCACATCTTGCACACCTAGAACAAGCCAAACATTGTCATCAAACTTGCTGTGATAAAAATAAAAATTAAATTAAATAAACGAACAAGAAGTAGTGAGACATATACTTAAGGGGCTTTTCCCTGGCACACGCCATTCTAAATTACAACCTAGAACACAACTTCCATTGAGGCTCTGTTGCCCTAGTAACCAGATTTGGTAAAGTAGAACAGCTGCCACCTTGTGGGCGTTTCACACAACAGCAGCTTTAATCCCAGCGTTAATGGTCAGTTGATATTCAAAATCATTGCAGGCCTGTAAATCACACCTGCACTGAAAACAAATCCTGGGGTCGTATATCGACCAAAAAATTCAAAGGCATCCATATTTCAAACCGACAGTTTCAAGAGGCATAATTTATGCACATTTGTCTTCTGTTTCTTTTTCTGTCTTTCTTTTTTGTTAAAAAAAACGGGAATGGAAAAAGGCTGAACATCAGGAATCAATAAAGCCATGCAAATCCAGTGTACACAAACGTTCACCTGACAGCCGTCAGAATGATCATCAGCAAAAAAAGTCTACAAAAAATAAATGCTGAAGGGGTTTTAGAGAACTGCATACCCTTTAGCTGCTGGTGGGATGCAACCTGGTAACAGCCAGTAGTGAGAACAGAATGGAGGTGCGTTTAAGGGTAAAAATGGAGCTACCATGTGATCTGGTAGGCCCACTCATGGGCCTATCACCTGAGTAGACCAGAATCAAAAACACACAGGCTGGCAATCCTGCACTGCAGCAAGGTGTACCATAGCCAAACCTGGAAGAAACCAAAATGTGCATCAACAGAAAAAGGCACCAAGAAGAAGTCGTCCATGTACACAATGGAATATTAGCCATGAAAAAGCATGGAACAGTGCCGTTGGCACCACCATAGAAGGACCTGGAGATAATCACCACACTGGAAGTAAGAAAGAAACTGAAAGACAGACATCCTATGACATCACTTATAGGTGTTACCTAAGAATTGATACCCATGAAATAATTTCCAAGAGAAGGACACACATAGATTCAGAAAACCAAATTATGTTTAACCAAACGGAAAGGTGTAAGGAATGTATGAATTAGGATATGGGGGTTAACAGACATATACTAATATATAGGAAATATATAATCACAAAATACCTAAGGAATACGAAGAGAGGTCTACTCAACACTCTATAATAACATACACGGGAATGGATCCAAAGAGGAATAGACAGATACATTGATAGGATGAACCAGAAACTGTACACCTAGGAGAATCTACATTTTGATCAAATTTCCTCTGATAATTTAAGTTAAAAAGCAAACAACAATTTAGGAGATATAAGCTCTTGGGGGTCTGCACTGGCACATTGCACTCTAATTCTCAGCTTACTAACACGACTGCCACGAAAGCTCTGTGGCCCAAAATCCCAGAGTTGGAAGTGTAGAAATGCTGCCGCCTTGTGGCCGTTTCCCACAAGAGCGGCTTTGAACCCACAGCTAATGGTCACTTAACATTCACAAGGATTCAGGGCTGTAAAGGACACCTGCCCTAAAAAATTGTGCGGAGGTAGGGAACGGCCAAAAAAATTCAAAAGTGTTAAATTTTTCAAGGAGATTGGATGGAGGGGTAAGTTTGACTCACTCATTTTCAAAAAAGAGGAAAATGGATAAAAGCTCCACATCAGTAATTAGTAGACTCATGCAAATCTAACCTCCAAAATGATTCCAACTCACACATGTCAACTACCATCAGCTGGAAGTCTACAAACATTAAATGCTGAAGGTGTTTTAGAGAACTGTGTACCCTCTAGCTGCTGGTGAGATGTAAAGTGGTGACAGCCAATAATGAGAATAGAAAGGAGCTGCGTTTAAAAGTAAAAATTGAGCCACCATTCCGTTCAGCAGGCCCACCGCTGAGACTCTCACCTGACAAGTCCAGAGTCGAGAAGGCACAGGCTTCAACAGCTGCACTGCAGGAATTTTCACAATAGCCAAGACACGGAAGCAACCAAAATGTCCATCACAATATCAGTTGAAAAAGAAGAAGTGGTCCATGTACACAATGGAATATTAGCCATGGCAAACAATGAAACACTGCTCTTTCAGGCACCATAGTTGAGCCTAGAGATAATCACAGAACATGAGGTAAGTCGGAAAGCAAAAGACATATCCTATGATATCACTTACAGGCGTTATCTAACAACTGACACAAATGAACATATTTGCACAGAGAAAGACACTCACACACTTAGAAAACAAACTAGGCTTATCTAAAAGGAAAGGTGGGGGGAATGGAAAAATTAAGATTAGGGTTACCATACGTGTACAAATACCTATTAAATACACATAACAAAAAGACCGACCATATAGCAAGGGAGGTCTATGGAACACTCTGCAATAATTTACATGGGAAGTGGATCTGTGCATGAATATATATATATATATATATATATATATATAGGTTATGCAAAAATGAAGCAGATGGTGTACACCTAGGACAAACCATATTCTAATCATTACCCCTATTAAGAAAACTAAAACAACAAACAAGAAATAATGTAACATAAACTTATGGGGGTTTCTCCTGGCACATTCCATTTTAATTTACAACCTAGGAACAGGGATTCCAGAACGGCTCTGCTGCCCTAGTAACGAGATTTGTGAATGGAGAAAAGCTGCCGCCTAGTGGCTGTTTACCACAACAGCAGCTTTCAACCCAGTGCTAATGGTCACTAAATATTCACTCTCATTACAGGCCTGTGAATGACACCTTCCCTCAAAAACAATCCTGGGACCGAATATTGACCAAAAAATTCAATTTTGAGGGCAACCTTTCAAGAAGACAATTTCAAGAGGTTAATTGTATTCTACGTTTTTTTTCATTTGTTCGTTAACAGAAATTTTAAAAGGTGTGGAAAAATGAACCTTAGAAAGAATTAAGGACATGCAAATCCAAATTACAAACATCCTATCAGCTCACAACAGTCGGAATGACCATCAGCAAAAATTCTGCAAACAATAAATGCTGAAGGGGTTGTGGAGAAATGCCTAGGCTTGGTTCAACGTGGGACATGGTAAGAGCCAGTAAGGAAAACACAAAGGAGGTGCATTGAAAAGGTAAATACTGAGCTACCATTCAATCAAGCATACCCACTGCTGGGCCTATCACCTGAGAGGATGAGAATCAAAAAGACACAGGCTGGACTTCACTGGTGGCGCAGTGGTTGAGAGTCCGCCGCCGAAGCAGGGGACACGGGTTTATGCCCCGGTTCGGGAAAATCACACATGCCACGGATCGGCTGGTCCCGTGAGCTATGGCTGCTGGGCCTGTGCGTCCAGAGCCTGTGCTCTGCAATCGGAGTGGCCATGGCAGTGAGTGGCCTACGTACAGCAAAACAAGAAAAAAACAGCCTGGCAATCCTGCACTCCAGCAATATTTATCATAGCCAAAACTTGGAAGCTACGAAAATGTCCATCAACAGAGGAATGCACAAAGAAGAAGTGGTCCATGTACACGATGGAATATGACTCCAATAAAAAAATATAAACTCAATCTAGAAAACAAACAAAGGTAAAAAAAAAAAAAACATCAGCTTTTGGGGGTTTATCCAGGCACATTCCACTCTAATTTATAACCGAGAAATACCACTGCAAGGTAGTCTGTTTCCCTAGTTAAAAGCTTGTGAAAAGCAGAAATGCTGCCACCCTCTGGCCGTGACCTGCAACAGCAGCTTTAAAACCTGTGCTAAGTGTCACTTCATATGCACCAGTACTGGAGGGCTGTAAATGAAACCTGCCCTCAGAATGTCATTAGGGAGGTAATGGCCAAAATATTTCTAAATGTCACACATACTTCACGAAAACAATTTGAAGAGGTAAGCTCTACTCACAGTTTGAAGAAAATAAGGACATGCCAGAAAGCTCAAATTCAATGGATTATGAGACACATGCAAATCCAACCACAAACATATAGCAACTCACACTTGTCAGAATAAACTTCAGCAAAAAAAACTACAAACAATAAATGCTGAGGGTGTTGTGCAGAAGTGCATACCCTCAACTTTAAGTGGGATGTGACCTGGTAAGAGCCACTAACGAGAACCGAATGGAGGTGCTTTTACTACGTAAATATTTTTCTACCATATGATCCAGCAGGCCCACTCCTGGGCCTATAACCTAAGAAGACAGAATTGGAAAGACACAGGGAGGCGAATGTGCATTGCCGCAGCATTACAACTGCCAAGTCATGGAAGCAACCAAAAAGTCCATCAACAGATGAGTGGACAAAGAAAACTGGTCCATGTACAGACGGAGTATTGGCCAAGGAAAAAAAGGACACGATGTCATTTGCAGCACTGTAGATGAGTCTAGAGGCAATCACACAACTTGTAGTATGTCAGAAAGAGAACGACACGTATCGTAGGATATCACTTTTAGGTATTACCTATACATGGATACCAGTGAAGATATTTCCACAGAGAAGGGCAACCACTGATTCATTCAACAAACTTATGGTTCACCAATGGAAATTTGTGAGGATTGGATACATTAGGATATTGGGGTTAACAGACATATACAAACACAGGTGAAATATATCATCACCAAAGACCTACGGAATACCAAGAGAAGACTACTCAACATTCTGTCATAACGTACATGGGAAAAGGATTCCAGGAAGAATAGACATATGTTTATGTGTAAAAGAACCACATCTTGCACACCTAGAACAAGCCAAACATTGTCATCAAACTTGCTGTGATAAAAATAAAAATTAAATTAAATAAACGAACAAGAAGTAGTGAGACATATACTTAAGGGGCTTTTCCCTGGCACACGCCATTCTAAATTACAACCTAGAACACAACTTCCATTGAGGCTCTGTTGCCCTAGTAACCAGATTTCGTAAAGTAGAACAGCTGCCACCTTGTGGGCGTTTCACACAACAGCAGCTTTAATCCCAGCGTTAATGGTCAGTTGATATTCAAAATCATTGCAGGCCTGTAAATCACACCTGCACTGAAAACAAATCCTGGGGTCGTATATCGACCAAAAAATTCAAAGGCATCCATATTTCAAACCGACAGTTTCAAGAGGCATAATTTATGCACATTTGTCTTCTGTTTCTTTTTCTGTCTTTCTTTTTTGTTAAAAAAAACGGGAATGGAAAAAGGCTGAACATCAGGAATCAATAAAGCCATGCAAATCCAGTGTACACAAACGTTCACCTGACAGCCGTCAGAATGATCATCA
Organism: Mesoplodon densirostris; assembly: GCF_025265405.1. Taxonomy (NCBI): domain Eukaryota; kingdom Metazoa; phylum Chordata; class Mammalia; order Artiodactyla; family Ziphiidae; genus Mesoplodon; species Mesoplodon densirostris. The sequence goes on along the minus strand of NC_082681.1, from coordinate 123,264 downwards.
GCAAAAAAAGTCTACAAAAAATAAATGCTGAAAGGGTTTTAGAGAACTGCGTACCCTTTAGCTGCTGGTGGGATGCAACCTGGTAACAGCCAGTAGTGAGAACAGAATGGAGGTGCATTTAAGGGTAAAAATGGAGCTACCATGTGATCTGGTAGGCCCACTCATGGGCCTATCACCTGAGTAGACCAGAATCAAAAACACACAGGCTGGCAATCCTGCACTGCAGCAAGGTGTACCATAGCCAAACCTGGAAGAAACCAAAATGTGCATCAACAGAAAAAGGCACCAAGAAGAAGTCGTCCATGTACACAATGGAATATTAGCCATGAAAAAGCATGGAACAGTGCCGTTGGCACCACCATAGAAGGACCTGGAGATAATCACCACACTGGAAGTAAGAAAGAAACCGAAAGACAGACATCCTATGACATCACTTATAGGTGTTACCTAAGAATTGATACCCATGAAATAATTTCCAAGAGAAGGACACACATAGATTCAGAAAACCAAATTATGTTTAACCAAACGGAAAGGTGTAAGGAATGTATGAATTAGGATATGGGGGTTAACAGACATATACTAATATATAGGAAATATATAATCACAAAATACCTAAGGAATATGAAGAGAGGTCTACTCAACACTCTATAATAACATACACGGGAATGGATCCAAAGAGGAATAGACAGATACATTGATAGGATGAACCAGAAACTGTACACCTAGGAGAATCTACATTTTGATCAAATTTCCTCTGATAATTTAAGTTAAAAAGCAAACAACAATTTAGGAGATATAAGCTCTTGGGGGTCTGCACTGGCACATTGCACTCTAATTCTCAGCTTACTAACACGACTGCCACGAAAGCTCTGTGGCCCAAAATCCCAGAGTTGGAAGTGTAGAAATGCTGCCGCCTTGTGGCCGTTTCCCACAAGAGTGGCTTTGAACCCACAGCTAATGGTCACTTAACATTCACAAGGATTCAGGGCTGTAAAGGACACCTGCCCTAAAAAATTGTGCGGAGGTAGGGAACGGCCAAAAAAATTCAAAAGTGTTAAATTTTTCAAGGAGATTGGATGGAGGGGTAAGTTTGACTCACTCATTTTCAAAAAAGAGGAAAATGGATAAAAGCTCCACATCAGTAATTAGTAGACTCATGCAAATCTAACCTCCAAAATGATTCCAACTCACACATGTCAACTACCATCAGCTGGAAGTCTACAAACATTAAATGCTGAAGGTGTTTTAGAGAACTGTGTACCCTCTAGCTGCTGGTGAGATGTAAAGTGGTGACAGCCAATAATGAGAATAGAAAGGAGCTGCGTTTAAAAGTAAAAATTGAGCCACCATTCCGTTCAGCAGGCCCACCGCTGAGACTCTCACCTGACAAGTCCAGAGTCGAGAAGGCACAGGCTTCAACAGCTGCACTGCAGGAATTTTCACAATAGCCAAGACACGGAAGCAACCAAAATGTCCATCACGATATCAGTTGAAAAAGAAGAAGTGGTCCATGTACACAATGGAATATTAGCCATGGCAAACAATGAAACACTGCTCTTTCAGGCACCATAGTTGAGCCTAGAGATAATCACAGAACATGAGGTAAGTCGGAAAGCAAAAGACATATCCTATGATATCACTTACAGGCGTTATCTAACAACTGACACAAATGAACATATTTGCACAGAGAAAGACACTCACACACTTAGAAAACAAACTAGGCTTATCTAAAAGGAAAGGTGGGGGGAATGGAAAAATTAAGATTAGGGTTACCATACGTGTACAAATACCTATTAAATACACATAACAAAAAGACCAACCATATAGCAAGGGAGGTCTATGGAACACTCTGCAATAATTTACATGGGAAGTGGATCTGTGCATGAATATATATATATATATATATATATATATATAGGTTATGCAAAAATGAAGCAGATGGTGTACACCTAGGACAAACAATATTCTAATCATTACCCCTATTAAGAAAACTAAAACAACAAACAAGAAATAATGTAACATAAACTTATGGGGGTTTCTCCTGGCACATTCCATTTTAATTTACAACCTAGGAACAGGGATTCCAGAACGGCTCTGCTGCCCTAGTAACGAGATTTGTGAATGGAGAAAAGCTGCCGCCTAGTGGCTGTTTACCACAACAGCAGCTTTCAACCCAGTGCTAATGGTCACTAAATATTCACTCTCATTACAGGCCTGTGAATGACACCTTCCCTCAAAAACAATCCTGGGACCGAATATTGACCAAAAAATTCAATTTTGAGGGCAACCTTTCAAGAAGACAATTTCAAGAGGTTAATTGTATTCTACGTTTTTTTTCATTTGTTCGTTAACAGAAATTTTAAAAGGTGTGGAAAAATGAACCTTAGAAAGAATTAAGGACATGCAAATCCAAATTACAAACATCCTATCAGCTCACAACAGTCGGAATGACCATCAGGAAAAATTCTGCAAACAATAAATGCTGAAGGGGTTGTGGAGAAATGCCTAGGCTTGGTTCAACGTGGGACATGGTAAGAGCCAGTAAGGAAAACACAAAGGAGGTGCATTGAAAAGGTAAATACTGAGCTACCATTCAATCAAGCATACCCACTGCTGGGCCTATCACCTGAGAGGATGAGAATCAAAAAGACACAGGCTGGACTTCACTGGTGGCGCAGTGGTTGAGAGTCCGCCGCCGAAGCAGGGGACACGGGTTTATGCCCCGGTTCGGGAAAATCACACATGCCGCGGATCGGCTGGTCCCGTGAGCTATGGCTGCTGGGCCTGTGCGTCCAGAGCCTGTGCTCTGCAATCGGAGTGGCCATGGCAGTGAGTGGCCTACGTACAGCAAAACAAGAAAAAAAGAGCCTGGCAATCCTGCACTCCAGCAATATTTATCATAGCCAAAACTTGGAAGCTACGAAAATGTCCATCAACAGAGGAATGCACAAAGAAGAAGTGGTCCATGTACACGATGGAATATGACTCCAATAAAAAAATATAAACTCAATCTAGAAAACAAACAAAGGTAAAAAAAAAAAAACATCAGCTTTTGGGGGTTTATCCAGGCACATTCCACTCTAATTTATAACCGAGAAATACCACTGCAAGGTAGTCTGTTTCCCTAGTTAAAAGCTTGTGAAAAGCAGAAATGCTGCCACCCTCTGGCCGTGACCTGCAACAGCAGCTTTAAAACCTGTGCTAAGTGTCACTTCATATGCACCAGTACTGGAGGGCTGTAAATGAAACCTGCCCTCAGAATGTCATTAGGGAGGTAATGGCCAAAATATTTCTAAATGTCACACATACTTCACGAAAACAATTTGAAGAGGTAAGCTCTACTCACAGTTTGAAGAAAATAAGGACATGCCAGAAAGCTCAAATTCAATGGATTATGAGACACATGCAAATCCAACCACAAACATATAGCAACTCACACTTGTCAGAATAAACTTCAGCAAAAAAAACTACAAACAATAAATGCTGAGGGTGTTGTGCAGAAGTGCATACCCTCAACTTTAAGTGGGATGTGACCTGGTAAGAGCCACTAACGAGAACCGAATGGAGGTGCTTTTACTACGTAAATATTTTTCTACCATATGATCCAGCAGGCCCACTCCTGGGCCTATAACCTAAGAAGACAGAATTGGAAAGACACAGGGAGGCAAATGTGCATTGCCGCAGCATTACAACTGCCAAGTCATGGAAGCAACCAAAAAGTCCATCAACAGATGAGTGGACAAAGAAAACTGGTCCATGTACAGACGGAGAATTGGCCAAGGAAAAAAAGGACACGATGTCATTTGCAGCACTGTAGATGAGTCTAGAGGCAATCACACAACTTGTAGTATGTCAGAAAGAGAACGACACGTATCGTAGGATATCACTTTTAGGTATTACCTATACATGGTTACCAGTGAAGATATTTCCACAGAGAAGGGCAACCACTGATTCATTCAACAAACTTATGGTTCACCAATGGAAATTTGTGAAGATTGGATACATTAGGATATTGGGGTTAACAGACATATACAAACACAGGTGAAATATATCATCACCAAAGACCTACGGAATACCAAGAGAAGACTACTCAACATTCTGTCATAACGTACATGGGAAAAGGATTCCAGGAAGAATAGACATATGTTTATGTGTAAAAGAACCACATCTTGCACACCTAGAACAAGCCAAACATTGTCATCAAACTTGCTGTGATAAAAATAAAAATTAAATTAAATAAACGAACAAGAAGTAGTGAGACATATACTTAAGGGGCTTTTCCCTGGCACACGCCATTCTAAATTACAACCTAGAACACAACTTCCATTGAGGCTCTGTTGCCCTAGTAACCAGATTTGGTAAAGTAGAACAGCTGCCACCTTGTGGGAGTTTCACACAACAGCAGCTTTAATCTCAGCGTTAATGGTCAGATGATATTCAAAATCATTGCAGGCCTGTAAATCACACCTGCACTGAAAACAAATCCTGGGGTCGTATATCGACCAAAAAATTCAAAGGCATCCATATTTCAAACCGACAGTTTCAAGAGGCATAATTTATGCACATTTGTCTTCTGTTTCTTTTTCTGTCTTTCTTTTTTGTTAAAAAAAACGGGAATGGAAAAAGGCTGAACATCAGGAATCAATAAAGCCATGCAAATCCAGTGTACACAAACGTTCACCTGACAGCCGTCAGAATGATCATCAGCAAAAAAAGTCTACAAAAAATAAATGCTGAAGGGGTTTTAGAGAACTGCGTACCCTTTAGCTGCTGGTGGGATGCAACCTGGTAACAGCCAGTAGTGAGAACAGAATGGAGGTGCGTTTAAGGGTAAAAATGGAGCTACCATGTGATCTGGTAGGCCCACTCATGGGCCTATCACCTGAGTAGACCAGAATCAAAAACACACAGGCTGGCAATCCTGCACTGCAGCAAGGTGTACCATAGCCAAACCTGGAAGAAACCAAAATGTGCATCAACAGAAAAAGGCACCAAGAAGAAGTCGTCCATGTACACAATGGAATATTAGCCATGAAAAAGCATGGAACAGTGCCGTTGGCACCACCATAGAAGGAGCTGGAGATAATCACCACACTGGAAGTAAGAAAGAAACCGAAAGACAGACATCCTATGACATCACTTATAGGTGTTACCTAAGAATTGATACCCATGAAATAATTTCCAAGAGAAGGACACGCATAGATTCAGAAAACCAAATTATGTTTAACCAAACGGAAAGGTGTAAGGAATGTATGAATTAGGATATGGGGGTTAACAGACATATACTAATACATAGGAAATATATAATCACAAAATACCTAAGGAATACGAAGAGAGGTCTACTCAACACTCTATAATAACATACACGGGAATGGATCCAAAGAGGAATAGACAGATACATTGATAGGATGAACCAGAAACTGTACACCTAGGAGAATCTACATTTTGATCAAATTTCCTCTGATAATTTAAGTTAAAAAGCAAACAACAATTTAGGAGATATAAGCTCTTGGGGGTCTGCACTGGCACATTGCACTCTAATTCTCAGCTTACTAACACGACTGCCACGAAAGCTCTGTGGCCCAAAATCCCAGAGTTGGAAGTGTAGAAATGCTGCCGCCTTGTGGCCGTTTCCCACAAGAGCGGCTTTGAACCCACAGCTAATGGTCACTTAACATTCACAAGGATTCAGGGCTGTAAAGGACACCTGCCCTAAAAAATTGTGCGGAGGTAGGGAACGGCCAAAAAAATTCAAAAGTGTTAAATTTTTCAAGGAGATTGGATGGAGGGGTAAGTTTGACTCACTCATTTTCAAAAAAGAGGAAAATGGATAAAAGCTCCACATCAGTAATTAGTAGACTCATGCAAATCTAACCTCCAAAATGATTCCAACTCACACATGTCAACTACCATCAGCTGGAAGTCTACAAACATTAAATGCTGAAGGTGTTTTAGAGAACTGTGTACCCTCTAGCTGCTGGTGAGATGTAAAGTGGTGACAGCCAATAATGAGAATAGAAAGGAGCTGCGTTTAAAAGTAAAAATTGAGCCACCATTCCGTTCAGCAGGCCCACCGCTGAGACTCTCACCTGACAAGTCCAGAGTCGAGAAGGCACAGGCTTCAACAGCTGCACTGCAGGAATTTTCACAATAGCCAAGACACGGAAGCAACCAAAATGTCCATCACGATATCAGTTGAAAAAGAAGAAGTGGTCCATGTACACAATGGAATATTAGCCATGGCAAACAATGAAACACTGCTCTTTCAGGCACCATAGTTGAGCCTAGAGATAATCACAGAACATGAGGTAAGTCGGAAAGCAAAAGACATATCCTATGATATCACTTACAGGCGTTATCTAACAACTGACACAAATGAACATATTTGCACAGAGAAAGACACTCACACACTTAGAAAACAAACTAGGCTTATCTAAAAGGAAAGGTGGGGGGAATGGAAAAATTAAGATTAGGGTTACCATACGTGTACAAATACCTATTAAATACACATAACAAAAAGACCGACCATATAGCAAGGGAGGTCTATGGAACACTCTGCAATAATTTACATGGGAAGTGGATCTGTGCATGAATATATATATATATATATATATATATATATATATATAGGTTATGCAAAAATGAAGCAGATGGTGTACACCTAGGACAAACCATATTCTAATCATTACCCCTATTAAGAAAACTAAAACAACAAACAAGAAATAATGTAACATAAACTTATGGGGGTTTCTCCTGGCACATTCCATTTTAATTTACAACCTAGGAACAGGGATTCCAGAACGGCTCTGCTGCCCTAGTAACGAGATTTGTGAATGGAGAAAAGCTGCCGCCTAGTGGCTGTTTACCACAACAGCAGCTTTCAACCCAGTGCTAATGGTCACTAAATATTCACTCTCATTACAGGCCTGTGAATGACACCTTCCCTCAAAAACAATCCTGGGACCGAATATTGACCAAAAAATTCAATTTTGAGGGCAACCTTTCAAGAAGACAATTTCAAGAGGTTAATTGTATTCTACGTTTTTTTTCATTTGTTCGTTAACAGAAATTTTAAAAGGTGTGGAAAAATGAACCTTAGAAAGAATTAAGGACATGCAAATCCAAATTACAAACATCCTATCAGCTCACAACAGTCGGAATGACCATCAGGAAAAATTCTGCAAACAATAAATGCTGAAGGGGTTGTGGAGAAATGCCTAGGCTTGGTTCAACGTGGGACATGGTAAGAGCCAGTAAGGAAAACACAAAGGAGGTGCATTGAAAAGGTAAATACTGAGCTACCATTCAATCAAGCATACCCACTGCTGGGCCTATCACCTGAGAGGATGAGAATCAAAAAGACACAGGCTGGACTTCACTGGTGGCGCAGTGGTTGAGAGTCCGCCGCCGAAGCAGGGGACACGGGTTTATGCCCCGGTTCGGGAAAATCACACATGCCGCGGATCGGCTGGTCCCGTGAGCTATGGCTGCTGGGCCTGTGCGTCCAGAGCCTGTGCTCTGCAATCGGAGTGGCCATGGCAGTGAGTGGCCTACGTACAGCAAAACAAGAAAAAAAGAGCCTGGCAATCCTGCACTCCAGCAATATTTATCATAGCCAAAACTTGGAAGCTACGAAAATGTCCATCAACAGAGGAATGCACAAAGAAGAAGTGGTCCATGTACACGATGGAATATGACTCCAATAAAAAAATATAAACTCAATCTAGAAAACAAACAAAGGTAAAAAAAAAAAACATCAGCTTTTGGGGGTTTATCCAGGCACATTCCACTCTAATTTATAACCGAGAAATACCACTGCAAGGTAGTCTGTTTCCCTAGTTAAAAGCTTGTGAAAAGCAGAAATGCTGCCACCCTCTGGCCGTGACCTGCAACAGCAGCTTTAAAACCTGTGCTAAGTGTCACTTCATATGCACCAGTACTGGAGGGCTGTAAATGAAACCTGCCCTCAGAATGTCATTAGGGAGGTAATGGCCAAAATATTTCTAAATGTCACACATACTTCACGAAAACAATTTGAAGAGGTAAGCTCTACTCACAGTTTGAAGAAAATAAGGACATGCCAGAAAGCTCAAATTCAATGGATTATGAGACACATGCAAATCCAACCACAAACATATAGCAACTCACACTTGTCAGAATAAACTTCAGCAAAAAAAACTACAAACAATAAATGCTGAGGGTGTTGTGCAGAAGTGCATACCCTCAACTTTAAGTGGGATGTGACCTGGTAAGAGCCACTAACGAGAACCGAATGGAGGTGCTTTTACTACGTAAATATTTTTCTACCATATGATCCAGCAGGCCCACTCCTGGGCCTATAACCTAAGAAGACAGAATTGGAAAGACACAGGGAGGCAAATGTGCATTGCCGCAGCATTACAACTGCCAAGTCATGGAAGCAACCAAAAAGTCCATCAACAGATGAGTGGACAAAGAAAACTGGTCCATGTACAGACGGAGTATTGGCCAAGGAAAAAAAGGACACGATGTCATTTGCAGCACTGTAGATGAGTCTAGAGGCAATCACACAACTTGTAGTATGTCAGAAAGAGAACGACACGTATCGTAGGATATCACTTTTAGGTATTACCTATACATGGTTACCAGTGAAGATATTTCCACAGAGAAGGGCAACCACTGATTCATTCAACAAACTTATGGTTCACCAATGGAAATTTGTGAAGATTGGATACATTAGGATATTGGGGTTAACAGACATATACAAACACAGGTGAAATATATCATCACCAAAGACCTACGGAATACCAAGAGAAGACTACTCAACATTCTGTCATAACGTACATGGGAAAAGGATTCCAGGAAGAATAGACATATGTTTATGTGTAAAAGAACCACATCTTGCACACCTAGAACAAGCCAAACATTGTCATCAAACTTGCTGTGATAAAAATAAAAATTAAATTAAATAAACGAACAAGAAGTAGTGAGACATATACTTAAGGGGCTTTTCCCTGGCACACGCCATTCTAAATTACAACCTAGAACACAACTTCCATTGAGGCTCTGTTGCCCTAGTAACCAGATTTGGTAAAGTAGAACAGCTGCCACCTTGTGGGAGTTTCACACAACAGCAGCTTTAATCTCAGCGTTAATGGTCAGATGATATTCAAAATCATTGCAGGCCTGTAAATCACACCTGCACTGAAAACAAATCCTGGGGTCGTATATCGACCAAAAAATTCAAAGGCATCCATATTTCAAACCGACAGTTTCAAGAGGCATAATTTATGCACATTTGTCTTCTGTTTCTTTTTCTGTCTTTCTTTTTTGTTAAAAAAAACGGGAATGGAAAAAGGCTGAACATCAGGAATCAATAAAGCCATGCAAATCCAGTGTACACAAACGTTCACCTGACAGCCGTCAGAATGATCATCAGCAAAAAAAGTCTACAAAAAATAAATGCTGAAGGGGTTTTAGAGAACTGCGTACCCTTTAGCTGCTGGTGGGATGCAACCTGGTAACAGCCAGTAGTGAGAACAGAATGGAGGTGCGTTTAAGGGTAAAAATGGAGCTACCATGTGATCTGGTAGGCCCACTCATGGGCCTATCACCTGAGTAGACCAGAATCAAAAACACACAGGCTGGCAATCCTGCACTGCAGCAAGGTGTACCATAGCCAAACCTGGAAGAAACCAAAATGTGCATCAACAGAAAAAGGCACCAAGAAGAAGTCGTCCATGTACACAATGGAATATTAGCCATGAAAAAGCATGGAACAGTGCCGTTGGCACCACCATAGAAGGAGCTGGAGATAATCACCACACTGGAAGTAAGAAAGAAACCGAAAGACAGACATCCTATGACATCACTTATAGGTGTTACCTAAGAATTGATACCCATGAAATAATTTCCAAGAGAAGGACACGCATAGATTCAGAAAACCAAATTATGTTTAACCAAACGGAAAGGTGTAAGGAATGTATGAATTAGGATATGGGGGTTAACAGACATATACTAATACATAGGAAATATATAATCACAAAATACCTAAGGAATACGAAGAGAGGTCTACTCAACACTCTATAATAACATACACGGGAATGGATCCAAAGAGGAATAGACAGATACATTGATAGGATGAACCAGAAACTGTACACCTAGGAGAATCTACATTTTGATCAAATTTCCTCTGATAATTTAAGTTAAAAAGCAAACAACAATTTAGGAGATATAAGCTCTTGGGGGTCTGCACTGGCACATTGCACTCTAATTCTCAGCTTACTAACACGACTGCCACGAAAGCTCTGTGGCCCAAAATCCCAGAGTTGGAAGTGTAGAAATGCTGCCGCCTTGTGGCCGTTTCCCACAAGAGCGGCTTTGAACCCACAGCTAATGGTCACTTAACATTCACAAGGATTCAGGGCTGTAAAGGACACCTGCCCTAAAAAATTGTGCGGAGGTAGGGAACGGCCAAAAAAATTCAAAAGTGTTAAATCTTTCAAGGAGATTGGATGGAGGGGTAAGTTTGACTCACTCATTTTCAAAAAAGAGGAAAATGGATAAAAGCTCCACATCAGTAATTAGTAGACTCATGCAAATCTAACCTCCAAAATGATTCCAACTCACACATGTCAACTACCATCAGCTGGAAGTCTACAAACATTAAATGCTGAAGGTGTTTTAGAGAACTGTGTACCCTCTAGCTGCTGGTGAGATGTAAAGTGGTGACAGCCAATAATGAGAATAGAAAGGAGCTGCGTTTAAAAGTAAAAATTGAGCCACCATTCCGTTCAGCAGGCCCACCGCTGAGACTCTCACCTGACAAGTCCAGAGTCGAGAAGGCACAGGCTTCAACAGCTGCACTGCAGGAATTTTCACAATAGCCAAGACACGGAAGCAACCAAAATGTCCATCACGATATCAGTTGAAAAAGAAGAAGTGGTCCATGTACACAATGGAATATTAGCCATGGCAAACAATGAAACACTGCTCTTTCAGGCACCATAGTTGAGCCTAGAGATAATCACAGAACATGAGGTAAGTCGGAAAGCAAAAGACATATCCTATGATATCACTTACAGGCGTTATCTAACAACTGACACAAATGAACATATTTGCACAGAGAAAGACACTCACACACTTAGAAAACAAACTAGGCTTATCTAAAAGGAAAGGTGGGGGGAATGGAAAAATTAAGATTAGGGTTACCATACGTGTACAAATACCTATTAAATACACATAACAAAAAGACCGACCATATAGCAAGGGAGGTCTATGGAACACTCTGCAATAATTTACATGGCAAGTGGATCTGTGCATGAATATATATATATATATATATATAGGTTATGCAAAAATGAAGCAGATGGTGTACACCTAGGACAAACAATATTCTAATCATTACCCCTATTAAGAAAACTAAAACAACAAACAAGAAATAATGTAACATAAACTTATGGGGGTTTCTCCTGGCACATTCCATTTTAATTTACAACCTAGGAACAGGGATTCCAGAACGGCTCTGCTGCCCTAGTAACGAGATTTGTGAATGGAGAAAAGCTGCCGCCTAGTGGCTGTTTACCACAACAGCAGCTTTCAACCCAGTGCTAATGGTCACTAAATATTCACTCTCATTACAGGCCTGTGAATGACACCTTCCCTCAAAAACAATCCTGGGACCGAATATTGACCAAAAAATTCAATTTTGAGGGCAACCTTTCAAGAAGACAATTTCAAGAGGTTAATTGTATTCTACGTTTTTTTTCATTTGTTCGTTAACAGAAATTTTAAAAGGTGTGGAAAAATGAACCTTAGAAAGAATTAAGGACATGCAAATCCAAATTACAAACATCCTATCAGCTCACAACAGTCGGAATGACCATCAGCAAAAATTCTGCAAACAATAAATGCTGAAGGGGTTGTGGAGAAATGCCTAGGCTTGGTTCAACGTGGGACATGGTAAGAGCCAGTAAGGAAAACACAAAGGAGGTGCATTGAAAAGGTAAATACTGAGCTACCATTCAATCAAGCATACCCACTGCTGGGCCTATCACCTGAGAGGATGAGAATCAAAAAGACACAGGCTGGACTTCACTGGTGGCGCAGTGGTTGAGAGTCCGCCGCCGAAGCAGGGGACACGGGTTTATGCCCCGGTTCGGGAAAATCACACATGCCGCGGATCGGCTGGTCCCGTGAGCTGTGGCTGCTGGGCCTGTGCGTCCAGAGCCTGTGCTCTGCAATCGGAGTGGCCATGGCAGTGAGTGGCCTACGTACAGCAAAACAAGAAAAAAACAGCCTGGCAATCCTGCACTCCAGCAATATTTATCATAGCCAAAACTTGGAAGCTACGAAAATGTCCATCAACAGAGGAATGCACAAAGAAGAAGTGGTCCATGTACACGATGGAATATGACTCCAATAAAAAAATATAAACTCAATCTAGAAAACAAACAAAGGTAAAAAAAAAACATCAGCTTTTGGGGGTTTATCCAGGCACATTCGACTCTAATTTATAACCGAGAAATACCACTGCAAGGTAGTCTGTTTCCCTAGTTAAAAGCTTGTGAAAAGCAGAAATGCTGCCACCCTCTGGCCGTGACCTGCAACAGCAGCTTTAAAACCTGTGCTAAGTGTCACTTCATATGCACCAGTACTGGAGGGCTGTAAATGAAACCTGCCCTCAGAATGTCATTAGGGAGGTAATGGCCAAAATATTTCTAAATGTCACACATACTTCACGAAAACAATTTGAAGAGGTAAGCTCTACTCACAGTTTGAAGAAAATAAGGACATGCCAGAAAGCTCAATTTCAATGGATTATGAGACACAGGCAAATCCAACCACAAACATATAGCAACTCACACTTGTCAGAATAAACTTCAGCAAAAAAAACTACAAACAATAAATGCTGAGGGTGTTGTGCAGAAGTGCATACCCTCAACTTTAAGTGGGATGTGACCTGGTAAGAGCCACTAACGAGAACCGAATGGAGGTGCTTTTACTACGTAAATATTTTTCTACCATATGATCCAGCAGGCCCACTCCTGGGCCTCTAACCTAAGAAGACAGAATTGGAAAGACACAGGGAGGCGAATGTGCATTGCCGCAGCATTACAACTGCCAAGTCATGGAAGCAACCAAAAAGTCCATCAACAGATGAGTGGACAAAGAAAACTGGTCCATGTACAGACGGAGTATTGGCCAAGGAAAAAAAGGACACGATGTCATTTGCAGCACTGTAGATGAGTCTAGAGGCAATCACACAACTTGTAGTATGTCAGAAAGAGAACGACACGTATCGTAGGATATCACTTTTAGGTATTACCTATACATGGATACCAGTGAAGATATTTCCACAGAGAAGGGCAACCACTGATTCATTCAACAAACTTATGGTTCACCAATGGAAATTTGTGAGGATTGGATACATTAGGATATTGGGGTTAACAGACATATACAAACACAGGTGAAATATATCATCACCAAAGACCTACGGAATACCAAGAGAAGACTACTCAACATTCTGTCATAACGTACATGGGAAAAGGATTCCAGGAAGAATAGACATATGTTTATGTGTAAAAGAACCACATCTTGCACACCTAGAACAAGCCAAACATTGTCATCAAACTTGCTGTGATAAAAATAAAAATTAAATTAAATAAACGAACAAGAAGTAGTGAGACATATACTTAAGGGGCTTTTCCCTGGCACACGCCATTCTAAATTACAACCTAGAACACAACTTCCATTGAGGCTCTGTTGCCCTAGTAACCAGATTTGGTAAAGTAGAACAGCTGCCACCTTGTGGGCGTTTCACACAACAGCAGCTTTAATCTCAGCGTTAATGGTCAGTTGATATTCAAAATCATTGCAGGCCTGTAAATCACACCTGCACTGAAAACAAATCCTGGGGTCGTATATCGACCAAAAAATTCAAAGGCATCCATATTTCAAACCGACAGTTTCAAGAGGCATAATTTATGCACATTTGTCTTCTGTTTCTTTTTCTGTCTTTCTTTTTTGTTAAAAAAAACGGGAATGGAAAAAGGCTGAACATCAGGAATCAATAAAGCCATGCAAATCCAGTGTACACAAACGTTCACCTGACAGCCGTCAGAATGATCATCAGCAAAAAAAGTCTACAAAAAATAAATGCTGAAGGGGTTTTAGAGAACTGCGTACCCTTTAGCTGCTGGTGGGATGCAACCTGGTAACAGCCAGTAGTGAGAACAGAATGGAGGTGCGTTTAAGGGTAAAAATGGAGCTACCATGTGATCTGGTAGGCCCACTCATGGGCCTATCACCTGAGTAGACCAGAATCAAAAACACACAGGCTGGCAATCCTGCACTGCAGCAAGGTGTACCATAGCCAAACCTGGAAGAAACCAAAATGTGCATCAACAGAAAAAGGCACCAAGAAGAAGTCGTCCATGTACACAATGGAATATTAGCCATGAAAAAGCATGGAACAGTGCCGTTGGCACCACCATAGAAGGACCTGGAGATAATCACCACACTGGAAGTAAGAAAGAAACCGAAAGACAGACATCCTATGACATCACTTATAGGTGTTACCTAAGAATTGATACCCATGAAATAATTTCCAAGAGAAGGACACGCATAGATTCAGAAAACCAAATTATGTTTAACCAAACGGAAAGGTGTAAGGAATGTATGATTTAGGATATGGGGGTTAACAGACATATACTAATACATAGGAAATATATAATCACAAAATACCTAAGGAATACGAAGAGAGGTCTACTCAACACTCTATAATAACATACACGGGAATGGATCCAAAGCGGAATAGACAGATACATTGATAGGATGAACCAGAAACTGTACACCTAAGAGAATCTACATTTTGATCAAATTTCCTCTGATAATTTAAGTTAAAAAGCAAACAACAATTTAGGAGATATAAGCTCTTGGGGGTCTGCACTGGCACATTGCACTCTAATTCGCAGCTTACTAACACGACTGCCACGAAAGCTCTGTGGCCCAAAATCCCAGAGTTGGAAGTGTAGAAATGCTGCCGCCTTGGGCCGTTTCCCACAAGAGCGGCTTTGAACCCACAGGTAATGGTCACTTAACATTCACAAGGATTCAGGGCTGTAAAGGACACCTGCCCTAAAAAATTGTGCGGAGGTAGGGAACGGCCAAAAAAATTCAAAAGTGTTAAATTTTTCAAGGAGATTGGATGGAGGGGTAAGTTTGACTCACTCATTTTCAAAAAAGAGGAAAATGGATAAAAGCTCCACATCAGTAATTAGTAGACTCATGCAAATCTAACCTCCAAAATGATTCCAACTCACACATGTCAACTACCATCAGCTGGAAGTCTACAAACATTAAATGCTGAAGGTGTTTTAGAGAACTGTGTACCCTCTAGCTGCTGGTGAGATGTAAAGTGGTGACAGCCAATAATGAGAATAGAAAGGAGCTGCGTTTAAAAGTAAAAATTGAGCCACCATTCCGTTCAGCAGGCCCACCGCTGAGACTCTCACCTGACAAGTCCAGAGTCGAGAAGGCACAGGCTTCAACAGCTGCACTGCAGGAATTTTCACAATAGCCAAGACACGGAAGCAACCAAAATGTCCATCACGATATCAGTTGAAAAAGAAGAAGTGGTCCATGTACACAATGGAATATTAGCCATGGCAAACAATGAAACACTGCTCTTTCAGGCACCATAGTTGAGCCTAGAGATAATCACAGAACATGAGGTAAGTCGGAAAGCAAAAGACATATCCTATGATATCACTTACAGGCGTTATCTAACAACTGACACAAATGAACATATTTGCACAGAGAAAGACACTCACACACTTAGAAAACAAACTAGGCTTATCTAAAAGGAAAGGTGGGGGGAATGGAAAAATTAAGATTAGGGTTACCATACGTGTACAAATACCTATTAAATACACATAACACAAAGACCGACCATACAGCAAGGGAGGTCTATGGAACACTCTGCAATAATTTACATGGGAAGTGGATCTGTGCATGAATATATATATATATATATATATATATATATATATATATATATATATATATATATATATATATAGGTTATGCAAAAATGAAGCAGATGGTGTACACCTAGGACAAACAATATTCTAATCATTACCCCTATTAAGAAAACTAAAACAACAAACAAGAAATAATGTAACATAAACTTATGGGGGTTTCTCCTGGCACATTCCATTTTAATTTACAACCTAGGAACAGGGATTCCAGAACGGCTCTGCTGCCCTAGTAACGAGATTTGTGAATGGAGAAAAGCTGCCGCCTAGTGGCTGTTTACCACAACAGCAGCTTTCAACCCAGTGCTAATGGTCACTAAATATTCACTCTCATTACAGGCCTGTGAATGACACCTTCCCTCAAAAACAATCCTGGGACCGAATATTGACCAAAAAATTCAATTTTGAGGGCAACCTTTCAAGAAGACAATTTCAAGAGGTTAATTGTATTCTACGTTTTTTTTCATTTGTTCGTTAACAGAAATTTTAAAAGGTGTGGAAAAATGAACCTTAGAAAGAATTAAGGACATGCAAATCCAAATTACAAACATCCTATCAGCTCACAACAGTTGGAATGACCATCAGCAAAAATTCTGCAAACAATAAATGCTGAAGGGGTTGTGGAGAAATGCCTAGGCTTGGTTCAACGTGGGACATGGTAAGAGCCAGTAAGGAAAACACAAAGGAGGTGCATTGAAAAGGTAAATACTGAGCTACCATTCAATCAAGCATACCCACTGCTGGGCCTATCACCTGAGAGGATGAGAATCAAAAAGACACAGGCTGGACTTCACTGGTGGCGCAGTGGTTGAGAGTCCGCCGCCGAAGCAGGGGACACGGGTTTATGCCCCGGTTCGGGAAAATCACACATGCCGCGGATCGGCTGGTCCCGTGAGCTGTGGCTGCTGGGCCTGTGCGTCCAGAGCCTGTGCTCTGCAATCGGAGTGGCCATGGCAGTGAGTGGCCTACGTACAGCAAAACAAGAAAAAAACAGCCTGGCAATCCTGCACTCCAGCAATATTTATCATAGCCAAAACTTGGAAGCTACGAAAATGTCCATCAACAGAGGAATGCACAAAGAAGAACTGGTCCATGTACACGATGGAATATGACTCCAATAAAAAAATATAAACTCAATCTAGAAAACAAACAAAGGTAAAAAAAAAAACATCAGCTTTTGGGGGTTTATCCAGGCACATTCGACTCTAATTTATAACCGAGAAATACCACTGCAAGGTAGTCTGTTTCCCTAGTTAAAAGCTTGTGAAAAGCAGAAATGCTGCCACCCTCTGGCCGTGACCTGCAACAGCAGCTTTAAAACCTGTGCTAAGGGTCACTTCATATGCACCAGTACTGGAGGGCTGTAAATGAAACCTGCCCTCAGAATGTCATTAGGGAGGTAATGGCCAAAATATTTCTAAATGTCACACATACTTCACGAAAACAATTTGAAGAGGTAAGCTCTACTCACAGTTTGAAGAAAATAAGGACATGCCAGAAAGCTCAATTTCAATGGATTATGAGACACAGGCAAATCCAACCACAAACATATAGCAACTCACACTTGTCAGAATAAACTTCAGCAAAAACAACTACAAACAATAAATGCTGAGGGTGTTGTGCAGAAGTGCATACCCTCAACTTTAAGTGGGATGTGACCTGGTAAGAGCCACTAACGAGAACCGAATGGAGGTGCTTTTACTACGTAAATATTTTTCTACCATATGATCCAGCAGGCCCACTCCTGGGCCTCTAACCTAAGAAGACAGAATTGGAAAGACACAGGGAGGCGAATGTGCATTGCCGCAGCATTACAACTGCCAAGTCATGGAAGCAACCAAAAAGTCCATCAACAGATGAGTGGACAAAGAAAACTGGTCCATGTACAGACGGAGTATTGGCCAAGGAAAAAAAGGACACGATGTCATTTGCAGCACTGTAGATGAGTCTAGAGGCAATCACACAACTTGTAGTATGTCAGAAAGAGAACGACACGTATCGTAGGATATCACTTTTAGGTATTACCTATACATGGATACCAGTGAAGATATTTCCACAGAGAAGGGCAACCACTGATTCATTCAACAAACTTATGGTTCACCAATGGAAATTTGTGAGGATTGGATACATTAGGATATTGGGGTTAACAGACATATACAAACACAGGTGAAATATATCATCACCAAAGACCTACGGAATACCAAGAGAAGACTACTCAACATTCTGTCATAACGTACATGGGAAAAGGATTCCAGGAAGAATAGACATATGTTTATGTGTAAAAGAACCACATCTTGCACACCTAGAACAAGCCAAACATTGTCATCAAACTTGCTGTGATAAAAATAAAAATTAAATTAAATAAACGAACAAGAAGTAGTGAGACATATACTTAAGGGGCTTTTCCCTGGCACACGCCATTCTAAATTACAACCTAGAACACAACTTCCATTGAGGCTCTGTTGCCCTAGTAACCAGATTTGGTAAAGTAGAACAGCTGCCACCTTGTGGGCGTTTCACACAACAGCAGCTTTAATCTCAGCGTTAATGGTCAGTTGATATTCAAAATCATTGCAGGCCTGTAAATCACACCTGCACTGAAAACAAATCCTGGGGTCGTATATCGACCAAAAAATTCAAAGGCATCCATATTTCAAACCGACAGTTTCAAGAGGCATAATTTATGCACATTTGTCTTCTGTTTCTTTTTCTGTCTTTCTTTTTTGTTAAAAAAAACGGGAATGGAAAAAGGCTGAACATCAGGAATCAATAAAGCCATGCAAATCCAGTGTACACAAACGTTCACCTGACAGCCGTCAGAATGATCATCAGCAAAAAAAGTCTACAAAAAATAAATGCTGAAGGGGTTTTAGAGAACTGCGTACCCTTTAGCTGCTGGTGGGATGCAACCTGGTAACAGCCAGTAGTGAGAACAGAATGGAGGTGCGTTTAAGGGTAAAAATGGAGCTACCATGTGATCTGGTAGGCCCACTCATGGGCCTATCACCTGAGTAGACCAGAATCAAAAACACACAGGCTGGCAATCCTGCACTGCAGCAAGGTGTACCATAGCCAAACCTGGAAGAAACCAAAATGTGCATCAACAGAAAAAGGCACCAAGAAGAAGTCGTCCATGTACACAATGGAATATTAGCCATGAAAAAGCATGGAACAGTGCCGTTGGCACCACCATAGAAGGACCTGGAGATAATCACCACACTGGAAGTAAGAAAGAAACCGAAAGACAGACATCCTATGACATCACTTATAGGTGTTACCTAAGAATTGATACCCATGAAATAATTTCCAAGAGAAGGACACGCATAGATTCAGAAAACCAAATTATGTTTAACCAAACGGAAAGGTGTAAGGAATGTATGATTTAGGATATGGGGGTTAACAGACATATACTAATACATAGGAAATATATAATCACAAAATACCTAAGGAATACGAAGAGAGGTCTACTCAACACTCTATAATAACATACACGGGAATGGATCCAAAGCGGAATAGACAGATACATTGATAGGATGAACCAGAAACTGTACACCTAAGAGAATCTACATTTTGATCAAATTTCCTCTGATAATTTAAGTTAAAAAGCAAACAACAATTTAGGAGATATAAGCTCTTGGGGGTCTGCACTGGCACATTGCACTCTAATTCGCAGCTTACTAACACGACTGCCACGAAAGCTCTGTGGCCCAAAATCCCAGAGTTGGAAGTGTAGAAATGCTGCCGCCTTGGGCCGTTTCCCACAAGAGCGGCTTTGAACCCACAGGTAATGGTCACTTAACATTCACAAGGATTCAGGGCTGTAAAGGACACCTGCCCTAAAAAATTGTGCGGAGGTAGGGAACGGCCAAAAAAATTCAAAAGTGTTAAATTTTTCAAGGAGATTGGATGGAGGGGTAAGTTTGACTCACTCATTTTCAAAAAAGAGGAAAATGGATAAAAGCTCCACATCAGTAATTAGTAGACTCATGCAAATCTAACCTCCAAAATGATTCCAACTCACACATGTCAACTACCATCAGCTGGAAGTCTACAAACATTAAATGCTGAAGGTGTTTTAGAGAACTGTGTACCCTCTAGCTGCTGGTGAGATGTAAAGTGGTGACAGCCAATAATGAGAATAGAAAGGAGCTGCGTTTAAAAGTAAAAATTGAGCCACCATTCCGTTCAGCAGGCCCACCGCTGAGACTCTCACCTGACAAGTCCAGAGTCGAGAAGGCACAGGCTTCAACAGCTGCACTGCAGGAATTTTCACAATAGCCAAGACACGGAAGCAACCAAAATGTCCATCACGATATCAGTTGAAAAAGAAGAAGTGGTCCATGTACACAATGGAATATTAGCCATGGCAAACAATGAAACACTGCTCTTTCAGGCACCATAGTTGAGCCTAGAGATAATCACAGAACATGAGGTAAGTCGGAAAGGAAAAGACATATCCTATGATATCACTTACAGGCGTTATCTAACAACTGACACAAATGAACATATTTGCACAGAGAAAGACACTCACACACTTAGAAAACAAACTAGGCTTATCTAAAAGGAAAGGTGGGGGGAATGGAAAAATTAAGATTAGGCTTACCATACGTGTACAAATACCTATTAAATACACATAACACAAAGACCGACCATATAGCAAGGGAGGTCTATGGAACACTCTGCAATAATTTACATGGGAAGTGGATCTGTGCATGAATATATATATATATATATATATAGGTTATGCAAAAATGAAGCAGATGGTGTACACCTAGGACAAACAATATTCTAATCATTACCCCTATTAAGAAAACTAAAACAACAAACAAGAAATAATGTAACATAAACTTATGGGGGTTTCTCCTGGCACATTCCATTTTAATTTACAACCTAGGAACAGGGATTCCAGAACGGCTCTGCTGCCCTAGTAACGAGATTTGTGAATGGAGAAAAGCTGCCGCCTAGTGGCTGTTTACCACAACAGCAGCTTTCAACCCAGTGCTAATGGTCACTAAATATTCACTCTCATTACAGGCCTGTGAATGACACCTTCCCTCAAAAACAATCCTGGGACCGAATATTGACCAAAAAATTCAATTTTGAGGGCAACCTTTCAAGAAGACAATTTCAAGAGGTTAATTGTATTCTACGTTTTTTTTCATTTGTTCGTTAACAGAAATTTTAAAAGGTGTGGAAAAATGAACCTTAGAAAGAATTAAGGACATGCAAATCCAAATTACAAACATCCTATCAGCTCACAACAGTCGGAATGACCATCAGCAAAAATTCTTCAAACAATAAATGCTGAAGGGGTTGTGGAGAAATGCCTAGGCTTGGTTCAACGTGGGACATGGTAAGAGCCAGTAAGGAAAACACAAAGGAGGTGCATTGAAAAGGTAAATACTGAGCTACCATTCAATCAAGCATACCCACTGCTGGGCCTATCACCTGAGAGGATGAGAATCAAAAAGACACAGGCTGGACTTCACTGGTGGCGCAGTGGTTGAGAGTCCGCCGCCGAAGCAGGGGACACGGGTTTATGCCCCAGTTCGGGAAAATCACACATGCCGCAGATCGGCTGGTCCCGTGAGCTATGGCTGCTGGGCCTGTGCGTCCAGAGCCTGTGCTCTGCAATCGGAGTGGCCATGGCAGTGAGTGGCCTACGTAGAGCAAAACAAGAAAAAAACAGCCTGGCAATCCTGCACTCCAGCAATATTTATCATAGCCAAAACTTGGAAGCTACGAAAATGTCCATCAACAGAGGAATGCACAAAGAAGAAGTGGTCCATGTACACGATGGAATATGACTCCAATAAAAAAATATAAACTCAATCTAGAAAACAAACAAAGGTAAAAAAAAAAAAACATCAGCTTTTGGGGGTTTATCCAGGCACATTCCACTCTAATTTATAACCGAGAAATACCACTGCAAGGTAGTCTGTTTCCCTAGTTAAAAGCTTGTGAAAAGCAGAAATGCTGCCACCCTCTGGCCGTGACCTGCAACAGCAGCTTTAAAACCTGTGCTAAGTGTCACTTCATATGCACCAGTACTGGAGGGCTGTAAATGAAACCTGCCCTCAGAATGTCATTAGGGAGGTAATGGCCAAAATATTTCTAAATGTCACACATACTTCACGAAAACAATTTGAAGAGGTAAGCTCTACTCACAGTTTGAAGAAAATAAGGACATGCCAGAAAGCTCAAATTCAATGGATTATGAGACACAGGCAAATCCAACCACAAACATATAGCAACTCACACTTGTCAGAATAAACTTCAGCAAAAAAAACTACAAACAATAAATGCTGAGGGTGTTGTGCAGAAGTGCATACCCTCAACTTTAAGTGGGATGTGACCTGGTAAGAGCCACTAACGAGAACCGAATGGAGGTGCTTTTACTACGTAAATATTTTTCTACCATATGATCCAGCAGGCCCACTCCTGGGCCTATAACCTAAGAAGACAGAATTGGAAAGACACAGGGAGGCGAATGTGCATTGCCGCAGCATTACAACTGCCAAGTCATGGAAGCAACCAAAAAGTCCATCAACAGATGAGTGGACAAAGAAAACTGGTCCATGTACAGACGGAGTATTGGCCAAGGAAAAAAAGGACACGATGTCATTTGCAGCACTGTAGATGAGTCTAGAGGCAATCACACAACTTGTAGTATGTCAGAAAGAGAACGACACGTATCGTAGGATATCACTTTTAGGTATTACCTATACATGGATACCAGTGAAGATATTTCCACAGAGAAGGGCAACCACTGATTCATTCAACAAACTTATGGTTCACCAATGGAAATTTGTGAGGATTGGATACATTAGGATATTGGGGTTAACAGACATATACAAACACAGGTGAAATATATCATCACCAAAGACCTACGGAATACCAAGAGAAGACTACTCAACATTCTGTCATAACATACATGGGAAAAGGATTCCAGGAAGAATAGACATATGTTTATGTGTAAAAGAACCACATCTTGCACACCTAGAACAAGCCAAACATTGTCATCAAACTTGCTGTGATAAAAATAAAAATTAAATTAAATAAACGAACAAGAAGTAGTGAGACATATACTTAAGGGGCTTTTCCCTGGCACACGCCATTCTAAATTACAACCTAGAACACAACTTCCATTGAGGCTCTGTTGCCCTAGTAACCAGATTTGGTAAAGTAGAACAGCTGCCACCTTGTGGGCGTTTCACACAACAGCAGCTTTAATCTCAGCGTTAATGGTCAGTTGATATTCAAAATCATTGCAGGCCTGTAAATCACACCTGCACTGAAAACAAATCCTGGGGTCGTATATCGACCAAAAAATTCAAAGGCATCCATATTTCAAACCGACAGTTTCAAGAGGCATAATTTATGCACATTTGTCTTCTGTTTCTTTTTCTGTCTTTCTTTTTTGTTAAAAAAAACGGGAATGGAAAAAGGCTGAACATCAGGAATCAATAAAGCCATGCAAATCCAGTGTACACAAACGTTCACCTGACAGCCATCAGAATGATCATCAGCAAAAAAAGTCTACAAAAAATAAATGCTGAAGGGGTTTTAGAGAACTGCGTACCCATTAGCTGCTGGTGGGATGCAACCTGGTAACAGCCAGTAGTGAGAACAGAATGGAGGTGCGTTTAAGGGTAAAAATGGAGCTACCATGTGATCTGGTAGGCCCACTCATGGGCCTATCACCTGAGTAGACCAGAATCAAAAACACACAGGCTGGCAATCCTGCACTGCAGCAAGGTGTACCATAGCCAAACCTGGAAGAAACCAAAATGTGCATCAACAGAAAAAGGCACCAAGAAGAAGTCGTCCATGTACACAATGGAATATTAGCCATGAAAAAGCATGGAACAGTGCCGTTGGCACCACCATAGAAGGACCTGGAGATAATCACCACACTGGAAGTAAGAAAGAAACCGAAAGACACACATCCTATGACATCACTTATAGGTGTTACCTAAGAATTGATACCCATGAAATAATTTCCAAGAGAAGGACACGCACAGATTCAGAAAACCAAATTATGTTTAACCAAACGGAAAGGTGTAAGGAATGTATGAATTAGGATATGGGGGTTAACAGACATATACTAATACATAGGAAATATATAATCACAAAATACCTAAGGAATACGAAGAGAGGTCTACTCAACACTCTATAATAACATACACGGGAATGGATCCAAAGAGGAATAGACAGATACATTGATAGGATGAACCAGAAACTGTACACCTAAGAGAATCTACATTTTGATCAAATTTCCTCTGATAATTTTAGTTAAAAAGCAAACAACAATTTAGGAGATATAAGCTCTTGGGGGTCTGCACTGGCACATTGCACTCTAATTCGCAGCTTACTAACACGACTGCCACGAAAGCTCTGTGGCCCAAAATCCCAGAGTTGGAAGTGTAGAAATGCTGCCGCCTTGGGCCGTTTCCCACAAGAGCGGCTTTGAACCCACAGCTAATGGTCACTTAACATTCACAAGGATTCAGGGCTGTAAAGGACACCTGCCCTAAAAAATTGTGCGGAGGTAGGGAACGGCCAAAAAAATTCAAAAGTGTTAAATTTTTCAAGGAGATTGGATGGAGGGGTAAGTTTGACTCACTCATTTTCAAAAAAGAGGAAAATGGATAAAAGCTCCACATCAGTAATTAGTAGACTCATGCAAATCTAACCTCCAAAATGATTCCAACTCACACATGTCAACTACCATCAGCTGGAAGTCTACAAACATTAAATGCTGAAGGTGTTTTAGAGAACTGTGTACCCTCTAGCTGCTGGTGAGATGTAAAGTGGTGACAGCCAATAATGAGAATAGAAAGGAGCTGCGTTTAAAAGTAAAAATTGAGCCACCATTCCGTTCAGCAGGCCCACCGCTGAGACTCTCACCTGACAAGTCCAGAGTCGAGAAGGCACAGGCTTCAACAGCTGCACTGCAGGAATTTTCACAATAGCCAAGACACGGAAGCAACCAAAATGTCCATCACGATATCAGTTGAAAAAGAAGAAGTGGTCCATGTACACAATGGAATATTAGCCATGGCAAACAATGAAACACTGCTCTTTCAGGCACCATAGTTGAGCCTAGAGATAATCACAGAACATGAGGTAAGTCGGAAAGCAAAAGACATATCCTATGATATCACTTACAGGCGTTATCTAACAACTGACACAAATGAACATATTTGCACAGAGAAAGACACTCACACACTTAGAAAACAAACTAGGCTTATCTAAAAGGAAAGGTGGGGGGAATGGAAAAATTAAGATTAGGGTTACCATATGTGTACAAATACCTATTAAATACACATAACAAAAAGACTGACCATATAGCAAGGGAGGTCTATGGAACACTCTGCAATAATTTACATGGGAAGTGGATCTGTGCATGAATATATATATATATATATGTATAGGTTATGCAAAAATGAAGCAGATGGTGTACACCTAGGACAAACAATATTCTAATCATTACCCCTATTAAGAAAACTAAAACAACAAACAAGAAATAATGTAACATAAACTTATGGGGGTTTCTCCTGGCACATTCCATTTTAATTTACAACCTAGGAACAGGGATTCCAGAACGGCTCTGCTGCCCTAGTAACGAGATTTGTGAATGGAGAAAAGCTGCCGCCTAGTGGCTGTTTACCACAACAGCAGCTTTCAACCCAGTGCTAATGGTCACTAAATATTCACACTCATTACAGGCCTGTGAATGACACCTTCCCTCAAAAACAATCCTGGGACCGAATATTGACCAAAAAATTCAATTTTGAGGGCAACCTTTCAAGAAGACAATTTCAAGAGGTTAATTGTATTCTACGTTTTTTTTCATTTGTTCGTTAACAGAAATTTTAAAAGGTGTGGAAAAATGAACCTTAGAAAGAATTAAGGACATGCAAATCCAAATTACAAACATCCTATCAGCTCACAACAGTCAGAATGACCATCAGCAAAAATTCTGCAAACAATAAATGCTGAAGGGGTTGTGGAGAAATGCCTAGGCTTGGTTCAACGTGGGACATGGTAAGAGCCAGTAAGGAAAACACAAAGGAGGTGCATTGAAAAGGTAAATACTGAGCTACCATTCAATCAAGCATACCCACTGCTGGGCCTATCACCTGAGAGGATGAGAATCAAAAAGACAGAGGCTGGACTTCACTGGTGGCGCAGTGGTTGAGAGTCCGCCGCCGAAGCAGGGGACACGGGTTTATGCCCCGGTTCGGGAAAATCACACATGCCGCGGAACGGCTGGTCCCGTGAGCTATGGCTGCTGGGCCTGTGCGTCCAGAGCCTGTGCTCTGCAATCGGAGTGGCCATGGCAGTGAGTGGCCTACGTACTGCAAAACAAGAAAAAAACAGCCTGGCAATCCTGCACTCCAGCAGTATTTACCATAGCCAACACTAGCAAGCAACGAAAATGTCCATCAACAGAGGAATGCAAAAAGGAAAAGTGGTCCATGTACACGATGCAATATGACTCCAATAAAAAAATATAAACTCAATCTAGAAAACAAACAAAATTAAAAAAAAACATCAGCTTTTGGGGGTTTATCCAGGTACATTCCACTCTAATTTATAACCGAGAAATACCACTGCAAGGTAGTCTGTTTCCCTAGTTAAAAGCTTGTGAAAAGCAGAAATGCTGCCACCCTCTGGCCGTGACCTGCAACAGCAGCTTTAAAACCTGTGCTAAGGGTCACTTCATATGCACCAGTACTGGAGGGCTGTAAATGAAACCTGCCCTCAGAATGTCATTAGGGAGGTAATGGCCAAAATATTTCTAAATGTCACACATACTTCACGAAAACAATTTGAAGAGGTAAGCTCTACTCACAGTTTGAAGAAAATAAGGACATGCCAGAAAGCTCAATTTCAATGGATTATGAGACACAGGCAAATCCAACCACAAACATATAGCAACTCACACTTGTCAGAATAAACTTCAGCAAAAAAACTACAAACAATAAATGCTGAAAGTGTTGTGCAGAAGTGCATACCCTCAACTTTAAGTGGGATGTGACCTGGTAAGAGCCACTAACGAGAACAGAATGGAGGTGCTTTTACTATGTAAATATTTTTCTACCATATGATCCAGCAGGCCCACTCCTTGGCCTATAACCTAAGAAGACAGAATTGTAAAGACACAGGGAGGCGAATGTGCATTGCCGCGAAATTTGTGAGGATTGGATACATCAGGATATTGGGGTTAACAGACATATACAAACACAGCTGAAATATATCATCACCAAAGACCTACGGAATACCAAGAGAAGACTACTCAACATTCTGTCATAACGTACATGGGAAAAGGATTCCAGGAAGAATAGACATATGTTTATGTGTAAAAGAACCACATCTTGCACACCTAGAACAAGCCAAACATTGTCATCAAACTTGCTGTGATAAAAATAAAAATTAAATTAAATAAACGAACAAGAAGTAGTGAGACATATACTTAAGGGGCTTTTCCCTGGCACACGCCATTCTAAATTACAACCTAGAACACAACTTCCATTGAGGCTCTGTTGCCCTAGTAACCAGATTTGGTAAAGTAGAACAGCTGTCACCTTGTGGGCGTTTCACACAACAGCAGCTTTAATCCCAGCGTTAATGGTCAGTTGATATTCAAAATCATTGCAGGCCTGTAAATCACACCTGCACTGAAAACAAATCCTGGGGTCGTATATCGACCAAAAAATTCAAAGGCATCCATATTTCAAACCGACAGTTTCAAGAGGCATAATTTATGCACATTTGTCTTCTGTTTCTTTTTCTGTCTTTCTTTTTTGTTAAAAAAAACGGGAATGGAAAAAGGCTGAACATCAGGAATCAATAAAGCCATGCAAATCCAGTGTACACAAACGTTCACCTGACAGCCGTCAGAATGATCATCAGCAAAAAAAGTCTACAAAAAATAAATGCTGAAGGGGTTTTAGAGAACTGCGTACCCTTTAGCTGCTGGTGGGATGCAACCTGGTAACAGCCAGTAGTGAGAACAGAATGGAGGTGCGTTTAAGGGTAAAAATGGAGCTACCATGTGATCTGGTAGGCCCACTCATGGGCCTATCACCTGAGTAGACCAGAATCAAAAACACACAGGCTGGCAATCCTGCACTGCAGCAAGGTGTACCATAGCCAAACCTGGAAGAAACCAAAATGTGCATCAACAGAAAAAGGCACCAAGAAGAAGTCGTCCATGTACACAATGGAATATTAGCCATGAAAAAGCATGGAACAGTGCCGTTGGCACCACCATAGAAGGAGCTGGAGATAATCACCACACTGGAAGTAAGAAAGAAACCGAAAGACAGACATCCTATGACATCACTTATAGGTGTTACCTAAGAATTGATACCCATGAAATAATTTCCAAGAGAAGGACACGCATAGATTCAGAAAACCAAATTATGTTTAACCAAACGGAAAGGTGTAAGGAATGTATGAATTAGGATATGGGGGTTAACAGACATATACTAATACATAGGAAATATATAATCACAAAATACCTAAGGAATACGAAGAGAGGTCTACTCAACACTCTATAATAACATACACGGGAATGGATCCAAAGAGGAATAGACAGATACATTGATAGGATGAACCAGAAACTGTACACCTAAGAGAATCTACATTTTGATCAAATTTCCTCTGATAATTAAATGTAAAAAGCAAACAACAATTTAGGAGATATAAGCTCTTGGGGGTCTGCACTGGCACATTGCACTCTAATTCGCAGCTTACTAACACGACTGCCACGAAAGCTATGTGGCCCAAAATCCCAGAGTTGGAAGTGTAGAAATGCTGCCGCCTTGGGCCGTTTCCCACAAGAGCGGCTTTGAACCCACAGCTAATGGTCACTTAACATTCACAAGGATTCAGGGCTGTAAAGGACACCTGCCCTAAAAAATTGTGCGGAGGTAGGGAACGGCCAAAAAAATTCAAAAGTGTTAAATTTTTCAAGGAGATTGGATGGAGGGGTAAGTTTGACTCACTCATTTTCAAAAAAGAGGAAAATGGATAAAAGCTCCACATCAGTAATTAGTAGACTCATGCAAATCTAACCTCCAAAATGATTCCAACTCACACATGTCAACTACCATCAGCTGGAAGTCTACAAACATTAAATGCTGAAGGTGTTTTAGAGAACTGTGTACCCTCTAGCTGCTGGTGAGATGTAAAGTGGTGACAGCCAATAATGAGAATAGAAAGGAGCTGCGTTTAAAAGTAAAAATTGAGCCACCATTCCGTTCAGCAGGCCCACCGCTGAGACTCTCACCTGACAAGTCCAGAGTCGAGAAGGCACAGGCTTCAACAGCTGCACTGCAGGAATTTTCACAATAGCCAAGACACGGAAGCAACCAAAATGTCCATCACGATATCAGTTGAAAAAGAAGAAGTGGTCCATGTACACAATGGAATATTAGCCATGGCAAACAATGAAACACTGCTCTTTCAGGCACCATAGTTGAGCCTAGAGATAATCACAGAACATGAGGTAAGTCGGAAAGCAAAAGACATATCCTATGATATCACTTACAGGCGTTATCTAACAACTGACACAAATGAACATATTTGCACAGAGAAAGACACTCACACACTTAGAAAACAAACTAGGCTTATCTAAAAGGAAAGGTGGGGGGAATGGAAAAATTAAGATTAGGGTTACCATACGTGTACAAATACCTATTAAATACACATAACAAAAAGACCGACCATATAGCAAGGGAGGTCTATGGAACACTCTGCAATAATTTACATGGGAAGTGGATCTGTGCATGAATATATATATATATATATATATATATATATATATATATATATAGGTTATGCAAAAATGAAGCAGATGGTGTACACCTAGGACAAACCATATTCTAATCATTACCCCTATTAAGAAAACTAAAACAACAAACAAGAAATAATGTAACATAAACTTATGGGGGTTTCTCCTGGCACATTCCATTTTAATTTACAACCTAGGAACAGGGATTCCAGAACGGCTCTGCTGCCCTAGTAACGAGATTTGTGAATGGAGAAAAGCTGCCGCCTAGTGGCTGTTTACCACAACAGCAGCTTTCAACCCAGTGCTAATGGTCACTAAATATTCACTCTCATTACAGGCCTGTGAATGACACCTTCCCTCAAAAACAATCCTGGGACCGAATATTGACCAAAAAATTCAATTTTGAGGGCAACCTTTCAAGAAGACAATTTCAAGAGGTTAATTGTATTCTACGTTTTTTTTCATTTGATCGTTAACAGAAATTTTAAAAGGTGTGGAAAAATGAACCTTAGAAAGAATTAAGGACATGCAAATCCAAATTACAAACATCCTATCAGCTCACAACAGTCGGAATGACCATCAGCAAAAATTCTGCAAACAATAAATGCTGAAGGGGTTGTGGAGAAATGCCTAGGCTTGGTTCAACGTGGGACATGGTAAGAGCCAGTAAGGAAAACACAAAGGAGGTGCATTGAAAAGGTAAATACTGAGCTACCATTCAATCAAGCATACCCACTGCTGGGCCTATCACCTGAGAGGATGAGAATCAAAAAGACACAGGCTGGACTTCACTGGTGGCGCAGTGGTTGAGAGTCCGCCGCCGAAGCAGGGGACACGGGTTTATGCCCCGGTTCGGGAAAATCACACATGCCGCGGATCGGCTGGTCCCGTGAGCTGTGGCTGCTGGGCCTGTGCGTCCAGAGCCTGTGCTCTGCAATTGGAGTGGCCATGGCAGTGAGTGGCCTACGTACAGCAAAACAAGAAAAAAACAGCCTGGCAATCCTGCACTCCAGCAATATTTATCATAGCCAAAACTTGGAAGCTACGAAAATGTCCATCAACAGAGGAATGCACAAAGAAGAAGTGGTCCATGTACACGATGGAATATGACTCCAATAAAAAAATATAAACTCAATCTAGAAAACAAACAAAGGTAAAAAAAAAAAAAACATCAGCTTTTGGGGGTTTATCCAGGCACATTCCACTCTAATTTATAACCGAGAAATACCACTTCAAGGTAGTCTGTTTCCCTAGTTAAAAGCTTGTGAAAAGCAGAAATGCTGCCACACTCTGGCCGTGACCTGCAACAGCAGCTTTAAAACCTGTGCTAAGTGTCACTTCATATGCACCAGTACTGGAGGGCTGTAAATGAAACCTGCCCTCAGAATGTCATTAGGGAGGTAATGGCCAAAATATTTCTAAATGTCACACATACTTCACGAAAACAATTTGAAGAGGTAAGCTCTACTCACAGTTTGAAGAAAATAAGGACATGCCAGAAAGCTCAAATTCAATGGATTATGAGACACATGCAAATCCAACCACAAACATATAGCAACTCACACTTGTCAGAATAAACTTCAGCAAAAACAACTACAAACAATAAATGCTGAGGGTGTTGTGCAGAAGTGCATACCCTCAACTTTAAGTGGGATGTGACCTGGTAAGAGCCACTAACGAGAACCGAATGGAGGTGCTTTTACTACGTAAATATTTTTCTACCATATGATCCAGCAGGCCCACTCCTGGGCCTATAACCTAAGAAGACAGAATTGGAAAGACACAGGGAGGCGAATGTGCATTGCCGCAGCATTACAACTGCCAAGTCATGGAAGCAACCAAAAAGTCCATCAACAGATGAGTGGACAAAGAAAACTGGTCCATGTCCAGACGGAGTATTGGCCAAGGAAAAAAAGGACACGATGTCATTTGCAGCACTGTAGATGAGTCTAGAGGCAATGACACAACTTGTAGTATGTCAGAAAGAGAACGACACGTATCGTAGGATATCACTTTTAGGTATTACCTATACATGGTTACCAGTGAAGATATTTCCACAGAGAAGGGCAACCACTGATTCATTCAACAAACTTATGGTTCACCAATGGAAATTTGTGAAGATTGGATACATTAGGATATTGGGGTTAACAGACATATACAAACACAGGTGAAATATATCATCACCAAAGACCTACGGAATACCAAGAGAAGACTACTCAACATTCTGTCATAACGTACATGGGAAAAGGATTCCAGGAAGAATAGACATATGTTTATGTGTAAAAGAACCACATCTTGCACACCTAGAACAAGCCAAACATTGTCATCAAACTTGCTGTGATAAAAATAAAAATTAAATTAAATAAACGAACAAGAAGTAGTGAGACATATACTTAAGGGGCTTTTCCCTGGCACACGCCATTCTAAATTACAACCTAGAACACAACTTCCATTGAGGCTCTGTTGCCCTAGTAACCAGATTTGGTAAAGTAGAACAGCTGCCACCTTGTGGGCGTTTCACACAACAGCAGCTTTAATCTCAGCGTTAATGGTCAGTTGATATTCAAAATCATTGCAGGCCTGTAAATCACACCTGCACTGAAAACAAATCCTGGCGGCCTCCCTGGTGGCGCAAGCAGTTGAGAGTCCGCCTGCCGATGCAGGGGATACGGGTTCGTGCCCCGGTCTGGGAGGATCCCATATGCCGCGGAGCGGCTGGGCCCGTGAGCCATGGCCGCTGAGCCTGCACGTCCGGAGCCTGTGCTCCGCAACGGGGGAGGCCACAACAGTGAGAGGCCCGCATACCGCAAAAAAAAAAAAAAAAAAAAAAAAACAATCCTGGGACCGAATATTGACCAAAAAATTCAATTTTGAGGGCAACCTTTCAAGAAGACAATTTCAGGATGTTAATTGTATTCTCCATTTTTAAAAATTTTTTCTTTAACAGAAATTTTAAAAGGTGTGGGAAAATGAACCTTAGAAAGAAGTAAAGACAGGCAAATCTAAATTACAAAAGTCCTATCATTTCACACCAGTCAGAATGACCATCAGCAAAAATTCTGCAAACAATAAATGCTGAAGGGGTTGTGGAGAAATGCCTAGACTTGGTTCAACATGGGACATGGTAAGAGCCAGTAAGGAAAACACAAAGGAGGTGCATTGAAAAGGTAAATACTGAGCTACCATTCAATCAAGCTTACCCACTGCTGGGCCTGTCGCCTGATAGGATGAGAATCAAAAAGTCACAGGCTGGACTTCACTGGTGGCGTAGAGGTTGAGAGTCCTCCTCCGATTCAGGGGACACGGGTTCATGTCCCGTGTTGTGTAAATCCCACCTGCCACGTAGCGGCTGTTCCCTTGAGCGATGGCTGCTGGACCTGTGCATCCAGAGCCCGTGCTCTGCAAAGGGAGTTGCCACGGCAGTGAGTGGCCCAGTACCACAACAAAAAACACAGGCTGGCAATACTGCACTCCAGCAATATTTATCATAGCCAACACTTGGAAGCTACGAAAATGTCCATCAACAGAGGAATGCACAAAGAAGACGTGGTCCATGTACACAATGGAATATGACTCTAATAAAAAATATAAATTCAATTTTGAAAACAAACATAAGTAAGGAAAAATCAGCTTTTGGGGGTTTATGCAGGCACATTCCACTCTAATTTATAACTGAGGAACACCACTGGCAGGAAGTTCTGTTTTCCTAGGTATCACTGTGGGGTACGAAGAAATGCTGAGCCCTCTGGACGATATCTGCAACAGCAGCTTAAATCTGTGCTAATGGTCACTGCATATGCACCAGTACTGCAGGACTGTGAATGAAACCTACCCCCAAGATGTCTTGATGAAAGTAAAGGCCAAAATATTTCAAACTGTGGCACATATTTCAAGAAAACAATTTGAAGAAGTAAGCTGTAATAACAGTTTGAAAAATAAAAGGACATGCCTGAAAGCCCAATTTCAAAGGATTATTTATGCGACACTTGCAAGGCCAACCACAAAGAGGTATCAGCTCACACCACTCAGAATAACCAGTAGCAAAGAAACTGCAAACGATCAATGCTGAAGAGGTTGTGGAGAAATGCATACCCTCAATTTGAAGTGGGATGTAACTCGTAAGAGCCACTAATGGGAACAGAATGGAGGTGCCTTTAAAAGGTAAACACTGAGCTACTATATGATCCAGCAGGCCCACTCCTCGGCCTATAACCTAAGAAGACAAAATTGGAAAGACACAGGCAGGAAATCTCCACTGCAGCAGTATTACAATAGCCAAGACATGGAAGCAACCAAAAAATCCATCAAGAGATGAGTGGACAAAGAACAACTGGTCCATGTACAGACGGAATATTAGCCAAGGAAAAAAACGAAACAATGACATTTGCAGCACCATAGGTGATTCCAGACGTAATTAAGCAACTGGTAGTGAGAAAGCGAAAGACACATATCCTATCATATCACTTATAGGTGTTACCTAAAATTTGATACCAATGAAGATAGTTCCACAGAGAAATCCAATCACAGATTCATTAAGCAAACTTATGGTTCACCAAATGGAAAGGTGTGAGGATTGGATACATTCGGATATTGGGGTTAACAGAGATACACAAACACATGTGAAATATAAAATCACCAAAGACCTACGGCATACCAAGTGAAGACTACTCAACATTGTGTCATGATAACCTACATGGGAAAAGGATCCGGAAAAGAATAGATATATGTATATGTGTAAAACAATCACATCTTGCACACATAGAACAAACAAAAGATTGTCCTCAAACTTGCTCTGACACAAAATAAAAATTGAATTTGAAAAAAGAACAGCAAGTAACGAGACATAAAATTAAGGGTTTTTTTTTCCTGGCACACTCCTCCATTCTTTTTTTTTTAACATTTTCATTCAGGATTTTTTCTTAGATGTTGGGGGTAGGAGTTTATTAATTAATTTATTTATTTTTGCTGTGTTGGGTCTTCGTTTCTGTGGGAGGGCTTTCTCT
Source organism: Mesoplodon densirostris (assembly GCF_025265405.1). NCBI lineage: Eukaryota > Metazoa > Chordata > Mammalia > Artiodactyla > Ziphiidae > Mesoplodon > Mesoplodon densirostris. The sequence goes on along the minus strand of NC_082681.1, from coordinate 88,438 downwards.
AGTTGTGGCAAGTGGGGGCCCCTCTTCATCACAGTGCGCAGGCCTCTCACTATCGCAGCCTCTCTTGTTGCGGAGCACAGGCTCCAGATGCGCAGGCTCAATAGTTGTGGCTCACGGACCTAGTTGCTCCACGGCATGTGGGATCATCCCAGACCAGGGCTCGAACCCATCTCCCCTGCATTAGCAGGCAGATTCTCAATCACTGCGCTACCAGGGAAGCCCACACTCCTCCATTCTAATTGACAATTTACAACACAACTTCCATTATGGCTTTGTTGCCCTAGTAACCGGATTTGGTAAGCAGAAGAGCTGCCGCCTTCTGGCAGTTTCACACAACATCGCTAATGTTCACTTAATATTCTAAATAATTGCAGGCCTGTAAATGACACCTGCCATCAAAAAGAATACTGGGGTTGTAAATAGCCCAGAAAATTCAAAAGACTTCAACATTGCAGAAGACAATCTAAAGAGGCATATTTTATGCACATATTGTTTTTTCTTTTTTTTTCTTTAAAATAAAAGGGAATTGAAAAATGCTCAACATCAGCAATTAATAAAGCCATGCAAATCCAATCTACAGAAATGTTCACCTCACAGCCGTCAGTATGACCTTCAGCAAAAAGTCTACAAAGAATAAATGCTGAAGGGGATTCAGAGAACTGTGTACCCTCTAGCTGCTGGGGGGATGTAAACTGATAACAGCCAGTAGTGAGAACATAACGGAGGTGCATTTAAGGGTAAAAATTGAGCGACCCTGTGATCTGGTAGGTCCTTTGATGCGCCTATCACCTGAGCAGAGCAGAATGGAAAAGACACAGGCTGGCAATCCTGCACGGCAGGAACATTTAATATAGCCCAGACTTGGAAGAAACCAAAATGTCCATCAACAGAAAAATGTACAAGGAAGAAGAGGTCCATGTACAGATGGAATATTAGCCATGGAAAAGAATAAAACTGGGCCGCTTGCACCACCATAGGAGGACCTAAAGATCATCACCCAACTTGAAGTATGAAAAAAATTGAAAGACAGATTTCCTATAACATCACTTATAGGTGTCACCTAAAAATTGATACCCATGAACTTATTTCCAAGAGAAGGAAAAGCATGGATTAAGAAAACAACATTACGTTTAACCAAATGGAAAGTTGTAAGGAATGGATGAATTAGGATATGGGGGTTAAGAGACATGTACTAATACATATGAAATATTTAATCACAAAATACCTATGGAATACCAAGAAAGGTCTACTCAACACTCTGTAATAACCTACACGGGAAAGGACTCAAGAATGAAGAGACAGATACATTGATATAATGAACCAGATTCTGTACACCTAGGAGAAACAAAATATTTTTTATCAAATTTGCTCTGATAATTAATAAAAATAAATTTAAAAAACAAACAAGAAGGAGATATAAGCTCTTGGGGGCTTTCCCTGGCTCATTCCACTCTAATTTGGAGCCTACTAACACGATTTCCAGGAAGACTCTACTGCCCAAAAACCAAGTTGGAAATGTAGAAATGCTGCCGGCTTGTAGCCGTTTCCCGAAAGTGTGGCTTTAAGCCCACAGCTAATGGTCACTTAACATTCACAAGGACTCAGCGCTGTAAAGGACACCTGCCCTAAAAAAATTGTGCTGAGGTAGGGAATGGACAAAAAAATTCAAAGCACGCAAATGTTTCAAGAAGATAGTATGGAGAGGTAAGTTTGACTCACTCTCTTTACAAAAAAAAAGGAAAATGAATAAAAGCTCAACCTCAGGAATTATTAGATTCATGCAACTCTAATCTACAAAATGTTTACAATTCACACCTGTCATCTGACGATGAACAAAAAGCCTACAAACAATAAATACTAAAGGACTTTTAGAGAACTGTGTACCCTCTAGCTGCTGGTGAGATGTAAAGTGGTAACAGCCACTAATGAGAAGAGAAAGGAGCTGCATTAGAAAAGTAAAAATTGAGCTACCATTCCATGCAGCAGGCCCACCGCTAGGCCTCTCACCTGAGAAGTCCAGAATCGGGAAGACACAGGCTGCAACAGCTGCACTGCAGCCTTATTCACAATAGCCAAGACGGTGAAGCAACCAAAATGTCCATCAACAGGTGAATGAATAAAGAAGTGATCCATGTACACAATGGAATATTCCCCATGGACAACAATGAAATACTGCTCTTTGAGGCACCATAGATGAGCCTAGAGAGAATCACGGAACATGAGGTAAGTTGCAAAGCAAAAGACCTATATCCTATGATATTACCTATAGGTGTTATCTAATAACTGACCCAAATGAACATATTTCCACAGAGAAAGAAACTCACAGATGTAGGATCAAACTATCCTTATCGAAAAGGAAAGGTGGGGGGAATGGATAAATTATCATTAGTGTTATGTATACCAATACATACTATATACATATATCAAAAAGAACGACCACATAGCAAGGGAGGTCTACGGAACACTCTGTAGTATTTACACGATCTGTACATGAATAGACATATAAAATGTACAAATGAACCAGATTGTGTACACCTAGGACAAACAATATTCTAATCATTACCCCGATTACCAAAATTAAAACAACCAACAAGAAGTAATGAGACATAAACTTATGGGGGTTTCTCCTGGCACATTCCATTCTAATTTACAACCTAGGAACAGGACTTCCAGAAAGGCTCTGCTGCCCGAGTACCCCGATGGGGGAATGGAGAAATGCTGCCTCCTTGTCTCCATTTCACACAACAGCAGTTTTAAACCCACTTCAAATGGTCACTAAATATTCACCAAACTTGCAGTTCTGTAATGACTCCTACCCACCAAAAAAATCCTGGGGTCGAAATCGAACAGAAAATTCAAAAGAGCGCAACCTTCCAAGAAGACAATTTCAAGAGGTATATTGGACTCACAATATATATTTTTTTAACAGAAAGAAAAGGTGTGGGAAAATTATGAATTTTAGGAATTTTTAAAGACATTCAAACCCAAATTACAAAAAAAGCTATCAGCTCACAGCAGTCAGAATCACCATTAGCAAAAATGCTGCAAGCAATAAATGCTGAAGCGATTGTGGAGAAGTGCGTACCCTCTGTTCTAAGGGGGACGTGGTAAGAGCCACTAATGAAAACACAATGGAGGTGCTTTGAAAAGGGAAACATTGAGCTACCAGTCAATCAATCATACCCACTCCTGGGCCTATCACCTGAGAAAACGAGAATCAAAAACTCACAAGCTGGGAAGCCTGCACTCCAGCAATATTTACAATAGCCAACACTTGGAAACAACGAAAATGTCCATCAACAGAGGAATGCACCAAGAAGAAGTGGTCCATGTACACAATGGAATGTTACTCCAATAAAAAATATAAATTAAATTTAAAAACAAACATAAGTAAGGAGACATAAGCTTTTGGGGGTTTTTCCGGGCACATTCCTCTCTAATTTATAACCGAGGAACACCACTGGCAGGCAGGTCTGTTTCCCTAGTAACAGCGTGGGGAACGTAGAAAGACTTGCACCCTCTGGTTGTTACCTGCAAAAGCAGCTTTAAAGCCTGTGCTCATGGTCACTTCATGTGAAGAAGTACTGCAGGGGTGTAAATGAATCCTGCCCTCAAAATGTCTTGAGGAAGGTAATGGCCAAAAAATTTCAAAATATGACTCATACTTTAAGAAAACACTTTGGGGCCTCCCTGGTGGCGCAAGTGGTTAAGAGTCCACCTGCCGATGCAGGGGATACGGGTTCGTGCCCCGGTCTGGGAGGATCCCATATGCCGCGGAGCGGCTGGGCCCGTGAGCCATGGCCGTTGGGCCTGCGCATCCGGAGCCTGTGCTCCGCAACGGGAGAGGCCACAACAGTGAGAGGCCCACATACCGCAAAAAGAAAAAAAAAAAAAAAAAAAACACTTTGAAGAACTAAGCTGTAATCAGTTTGAAAAATAAAAAGGACATGACTTAAAGCTCAGTTTCAACGGATTATGAGACACATGCAAATTCAACCACAAAGAGGTGTCAGCTCACACCAGTCATTAGATCCATCCGCAAGAAATCTACAAACAATAAATGCTGAAGGGGTTGTTGGGAAATGCATACCCTCAACTTTAAGTGGGACGTAACCTGGAAAGAGCCACTAATGAGAACAGGATGGAGGTGCCTTTACAAGGTAAACATCGAGCTACCATATGATACAGGAGGACCGCTCCTGGGCCTATAACATAAGAAGACAGAATTGGAAAGACACAGGCAGACAAATGTACATTGCAGCAGTATTAAAATAGCCAAGACATGGAGGCAACCAAAATGACTGTCAAGACGTGAGTGGACAAAGAAGAACTGTTACATGTACAGATGGAATACTAGCTAGGGGAAAAAATGAAACAATGCCATTTGAAGCACCATAGATGAGTCTAGAGGTAATCAGGCAAATTGTTCTAAGTCAGACAGTAAAAGACACACATCCAATTATATAACTTATATGTGTTAGCTAAAAATTGATATTAATGAAGATATTTCCACAGAGAAAGGCAATCACAGACTCATTAAACAAACTTATCGTTCACCAAATGGAAAGGTGTGAGGATCGGATGCATTAGGATATTGGGGTTAACACAGATATAGAAACACATTTGAAATACATAATCACCAAAGACATACGGAATACCAAGAGAACACTACTCAACATTGTGTCATAACCTACATGGGAAAAGGATCTGAAGAAGAATAGATATATGTATATGTGTAAAAGAACCACATCTTGCACACTGAGAATACACAAAACATTGTAATCCAATTTGCTGTGATAAAAAATAAAAAATAAATGTAAAAAAGAACAGGAAGCAATGAGACATAAACTTAAGGGGCTTTTTGCTGGCACACTGCATTCTAATTTACAACCAGAACACGACTTCCATTAAAGCTCTGGCATCACTAAAAAAGCAGGTTTATAAGCAATGTTGAAGGTAGCTTAAAAGAAGTGTCACTAATTATTGCTGGTAACAAGAAAACAAACAAAAGTAAAAATCTCACTGCAAAAAGTATACATAGAGTGAGGGTAGTAGATCAAACACTTATTAAACTTCTGTAAAGTATAAAAGACAACAGTAGTATGTTTTGTTAAAAAGAGACGGCCCAAATAAATCAGAAGTGAAAGAGATGATGTTACAACAGCCACCACAGAAATACAATGTATCCTAAGATACACACAGGGTAACTCAGGGCTCACACTGGACAGAGCCCACTCTCCATTCCCCTGTACATGACTTACAGGAGTCTCAGGAACTGAGGATGGGGTCCCTGACAGGGTGCACAAGATAGAAGATGTTAGGCATTAACATGACTGCATTCATCTTAAACGTGCCTGAACTACATTCACACGAGATGATTTTGTCCTGTATGTACATCGGCACCTCTAGTCACAACTGCAGATCTTTGGCTTCACCACCTCTACTGACAGCAATAGCTTCACCTGCTGTGGACTGTCTCCTATAGGATATCTAGAACCACAAAGCGTTGAAGCGTCAAAGGACCCAGAGTCTGTGTGACTCCATTCAGAGTCTCAGAGTCACAACTGCACTCAGAGACTCACAGTCTCAACAGAGACTCCACTCTTGGAGGGCACACACAAAGTAGTATGCACACCAGGACCCAGGGGAAAGAGCAGTGACCCCACAGACAAATGACCGGACCTACTTGCTAGTTTTAGAGGGTCTCCTTCAGAGGCGGGGAGAGGCTGTGGCTCACCATGGGGACAACGACACTGGCAGCAGAATTTTGGGGAAATACGCCTTGGCGTGAGCCCTCCAAGAGTCTGCCTTTAGCTACACCAAGAGCAAGGTAGGCTCCAGTGCTGGGTGGCCTCAGGCCAAACAACCAACAGGGAGCGAACCCAGCCACATGCATCAGCAGACAAGCAGAGTAAACTTTTTATTATACTTTTATTTAATCCGCAGACAAACAGATTAAAGCTCTGTACACCAGAGAAACACCCAGCTCAACCCACCACCAGCCCATCCCATCAGGAAGCTGGCACAAGCCTCTAAGATAGACTCATCCACCAGAGAGCAGACAGCAGAATCAAGAAGAACAACAATTCGGCAGCCTGTGGAAGGAAAACCACATTCACAGAAAATAGACAAAATGAAAAGGCAGAGGACTTTATACCAGATCAAGGAACAAGATAAAACCCCAGAAAAACAATGAAATGAGGTGGGGATAGGCAACCTTCCAGAAAAAGAATTCGGAATAATGATAGTGAAGATGATGCAAGACCTTGGAAAAAGAACGGAGGCAAGGTCGAGAAGATGCAAGAAATGCTTAACAAAGACTTAGAAGAATTAAGGAACAAACACCTAGAAGAATTAAAGAATAAACAGAGATGAACAATACAATAACTGAAATGAAAAATACACTAGAAGGAATCAGTAGCAGAAGAACTGTGGCAGAAGAACGGATAAGTGACCTGGAAGACAGAAAGGTGGAAATCACTGCTGTGGAACAGAATAAAGAAAAAGAATGAAAATAAAGAAAGACACACTAAGAGACCTCTGGGACAACATTAAACACAACAACATTCGCATTATAGGGGTTCCAGATGGAGAATAGGGAGAGAAAGGACTCAAGAAAATATCTGAAGAGATTATAGTTGAAAACTTCCCTAGTATTGGAAAAGAAATAGAAACCCAAGTCCAGGAAGCTCAGAGAGTCCCAGGCAGGATAAACCAAAGGAGAAAAATGCCAAGACACATAGTAATCAAACTGACAAAAATTAAAGACAAAGAAAAATTATTGAAAGCAACAAGGAAAAAATGACAAATCACATACAAGGGAACTCCCGTAAGGTTAACAGCTGATTTCTCCACAGAAAATCTACAAGCTAGAAGGGAGTGGCATGATAAATTTAAAGTGATAAAAGGGAAGAACCTGCAACCAAGATTACTCCACCCAGCAAGGATCTCATTCAGATTTCATGGAGAAATCAAAAGTTTTACAGACAAGCAAAAGCTAAGAGAATTCAGCACCATGAAACCAGCTCTATAACAAATGCTAAAGGAACTTCTCTAAGTGGGAAACACAAGAGAAGAAAAGGACCCACCAAGACAAACCCATAACAGTGAAGAAAATAGTAACAGGAACATACATATTGATAATTACCTTAAATGTGAATGGATTAAATGCTCCAACCAAAAGACACAGGCTCGCTGAATGGATACAAAAACAAGACTCATATATATGCTGTCTACAAGAGACCCATTTCAGACCTAGGGACACATACAGACTGAAAGTGAGGGGATGGAAAAATATATTCCATGCAAAAGAAAATCAAATGAAAGCTGGAGTAGCAATACTCATATCAGATAACATAGACTTTAAACTAAAGAATGTTACAAGAGACAAAGAAGGACACTACCTAATGATCAAGGGATCAATCCAAGAAGAAGATATAACAATTATAAATATATATGTACCCAACATAGGAGCACCTCAATATATCAGGCAACTGCTAACAGCTGTAAAAGAGGAAATCAACAGTAACACAATAACAGCAGGGGACTTTAACACTTCACTTACACCAATGGAGATCATCCAGACAGAAGATCAATAAGGAAACACAAGCTTTAAATGACACAACAGACCAGATAGATTTAATTAATATTTATAGGACATTCCATTCAAAAACAGCAGATTACACGTTCTTCTCAACTGCACACGGAACATTCTCCAGGATAGATCACATCTTTGGTCACATATAAAGCCTCAGTAAATTTAAGAAAACTGAAATCATATCAAGCATCTGTTCTGACCACAATGCTATGAGATTAGAAATCAATTATAGGTAAAAAAAAAAAAAAAAACGAAAAAACACAAACACACGGAGGCTAAACAGTACGATACTAAATAACCAAGAGATCACTGAAGAAATAAAAGAGGAAATCAAACACTACCTAGAGACAAATGGCAACAAATACACGATGATCCAAAACCTATGGGATGTAGCAAAAGCAGTTCTAAGAGGGAAATTTATAGCAGTACATGCCTACATCAAGAAACAAGAAAAATCTCAAATAAACAATCTAAACTTCCACCTAGAGGAGCTAGAGAAAGAAGAACAAAACCAAAGTAGAAGGAAAGAAATCATAAAGATCAGAGCAGAAATAAATGAAATAGAAACAAAGAAAACAATAGCAAAGATCAATAAAACTAAAAGCTGCTTCTTTGAGAAGATAAACAAAAATGATAAACCTTTAGCCAGACTCAAGAAAAAGAGGGAGAGGACTCAAATCAATAAAATTAGAAATGAAAAAGGAGGAGTTACAACAGACACCACAGAAATACAAATCATCCTAAGAGACTACTACAAGCAGCTCTATGCCAATGAAATGGACAACCTGGAAGAGAAAGATAAATTAAGGAAACAATCCCATTACCACTGCAACAAAAAGAATAAAATACCTAGGGATAAACCTACCAAAGGAAGTAAAAGACCTGTACTCAGAAAACTATAAGACACTGATGAAAGAAATCAAAGATGATATAAACAGATGGAGACATATACCATGCTCTTGGATTAGAAGAATCAATACTGTGGAAATGACTATGCTACCCAAAGCAATCTACAGATTCAATGCAATCCCTATCAAATTACTGGTGGCATCTTCTACAGAACTCAAACAAAAAATCTTAAAATTTGTAGGGAGACACAAAAGACCCCAGATAGCCAAAGCAGTCTTGAGAGAAAAAAAAAGAGCTGGAGGAATGAGACTTCAAGACTTCAGACTATACTACAAAGCTACAGTAATCAGGACAATATGGTACTGACACAAAAACAGAAATATAGATCAATAGAACAGGATAGAAGGCACAGAGATAAAACCACGTACGTATGGTTAACTAATCTATGACAAAGGAGGCAAGGGTATACAATGGAGAAAAGACAGTGTCTTTAGTAAGTGGTGTTGGGAAAAATGGACAGCTACATGTAAAAGAATGAAATAGAACACTCCCTAACGCCATACACAAAAATAAACTCAAAATGGATTAGAGACCTAAATGTAAGACCAGACACTGTAAAACTCTTAGAGGAAAACATAAGCAGAACATTCTATGACATTAATCACAGAAAGATCCTTTTTGACCCACCTCCAAGAGAAATGGAAAGAAGAAAAAATTAAATTATGGGACCTAATGAAACTTAAAATCTTTTGCACAGCAAAGGAAAACATAAACAAGTCGAAAAGACAAACATCAGAATGGGAGAAAATATTTTCAAATTAAGCAAACGGCAAAGGATTAATCTCCAAAAAGCAGCTCATGTAGCTCAATATCACAAAAACAAACAACCCAATCAAAAAATGGGCAGAAGACCTAAAGAGTCATTTCTCCAAAGAAGATATACAGGTTTCCAACAAACACATGAAAGGATGCTGAACATCACTAATCATTAGAGAAACGCAAATCAAAACTACAGTGAGGTATCACCTCACACCAGTCAGAATGGCCATCATCAAAAAAATCTACAGACAATAAATACTGGTGAGACATTTATTGGAGAAAAGGGAACCCTCTTGCACTGTTGCTTGTGAATAGAAATTGATATAGCCGCTAGGGAGAACAGTATGGAGGTTCCTTAAAAACTAAAAATAGAACTACCATACGACCAAGCAATCCCACTACTGGACCTTTACCCTGAGAAAACCACAATTCAAAAAGAGTCATGTACCACAGTGTTCATTGTAGCTCTATTTACAATCGCCAGGACATGGAAGCAACCTAAGTGTCCATCGACAGATAAATGGATAAAGAATATGTGGCACATATATACAATGGAATATTACTCAGCCATAAAAATAAATGAAATTGAGTTATTTATACTGAGGTGGATAGATCTAGACTCTGTCCTACAGAGTGAAGTAAGTCAGAAAGAGAAAAAGAAATACCATATGCTAACACATATATATGGAATCTAAAAAAAAAGTTTATGAAGAACCTAGGGGCAGGAAAGGATTAAGGACACAGATGTAGAGAAAGGACTTGAGGATATGGGGAGGGGGAAGGATAAGTTGGGACAAAGTGAGAGAGTGGCATGGACATATATACAGTACCAAATGTAAAATCGATAGCTACTGGGAAGCAGCCACATAGCACAGGGAGATCAGCTCGGTGCTTTGTGACCACCTAAAGGAGTGGGATAAGGGGGTGAGACGGAGGTGCAAGACAGAGGGGATATGGTGTTATATGTATACGTATAGCTGATTCACATTTTTATACAGCAGAAGCTAACACACAACTGTAAAGCTATTATACTCCAATAAAGATGTAAAAGAAGAAAAAAAGAAAGCACAGAGATAAACCTACACACCTATGGTCCACTGATCTATGTCAAAGGAGGCAAGGATATACAATGGAGAAAAGACAGTCTCTTCAGTAAGTGGTGATGGAAAAAATGGACACTACATGTAAAAGAATGAAATTAGAACACTCCCTAACACCATACACAAAAATGAACTCAAAATGGATTAGAGACTGAAATGTAAGACTGGACTAGATGAAACTCTTAGAGGAAAACATAGGAAGAACACTCTGACATAAATCACAGCAAGATCTTTTTTGATCCACCTCCTAGAGTAATGGAATAAAAAACAAAAATAAACAAATGGGACCAAATGAAACTTAAAAGCTTTTTCAAAGCAAAGGAATCTACAAACAAGATGAAAAGACAACCCTCAGAATTGGAGAAAATATTTGCAAATGAATCAGCGGACAAAGGATTAATCTCCAATATATATAAACAGCTCATGGAGCTCGACAGTAAAAAAACAAACAACTCAATCCAAAAATGGGCAGATGACCTAAATAGACATTTGTCCCAGGAAGGCATACAGATGGCCAAGAAGCACATGAAAAGCTGCTCTACATCACTATTTATTAGAGAAATATAAACCAGAACCACAATGAGGTATTACCTCACACCTGTTAGAATGGGCATCATCAGAAAATCTACAAACCACAAATGCTGGAGAGGGTGTGGAGAAAAGGAACCTTCTTCTGCTATTGGTGGGAATGTAAATTGATACAGTCACTATGGAGGTTCCTTAAAAAACTAAAAATAGAACTACCATATGACCCAGAAATCCCACTACTGGGCATATACCCAGAGAAAACCATAATTCAAAAAGACACATTCACCACAATGTTCATTGCAGCACTATTTACAATAGCCAGGTCATGGAATCACCTATGGAAGCACATAGACAGACGAATGGAAAAGATGTGGTACATATATAAAATGGAATATTACTCAGCCATATAAAGGAATGAAATTGGGTCATGTGTAGAGACATGGATAGATCTAGAGACTGGCATACAGAGTGAAGTAAGTCAAAAAGAGAAAAGCAAATATCGTATATTAATGCATATATGTGGAATCTAGAAAAATGGTACAGATGAACCAGTCTGCAAGGCAGAAATAGAGGCACAAATGTAGAGAACAAACGTATGGACACCAAGGTGGTTAAGTGGCAGGGTGTTAGTGGTGGGATGAATTGGGAGACTGGGATTGACATATATACATTTATATGTATAAAATACATAACCAATAAGAACCTGTATAAAAAAATAAAATTAAATAAAAAATTAAAATAATAAATACTTTTTAAAAAAAACAGAAAAAAAGTGCTTTCCTTCCCACAGACATATTTATATGAATGAATTATTTCCATGCTTATATCTATAAATACAAAAAGAGAAATAAAACCTACCTTAAGCCTAAAAAGATAAAAGAGAAAAAACAGAACCCACCGGTCATAGAGGAAAACCCTATCAGGGCACTTGCTCCACAGGTAAACAATTCTGAAGTTGGGCACAGGTGGTGAATCATCTCCCATACAGCCAGCAACCCACCCCCCACGCAAGGAGCATCCTCATTGCAAAGCTGGGGGACCGTGCTGAGACATCTGTGAGTAAACGTGAGCTGAGCCCCAGGCCAGCTGCTGCTGAACTGTTCCCACCCTTCCCAGGTAAAACACCTGAATATGTACAAGGGCTTGAAAGCCTAGAGGAAGGGCCGTGGAGCCACACCAGCGACAGCACCCAGGCCAACTTGGTGCCTGCAGGCCAGCCAGGATGGTCCTGGCCCCGGCCACTCTTCTGGAAGCTTTCCATTGCCCTGCCTGAGATACCCCTCCTGTCCCGGCCCCCACTGCTTTTTTCCTTCCTCACCTCTGCCTGGGGAGAAATTCCAGCGGGAGGTATGGGTGACACATCCTCTTCTTCAGCAGGTGGCAGCCTGGCAACTCCTGCAGAAAGTCCAGCAGAGCCCCACTCACACTGGGCCACCCACAAAGCCACGGCCCCTCACTCCCTCCCACCAGCCCAGCCCCGAGACTGCTGACAGGTCACAGAATATGGCGTCAGGCACAGCTGCAGGGGCTCTTTTGCTGCCTGGAACGGTGTTTATATTGAACTCAACCCAGGCACACCTGGGGAGGGCTGGCAGGCCGTGTCAGGCTGCCCAGGTCAGCCAATCCTCACCCCTCAGAGGCTCACATTTGCAGAAAACGGACCTTGCTGCACCGGCCACGTACACAGAACAGGTGTGGGCTCCTGAGAGTCAGGAGAGACAAAGGGCTGCAGTTCCGGCTTGTTTTCTATTCATTTTATCTGGCCCATGAGTGGGAGATAACTTCAAGAAGACCCTCTCCTAATGAGAGGAATCCAGGAGTCAGGGACAGGAGGGGTGGTGGGTGGAGACAGAGGCCTGGTGCCCCGGCTGCAGTGGAAGTCTCTGGAAGACCAGGCGGAGGGAGGCCACACAGAGTGATACCCAGGGTCACAGACCTGTCGTAGCTGCTGTTTGTTAGTTCAGGTCCTGCTCTGAGGTGCTCTGTGTCAGCTGTGAGCGACAGGGGAGCTGGGGGTTCTCTGCAAGGTGGGCTATGTGCATGGTTCCTGTGTGCCCAGCCCTGCCGGGTGCCTGCCCAGGGGAGCTCCATATCCTGGGAGGGGCCTGACAATGAGAGCCCAGTGGGCTGCTGGGTAGCTGCACAGGTGAGCTCCATACCCTGGGAGGGACCTGACCACGAGAGCCCCGTGGGCTGCTGGGCACCTGCCCAGGTGAGCTCCATATCCTGGGAGGGGCGTGACCACGAGAGTCCCGTTGGCTACGGGGGACCTGCCCAGGTGAACTCCATATCCTGGGATTGGCCTGACCACGAGCCCCGTTGCAGGACTCAACATACAGCAAAAACAATACTGCTGGGCCGTCCTCCCCAAGGGTTCAAAAATTCCCACACCATCTTTGTGGAAACGTTAGCTAAAGACCTAAAAGTTCTACCTCTGGTAAAGGGAACCCTCCTTCAATATGCAGGCGACATTTTGATCGCCAGCCCTTCTAAGGACGCCTCTGAACTACCTAGCCAATAAAGGATACACGGTGTCCAAGAAAAAGGCTCAAATATCACAGACTAAGGCGACCTGCCTGCGCTTCATTCTCACAGAAGGTCGGAGAAGACCATCCCAGGAAATGGAAGAAGCCATTTGCAGCCTTACCCCTTCTGAAACTAGAAGACATCTTAGGGGTTCCTGGGGAGGACAAGGTTTGCTGCATCTGGATCCCTAACTACAGTCTAATAGCTGGGCCTCTATATGAAACACTGACACAAAAAGATGATGATCCTTTTGAATAGAATCCAGAAGCAGCCTTTCAAGAATGGAAAGAGCAGTCAATTCAGACCCTTGCCCTGGAACTCCCTAATTTAGCTAAACCCTTTGACCTTTACATTCCCGGTCAAAGGTGAATCGCCCTTGGAGCATTAGTGCAAAAACTGGGACCACTTGAAATGGAGCAACACAAAAATGCCCTTCAGGTATGATAAACTATGGTCACCAAGGGCTTGGCCTGCCGCCCCATCCGCCCAGGGTACTGGGTTATCTAAAAACCTGGAAATCAGCAGCCCACAAGGCCAGCTCCCTCCTAATGGAAAAGGACCCTACGTGGTGATCCTAACCACCCACCATGCCCTGAAGTTGCAGGGGTCACTCTGTGGGCACAGTGACCTCGAGTGAGGAGGCCCTCCACCTCCAACCTCCAGAGAGACAAATGGGGGCAACGGGCCCCCATGACGACTCATGTGACCATCACTTGACCTGGAGATTCTCTCAGAACACAAGAAGAGTGTGCCCCGAAAGAGCAGACTACTGCTTGCAGGACTTACTGCACCCAGAGGGCAGCTGAGAAGCTGGGCAGGGGAACCATAGGTAATGCTGCCACCATAGAAAAGCCTACAGACACTGTGGTGACAGCAGCCAATAAGACTGGCTATACTCCTGGCTACTTCAAAAGGCCGTTGACTCAGTGGCCGTCATGGTCCTGGATCACCACCGACCCTGGACTGTCTGGGAGTTGAGCAGGCAGGGCTCTCACACCTGGTGCTGTTTGTACGTTAATTCAGGGGCCTAATTGAAGAAAGCGCAGACTACTGGTCAGAGCATCTAGGCTGGCAGAAACCGTCAGCCTAAGGTAGCCGAACAAATGTGGGGCGGGGTGAAACCTGCCCCCCCCCAGCGTCTCTGCGCATCTCTTTCTTGGACCCTTAAAGGTCATTAGAATCTATAACACTTCCAGTGCTGGTGCTCAGGCGGATGAGCAGTGAGGCAGGAGGCCTGGGGACAATCAACCTCACCTGGAGGCTGCTGGGGAGAAGTTCTGCCCCTCCACCCTGGGTATGAGGACTCCCAACTCAGCACGAAGCAGTTACAGAAGAGGGGTCTGCACCCTCAGCACCCCAAGAATGAGGAATGGGACAAAAGGCAGGGGAGGGGTTTGTCACCAGCAAAGCCCATTAAAAAGTATTGGGAGATAAAAATAGAATCTGGCCAACAAAATAAAATCTAACTTTTTTTTCCTTTGTGCCTTGTCTAATTTCACGTGCTCCTAGGGTTCAACATGCAGAGGTCCCACACCCGGCACTTCAGTCCCGATTTCCTAGTGCAGAATGGCTGGGCCGACCCCTCAGCTCATGGGGCCCCTGCCGACCCCGCGACATAGAGCCTGAGCTCCAGCCAACCCGGCCCTCGAGAGCTCCGCCCCCTCCTTCCCGCTGACGCTGCTGGGATCCCTACACAGCAGCCCTGCCCACAGCCCGTGGGGGAGCGCACGCTCTCACCTCTCCATTCTCTGATCAAAATATAAAGTTTCCTTTGCTTCTGAACCAAACTCAGTCTCGTTCTTTTGGCTTCAACGACACTGGGCAGGGGGACCCTTGTTGGGGCCCACTCTGGAGGATCAGTAACAGAAATTGAGAACATTGTAACTTCAGTGAACAGATGTGTGAGCCAAACTGTAAGGAATACAGAGCAGTGTATAAGGCTCAGGTAAAATAAGATGTTTCTAAGACTTCCATTTGATATTTCCATCACTTTACTATAAGCAAGTTCAGTAGAGGGGTTCGTCTTATTTGTCAGGTCAATATTAGAGAAATGACGTGATATCTTTCCAAGGATGGACATCTAATAATCTTGGCTGAAGCTTCAATCTTGTTTTGAATGCTTTTCCACTGAAAATGAGACCTCTCTTTCAGCTCCCCCATTTCCGAGAAGCATAAAACCTTATAACGTATTATTACCAAATGGGAAACGTGGGAGGAGGGATAAATTAACAGTTTGGGATTAACACACACACTGCTATGTATAAAATAGATCATCAACAAGGAACTTCTGTATAACACAGGGAACAACATTCAATATTCTGTAATAACCTATACGGGGAAATAATCTGAAAAAGAATACATATCTATATCTACATCATGTATCAACGACAGATAAAATGTAACCTAAGGGAGGCCGATGGTGAGCGCTTCTGACCCTGAGGATTTCAATCAACTAAAGCTCAGGCTCTGACTACTGCCTAAGGCCCTTAATGAACATACGTGTACACCTAGCTTAAAAATTTCCCAGTTTGGGGTTCGGGGAGACACTGATTTGGAAAAATCCCTGGTGTTCTCCTTACATGAAAGGGACTCTACCTAGAGCTAAAACATGCCTGACACCCAGAGGATGGTACACCGTTTGACCGGGAAGAGTTTGGAAAAGGCACCTCATCTCCTCATCTCCTGGTAATCAGGTTCACCCCTCCAGCCTCTTTTCTAACAAGCTCCCCACTTGAAGAATCAGCAGCTTTAACCTCCTGTTTTGTACAGTTAGAAATTTGTCTGGAGGATGAACGGGAAGAGGGGGAACCAATGAGAGACCAGCCCTAGGTGTTTGGACAGGCACATGTCACTCTAATTTCCAAGCAGGAAGAAGAACTAACCAAAGTCTTAGCCTGCACCCCGGAACAAGAATAGGGCCTGAAGCAATCCTGGGGTTTTGTGGCCAGTGCCCAAAAAAGGGACTTAAAAAATGGAGCTCAGGGGCACTGCAATTGACAAACTTGCAGGGTTATAAATGATAACAATCCTCCAAAAATACATTGAGGTAAGGCAACGAAAAGGATTTGAGAGCAAGGCAGAATTGCAGGAAACAGTTTTCAAGAGGTAGATTGGAGTCGCCTTTCAAGCAAGTGAAAAGAGACAGAACTTCGACAACGATGCAGTTGACCAAAAAGGGCGTATGCATTTTTTCCTGAATATAGTCAAGACTGAGTCCCCAGATGGGCCCTCCTACTGCCAGGCACAGCCCAGTTTGGGTCCCTCCTCTTGCACCAGGGAGTCGCAGGTGTAGACGGTTCGAAAGAACCTCTTTCTAGGCTCTTGTAGCCAAGTCATGGCCACCAGTCAGACTGCCTCCTGGCCATCCTGCAGGGCACAGAGCACAGCAAAGGGTATCCACCCCTTCTACAGCAATGTCAGTTGGCTCACCGGCTTGGCAAGGTAAGTACCCGGGTTCCATACCCTGCCCCACAGGAATGTACAGCGCCGCCTGTTCCCTACAGATAAATGCACACAAGATAAATGCAGCCCTGATGGCCCTCTCCCCATCCTGTCCCTGTAAAAGGTGGTGGCAGAAATGAACCGCCTGGGCATGATGGTGGATTTGTCCCCTGTCTTTGATGCTGTGGCACGGCGAGCCCTAGAAGTGTCACAGGCACCTGTCATCTTCTCCCACTCAGTGGCCCGGGGGGTGTGCAAGAACACTCAGAATGTTCCTGAAGATACCCTGCAGCTTCTCGTGAGAGACTGCCCTGGCCTTAATCCCTAAAGCAAGAGGTTCAAACCAGGGGCCCTTGAACCTGAGCCTCTTCTCCCTCAATTTCCCCAAACCCCAGGTTAAATATCTTCTGCCCCCAAAACCCATGGTCCACAGCCCCTGAACTCTTGAGCCCTAGGTGGTAAGATACTCTTCCAAACTGGGAATCCCAGGGCCAAGACACTACCCAGACCAGGGCTGCGGCTCCTCCATTCACACAATCCCAGAGAAGAGACGACTCTGACCTCAAAGCCAGGGCTGAACACCTTCCTCACAGGGGCCGAGAGAGTGAACAGGCAGGTGGCTGTGCTGGGGGCCAAGCTGACTGTCCACCGGTCCGTCCCTGCACAAGAAGAATGGTGGCATCGTGATGGTGTCCTTGTTTGTGCGGGTGCTGCAGTGCAAACCGTTAGCCAACATGTCTACTGGGGCAGGTGAGCCTCATCCTGGGCTCTCTGAAAACTCTGATTTGGAGCTGAAGCTGGATCCAAATTTGGGGAGGACTTCAAAAGAGCCCCAGTGGTTTGGCCCACCTGTTGGCAATAGGTACAGCTCCCAAAAACCCAATAATGGATGGTACACAGCACCTTGGTGCCATGTGGAGCTGGAGCCATGGAATCAAAACTGCGATAATGATGGGTATCAGGGAGGCTGTCAGACACAGAGCCCAGGTGCTGCCCATCTGTGCCTCTGCAGGGGCTCCTAAAGCGCACTGCCCCTACCTCTGGCCAAGGGACTGGACAGCTCCTTACGTCTCTGGGGTCTTCATCAGTTGTACTCTTGTTCCTCTCTCATCCTCCACCCCCGGGGAAAGGAGCCCCCACAGGTTCTCAAGGAGACTGGGAGGCAGGGTGAATCTTGGGTGAGAAATGGCCCAAACAGGGGGCTCTGGGGTCCACTCCAAATCTGAAGTCCAGTTCTAGAGCCAGCTGGGATCACTTCAGATCAAACCTCAGGGCCCTCTAGTTGGTACTCTCGGTGCCAGGCCATGAAGGAACTGGCCTGTTTGGCCTACAGGCTGCAAAAAGGGGAATCAACAGAGGCCAGTCATCACCCCCAGCCCTGCCCTGGAAGCCCCACACTGCTGACTTTCCATTCTTCAGATCACTTCGACCACATCAGGGCAGTCACTGGATGCAAGTTCATTGGGATTGGCGGAGATTATGATGGGGCTGGCCGGTGGGTGCTACCCTGTGGCTTGTCTCGGGCTGGCTGGGCAGCAGTGGGGCTTTCACAGCCACCGTGCCCACACTGTGGCCCTCATGGCCTTGACCATAGCCTCAGGTGTGCTGGCCCAACTGATATCTCCCCTCTCACAGGGTCTGCTTCCTGGGCTCTCCTGTCTGTTTGACCTTACTCTAGGTCATCATATTTGTCTAAAACACCATACAGAGCTCATCTGCCCAGCATCTGCACCCATCCAGTGCCAGCAGACCAGACCCACGGCCTCTGAGCAGACTCTTGGTAAGGTCTGGGCTGGGCTGACCATCTTCTCTGCCTGTAGTTGGGTCTGTGCATTCCGGGGGTTCAACCCAGTTCTTAAAAAGCTTTTCTACTCTTTACAAATGGAGGCAAAAAGTACATTCAGTGAAAGGCATAGATCTTAACAGTACAACTCAATGACTTTTGATGAATAGTCGAGGTGCTTTTGGGGTCTTCCTCTGAAGGATGAAGAGCAGGAGTAAATCATATACTCTCTCCAAGTCTCCATTTCCCATATCTGACCAGGGCTGGGGTTCAGTGGACCCTGGACACATAGGGCTTTGGTTCTGACTCAGGACCAGGGAACAGGTCTGAAGCCCAAGAGCTGGCTGGCTGGCGGCCACACAGGTTCCCACAGGCGCTGGAGGACGTGTCCATATACCCGGTACTGATAGAGGAGGTGCTGGGGCGTGGCTGGAGTGAGGAAGAGCTCTGGGGTGTGCTTCGAGGAAACGTGTGGTGGGTCTTCAGACAGGTGGAGCAGGTATGCTGGGCTGGGCAAAAGAGTAGCTCTGAGCAGGTGGTCTGAGCAGGTGTACGCGGGGGTGCTGTGAGAAGTGCTGCCCACTGACTGCCACCTCCAGGTACGGGAGGAGAACGAGGGACAGAGTCGCTTGGAGGATGAGTTCCCAGATGAGCAGCTGGGCAGCTCTTGCCGCTCCGTCCTCCCAAGTCTGCATCAGAGAGAGGATCTGGCTCCAGACCAGAAACTAACCAGAGCTGAGGTTCGTGGGAATCCCATTTTGTCACCTAAGTGGTCATTCTCAAAATCTTGCCCCCACATGGGCCCAGGCCTCACAGTTATTGCCGCCTTCCCAGTCCTTATTGTTTGGCTCTGGTGATCCAGTTAATCCTGCCAGATGTCACTTTGGCAGCCACAGATACCCACAAAGCTTCCTTGCATACGAGCACAAATATTTCCTGAAAATAAATGTTTTAGAAATGGAATCAGCATGAGTGTCCATCTCCGTGCTGGGGTCTGTGGTGCAGGCTCCCAATACTGGGGTTTGGTGGGGGACCCTGCAGTTTAGACACTGGATACTCAAGGAAGACCTGTTGGCAGTGGCCTGAGGAAACCCAGGTGGCTTGTCTCAGCACTGGAAGAAGACAGTGGGTGGCTCTGGCTGCGGGAGGGTGGACCTTACTCGGTTCCCTCTGTGTAGCTCACCTCCATCCACATCCTGACCCACTGAGTGCCACCTGGGGATCTTTCAGGGAATTCTGGTTCAGATGCCCAAGAAGAGAACATGCCTAGATCACAAATGATCTTTGTACCTATTTGGACAGAGCCCAGAATCTCAGGCTACTTAATGAGCCATGGACCTCCAATGGCTAGACTGCTCTGGATGTGGGCACACCTCCTCTCCTATTCCTCATGGACTTCCTCTCTAGTCGGTTCAGGCTACTTAGACAACCACCCGATCTTCCCCCAGTTCATTAATGATAATAGCAACTGCACTAATTATAGCCAAAAGTGAGTAAATACATTGAGTTAATAATGAGAGGTAGGGCTTCCCTGGGGGCGCAGTGGTAAAGAATCCACCTGCCAATGCCGGGGACATAGGCTCGAGCCCTGCTCTGGGAAGATCCAACATGCTGAGGAGCAACTATGCCCGTGCGCCACAACTACTGAGCCCGCGCTCTAGAGCCCGTGTGCCACAACTACTGAGGACACGTGCTGCAACTACTGAAGCCCACGCGCCTAGAGCCTGTGCTCCGCAACAAGAGAAGCCACCACAATGAGAAGCCTGTGCACCGCAATGAGGAGGAGCCCCCGCTCACCGCAACTAGAGGGAGCCCACGCACAGCAATGAAGACCCAACACGGCCAAAAATAAACAAATAAATAAATAAATAAAATGAAAAAAGAAAAAAGATACAATACAGTATTGTTAACCATAGTTGTCATGCTGTACCTTACATCCCAGAATGTATTTGTCTTGTAACTGGAAGTTTGTATCCTCTGACCACCCTCACCCATTCCCCCCCCCCACCTCAGCCCCATAGGTTAAAATTTTAACTAGAGAAGCCCAGATAAGCTTCAATGAGAAGATGACATCTGAGCAGAGATTTGAGTTAGTCTAGTGGACGAGTGCACAGGAGAGGAAAGGGCCAGTGCAAAGACCCTGGGGCAGGAGCTTGTCTGGTGTGTTAGAAGAAGAGGAAGGAGCCCGCTGTGTTGGCAGCACAGAAAGGAGAAGAGGGTAACGGAAGTCAGATACACAATGGATGGGGAGCAGTAAGCAGATAGGACACAGTGGTCAGACCCCGAATGGCCTTGTAGGACACTCTGCGGTCCTTGTTAGCTCTTCACGATAGGAGCCAGTGAAGGGTTTTAAGGAGAGGAGTGGCATGACTGATCGCATTCCCCATGATCACGGTGACTGCTGTATTAAAAACAGACTGTGGGGGCCATGGTAGACACAGGCAGATCAGTTAGAAGGCTCTTCAGTCACCGATGTCAGAGATGATGGTGGCTCAGGATGGAGAGATAGTAGGGGAGGTGGTGAGAAGTGGTCACACTCTAAAAATATTTTGAAGGTAGAGCAACAGGAGTAAAATGAAGGAAATCAAAATTCCATGGCCCAGAGATAACTGTTAATTTATTTATTCTAAGCAAACATGGTCCCCTCTAAAAACCACAAAGCTTGCCAAGGATGCTCTTCTCAGAGGTACTAACTTTTTACTCCTCAGCCTACTCCGGCCTGGCCTCCCCCCACCTCTGCCACTCTCCCAAAATTGCTCTGATTAAAGTCACCAATTACCTCGAAGTGGCTCAATCTACGAGACACTGACCCGTCCTCAATCTTGTTCTCCTAGCAGCACATGGCGTGGTGGAGCCTCCCGTCTTGCTTGATCTCTCTCCTCCCTGGGTTCGTTGACCACACACTCTCCCAGTTTTTCTCTCTACCCCTGCTTTTCAGTCTCTTTTGCTGGTTTCACCTCCTCGCCTCACATGTTGAGGTTGCTCCTCAGTCGTGGGCCCTCTTCCCTTCTAATTTCACACATCCTCCCTCACAAATTTATTCACTCCCATGGTTTAAAATATTGGCCATGATCATCTCCAAAGGCATCCCAACCTCATACCAACTGCTCAAAACACATCCCCACTCGGATGTGTTAAGGGCTTCTCCTACTCCACATGTAGAAAACAAAGCCTTGACCTCCCCTCCTAAGCCTTGTCCTCTGTCTCCAATTATTTATTCAACAGACACTTACTGAGCCCCTAAGATATGCCAAGCACTGGTAGGCACTAGAGATAACATGATGAGGCAGGAGGAAAAGGTTCAATAGAACAGAGGGTTATAGAAAGGGAACTTACAAATATGTGTGAAATTAAAAGTGTGCATGGTGCTATGAAGGAGCAGTTATGTAAGGCTGTGGGAGTCTAGCTCAGCAAGGAAGAGACTGATGGGGGTTGAGGAGGGCCTCCCTTATGAAATAATCTCTGGGGACTTCCCTGGTGGCGCAGCGGTTCAGAATCCGCCTGCCAGCACTATTTACAATATCCAGGATGTGGAAGCAACCTAAGTGTCCATCGACAGACGAATGGATAAAGAAGATGAGGCACATATATACAATGGAATATTACTCAGCTATAAAAAGAAACAAAATTGGGTTACTTGTAGTGAGGTGGATAGACCTAGAGTCTGTCATACAGAGTGAAGAAAGTCAGAAAGAGAAAAACAAATACCGTACGCTAACACATATATATGGAATCTAAAAAAATAAAATGGTTCTGATGAACCTAGGGGCAGGACAGGAATAAAGATGCAGACATAGAGAATGGACTTGAGGACACGGGGAGGGGGAAGGGTAAGCTGCGATGAAGTAAGAGAGTAGCACTGACATATATACAATACCAAATGTAAAATAGCTAGCTACTGGGAAGCAGCTGCATAGCACAGGGAGATCAGTTCAGTGCCTTGCGACCACCTAGAGGGGTGGGATCAGGAGGGTGGGCGGGAGATGCCAGAGGGAGGGGATATGGGGATATACGTATGCATGTAGCTGATTCACTTTGTTATACAGCAGAAACTAACACACCATTGTAAAGCAATTATACTCCAATAAATATGTTTAAAACAAAACAAAACAAAAACAAAAACAAGAATCCGCCTGCCAATGCAGGGGACACGGGTTTGCTCCCTGGTCCAGGAAGAACCCACATGCCTCAGAGTAACTAAGCCCACGAGCCACCACCACTGAGCCCATGCACCACAACTTCTGAAGCCCGCACGCACAGAGCCTGTGCACCACAACGAAGAGTAGCCCCTGCTCACCGCAATGACAGAAAGCCCACGCAGGGCAATGAAGACCCAACACGACAAAAACTTAATTAATTAATTAATTAAAACTTATATTTAAAAAAACAATGAGAAAATCTCTGCTGGGAATTCCCCAGTGGTCCAGGGGTTAGGAACCTGTGCCTCCAGTTCAGGGGGCCTAGGTTCAATCCCTGGTTGGGGAACTAAGATCCTGCAAGCTGGCATCGCAGCCCAAATAAAAATGAAATAAAATAAAATATATTAAAATAAAAAAGAAATGATCTCTGATTCCAGGTCTAAAGGGTGAGAAGGTGTTTATCAGGCCAATATATGGGGAGAACATTTTTCCCATTTCAGTAAGTAGCACCTCCATTTACCCAATTACACATCCTTAACCCACATTCCCCACATCCAATTCACTTACTCCTATTCGCCTCCAAGCCATCACTAACCTTCCAAATATGACTCTAACCCGCCTGCTTTACTCCATCTCCAAGGCCACCACTGTGCACAAAGCCAGTCTCCTAATGAGTCTCCCCAAATCTTCTCCTGCCCCCTCCTATCCATTCTCTTACAATAGCCAGTATGGTGTCTGAAAAAGGCACCTCTGCTAACACCACTTCTCTGTTTATACCCTGCAATGGCTTCCCACCAAGTTTAGGATAAATCCCAAACAGATGATGGACTGGAGGTTGAAAGACCAGAAGGAGGTAGGGTGTGAGGTTAGAAAGAGGGATAAAGGGTCTAGGCCAACAGTGAAAAGGGCTGAAAAGAAAATGATCGGCACTTGTACAACAGTCCTGATGCAGGCAGGAGAATGCAGGAATAGCGAAGAAATACCAATAGCCACTTTTTATTTCGGCAATGCTTTTGCAATTCCCAAAGTGCTTCATTTATAACTGTGATTCTCAAACCTAGCTGTACATTAGAATCATCTGGAGAGATTTTTAAAACTACCAATGGCCAGGCCTCACCCAAAGCCAATTAAATCAGAATATACAGTTCACTAGGGCAAGAATTTTGTCTGTTTCATTCACTGTCCATATGAAAAGTACCTGGCACATACATGGTGCTCAGAAAATATTTACTGAATGAATAAATGAAGGAAGGAATGTACCATTATCACCTTAGATCCAAGGAAGAATTCTTTTCAAAACTTAGGGAGTAACCAGGTAACGTCAGTTACCATGGCAGTCCTGGGAAAAACATTACCAAGTGACACTAACACTCCCAGGGGCCTACATTTGTTTCCACAATAAGTAAACCTTTCTCATTTCTAAAGTACTATACTGTGAAATATGCATCTCAGTCACAACCAGAGGTTACTCAATGTCTGCTGTGAGCGGGAGGAAAAGAGAAGGGCCTTACGCAGTACCTAAAGCAATGACAAGACGAAACTAGGGGCCACGGGCAGAGACAGACAGGCTCAGACAGGCTCCAATCCCTATGACATTCTGAGGTGATCACGTTGTAAGGGCTCGAGCACGAGAAAGCAGCCACTAACCAGCTACCCTGTCTCAAATATTTGGAGAAAGCCAATGCAAATACATACCTATGTATTATTCTTTTCTGATCATTCTTTCAGTGTATCCCTTCTGGCTTTGTGCAAAGCGATTCTTTGTTTTGTACCTGAAAGATGAGTGGCACATGTAAATGGATGAAACATGTCAGAGCAGACATCCAAGGAGCTCTTCAGCTAACGAACGAGGAGCTCCGAGCTCTGGGAAAGAATCGTAAAAGTAGTGTAGAATCACAGTATCTTAGAGCATCCTTTATATCAACTCCCCTCTATCATATCACCCATCACTGGTCATCAGCCTATACATGTACTTTGCAGTGACATAAAACCCAGCACTCTCTAGACAGATCTAGGCCTTTCTAGTTGCTACAGAAGTCTATATCAAATTCAGAATCTGACTCCCGGTCACGCATCAGTCCCAGTCTGCTTTCTGCAATGGTACACCCCATGGCACACCTCATCTCTTTTCCATCTGGCACATTTCTCAAACACATGAGGACAATTTTGTTCTTCCTAAAGCTCTCTTCTCCCACGTCACCCTCCTAAATCACTCCTTCCTGTGTTTATGACTTTGAGGAGCCCCCATGGTTTTCTCACCCCAAGGACATGACAAGCAATGGCATCAGTGTGCCTGCTACAGATTCTGGGAAAGGGGCAGGGCCACACAAGAGTCTGGCAAATGTGACTGACTACCTGAAGTGAGAGTACATGTGCCAACCTCAGCCTCTCTTCAGTCCTCAGCCTCTATCCAAGGTTTCTCCATAGCACACTATTGACATTTTGGGCCAGATAATTCTTTTGGGGTGGTGGGGAGGGCTGTCCTATGCCTTGTACGATATGTAGTAGCATCCTGGCCTCTACCCACTAGATGCCTGCAGCACCACACACCCCCACACCCCGGATGTGACAAAGAAAAATGTCTCCAGCCATTGTCAAACGTCCTGGAGGAAGGGTGAGGGCAAAGTCACCCTCACTCAAGAGCCATTGCTCTATCCAACGACTCTGTTCACCCATGAGTACTCAAACCTCTCTCCTCTGCTGGCTTAACAGGTAACTCTCCAGAAAGTCTATCGTGTATCAAAATGCTATTTGAAATTTAATAGTATTTATCTCTAGAACAGTATCTGATGAAAGTAACCACCTCCCAGGTGGTTAATCCACGTTTACCTTATCTCCTACCCCAGGCACTGGAAATTACAGAAATGATCGGACACCCATTTTCGGGATCCGTTCAAGAAGTACCAGTAGTGTAAGGCTTTTTGGCAACCTGAACAACTGAATTCAAGTAAAATATTCTGCCTGACCCTGGCTTTGTGAGACAAGCCACAAACCTGTAGCAGGACCCTCCTCGCTGCTCTTTACGGAATTGAGGTATCTGACTGGAAAGCCGGTGGAGGTGAACTACCCAAGAAAGCAGTGGCTTCAGGATGAGAAGCTGGAAAGGGTGACAAGGGAGGGGAGAATGAACCCAGCTGAAAAGAAAGGGGAAAAAGCACCAAGAGATGAGTTCTCTTGACTGAAGAGAAGATACGCTGAAGGCCATCAGCTTGCCCTCGGGGCCCTCAGCTCTCTGCAGAGCTCTAAGGGAAGGGTGAGCCTGGACCTATGACTCCGGACTCCTGGTCTCGGCCCCCAGGCCTGACCATTCACTCAGACTCTCAATAAATACTTGCATTAAAAGACCTTACACGGGGACCACATCTGGGAAAACACTGCCACACCCTCATTAAGTCACAGGGGGAGACCCGAACTGGCCAAGCCATGACAGGAGCCATGAGGGTGACAAAAGAGCATGGCAGGATCGGACATCAGATCGCCAGAAGCCCTCCGCCCTCCTGGTTCATAATGCCAGGGCCCCATCGCTGTGTATCGCCAGACCCCGGTCCTGCCTCCATCGCGCACCCTTCCCCAAGGTTGGCCGGGGTCTGGAGTCACCACCCCCTGTTCGGACCTACAGATCTCGCCGCTGCTGAGCTCTACAGATCCCGCTCCTTCCACACAGTTCACCGATTCCACGGGCCTTACTGAGCCACGCCACCATCGTCTGCAAGGCCTTGGCACACCCGTGACGTCACTGTCATGCGCCTCTCCCGCAACAAGGGGAGTATGGCTCTGGCATGGCGGCTGCGGTTGTGGTCGCTCGCAGCTCGGTTGCTTCTGGCACCTCGCCGGGACCTGACGGTCCGTGGTCCCAATGAGCCCCTGCCCATGGTGCGCATCCCGCGGGCTCTACAGCGGCGGCAGGAGGAGCGGTAGAGTGGGCAGTGGAGCCCCCCGCGGCCGGTGCTGGCGTGACCTGGGCCACTGCTGATTTCAGCGTGGTGACCGGAGTTGAACCAGCGGGCACACCTCATGCTGGGCTCTTGGGAGCCCGCCCCACTTGCTTCGTGCAGCTGGAGGAATTGGCGCGCCCACGTGGATCATTTCTCCATCGAGCACGCGCAATATTACTCAGACATAAAAAAGAATGAAATAATGCCATTTGCAGCAACATGGATGGACATAGAGATAATGATACTAAGTGAAGTAAGTCAGAAAGAGAAAAACAAATACCATATAATATCACTTACATGTGGAATCAAAAACAGGACCCAAATGAACATGTCAGCAAAACAGAAACAAACACACAGATATAGAAAACAGAGCTGTGGTTGCCAAGGTAAGAGTGATGGAAAGATTGGGAGTTTTGGAATAGCAGAAGCAAACTATTCTCCATAGGATGGACAAGCCACAGAGATCTACTGTACAGCAGAGGAAACTATATTCAATATCCTGTGATAAGCCATAATGGAAATGAATATATATACATATATATATATAAAAGAATCACTTTGCTTCACAGCAGAAATACAACAATGTATAAAGACTGCAGAGGGTGTGGAGAAAAGGGAACCCTCCTGCACTGTTGGTGGGAATGTAAACTGATACAGCCACTATGGAGAACAATATGGAGGTTCCTTAAAAGCTAAAAATAGAACTACCATATGACCCAGCAATCCCACTACTGGGCATATACCCCAAGAAAACCATAATTCAAAAAGATACATGTACCACAATGTTCACTGTAGCACTATTTACAAGAGCCAGGACATAGAAGCAACCTAAATGTCCATCGACAGATGAATATAGAAAGAAGATGTGGCCTATATATACAATGGAGTATTACTCAGCCATAAAAAGGAACAAAATGGAATTATTTGTAGTGAGGTGGTTGGACCTAGAGTCTGTCATACAGAGTGAAGTACGTCAGAAAGAGAAAAACAAATACCGTACGTGAACACATATATATGGAATTCAGAAAAATGGTACTGACGAACCTAGTGACAGGGCAGGAATAAAGACACAGATGCAGAGAACGGACTTCAGGACACAGGGCAGAAGGGGAGACAGGGACGTAGTGAGAGAGTAGCACTGACATATATACACTACCAAATGTAAAAGAGCTAGTGGTAAGCTGCTGCATAGCACAGGGAGATCAGCTCAGTGCTTTATGTCCCCCACAGGGGTGGGATAGGTAGTCTGGGAGGGAGCCTCAAGACGGGGGGATATGGGGATATATGTATACATATAGGTGATTCACTTTGTTGTAAAGCAGAAACTAATACAGTGTTATAAAGCAATTATACTCTAATAAACATGTATTTTAAAATACCACAACGTTGTAAATCAACTACAGTAGAAAATATTTCTTAAGTGAAAAAAATTTTTGAATGTAAGTTTAATTGTGTGTGTGTACCACAGGTTCAATATATATGAATTATGTCAAATTGATTACACTAGTTTTGAAAATAAAGAATTTTTGATATTCTACATCAGCTGCATAATATAAATGCAGAAAAAACTATATTATTTTTTTTCTAAGATTCAGAAATACCCATTTTGCTCATTTGGTATACTATAAACCACTAACTTTTAAAAAGGGATTCATGACCTCTTCCTTCCAAAGAAATATTTCTGCACTCACACAAGTTTAATAGAATGTTCCGCCATGAACTGGCTTCCCACCTTAGAGACACGAGATTTGCATCCTGAAATCTCTTTCTTGCAAAAATGTCCAATTAGCATCCTAGCATTATAGAAAAGAAATGCTTTTTTCCAGATCTCAAATTACATACAACTTTATCAAGACATCATGCATGTTTTCCTTTTTCCACACACACAGACTGCATTTTAGTTTTACAAGAGAAAAATCAACTGACACCAAACGTTGTAAATGGATGACCACAAAAAAGGCAACAATAATTGTAATTACCAAACAAAAAACACACTCATACTATTGTCATAATATTGACATTCAGTCCAGGAATCCTCCACCGTAACAGCTCCTTTATTTTGCAGTGAAAGACATCATGTTTTGTTTTGTTTTGTTTTGTTTTTTGCAGTACACGGGCCTATCACTGTTGTGGGCTCTCCCATTGTGGAGCATAGGCTCTGGACGTGCAGGCTCAGCGGCCATGGCTCATGGGCCTAGCTGCTTCGTGGCATGTGGGATCTTCCTGGACCGGGGCACGAACCCGTGTCCCCTGCATTGGCAGGCAGACTCTCAACCACTGCACCACCAGGGAAGCCTGACATCATATATATTTAAATTATCAGCACTCACCTGAGATCTTCAAAAATCAACAAAAACATAATTTGGTGCTCTCTTTCATTTATTCTGGTTCGAAGTGGTCATTTCTAAATGAAAGTATTTAAGTATGTTAATGTCATCTTATAACATCATATTTCAAATGACTACCATCTCTCCAAAGATGCAATATGAGGAACTCATAATTAGGCTCTCCAAAGTTTTACTCTTTGAATCTGTATTACACTTCTGCTGAACTTCACACTGTTCATTATTCTCTGAGAATATTCTTTTTCTTGTATGTCCATCTCACATGCTCTTTCATTTCATGAAGTTTTTTCCTACAATTTTATGCCTAGTTTATTTCTGAGAAAATGCATTATTCCAGATAGATATTTATAGACACAAAGACTTCTATATAATTCCGAGAGTTTCAAGAACTCCTTATTCTTTTTTTTTAAATACCTAGATTCTGAAACTCTCCACAAAGCATTACTAAAATTGCATTTACATAAGTATCTACATATTAATGACACATTAATGCATTTACAATTGTATTATGCTTTATTGATAATTCTGGAGCATAACCGTAGCTGTCTTATTTACCACCCTCTTGGAAATCACTTTAATATTTGCACTTAGGACTTGAAAGAGAATGGATAAATAAAAACCTGAAGAATATGCAAATACAATTTATATATTTCTCATAAAATTAGGTGATTATCTAACCTTTATCCAGAAAAAAGAAGAGCCCACATACTCTGCAGCCATGATACTCGAGAATGTGTGGTCTTCCAGCAGGAAAACATGCAGTAATCCATGTGGCAGAGTTTATCTGTGACCAGCTGGGGTTAGTGTCCTATGCATTCCTTACATGCAACATATCAGGAGTGGCAAAAGGGAATTTGTCAGTTGTGGCAATAAGTATAATGAAGATTTGTAGCAGGTCATGCTCATATATTCAGCACAGCTACAATCAACATTTTGCTCAATTCTGGTAGATCTAAATCTGTATCTGTTACCTTGTATTTAACGAGGAAATGTCAGAACTGACTTACAAAAAAAGTGTTTTGTTTGTTTGTTTGTTTTAATTACAGTCACGGTGAGTAAGACATAGCTCAGAACAGCTAATGTGACTTAGTGATTCTCTCATCAGGAAATACAGTTTCTACTTCCCTGTTTATTCTCCCCATCCTGTAGTAAGTTAAGTTTCAGTGAAAGATAAATCTACAGGGCGAAAAGAAAACTTACATGTGTTGATAAGATCATTCTGACAGGTTTTACCGCGTATGTCAGTGTTTCTGGTGATGGACACAAGCTAGAGCTCCCTACTCTGACATTTTCACTGATGTCATTCCCCTTGATCCTCAATTTGAAAGTGGATAAAAATGTTTTCTATGTTTTCTTCTTTAAGAAATTAAATAAAGAATGCTGTCTAGACGTGATCCTCTAATGATTTTCAGTCAGTGGTCATCAAGAGAAGAAAAGCACAGAATCTCATCCCCACAGAAGGGTGACATTCAGTCAGGTAAGAAAATTCTCCCCAAAATCAGACCTTCATCTTTAACATTCAATCAAAGGCTTTCACAGGTTCTTCATCGCTCTGCCCTCAGCCTTACCATATGGGATTGGCTCTGAGAATCTCACATCAGATGACTGACAAACATGTCATAGTACACTGATCTGGTACCAGATCCTGCCTCTCTTAATGATCTCCCGCAGGGACATTGCAATATTCTAGGATATTTCCTGGAGCCCTCTACTCTATACAGGTACACTTCCAAGTAGAAACAGAAGCTTTGATTCTCACTGGGACCCCTGCTCTGTCCAACCAACCTCTCTAGAAATATGATGTTCTAATCTCTCCTGATTAGAACATTGCACGGTCTCTCCCTGTGCTAATTTAGTAAAGGTAAAAGAGAAACAAGAAAGAGCAAACTATGCCGGGAGCAATATATAAGATTCCTTTACTTAATGTATTTATCTGATATACACAAACATTGAGAAATATAGATTCATTTCATAACGGTCAAGAAAAGAGGAGGAGGAACCTCCATGCCAACAGTATATATAAAGTGGAATCAATCTTGCATAAGCTCCAGCTAAAGCTTAGCTACGAGGTACTAACGCTTCTCATAAAGAAGCAATAGTTCTCCATCATTTGAAGCACACTGAGGATTCAGACAGCTGGACACTGAGGGTGTAGTCTCCTCACTCGTATTCTGTACCTGCATCACAGAGCAATGAAATATTCCCAAAGAATTATTAAGGATGAGGTGGGGAGCCGCAATAAAAAAGATGAATCCATAGTCTGCCCTACCATCCGTTCTGCTGGATGTTACCACAATCTTGGCCCAATATGACCTTCCCACTTTTCTCTGGGCCTCCCTACTTTCCACCTCCATCCTCCCATTATATCTTACTTACACTTGGAAACGACTCTAGTTTTTCAACTGATCTTCATCAACAAGCAATCCAAATAGCAACTGTGTATATAACTCCTTAGAAACCTCAGGTCTGACTCAGTAATACATGACCTTCGGAGTCAAAAGTTTTCCTAATTCCCTTTATTATTTTTTTTCCAATTTCCATGTACTTACACTCTCAGGACCTCCACTGTTCTCAGGTTCGTCTTCCCTGCAAAATCTGTCAACCTAGACATAGACTTAAGTACCACCCTCTAATTATCTCCTAGGGAATCCAGTTTTTAAAAAAGCCTCAACAAGCTGTATGGACTCTAGTAAAGACTCTTTAAGATAACCCAGGGGAGATAGCAGTACACCCACAGATATCTATTTAATACACCCTCAGAGTAATTTTTTTTCTTTTTTATAAAGTCTCTTCTGTCCAATGAAGACTCTCAGCTCTTCTTCAACATATGCAGTGTCTCACCCTTCTGATTACTCTCTGCTCTATCCCAGGTCCACTCCCTTTCCTGATATTACATTCTTTCCCAATTTTGTATGTTGGTAAAATCAAATAACATAAAATATAACATATTAATTATTATACAGTGCACCGTTCAGTGATATTAAGTACATTCATATTATTGGGCGATCGACATCGCCATTTATCCTTCTAATTCTTTTCTACGTTTTAAAACTGTAACTCTATATCCTTTAAACATAACTTTCCTTTCTGTTCCACAGCCACCTGAAAAGCATCATTACCCTCCCAATTTCTATGGTTTTGACTACACTAAGTACCCCATATAATTGAAATAAGTAGTTGCATTGTTATGACTCACTAAAAGTCACAAAAATGGCATATTTGGTAGCTAAATTTCCTCAGGATTCATCCATGTTGTAGCATATTCCTAGATCTTTTCCTTCTTAACACTGAATAATATTGTATTATATGTGTATACCACACTTTGCTTATCCAGGAACTAGTGGATGAACACTTAGGTTGCTTTCATATTTTAGCTACTGTGATTATTACTGCTCTAAACACTGGAGTACAAATATTACTTTAAGACCCTGATTTCAATTCCTTTGGGTATACCTCATAGTAAAATTCCTGGATCATGTAGTAATTCTATTTTTCAATATCTGAAAAATTGCCATACTCTTTTGCAAAGCAGCTCTATCATTCTACATTCCCACTGACAGAGCACAATGCTTCCAACTCCCTCACATCCTCACCAATACTTGTTTTCTGCTTGTGTATGTGTGTGTGTGCTTGTGTGTGAATGCACGCACACAAATATATAAGCATGCATTTAGTGATATGGAGCATCTATTCAAGTGCTTAGTCATTTGTACATCTTTTTGAGGAACCATCTATTCAAGTCTTTTATCCATTTTTGAATCAGGGTGTTTGCTTCTTGTTGAGTTGTAGTTCTCTGTACATTCTGAATAGAAATCTCTTGTCAGATAGATGGCTTTCAAGTATTTTCTCCCATCTTGTGGGTTGCCATTTTATTCTGTTTACATTCCTTTGATACACATTTTTTTAAATTATGTACTGCAAATTGTTTATTTTTTTGTTAGCTGTACTTTTGTGTCATGAAGCTCTTGTCCTGTGTCTTCTTCTAAGACTTTTTATTTTATTAGGTCTTATATTTAGTTTTTTGATATGTTTTCATTAATTTTTGCATATGATGTTAAGTAAGGGTCCATCTTCCTTCTTTTGCATGTTGACAACAAGACTTCTCAGCATCATTTGTTGAAAATACTATCCTTTCTACTTTGAAAAGACTTGGCAACTTGTCAAAAACCATTTGGCCACATATCAGGGTTTATTTCTGGGTGTTCTATTCTATTCTATTGGTCTTGGATAAGGGAGAAAATAGTATAACCTATACAGGTTGATGAAGAACATAAAGAAGACCAGGACTGAGAATTAGGAGGGCAAGATAAAAAAGCAGGGAGTAAAAGACAGTGTGAGAGAAGATCTTGTACTTGCAAGTTCATGGAAATATGATCATGTTAAATCACTAAACGCCTGACTTTGAACAATACCGTAAATGTGCTAGCAAGAAACGTAACACTTAGCCATCTCTGGGAAATATAGTATGGGCATAAAGATAAACTACACACAAATATATTAAAAAGGGAGGGGTTTTCATGGTGTGAGAATATTGTGGGATTTGAAATACAATTTATTCTGTTCTACCATTGTCTCTAAAATTTATCAAACTGTATATACAAGCAATTCCAATTCTGGTAATGTGCTTGACAGGTTTAATATGAACTTCAGCAGACTAGTAAATGTACATTCATAGTAGGACTCTTCCCTAATCCAAAAAACAAAACACAAAAACTGGAAAGACTAGAGTTCACTTGGTCAACACATATACAGATGCAGCGATGGTTAACGGTCCAAAAAAAGAAGGTGAGCATGGGTGCAAGAGCTTAATCCCCAGGCTGGTGTGGGGTGCAGAGTTTGAGGGTAACACAGGTAGAAAAGGCTTTTGTCCTCTCCTCGATTTTTGAGGTATGGAAATTCACAGGTCACTACCTTCATTTCAAAATGAATGAATGCACCATTCAATTTTTTTAAAACAGAAGTAAACATGAGTGATAATAAATTTCAAACTGTTGCTAGTCAAATAAGATACTAAGAAAAATTAAATAATATGATTTAAGAATGAAGTGGAGAGATTGTCCAAGATGGTAGCATTCAAAGACCCAGAGCTTGATGCCTCTCATGGGCACACCAAAGTCACAACTGTTTCCAGAACAGTAGTTGATGAAAAAGGCCAGGACCTACCATAAAAGATGTTTTAGAGTTAAAGATATAAGGAAGGCACCTCGGCAAGACAGGAAGGAAGGACAAAATCTCAACAGAGTCAAGACCCATACCCCCAGGTGGGTGGCCCACAAATGGGAGAATAATTACAATTTCTGAGATGCTCCCAGGTGGCAAGGGGTATAAACCCAACATCAGGCTCCCAAGCCCAGGGACCCTGTGCTGGAAAGAAGGGTTCCTGGAAAGTTGGGCTTTGAAGACCAGTAGTGCTTATTTTCCAGAGAGCCAGAGGGTTGTGGGAAATAGAGATTCCACACTTAAAAGATTCTCACAGGGCTTCCCTGGTGGCTCAGTGGTTGAGAGTCCACCTGCTGATGCAGGGGACACGGGTTCGTGCCCTGGTCCGAGAGGATCCAACATACCGCGGGGTGGCTGGGCCCGTGAGCCATGGCCATTGAGCCTGTGCGTCCGGAGCCTGTGCTCCACAACGGGAGAGGCCACAGCAGTGAGAGGCCCGCATACCGCAAAAAAAAAAAAATGCTCACAAAATCCCACATGACCCGAGAACCAGAACAGAAGCAGTCATTTGAACAGATCCTGGGTCACACCTGCCTCCTGATCTTGGAGAGTCTCCCAGAGAGTCCAGAGGCAACTACACCACAGCCTCAGGGACATAGACACTGGCAGCAGCCATTTGGGGGAGCTCCTTCTACCTCGTGGCCACTGGTACCAGCAAGCATAATTTCAGAATCCTCCCTCTATATTTTTAGCCTCAGGGCCTAGCCCTACCCATTTCCACCAGACTATACACACAAGTACTAGGATGCTGCAGGACAAGCAACTAACTGAGCAGGGGCATAGCCCCATCCACCAGCAAACAGGCTGCCTTCAGACCCTCTCAATGCACAGCTGCCACTGGACATGGGCCCAGCCACCAAAAGCCCCAGGACCAGCCTCCACACCTAAGTGGAGAGGCACCAGTCCCAGAGTCCCTGGCCCCTCTGACAAGTGAGCCTGCTCTGGCCTTGGAATCAGTCTCACCATTGGCAGGTGATTACTGCACAGGGACTGGATGGAGCTTGGACCTACCCAACAGCAAACTTGCTCTAGCAGTGGGATCAGCCTCATACACCAACAGGCACACACCAGCTCCAGGAATACCACAGCCCAGCAGCCTGTATGACCAGAACACTCACTTGCAGGCCAGAAGCAGCCATGGACTCACTTGGGTCTTGACCCTGCCCATCAGAATGACAACACAAGATTAGGGATACCCCAGACCCTGCAGATAGCTGTGTCAGGAACAGTGATCCAACACTAACTCTGAGACTCCTCGGTCCTGCAGCCAGAACTCAGGACCTGTGTCTTCCTCCCAGTAGCCATCATCGCCCCAGGACCAGTGACTGGGCACTAGCCCTGATATCACCTGGACTGCAATTCTACCCATAAGTGAACCAGCACTAGATTTGGTGTCCCCCAGAGTTGTGCAGCCAGCTGCCTTATGATTTAGCCTCACCAAGCAGCACAGACAAGCTTCCATACAAGCCAGAGTCTGGCAAACAAGCAGTCTGGGGGCAGCCAAGCCTACCAGACCACCCAAAGTAGTCAGCCCACCACAACAGAAGAGTCCAAGTAGCCAACATAGGGGGTACACCTAGAACATATAGTTCTAGTGACCAGGGGACAGTGGGCTGCTGGGACACATAGGACCTCTCCTACAAAAGGCCACTTCTCGAAGGTCAGGAAATGTAACGAACCTACTACATACCTAGCAATAAAAACAGCAAGTTAAGAAAAATGAGGTGACACAGAAACACGATCCAAATGAAGGAACAAGATAAGAGCTCAGAAGAAGATCTAAGTGAAGTGGAGGTAGCCAATCGCCTCAAAAAATAGTTCAAGGTAATGACTGTAAAGATGATCAAAGAACTCAGGAGAAGAATGGACGACCAGAGCAAGAAGTTAGAATTTTTTAAAAAAGAGTTAGACCATTAAAGAACAACAAAACAGAGATGAGGAATACAATAACTGAAATGAAAAATACACTAAAAG
The DNA here is from genome assembly GCF_025265405.1 of Mesoplodon densirostris. Taxonomy (NCBI): domain Eukaryota; kingdom Metazoa; phylum Chordata; class Mammalia; order Artiodactyla; family Ziphiidae; genus Mesoplodon; species Mesoplodon densirostris. Next base: position 52,182 of record NC_082681.1, on the reverse strand, counting down.
GAAACTACTGTAGACTAAATGATACAGAGGAATGAATCAGAAAACTGAAGGACAGAGTACTGACAATCACTGAAGATGAACGGTAAAACAATAGATTAAAATGAAATCAGGAAAGTTGAACAGACGTGTGAAACAACATCAGGTGTACTAATACTTGCATTATACTGGTCCCAGAAGCAAAAAGGAAAGAGAAAGCAGTTTAGCACATACCTGAAGACATAAGAGCTGAAAACTTCCATAACCTGGGAAAGAAAACAGACATCCAAGTCCAGTAAACACAGTAAGGCCAAAACAGGATCAACCCAAAGAGGACCACACCAAGACTCATTGTAATTAAAATGGCAAAAAAATAAAGATAACAAGACACTATTAAAAGGAGCAAAGGAAAAGCAACATGTTACAAACATGGGAACTTGCATTAAGTTATCAGCTGACTTTTCAGGATAACCTCTGCATGCCAGAAGGGAGTGGCATGGTATATTTAAAGTCATGAAAGGGAAAAGCCTATAACCAAACATACTCTGCCCAGCAAGGCTCTCCTTCAGATTTGACGGTGAGATCTAAAGTTTTACAGAGAAGCAAAACTAAAAGAGCTCAGCATCGCCAAATCAGCTTTATGAGAAATCTTAAAGGGGCTTTTCTCAGTGAAAAAGAAAAGGCCACGACTGAAACATAAAAATTAAGAAAGGAAACTTACTAAAGGAAAAGCCTCATTGGATAAGGCAAATATTCAACAAAGGCAGAAAATCAACCATGTACACAGCTAATAGGAAGGATGAAAGAAAACAGTAATAAAATCATCTATATTCACAATAAGAATTTAAGGGACACACAAAACAAGTAGATGTAAAATATAAGGTCAAATTCAGTAACTGTGGGGGAGCAGAGTAACAATGCAGGGTTGTTAGTGTCCATGTGAAATTAAGAGCTCAGCAACTTAAATAAACACACACACACACACACACACACACACACACACACACACACACACACACACACACACACACACACACACACACACACACACACACACACACCTGAAAGAAATCCAAACATAATATTAAAGATAGTCCTCACATCACAGGTGAAGGGAATAAAAGGGGAAGAAAGGAACACTGAAGAAATTAAAGAGGGATTCTAAAAATACCCAAGAGAAATGAAAATGAACACACAGTGACCCAAAGTCTATGGGACACAGCCAATGCAGTTCACAGGGGGAAGTTATAGTGATACAAGCTTATTCTTAGGAAACAAGAAAAATATCAAATAAACAACCTAACATTACACCTGAAGGAATTAGAAAAAGAAGAATAAAAACAAAACTCAAAGCTGTCAGAAAGAAAAAAATTAAGAAAACCATACCATATGCAATCACACCAAAAAGAATAAGATACCTAGGAACAAACACACCTAAGCACGTAAAAGACATGTACTCAGAAATCTATCAGCCATTGGTGAAAGAAGTTGAAGGCAACAGAAAAAGATGGGAAAATATAGCAGGTGCATGGACTGGAAGAATTAATACTGTTAAAATAAACATACTGCCAAAGACAATCTACAGATTTAATGCAATCCCTATCAGAATACCAAAGCATTTTCACAGAACTTGAAAAAGTAATTTAAAAATTTGTATAGAAACACAAAGACCCCAAATAGCCAAACAATCTTGAGAAAGAACAGAGCTGGAGGCATCACACACCTTGACTTCAGATTATACTGCAAAGCGACAGTAATCAAAGAGAATCGGACCAGAGCGAAAACAGACACAAAGATCACTGGAATAGAACAGAGATCCCAGAAATAAGCCCACACACGTATATTTAATTGATTTATGACACAGCAGGCAATATGGAGAAAAAACTGTCTCTTCAATAAGCGGTACTGGGAAAACTGGTCAGCTATATGGAAAAGAATAAAATTGGAGTATTTTACCACACCGTATATAAAATAAACGCAAAACTGAATAAAGACCTAAATGTAGGACCATAAAACCCCGAGAGGAAAATACAGAACATTCTTCACCATAAATGATAGCAACGGTTTTGGGTTCAGTCTACTAAGGCAAATGAAACAAAAGCAAAAATAAACAAATGGGACTTCACTATACTTAAAAGATTTTGCATAGCAAAGGAAACCAAAGACAAAATGAAAAGACAACCTGCTGAAGGAGAGACAATATTTGCACATCATAAGAGGTTAACACCAAAAAGATGACCAAGCAAGGGTTCATATCTAAACTACAGAAACAGCACATACAACTCAATATCAGAACAACACCCAAAATATTTTTTTAAATGAGAAGACCTAAATAGACATTTTTCCAAGGAAAAAATACAGATAGACAGCCAGAATGCACAAAGATGCTAAACATAGCTAATCGGCAATAAAATGCAAATCAAAACTATGAGATATATCACCTCAGTCTTGTCAGAATGGATGTCATCAAAAAGGTCACAAATAACAAAGGTTAGTGAGGATGTGGAGAAAGGGAAACTCTTGTAAACTCTTGATGTGAATGTGAAGTAGTGCAGCTACTGTGGAAAGAAGAATGGAGGTTCCACAAAGAACTAAAAATAGAACTACCATAATATCCAGCAATTTCCCTCTTGGGTATATCAGAAGAAACCAAAAACACTATTTAAAAAAAATAAATAACTGCACACCAATGTTCATAACAGTGTTATTTGCCATAGCCAAGATATAGAGTCAAACTAAGTGTTCATCAATAGGTTAGGGGATAAAAAAAAGATTATTTTTGATGACTTCAGCAAAATATGAAATTTTGCCATTTGCAAAAACATGGATGGACTTGGACGGTATTATGCTTAGTAAAATAAGCTGCACAGAAAACAAGCCTGGTACGCTATCACTTACACGTGGCATCTAAAAAATTGAATACAACAACAACAACAACAAAACAGACTCACAGATTAAAGAACAGACTAGTGGTTACCAGCAGGGAGAGACAGGGTGGAGCAGCAAAATAGTGGTAGGAGATTCTTAGGAATAATCCACTATGTATAAAATCAATAATCTACAGTGACGTTCTGTATAGCATGGGGAATAGAGCCACTATAAATGGAGAAGAACCTAAACATTTATGAATCACTATGTTGTACCTCTGAAACTAATATAATGATGTAAATTAACTATAGATCAATAAAATAAAAGGTAAGAAACAATAAAGGGGAGACAGATTATTAGATAGAAATCAATTAAATAAACACAAGTTTTGGAAATCAAGGAATTAAAAAAACAACATGTAAGACACAACATTGGCCTTTAAAGTGTATGATCTATTCATTTAAAAGAAATCATTTAAGTGGTGAAAGATGGTACCCATTCTCACAATTTTGTATATCTAGGATAAATTATTATCTACAAAAATATGTTACAAATATTCACTCAAAAAGAAAGAGAAAATTTGGATTAACCCATTTTAGTATACAAATTTAATATCAAAGTCTCTATGTAACACTGATGTGAATAAGTTCTGTTAGCCACTTCTAGTTTCTTTGTGATGTAAAATCTTTTAAAGCATAAAAATCAGCCTTTCTACATCATTCCATTAGACATGCATAGAAGTTAAAAGAAATGAGAAGACAGAAAAATCAACCAGGAAGGTGAATTTACTGAGAAACAGCCATTCGTTCTCCATCCTCCTTTGCTTTTCCTTCTTTTCCAGGTCTCTTTTGGTTCCAATCAAGAGAAGTCTTGAGAATTCTGAGAATATTTCTTTGAGGGCTTTAAACCACCATACCTACATCCTCTGCCACAACTACACACACGGGAACAGAAACAAACCTCTGCTATCTACTCATGTAGGAGAGATTCATGCAAAATAAACACCTACATGGAGACCAACAGGTGAGTTTTCTACCTGTTCTTTATAATGTCCTTCCATTATAGTAAATCCCACACATTATGAGGCAGAAGGGGTTATGTGAGCTCTTCCTTGAAGTCAAAAACCTTGCATTCATTTCAAGTACCTGGTGATCATAGGGTACAGCCAGGGAAGGTGTCATCACCCTTGGTGGGGGGCGGTGAATGGGCTTCTGCAACCATGCACCTCCTGATGAACAGATTCTGAGGAAACAAAGGGCGGTCACACCGCAGCCAGCCTGTCAGACTGTCGGGCCACTGGGCAACCCCACCAGTCTGGAAGTGCCCCATAAGTTGCTCAAAGCAAAACTCTGCCCCCCCTGTGAAGCCAGGCAATTTGGGCCAGAGAGTCAGAGGAGACCGGTAATCAACTCCTCCTCTCTGCTCACCTCCTTGGGGTTACAGCAACCTCATCTCCAAACCCAACTCTGATCCTGGAGTGCCAAGGTGGGAGTGCAGGTGGGCTCTGCCGGTGCTTCAGCGCCTTCTGGGAAGCCCCCTAGTTTGAATATGATTTGAGTTTGATCCTGTGAAACCATCAGAACTTCCCACCAGAGATAAATGAGGAGATTATGGCCTTTATTAGTACACACGGTGAACCCGGTTGTCCTGGCTGTACTTGCCAACCCTCCTATTTTACACACCTATGTTTATCCACCTTCCTCCCTGTGAGTACCTTTGACTAACCCTGATTTCAGACTCCTGACCTATTACAGTGACTTTTTCAGTCTTTCTTTAAAAATGGACAGGTAGGGCTTCTCTGGTGGCACGGTGGTTGAGAGTCCGCCTGCAATGTGGGGGACACGGGCCGTGCCCCGGAATGGGAGGATCCCACATGCCACAGAGCGGCTAGGCCCGTGAGCCATGGCCGCTGAGGCTGCGCATCCAGAGCCTGTGCTCTGCAACGGAAGAGACCAAAACAGTGAGAGGCCTGCGTACCGCCAAAAAAAAGGACAGGTAATAAAATGAATTTAACCTAGAAGCAGCAGCTCAGTAAGGGAAATAAAATCATCAGAAGTTATCCAATCACAGCCACAGCCATCCAGGGCCCGGTCTTATCTGCTGGGGCATAAGAATGGGACCTTCCTAAACTTGAAGAGCATCCAATCAAATAAGTTGATTATGCTCACCTCTGGCTCTTGGAGGGAGAGCTAGGCAGTCTACCCAGGGTATACTAACTGCGAAACACGGTCATGGTTTTGAAACACTTATGCTCCAGGAAAGATTTTTGCGGTGCATGGGGAAGGATTCTTTTTGACATCAAGCAAAAAATAAGTCACCAAGCTCTTTGAGCACAGGGCTTCTTAAGAGGGAAGTAGAAAGAAGGAATGGGCAGAAAACATGATCTCTCTCCTCGGAAGTGCAGGGCGTTTTTCCAAAAGAGTAGGATTTAGTCTCAGTTTAAGGAGAACACCTTTAAATAGCTGGGACAGCTCCCAACTGCAGTTTAGGGAACGAGTGCCCCAAAAGAACAGTGCTTTACAAGTCCTGGCCAGGCAGCAAGAGGATGAAGAGTTGGTTTTGCATAGTTTTGAACGCAGGAGTAAAGAAACAGTGGCATCTCTGACTAAAAGGGCCTGAGATCCTATGGCATTAGTGGGTCAGTCAGTTGCAGGGGGCAGGGGGTGTGGGGGGCGATATTTCTCTCTCAACGTCTCTCAGGGCAGTCACCCCTCCCAACCCAACCCTCTTACTCCCTTCACCCTTCCTCCCTCCACTGTTTGGTCCCCAGGGACAGCACTTCTTAAGCTGGAGCGCTCAAGCACCATCTCTGCAGTCTGGATTCTTCCTGGAGCCTGGCAAGTTCTGGGACAGGAAGCCAGGTCTGCAAGGCCACTGGTGTGCAGTCGGCCCTGGAGGCCTGGAGGGAAATGGAGCCCTGAAGCCCACCCACGTCCTTGAAGCCGAGGGAGGAACACATCCTCCTAACAGTACTTCTCAGGGGTCAGCGTGCTCCCCACCTGACGGTGATCCATACTCACTTGAGGCAGCAAGGACTGCCTCTAACTGGCCCCCTTGATTGCGCCTTAAGGGTCCTCACACATGTGTGATAGCGCAGGCCCTGGATCTCTTTAGTCAGCCTAGGCCAGTGCTGCTAGGGTCCCTCCAGTCCCATCCCCCAGCCCCTCCCTCTGGGACTGTATCTAATAGAAGAAAGAGCACAGAGGAATTGGCTGAATCAAGGGACCTGGGAGCCTGGGTATGAGTTTGAAGGCCGAGAACCTAAGACACAATTACATATTATTGGAGACTCTTGTGGGGTGTGTGGGGTGAGGTTAGGAGGCTGAGAGGCTGAGTCGACCTGGTGAGTCCAGCCCCAGGACTCCACATAGCCCCGTCCCCGCTTCCCTGCCATCAGACAAGGGGTGCCGCAACTCCAGCCAGGACTCTGCACTTCCCCCTCCCTGATTCTCCTGCAGAAGAGCAGGTGGTCCCTCTCTGAAGGCAGCGGCAGGACAATGGAACAAGTCCCCCTGCACTAAGGTGCTACTGGAAGCTCTTCCTGCACAGCAGTGCCGGCTTGGAGCGAACCCGAGCACCGCCAAAGTTGGTCTCGTCCTGCAGCGGAGGGACACAGGGTTTAAGTCAGCTGCCCTGGCTTTAAAGCAATCAGCCTCCCCTTTAAGTCAGGTGACCCGACTTTAAATCACTGTGTGCCCCTCAAGCCTGCAACTTCAAAAGTTGGGAACTTCACTTTGATCCCAGCACCTCACATAGCTGAATGCACACTAGTCACCCCCAAGCCTGCCTTAGAGGCAGGATATAAGGTAAGGGGATGGGCGTGCACTCATGGTGATGAGGGTGTCCTTCATGTACCAGAAGGGTCTAGGCACTCTGGGGTACAGCTAGCAGTGCACGATACAGCAGCTCCCTGGCAAAGCTGGTGAGGCCCAGGGAGAGCAGGCACACCCATGCGTGCAGAGGTTCCAGGACGGGAGCTGGGGCACAGCCAGCCGGGAGGGTGTGAAAGCGGAGGATCCGAGCCTTCTTGAGAAAGGCACACACAGAGGATGGATGAGAAACAAAGACCAGATGAAATATGGATTTGAAAAATACACCCTGCTCTTGAAATTGGGGTGGGGGGCACCCCAGATTTGAGTCTTCTTACTCCCCAGCACCTAGTGCTTTGGCCTTTGCCCAATTACTTATAAATTTACTGATAATATCTAACCCATAGAATACTGAATTTGTAGTGGTAGTGCATGTTAATGTTTCTATAGCGGAAAAATCTTTTCTACAAGAAACATGTACACTATCTGAAATCAATTAAAACCCCTCTTTATAAAGTACTATATAGGACTTCCCTGGTGGCGCAGTTGTTAAGAATATGCCTGCCAATGCAGGGGACATGGGTCCAAGCCCTGGTCAGGGAAGATCTCACATGCTGCAGAGCAGCTATGCCCATGCGCCACAACTAGTGAACCTGCAGGCCACAACTACTGAAGCCCGTGTGCCTAGGCCGGTGTTCCACAACAAGCGCAGCAAGAGAAGCCACCGCAATGAGAAGCCTGCGCACCACAACAAAGAGTAGCCCCCGCTCGCCGCAACTGGAGAAAGCCCGCGCACAGCAACCAAGACCCAACGCAGCCAAAAATTAATTAATTAATTAATTAATTTTACAAAGGACTATATCCTTCTGTACAACTTCTCTGGGAAGAACAGAGATAGCATGGGAGAGTGAGAAAGACCAATATTTAGTGCACATCTCTCATGCAGGTGCTCTGCTGGCTCAGATACATTTATCCCCAGTTTACAAAGGAGGAAATAAGCTCAGAGGGGTTTAGTAATTTTCCCAAAGCCAAACAGCTATTGAGTGGCAGAACCAAGATCTGAACCAAGTCTGTTACCTCCAAAGCCTAAGTCCTCATCACAACAAAACTCAATTAATATTTACATTTATCGAATTACTTTGCAACCTGGGGAGTTCTTGGCACAATCCTGAATAAGAGTGAGAAAGAAAGAAATAGCATTGTTCCTACAGTCAACCAAAATTTTTGGAGCAGCAGCTAGATACCTGGTCCTTTTTGGGGTTCAGCAGTGATCACGACAGGAAAAGTCCTGCTTTCATGAACCATGTAGTGGGGAGGAGAGATGGGTGCAACTTGGGTGAGGGATTTCACCTTGCTGGGCCTCTGTTTTCTCATCTGGAAAATGGGACAGGTGTTCCTCATTTTCTAGGATTGTCCAGCCCTCACATTCTCTGATTCCATAAGAAGCATTTGTTTTCCTGTTTCTTTAAAATTCATTAAAGCCATGAGCCGTGATGAATGTTGTTAGCTGCTCCCCAAATCACTCTTCCCCACCCTTTTCCTGTGATCAGGTCTTTCCCGAAACATGACTCACAATCAGTCAAGTCACAGAACCTAAGGGGCACCCAGCAGAAAAATTCCAACCCTTGCTTCTCAGGAGCTCTGCGGTCTACCTGCCAGGTAAACTTAACTCACCTGGGACAAGGTGGCCATCCCTGGTTTCACATCAACATGATCTCAGGCACAAACCTCCTTTTTTTCCATTTTGTCTTTAAGTTACTTGTTGAAACAACTGTACAAATATGACAAAGGTATAAAATCAGGCATCTTCTGCCCCCAGTGCCTACTAATACATGATGTTCTGCCACTTTGATGATAAAGATAGAACCTTTCAACATTCTGCTGCCCTCATTATTTGTCATTTTTGTTGATATTTCTATTGAATACATCTTTCAATATTTTAACAATGGAACATTTATTTAGGTTGTTCCAGACCCAGCCTTTAGTGGTAAGGGATTTGTTGTTATATTTCTATTATGTTTCCTTTAAAAACCATTATCCTATTTAAATGGATTAAGTCAATTCTATAGGCATTTATCTTATGATATTCATGAAATTAATACATAGAGGGCAGTAGTACAAGTTGATTACACTTGAGAACCTCTAGTAGCACAGTTAAGTGTAAATACTATATCTACATGTAAACCAAAGTACATGCTGAGTGAGATTCTCCTACCCTTTTCACTCTGTGCCCCTCAAGCCTGTGAGAAATGGAATATTTCTTGCCATCTCAGTAAACAAAGGATGTCACAGTCATCAGCCCTTGCAGCCCTCCAGTGTGAGCCGCGGGCCCTGAGGATATCAGGCTATGAAAATACAGAATACAGGCCCCAGAGCGCTGAGGTGCATATGAAAGGAAGGAATTCAGTGAGCCCAGACTCTGGCATCTTCGCAAAAAAAAGAAAAGCGCTACATTCCTCACGTTGGGAGAGCCGGTTTTCCTTAGTTAACAATCACCTGTTGATGGTCCCCATTACCTGCGCCAGTGCCCTGCCCTGGCCCCTCCCCCCGGTAGTTTAGCTCAGGGAGGAAGGAGCACAGAGGGATTCTGCTGAATAAGGGGCCTGCGAGCCTCGGGAGGAGTTTTTAGCCGCTTTCCCCACAGTCGGGGGGAGGGGCTCTGACGCTGCCCCCGCGCCCTGCGCCTCGCTTGCCCCGTTTCCCCTCAGGACGCTCAGGCCGACCCCCTCCCCACGCCCCCCAGGCCCCGCGAGCCAGGCCGAGGGCAGGGGCGAGAGGAGGGGCCGAAGTTCCCCGGGACCAGACGCTGGGGGCCGCCCTTTCTGCACAGCAGCGGCGGGTGGCAGCCCCTCAGAAGCTGGTCTTGCCCTGCCGCCCGGGCACCGGACCAGGCGGAGGGTCGGCGCCCACTTACCCGGCCCGCCGTCCGCATGACTGTCGCGGCTTCGGCCGCCGGGGCCCCTCCAGAGCCGGCAGCGTCAGTGAGGCCGCCCTCCCCTCGGGCTCTGGGGCAGTTCCGTGAAGGCCGGGGGAAGAGACCCCGAGCCGGGAGTTCCAGCTCTGAGGAAACGCGAGCTCCGTTCTGGGCGCAGGGGGTGGGACCGCTCTGCCCCGAGGCCTTCTGGGAGGGACGGGGACGCCGCGGGGAGGGAGCCGCCAGGAGCTCAGGGCCGGTCGGGGGTCCTGGAGGGGCGGCCCGGCCTGAGGGCCCCGCCCACTGTGACCGCAGCCCAGGCATTTTTCCTGGAGTCCTACACTACAAAGTTAGAAAGATACACGGTCGATAGTAAATATTCACAAATGATTGTTGCTGCTGTGCTTACTATCCTACTAAAGGTGTAAAATCCATAAAACACTTTAAGCTCAAAATTAAATATGAATTTTTACCTTTCTAATTATGTCTCTGCTCTTCACAATTGTCGTCAATGAATCAGAGACTGTGGCATCACTAGTTAAAAGTGAGCTTGTTAAAAAAATAGAACTCAGGCCCACCGGACCTACTGAATCACAATCTGAACTTTTACAATCTCCCCAGTGTACTTGTGTACCCATGAATAGTTGAAAGGTACATTTCTACCTCGACACGTCTTTTCTGTCTGAGAAATACACACATTTTATCCAATTTGATATAAATAAAACACTCAAAAATGCATATGCCTGTGTTGAAAACATCATTTTATCATTTCTTTTCCAGATAAGTATAGTCTCTATACTGGTTTTGTGGATCACATGCCACACTCTTTTCTTGTAGTTAGAAATAAGATAGAGAAACTTACTCTGTAAAATATATATATATATATATATATATATATATATATATATATTAGTGGGTAATTGAAGACACTCTTCTAAATTAAAACCAGTTCTCTTAACTTGCTCTTTTCTTCTTGGGTCACATTATGAACTCTTCCCGTGGCCACACAGTATGTGTACTTTTAATTTCAGGGACTGCTGACATTCCAGGATATGGCCCTAGTTTTCTCTCAAGAGGACAGGCAATGCCTGGACCAAGATCAGTGGGAACTGTCCAGGTATGTGATGTTAGACAAGTATAGGAACCTGCTCTCCTCTGGTGAGGATACCTTCCTTCCAGAATTCCTTATCCAACCACAGCCTTTAGAGTCCTTCATTTGTAGAATGTCTCCTGGAATCTTCTGCTTCCTACAATAGGGTTCCAGATTGCAACGTTTCAGGAAAGATTGGGAGTTTGTGGGTATAATTTATCTTATTCTTTTAACATTGCAACCTCCCTCAGCCGCATAGCACAGGGAGAGCAGCTCGGTGCTTTGTGACCACCTAGAGGGGTGGGAGAGGGAGGGTGGGAGGGAGGGAGATGCAAGAGGGAAGAAATATGGGAACATATGCTTATGTATAACTGACTCACTTTGTTATAAAGCAGAAAATAACACATCATTGTAAAGGACTTATACTCCAATAAAGATGTTAAAAAAATAATAAAAATAATAAAATAAAATTACAGCCTCCCTTTTAATATACTTTGTAACTGCTTGGGCTGTGTATATATGAACTGTGTACTATATGCTTCTGTTACAGTCCTTACAATATTTTATTGTCTTATTTTCTGTAACAATTTTCCATGGATTCTTTGGGCTTAAGGTATACTAAAAGGGAGACTGCGATTCTGGGACTTCCCTGGTGATGAAATGGTTAAGAATTCGCCTGCCAATGCAGGGGACATGGGTTCGATCCCTGGTCTGGGAAGATCCCACTTGCCACAGAGCAACTAAGCCAGTGGGCTACAACTACTGAGCCTGTGTGCCACAACTACTGAAGCCGGTGTGCCTTGGGCCCGTGTGCCATTTATTTTTTGGAGAATCAACCACCTCTGAGTGATCAAAATTTAGACCAGCTAGTCAAAATGCTTTAACACCTGTTCTTCTAAAACACTGATCAACAGAACAAGTTTTACTAGGGATAACAGTGTAATTGTATTCTCCGGTATTGTATGCCAGAGTTCATAGCGGCAATATGGTTTATGACCTTGATGCTGGATCACGACATTTCAATGGTATAACTGCTTTTAATTGTTCAAGGACTAAAGTCTCACGTGATCTGAGTTCAGACTGGAGTCATCCTGGTTGCTTTCTGTCTATTGCAGATTTCTTCCAGTATGAAAGGACAAGAGCATTGCGGCTTACTTTACAAAATGTCTGGAAACTAAATGATGATATAATCTACATGCAATTAATTTATACATACCCTACTGTAGAACCGTGTTTGTTAAGGTGGCAGAGCCCGGTAATTATGTAAAACTGAAACCTTTATCTGCACTGGTTCAAGTCCTCTTCCTAAGAATATGTTTATATATCAACATTCTTTCACAAATTACCCAATTTAATTCACCATAGCATTCCTCATATTAATTAAATGGAAAATCCTAGGCTATATAAAAGTCCAGAAAGGGCCAACAATCATCAGCCCCCATGGATGATTACAAACCATTGCTGAGGCATACAAATTACTTATTAAAGAACCACTATGTCCATCAACATCATCAATTTATATATTATTGCTCCAATGCTAGCCTTAACCCTGGCTCTCACAACATGAATTCCTCTTCCCATATCTTATCCACTAATTAATATAAATGTTGGCATATTATTTATATTAGCCATATCACACCTAGCCATTTATCCCATTCTCAGATCTGGATGAGCTTCACATTCAAAATACTCACTCACTGGAGCCCTAGGGACAGTAGCACACACAATCTCATATGAAGTAATGTAGCAGTTATTCTATTATCAGTCGTACTGATAAATGGATCATTTACACTTTCAACAGTAATTATTACACAAGAACACCTATGACTAGTTTTCTCCTGACCCCTACCCAGAATTGGATTATCTCTGCAGTAGCAGAAATCCAATGAAGCCCCACTTCATTTAACAGAAGTAGAATCCAAACTTGTATATGTCTTCAATGTAGAAAATGTAGCAGGCCCATTCACCCCGTCCTTCCTAGAGAACATGTCAATTTCCTTATAATAAACGTTTCCACAACAGTCTATTTTTAGGAGCATTCGGCAATCCTTAGGTGCCAGAATTATAGATTCTTTCATCTTGTGAATATAGTTTTTTTTAAATAATTTTTTTATAGTTTTACTACCTTTAAACAAAATGTACTCCATTGCTGTGGAATATTCCTTCATAGGAGCGTGCATGGTTCATTTCTGCATCCGCTTGTGATGGCCTTCAGGTTCCTTCAGGTTTGGCTCCTGTGGCTGCAGAGTCCATGTCCGTGTGTCCTGGTGCAGGGCTGGGGGGGTTGTGTTCAGCTGGGAGGAACACTGTGGGTCTGTGTGCACGGACTTCACTCTCTGAGGCCCGATTGCTTCAGAAGTGGTTGCACCCCCCGCTGCACACCAGGCTTTCCATTGCTCCACATCCTGCTGATATTTGATACCGTTTCTTCATGTCTGCCATTCTGGTAGGTGTGTGCACAGTAGTTTTCTTACGGTTTTAATCCCTCGGTTGTTAGTGAAGTTGTGCATCTTGTGTTATTCATGGACTACTTCCTGTTGTTTTTTAAAAAAAGTTTTAAAAATTGGGGTCCAATACACAAAACATAAACTTTACTATCTTAACCATTTTTAAGTGCACATTTCACAGTCCAGACGTAATTCGCACTGTTGTACAAAGCTGACCGCCATCATCCTCCAGAATTTTTCATCTTGCAAAATTGAAACAGTCCCCATTAAACACTCAGTCCCCATTGTCCCTCCCTCAGCCCATGGCACTCACCATCCTACTTTCTTTCTCTCTGTTTTCGACTGCTCTAGGGGCCTTGTATGAATGGATCAAGCACTGTTTGTTTGTTTGTGTCTAGCTTACATCACTGAGCATTAATGCCCTCAAGGTTCATCCCTGCTGCAGCCTGTGTCAGAATTGCCTTCCCTTTTAGGCTGAATAACATTCCCTTGTATTGATGGACCATGTTTTTCTTCTCCATTCATCCATTAGTGGACACATGTACTATCTACATTCATTTCTCCTGTCATAATATTTGTGGAATAACGTCAGAAAGTCCTATGAATCAAAAGTCATTTGCCATTAACTTTTTCCTTAAACTTTTTATTGGGAAAAACATCAAAGCTAAGAAAAGAGAAAAATACATGTCAGCTTCACTTGTGTTCAGGACTTAATGCTTTACGGACTCACTTTATGGATTCACTTTATTCCCTGTGTGTGCGCTATGTACATGCGTGTGCATGTGCCTGTTTGCATACCTATGCTGTGCATGTGCATAGGTATGTGCACTTGCACACGATAGTTAGTGTGCACTTGCTCACGTTAGTGTGTGCATGGGCATATGCGTGCGTGTGTGTTCATATGCTAGTGTGTGAATATATTTGTGCTGTGCACCTGCATATGTTTGTGTGTGTGCTGTGCCCGCCTGTGTGCACAACTGTGTGTTTGCTGGAACCACTTGCAGATATATATATATATATATATATATGTTAGCTGCTCTAACAATCCTGCATAGCCACGTAAAGGTCACAGATCTCAGGGATTTAAATGGATGGAGCAGGATGTCCTGACACAGGGTCTGTCTTCCAATGACTGTCACTGTCTCAGTAACATCCTTCACACCTTCTTTAAGCCCCATTCTGGGTCAAGTTTAGAACCCCATTACATTCAGTCACCTGCCCCAGGTCCCCTGAAGCTACAATGTCACAGTTGGAGAGCCGGGCCAAGGCTGGGGGTGCCCCTCCTGTTGGCTTGGCCTCCAGGCTCTGCACTTGGCTCCTGTGTTCCCATCTCTCAACCAGGCCCCGACTTGGATGGGGCCGCCACCTCTTTCCTCACAGGGTCCCATCGCCCAGTCAAGGAAGTTCATTCTCCCAAAGTCAGCATCAGGAGTGGGGGCGTGACAATCCCCACTGGGTCTCCTCCATGTGAGACCTTGTCCTTTTGAAAGAGCAGGCACCCTGCCCTCGGGGGTTGGGCCTGGGGGTGACATGCGGCCCACGATGGGCAGGTGGGTCACCAGGTGGGGTGAGCCAGTGTGCAAGGAGCTCCGCGGTGGGTTCTCCTCTCCAACGGCTTCTGTGCCGCTACCCCTCCCCGTGACTCCCCTCAAAGACAGCACGGTGCTCGGGACCGGGGCCATGGGAGCCGTCAGCCACCGCCCCCTCTACACACACAAACACACACACGCACCACATGCACATGCTGCAGGGAAGCAGGACCTGAGTGCAGGGCTCTCAGTGGCCGTGAGAGCCCCGCCCGGAATCGGCCAGCAGAATGGACAGACCAGATCTCCCGGCCCAGACCATGCAGGACTGTCCTGCCTGGGCCTCCATTGCGGCCGCCTCCTTCTGGAAGCCTGGGAGGCTGGAATCAGGCCACTTCTTGGCTGTCCTGGCAGCAGACTGGGCTGCACTCTCAGAAGTTCGTGGCTCACCCGTGGATCCTGACCATCAGGTGGCCAGAGATATTGGTAACATTTTGGTTTTGCCTGTTGAAATGTTTAATGACAAAGATTTTGTTCAGTTTCCTGATGCAGGTGTCCAAAGATGAGAGACCCTTGTGTGTGATCTGTACCTCCTATGAGATCAGCCCTAAGCTACTTTAAACATGATCAAGTTCTGTCTACACGGTAGATTTAGACTTCTGCCTGTCCTGTCTACTGATTATGTTTAGAGCTGACCATGTGTTGTCTATAATAAGAAGATTTAGGCCTGACCATGTTCTGTGTACGCTAGGACTATGGGAACCTGGGTAGAAACCCGGCCTGGCCTCAGGACTGGGAAGCTCCATGCCTGCATCTGAAGGTCAGTGCTTAAATATCTGGCGTCTGGAGCTGAGGTGGGCTTCTCTAAGTAACAGCCTCTCTTCTGAGTGTGGTTACTTGGTCCTCCCAAGGGTCAGTACTATGGTCGGGGCCTTAGTCTTAATCCCTGCAAGGTTCACCTTCCCTGGGGCTCGTGGAGAATGCACAGGAGGGCTACCTGGCAATAATTCCAATTCACCAGCACGTGCATGGTGCGTAGGGAGGCAGGTTTAGCTGGTGAATTGATTGCAGGGCACGCAGATCGGGCAAAAGCCCGACGGGTAAAAGCTGAGGCTGCTGCTGAGCTCTCCTTCCAGTCTACCGTCCCTACTCAGAAGCGTCCAGAGCTGCCCCTCTGCTTTCAGCCCTGCTGTCCTGTGAATTATCTCAACAAGTATGTGAGACAAGAAAGGACTGAGCCTGCCAGAACCAAGTAGTGTGTTCAACTTTAGCATGAAAGCTTTAAAAACAGGTAAAATCAACAGTATCAAACTGAAAAGAGGAGGACTTCTCTGGTACAAGTGTGGGGAGAGGAGACCCACCTGCCACTTTTTCCCATCCCAGGAGGCCCCAGGAACACAGCTTGTTTCCACATGAGGGGATCCACCAGCAGAGCCATGGTGTCCTGACCAAGGGGACATGTCACCCCAGGTGCAGGGTCTGGGGAGGTGAGGTCACCCTGGAGACTGTGCACGTGTGGCCCCAGTTGGGGGAGTCTGGGGAGGGCAGTTCACCCTGGGACTGTGGACATGTGACTCAGGTGGAGGGGTCTGGGTAGGAGGGGTCACCTGTTGAGAGAGAACGTGTGACTTTAGGTGCAGGGTCTAGGGAGGTGGGGTCATTGTGGTGAGTGTGGACGTGCGATCCCAGGTAAAGGGTGTGGGGACTGTGTGGGTCTCACCACATCTGCATGGGTCAGGATCACATGTACAGGGAGACCCCATATGTGCTCTTTGCCTGCAGTGTGTCTTTTCCCCTTTGAGATTTCCAAGCTCTGCATTAAGGGTGTTGCCCTGATTAATCTGTGGTACCTTTTCTTCTCTTAGTCTTCTCACATTCATGTGAGGTCAGGCATGTTTGAGTGGGTTGCTTCTCTGTGTTCTGGTGAGTGACAATGCTTGGTGGTATCATATTAATAACATATCATATCATATGTCTAATCTATGGGGGTCACCACTGCCTGGGTCCCCCTGGACAGAGGTCAGGTGAGCACAGACTAGCCCCCCCCTAAGAATGGTCTCCCACATGCTCTGTGAGGGTACCATGATGGCCCCTAAGGTAGGGGACTGTGTCTGGGCCTCAGACATTTGTGATGAAGGGGAGTCGCAATGGAATCTCAATTAACAAGACATTATTTTAAGAATATATTTTAAGTGAAATAAAACACATGTCACATACCCTTACCATCATCACCATTTTAAGTGCACGTTTCTGAGGCATCAGATCTATTCACTTTCTCGTGGAGTCATCACCACCATCCCTAGAACTTTTCATCTTGCAAAACCAAAACTCCACAACCACGAACGTCTCACTCCCCATTCCCTCCCACTGCCCCTGGCACCGATATCCACTTCAGTCCTTGAGTTGTGGACTCCAGGGCTCCCACTGGAGTGGAATCCTGCAGCGTTTGCTGACCGGTCCCTTTGGAAGAGCTGACTTTCATTCTGAAGCTCTGCCTGTTTGCATCTGAAGAATCTGCATTTAAGGAGAGGGTGTATGAGGAAGGGGGTGTATGAGGGACAAAGGTGTCCGGGGTGCAGTTGAGCCAGGACCTGACCAGCTGCCTTTTGGGTCCTCTGGTTCCGTCTCTTGGTCTGTGCCTCATCTGCATCATCACTGTCCCCGCTGGCACCCCTGGGGTGTTGTTGTCTGAGTGAGATTCCCCTGGTGCCCCTTCTCTCGTACCCTCCTCCTGCTGGTTGGGCAGGAAACTGCTTGCTGTGTGGTCTCTACTCCTGAGGCACGAAGGACCCTGCAGCGTGGACCTGCAGAGTGTGGGTGTGGGCCCAAGAGCATGGGACCCACATAGGACACAGCATTGGGGCACGACAAGTGCTAGGGCTGCCTCATCACTGACAGGGAATGTGGCCAAGATCCTGCTCGGGAGGGCGTGGTGGGTGGCCTGGGACCCCAGAGGCCCCCATTCCAATCCCAGAGCTCAGAGGGTGCATCCCCATGGGCTCCAGATTCACCCCATATCTCAGCCATATCCCTCTGTCCTGTCTTTGACCTCAGGAAAACGACCTCTACTGATCATTGTCCACAACATAGGCCTGGTCCTGTTGGTATTAGGATTCTTTCATTTAGGCGTCCTGGGAGAGCAGCTCTTTTTAGACCTGAGAAGGAACAGCTCAAGAGTGTACAACAATTTCAGATGAAACTAATATTCAATGACTATCTCTATACTGCTAGGTTTTTGACTTCTATTAATCACTATTCTCCTGGTTTTAGCTCTGATGTGGGGATTACAGAGCAGTCAACATTTAACTCTTCATAATCTGTGTATTTGTAGCATCAGTATCATTACTGACCCATAGTTTTTATGCTTTGGGAAGAGTTATTGATTTCATGTATCATGTAAAGGATTCACAATGATGACAGAGCTGCTAAGATTACAATAATGGCTGGTCAAATGTTCAAATTTTCTCTACCTGTGCATCTATTGTACATATATGAGTTAGTTTAGTTGTCAATATTAGTGAAATAATATAGAGGACTAGAGAACTTCTTTTAAAAATCACTATTGGGCTTCCCTGGTGGCGCAGTGGTTGACAGCCTGCCTGCCGATGCAGGGGACACGGGTTCGTGCCCCGGTCCGGGAAGATCCCACATGCCGCGGAGCGGCCAGGAGCCATAGCCGTTGAGCCTGTGCTCCGCAACGGGAGAGGCCACAACAGCGCGAGGCCCACATACAGCAAAAAAAAAAAAAAAAAAAAAATCACTATTAATATGTGTGATGAAAATGTAAAAGTTCTTCCATAATTGGTGATGTTGTATCTTGAGAGCCTAGATGAAATTGATATGCCTTCGTGATATAGACTAGTTTAGCCTATAATTTCACTTTGAAAATTTCACATCACTTTTTACTTTTATCTCATTTATTGAGAAAGACATAATTGTTATGCTGTTGGCTTCAAACTGCTTGAAAAGACTTGAGTCCTACCTTATTTTACATTTACATAGGTAGGATCTTCAAATATAAGATATGGCGGAGGGCATCCATGCAACCATTCTAGGTTAGGAGCAGCAGTTTCCACTGCTCAGACTTCTCGTTTGGACACAAATGGTTTTCACAGTATGAAGATTATTAGCATTACTGCTGCTACTGAGACGAATGAGCCTAAAGACAAAATACTTCATGTTGTGTGTGCCTCAGAGGAATGTAGTAACCTCCCTGAGAGGCCAAGAAAGTGCTGCAGGAAGTCATATTTACTACTACAAATATACCTGTGAAGTGAGTTTTGCTACTGCTGAGTTAACTGTGTAACCTGAGAATAGTGTGAATCAGTGTAGGAAGCCTCCTATAATAGTGAAGACTGCTCCCATGGACACTACGTCATGGAAGTGTGCTACTACATAGTATGTATCCTGGAGGACAATGTCCGGGGATGAGTTGGCTAAGATGATTCCTGTCAAACCACCTACTGTAAAAAGGAAAATAAAGCCTAAAACTCATAATAGAGTGGGAGCTCATATAATATTACCTCCGTGAAGAGTTGCTAATCAGGGACTTCCCTGGTGATGCAGTGGTAAAGAATTGGCCTGCCAATACAGGTGAAATGGGTTTGATCCCCGGTCCAGGAAGATTCCACATGCCACGGAGCAAGAAGCCCGTGCGCCACAACTACTGAAGGCCACACGCCTAGAGCCTGTGCTCTGCAGCAAGAGAAGCCACCGCCATGAGAAGCCTGTGCATGGCGACGAAGAGTAGCTCCCACTCACCGCATCGAGAGAAAGCTGGTGTGCAGCAACGAAGACCCAACATAGCTAAAAAAATATATTAAATAAAGAGTTTCTAATCAACTAGATACTTTTACTCCTGTAGGGATAGAAGTAATTATGGTAGCTGATGCAAAGTATGCTACTGAGTCGACAGCTATCCTTATGGTCAATATAAGATGGGCCCACAAGAGAAATCCTAAAAGGCCAGTGGACATGACTCATAATATTCCCAAATATCTGATGGCAGTTTTTGTCCTAAATCGTATGTAATGATATGTGAAATTATAACAAACCCTGGTAGGCCATGAATACACACTTCAGGGTGACCAAAGAATCAAAATAGGTGTTGCTATAGGATTCGGTTTCCTCCTGCAGGGTCAAAGAACGTAGTGTTGAGATTTCTATCTCTTAACAGTGTTCCAATTCTGGCTGATCGGAGTGAGAGTGGTAATTATAGTAATATGGCTATAGTTAGGGAAGAATAAACAAATAATGGTGTTTGGTATTGGGATTTGACTGCTGGTTTTGGATTAAAGACTATAGTAATACAAGAAATAGCATGAAGAATTGAAGAGACACCTGCTAAATGTAAGGAGGAAATGGTTAGGTCGACAGAGGCTCCTGCGTGGGCCAGATTGCAGGCTACAGCTGAATATACAGTTCCACTTTTACCAGAACCAGCTTCTCCTGTTGGTGATATGAGTAGGAGTAAGAATGATGGGGGAAGTAGTCAAAAGTTGACATGATTTATTTGGGGAAATGCTACCTCAGGTGTCCCAGTTATTAGTGGCCCAAGTCAGTTTCTGCACCCTGCAGTATAATGGGCACAACTATAAAGAAAATTATTACAAGTGCTGGGACTGTTATGACTACGTTAAAGATTTGGGCATCTCCAAGTAGCGCTCCAGGTTAGCATAGCTCAGCCAGGATTAATATACTCAAGGCGCTGCCTGCTACTCCAGCTCAAGCACCAAATAGTAAATATAAAACACCAATATCTTTGTGATTTGTTGAAAATAATCAGCAGTGTATGAACAGAGGTAAAATGACTTGAGCTCGCATTAGACTGTAAACGTAAAGACAGAGATTGAGCCCTCTGCTCTTGTCCCGTTTAGCTGTAGATCTAGATGGGGTCAATGCAGGTTTCATCACAGCCCCTGAACGAATTTTGTAACAGTTTCTCCTTGGTTTTTTTTTTGTAATTTATTTTTAAAATGGGGTATAGCTGATTTTCAATGCTGCTGCACATCCACTTGATTCACTTACAGAGAGACATCCATAAATTCTTTTTCAGATTCTTACCAGTCGTATATATTCTTTTATGGTGACTAGAGTGTGCCCAGTCCAGTTCTTTGAGCTATAGAGTAGGTCTTGTCGATTACCTATTTGGTCTTTGGAACCCTATCTGTGCTAATTTCAACCCTCTGGTTTATGCCTCACCCCACCCCACCTTTACCCTTTAGCAGCCATAAATTTGTTTTCTAAATGTGTGACTCTCTTTTGTAATTTAGTTCATGTGTAGCCATTTTTAGATTCCACCTATAAGTGATATCTTATGCTAAGTATCTTTTTGTGTCTCACTTATCTCACTTAGAATGATTGTACCTAAGTCCACCTGAGTTGCTGCAACTGGCTTTATTTCATTGATTTCATGGCTGAGTAATATTCCATTGTACATAAGTACCATATCTTCTTTATCCATTTTTTCCTTCCAAGGACATTGATATTGTTTCTAAGTTGAGGCTCCTGCAAAAGGGCTGCACTAATAGTTGAAGTGCCTGTGTCCTATGGATTTATGGTTATCCTGAGATATACACCCAGGAGTGGAAGTGCTGTATGCTCTGTAGCTTTATTTTTTTTTAATTAATTAGGGTTTTTTTTGCCTGTGTTGGGTCTTTGTTATTGCACGTGGGCTTTCTGTAGTTGCAGAAAGTTGGGGCTACTCTTCGTTGAAGTGCGTGGGCTTCTCATTGCAGTGGCTTCTCTTCTTGCAGAGCATGGGCTCTAGGCGTCGGGCTTCAGTAGTTATGGCTCACGGGCTCTAGAGCACAGGCTCAGTAGTTGTGGTGCACGGGCTTAGTTGCTCCGCAGCATGTGTTATCTTTTCGGAGCAGCACTCGAACCCATGTCCTCTGCATTGGCAGTTGGATTCTTAACCACTGTGCCACCAGGCAAGTCCCTATAGCTCTGTCTGTATTTCTGGCGTGGTATGACATGGCTGTTTTGATAAGTACTTTATTTTCTAGTAAATTTCATGTGTATAAAAAACTTTAAATAGCAGTATAAAGTTTTCCACATTCACAAAATACTCCAGTTTGTTTTACCCTGGGAGAGTGGGAGGGCCACTCTCCCAGGGAACCAGCACATAACCCCATAAGGAGGAATAATTATAGTTTCTACATTATAATCCTATCTACAGACCTGCTTCAAATTTCACTAGCTGCCCCAGCTTTGTGGAAATGTATTTTTCCATTTGAATCCAGTTTTCTTTTCTTGGAACCATCACTGGGGCTTTTCCTCACTTAAAAAAACCTTGCTGGGTTTAAAGTGTACAAGATGAGCATGATCTGGGTGGTTTTTCTGTATGGCTTCTTTCACTTAGGATGTTTTCAGTGTTTATCCACATTGTAACATTGATCATTATTTCATTCATTTTTTCCCATTGTGATTAAAAACACATAACATTTACCATTTAAACCATTTTTAAACAGCTTTTTAAAAAATTATTTTATTTTGTTTTCCATGTTTTGGCTGTGTCGGGTCTTTGTTGCTGCACACAGGCTTTCTCTAGTTGCGGCGAGCGGGGCTACTCTTCGTTGCCATGTGCAGGCTTCTCATTGTGGTGGCTTCTCTTGTTATGGAGCACGGGCTCTAGGCGCACAGATTTCAGTAGTTGTGGCACGACGGCTCAGTAGATGTGGCTCACGGGCTTAGTTGTTCTGCGGCATGCGGGATCTTCCAGGACCAGTGCTTGAACCCGTGTCCCCTGCATTGGTAGGCGGATTCTTAACCACTGTGCCATGAGGAAAGCCCCATTTAAACCATTTGTAAGTACACAGTTCTATGGCATTAACTACATTCACATTGCTGTAAAAATATCCTCACCATCCATCTCCAGAGATTTATTTTCCCCATGTGAAACTGTAACCATTAAACACGAACTCATCTCAACCCCTGGCAACCTTATTCTACTTTGTCTTTGAGTTTGACTTATCTGGATACCCCATACTAGTGGAATCATAGAACGTTTGTCCTTTTTGTGTCTGGCTGGTTTCACTTAGCATAATGACTTCAAGGTTCATCCACATTGTAGCATGTGTGAGATTTACCTTAGTTTTAAAGGTTGAGTCATATTCCATTGTGTATATACTACGCTGTACTTATCCATTCATCTGTTGAAGGATGTGTTGTGTTGCTTCCACCTTTTGGATATTGTGAAGAACGTTGCTGTGAATATGGGGTACAAATGTCTGTTCCAGTCCTTGCTTTCTAATATTCTGGGTGTACACCCTGGAGGGGAATCAAGGGATCACACCTTTTCCATGTTTTTTAGGAGCCACCATACAGTTTTCCACAGCAGCTGTATAATTTTACTTTATTCCTTTATATGACACAATAATGTAGCTTATGGATCTACATTATTTTCCTTATCTGTTTACCTGCCGATGGACATTTAAATCTTTTCTACCCTGGGCTATTGTGAACAGTGCTGCTATGAATAATTGCTGTACAAGTTTTTGCTTGAACGCCTGTTTTCCATTTTTTTGGTATATATCTAGGAGTGGAGTTGTTGAACCACATGGTAATTAAATTTTATATTTTTGAGTAAACGCTAAAGGTTTGTACAGATAGACTGCACCATTGTACATCTCCACAAGTAACTTTTAAGGGTTCCAATTTCTCTGCATTGTTGCCAACATTTGTTATTTTATTTATATATTTTAAAATTGATTTTAAAGTTTATTTTTATTCTAGTGTGTGTGAAGGGGCATCACACTGTGGCTTTAATTTGCATTTTCATCATGACTACTGATGTTTGACATCTTTCCATGTCCTTGTTGACCATCTGTATGCCTTGCCTGGAGGGCAGTCCATGCAGCCGTTTGTCTGTTTCAAAAATTTTATTGTTTGTCTTTTTGTTGATGAGTTGGAAAAGTCCTGGGTATATTCTAGGTAAAGAGTCTTATCAGATATATAATGTGCCAATATTGTCTTCCATTCTGTGGGCTGTCTTTTTACTTTCTGGATAGCCTCTTTTGATGCACAAAGGTTTGTAATTTTGAGGAAATCCAGTTTATCTATTTTTTTCTTTCATTTCTTATGCTTTACTGTCAAATCTAAGAAACCATTGCTAAATTCGTGGTCAGGAAGATTTAATTCCTTAGTTTATTTGAGAGTTCATACAGTCATCCCTCGGTACCCACTAGGCCAGGCTTTAGGCCTGGGGTTGAGTCAGTGTGAGGGTTCAGGTGTCACAGTTTAGGGTTATGGGTCATTGTTGGAGAGTCCTGGTAGAGGGTTGTGGTTAAAGGGTCGGGGGTTAGAGTTTAGGAGTCAGGGGCGAGGGTCTAGGGGCCTGGGGCTAGGGTCATTAGGGGGTTACGTTTAGAGGTTAGGGTTCTTAGAGTGAAGGTTAGAGTTGGGTTTAAGCACAATTGGCCCTCATTGCCCTCCCCACTCCTTCTCTCTGAAGCCTCCACAATGGATAGGAATTGCCCAGGGTCAAACAGGAATTAGGGAGCTGAGGTCAATAACTGTTTTTCTGGCCTTGCTTCCCCCAGTCCTGGGCTCTGAGAGAAGAATAAAATGTCTGTTCTTGTCTCGGACTGTTACTTATCCAACTCAACCTCTGTCAAGGGTTGGGGAGGGTGTCCGAAGTCATGCATGGTTTCCTTCTGCCCTCCTACCTGGGAAGAGTGATGCTGGCCCTACTCTGCCTGGGCAGCCCCAGGTTCCAGCACAGCCAAGACAGGAGGGCACTCAGTGGACATGTGTGGATTTATACAGGACTGGGTGCAGTGACCTGCCAGCCCCCAGATGCTGCCTTCTTAAGGGCTGGTGGGGCCCTCCTGGCACTGGAGGCACCATTTGTTCCATCTGAGTGGGCATGAATAGATGATCAAGTCTCAGGCAGGACAGCCTTTGACCTCTGACTATCCAGGAAGGCATCTGTGGTCCTCTAGCTCAGTCCAGCCTGGGCATTGTCAGGCCCTCATGTACAGTTACGGAGCTGACCATGATGCCGGGCAATTCAAGAGCTACCTGGGCAGTGTAGACATTCCTTTGAGAAGTTTCAACTACCAACATGCATGTGGCTGAGAAAAAGGCCTCCCACTCACAGCCTCATAGGCTGCCAAGAGAAGTAATAATCCTCTAAACATTGGAGTGTGTCCCTGACACAACACCCATACAGCACACCATGGCCCTGGAATCCTTTGTCCTTTCAGTCGTTTGAAACTTTTGACATGCCTATTCATTAAGAATCAAAGATATGGGAGCAACAGGACCTCCCAGTGGGAGGTATACACTGACTGCCATTGTCTTGGAGAGCCATATGCATCCATGTGGCCTCTGGAAGCCTGCCAATTATGGGTTCCAGGGCATGGAATAATTCTTGAGCCTCCCGTTTCTTCATTGCAAAAGAGTTTCCTTACCACCCTAGCATTTGGTTTCTTCCTCTTAGTAAAGGAGAGAGAAGAAACTGCAAAAGGAGCAGTATTGTTTTTCAGGGATGGGCAATTAATATGGCTAGGGAGATGGCATAACTCACGGGCTCCCACCTCTCAGGGGCAGGAATGAGGTCTGTGCGTCTTCTGAGGGCACATGGGCTGTTCTGGGCCAGCCTCTGAGATGTGAGGACCTGATGCCCAAGGAAAGAGACTTGAGTTTACCACCACCAATGATCCTGACTTTTCAGCAAGTGAAAGAACTTCTTGCAGTCTTGGGAGGGACAGTAAGAGCACTGGATGAGTAGCTGCAGCCCCTGACCCCAAGTGAACCCCTTTCTTCCTTTTGTGTCAGACTCTGTGCTGTGCAGTGAGCTGTCATTGACTTAGAATCTGTTGCTTTCCCCCAACCAGCATCTGTTCTCAGGCCCAAGTTCCTCAGTTTTCCTTTGGGAATTACATCTCACCTGCTTCCAGTCCAAACAGTTGCAGAAAGATGATGCCATGTCCCACTCAGCTCGAAGATGGGTTTACAGCCCACATCTAGCCAGTCCCATTTTCCATCTTCTGGTGATGGGTCAAGGATGAGAGTGCAACGCAAGCCAGATCAAAGGCATTTAAAACCATGACTTGCTTGGAATCCATGAAAAGGAGAAACTCTTTCTCGGAAAATGGATGGTGATTGGTTGTCAGCCTAGAACTACTGTTGGCCCAAGGGCAGGGAGAGAGCCTGTGCCTGTGAATGGGGTCCCCCAAAGGCACTGAGCGGGACAAAGGTTTGGAGAGAAGCAAGGTCACACTGAGACAGTGTGAGCCGCTGGACCTGCCAGGCCCAAACCCATTCTTCAACTTGCCACTTGCAAGTATTAATGTATTTCTACCCTTACAATAAATACTAATTTATTTTACTTCCGTAATTGTGTCCAGTTGCTGGGAAAAGAAAAAGTCCTGGTTGATACATCTGAGTCAATAATCCCTGATCCTTCCTCAGGTGTCCTCACTGGATAGGCGTGGCTGGGGGAGGTGAAGACACTGGGTGGGGTCATATACTAGGGGAGCTGCCAGACAGCTCTGTCCCTGCTCCTTCCCTGTCCCGGGAGAGGGAAAGCCTCGAACACTGATAGGATAACCTGTAGGGGAAGAGGTTCCTCAGTGATTAATTGGCCTTTTTATGTTTTCCTTAATTTAGGGTCCCTTTTGGTAATGTGTTTTTACAAAGAAATCCCCCTTTTCCTCTACATTTCCAGTTTGTTACAGTAGGTTTCTCTTATTTGACATTTAATTTTTCTGGTCTAATGTTCTACAGAATCATGACAAATAATGAACAAATACTGATACTTTACTATTAACTGAAGTCCCTATTCACGTTCCCTTTGTTATACCTTTCCTTGTTCCAGGGTCTCAAAGGACATGGGGTCAACATGTCTGTTTACACTCTTCTGGGCTTTGACAGTTGCTCAGACTCTCCTTGTTTCCATGACGTTGACAGTGTGGAGGAGGACTGGTCAGGTATTGTACAGACTGCCGGGCACTGGGATTTGCTTGGTGGTTTCGTCGTGGTTAGACTTGGCTTTGAAAAAGCAGATCACAGAGCTGAAGTGCTTCCTCTTCACTATATATCAAGAGGACAGGCTCTTAAGGAAACTTCTCACTTTTATTCTTAACTTTGGTCACCTAGCTGAAGTAGAGTTTGTCAAGTTTTCCCACAGTGAGGTTAACTTTTTTCCCATGTCCATCCTGTGTGTCTTATTTAGGAGGAAGTCATGATACAGAAGCCACACTTGAGGAGAGAGGGGTTAGCTTCACATCCTTGATGAACAGCTGAGTGTCTATATACATTGTTTAGAAGCTTTCTGCATAGGAGATTTCTATTTAACACCATTCATCAAAAACTATGTCATTTATTTTTACCAGTTTGGACACGTGAATAATTATTGTAAACGTTTGGTTATAATCCAGCACTACATTATTAGACTGCTTAGTTCATTCTTGCTTTGGCTGTTGAGAGCTTTTTCCACTTGCTCACGTTTTCATTTTACATAAGTTTTCTTTTGTGGGTTTAAAAATTTTTTGGTAGTTCTTTAATTTCTGATATTTTAAGATTATCCTGCTTCATATATTTACTGTCTCAGTTCTCACATCAGCTCTTTCTTCAAAGAGCCCTTGTTCCTTTTATTAGAGAATGGTATTAAAAACTTACATGTGACAGCTAAATATGCTCAGCTGACAGTACATAGAAATACATGCATGTATCCCAGCCTATGCATATACACATAATTATAAAGATTTCCACGTGGAACTATGTGTAGCCTAAAGATAGTTTATACCGATGTCTCCAACTGGATCTGTTATGACATGGATATTGTAACCTTCTCCCTTTGTTTGACTGTAACATCCCACTCCAGTGGTAAGAAACCTGGCTTCCACCATTTGTCATTTATTAAATTCAGTGCTTGTTCCATTCGATTACTGATATAGTAGTTTCAGTACTGTTAGCTACTACCCCTCATGGGAAAGAACTTAGAGTCCAGTGTGTATGTATGGCACATTTTGTCTTTGGCCTACAGATTCTGTACATTTCCAAAGTTAACTTAGGTCAGCCCATTTGTCCCACGACCAACAGTGAGTTTTTTTCATACATTTCTGAATCAGTTAGATTCTTTGTTACATTCTGTATTTCAGTCTTAGACACTCCCATATCCTAAGTAGCTAAGTTTGAATAGATTGTAAATTACTTGTTGGGTTGTAAAAATCTGTGGGTGTAGACAAATGCATAGTGACAGGTATTCAACACTAAAGTATCATATGGACTATTTCAACCACATATTCCGTAAACTATTTACCATTGTCAGTTTTGCCTTTTCTAGAATGTCATATAAATGAGGTCATACAGTGCGTAGCGCTTCAGACTGGATTCTTTCACTTAGCAATGTAAGTGTTAGATGCATCTATATATACATTTTTGTGCACGGGTTGATGATCCATTCCTTTATATCTCTGAATACTATTGCATTGCATGTATATGAGAGGAAAAATAATTTTCCCTCTACACTTCTATGTTCTTTATTGAGATCTCCCTTGAAATGAAAAAGAGATGAACTGGAGAAAACAGTCAGAAGTTTAATATATACCATGCATACCTCCTGTATACTTGAAAGATACCCAGGAAATCTGAGTCACTCCCTGAAATGGCCCAAGCCATTACCTTAAATGCTATCTTCTGCTGAGAACAAAAGAAAGATGTTAGGGAATGGAGGAAGCCATTTAAGGGATGTTATTAGTCAAAGCCCAGTAAACAAGGGTATTCTGGTTACACAGATTTACATCCAGGCCTATTTCATTGACAAGTTTTTTTTTAACATTTATTTCTTTGGCTGTGCCGGGTCTTGGTTGCAGCCTGTGGAATCTTTAGTTGCAGCATGCGGGCTCTTAATTGCAGCATGAGGGATCTATTTCCCTGACCAGGGATTGAACCCTGGTCCCCTGCATTTGGAGCATGGAGTCTTAACCACTGGACCAGCAGGGAAGTCCCAACAAGCTTTTCTTGATATTTAGTCATCATTCAATTCCTGGTCCAGAGAGGGACATACCCTTACAAATGGAGATATCCTTAATAAATGTAAATTTACCTCCTAAAAGGGCATTTTCTACTTTTTTTTTTTGTCGGTACGCAGGCCTCTCACTGCTGTGGCCTCTCCCATTGCGGAGCACAGTCTCCAGACGCGCAGGCTCAGCGGCCAGGGCTCACGGGCCCAGCCGCTCCGTGGCATGTGGGATCTTCCCGGACTGGGGCACGAACCTGCGTCCCCTGCATTGGCAGGGGGACTCTCAACCACTGCGCCACCAGGGAAGCCCTCTACTTGGTTTTGAAAGATTCTCCTGGGACTGCTGTTTCTTAAATTAATCAGTCCAAAATAATCCTTTTGTCAAATGGGCATATTTTGGGGTGGTGTATTCTGCTCCCCTTGACATGTATGTGCCCTAATTTGCTTATGAATTCATCTACAGAAGGACATCCTGATATCTTTACGTTTTTAGCCATTATGAATAGAGCTGCTGTGCATTACTTGATGCTAGATTTGGTTTGAACACAGTTTTTCAAAGCAGTTGTCTAAATACAAGAGGTACACTTCTTGGATCCTAAGGTGAGACTTTTTAGATTTGGAAAAAACTGCCAAACTGTCTTCCAAAGTTGATTGTACATGCATTCCACCAGCATGTTGAGTATATTCTTGTATGCTTATTTAATGCCTGTTTATCTTCTTGGGCCAGGGGTGTGTTTCAATCTTTACCAATTTTTTAATGGCGTTGTTGGCATAATTTGAGTACAAATCCTTTAGCAGATATGTGTTTTGGAAATAGTTTCTTGCAGTTTTTGGTTTGTCTTCCAGTTTTCTGAATAAGGTCACCAGACCCCAAGTCATGTAGATTATCTTTTTTGTTCCTAGGATTTTTATAGTTTGGTAATTTAAATCTGTCTGTGGGCAATTTTGAGTGAATTTTGGTTTAAGTTGGGATGTTTGTGTCTACATTCATTTCATTACATATGGTTTCTGATTAATTGTTCCTTAACCATGTTTTGAGAAGATACAGTGAGACACTTGGCTCCATTTCAGTTTGGATTTCCAAACTTAGTATATACAGCAGAACTGCCTTCCGGATGAGGCCTCTGGGTTTGTGAGTGCGGCACTCCTGGCTCTTTTCTCACGTCCCACAGGGGACGCCAAACCCACCTGTCTGACCCTGGGGGCACAGGTGCACCCTGCCCACAGACTTTGCTCTGTGAGAAGCAGACAGGAGCTTTGTCTCCTGTCAGGGTTAGGTTTCTGGACCGTGAGGCATTGTCCACACTGACCGAAGCTGGGTTTTCTCAGGAACCACTGGTGAGGAGACTCCGCAAGAGGAAAAAATGAGCAAGTGTGGAGAATCTTCCTGTGCAGCTGACTGCTGGCTGGGTGGGGTGCATCTTCAGGGGACTCAGGAGAGAAAGAGTTTAATGTGGAATACTGTGTGCTTTTTGTTAACTTTATATGCAGTGTAGATGGTGAACACTGTCGTTTTTGGAGACTGGTGTCTAGTTTTCCTGGTACTGTTTGTTGATGGCTTTAGGTAGAATAGACATTTTTTTTACATCTTTATTGGAGTATAATTGCTTTACAGTGGTGTGTTACTTTCTGCTTTATAACAAAGTGAATCGGTAATACATATACATATGTTCCCATATCCCTTCCCTCTTGCATCTCCCTCCCTCCCACCCTCCCTATCCCACCCCTCCAGGTGGTCACAAAGCACCGAGGTGATCTCCCTGTGCTATGCGCCTGCTTCCAACTAGCTATCTATTTTACGTTTCGTAGTGTATACATGTCCAAGCCACTCTCTCACTTTGTCACAGCTTACCCTTCCCCCTCCCAATATCCTCAAGTCCATTCTCTAGTAGGTCTCTGTCTTTATTCCTGTCATACCCCTAGGTTCTTCATGACATTATTTTTTTCTTAAATTCCATATATATGTGTCAGCATACGGTATTTGTCTTTCTCTTTTTGACTTACTTCACTCTCTATGACAGACTCTAGGTCCATCTACCTCATTACAAATAGCGCAATTTCGTTTCTTTTTGTGGCTGAGTAATATTCCATTGTATATATATGCCACATCGTCATTATCCATTCATCCAATGATGGACACTTAGGTTGTTTCCATCTCCCGGCTATTGTAAATAGAGTTGCAATGAACATTTTGGTACATGACCCTTTTTGAATTATGGTTTTCTCAGGATATATGCCCAGTAGTTGGATTGCTGGGTCATATGGTAGTTCTATTTATAGTTTCTTAAGGAACCTCCATACTGTTTGCCAGAGTGGCTGTACCAATTCACATTCCCACTAGCAGTGCAAGACAGTTGCCTTTTCGCCATATCCTGTCCAGCATTTATTGTTTCTAGATTCTTTGATGATGGTCATTCTTAATGGTGTGAGATGATATCTCATTGTAGTTTTGATTTGCATTTCCCTAATGATTAATGATGTTGAGCACTCTTTCATGTGTTTGTTAGCACTCTGTATATCTTCTTTGGAAAAATGTCTATTTAGGTCTTTAACTAAGAACATAAAGCTGATTCTACAGAGGACCTGATGCTGCTCCTAAGTCATGCCCTGACAGTGTCCCCAGCTAAGGGCATGATGCTAGGCCTCACTCAGGCCCTGTCACTCTCCCTATGTCAGGCTCTGACGCTGTCCCTACCTGAAGCCCTGACACTGGTTCTAAACAAGGCACCGATATTCCCAGTAACTAAGGTGTTGACATTATACCTGGGTTATATCCTGACACAATACCTAGATCATAACTTAGCCCTGTCTTTCACTAAAGTCGAGCCTATTATGGCAACTAAAGGCCTGATGCTGTGCTTAACTCAGGCCCTGAATTTAGCCCTAAGGCCGTGACACTGTCCGTAACTAAGGCCTAGATACTGTTCCAACATCATGGCCTGATACTGTCCCTAACAAAGTCCTTAACACTATGCCTGACTCAGGCCCTGACCCTGTACCTAACAGAAGGCCCTGACGCCATTCCTAACCAAGACCCTGACAATGTCCCTAACCAAGGCTCTGATGCTAGAACTAACGAAAGGCCCTGACACTGTTCTAAATTTTGCCATGACACTACACCTAACACAGACCCTGACACTCTTCGTAAGAGAGGCACTGATTCCACTCCTAACTCAGGCCCTGACACTGTCCCTCACTAAGGCCCTAACACTACTTCTAACTCAGGCCCTGACATTATACCTAAAGAAGGCTCTGATGCTAAACCTAACTAAGGCCCTGACAGTGACCCTAACTAAGGCCTTGACACTATTCCTAACTAAGGCCTGAGCCCTAGCCCTAGCCCCAGCCCCATCCCCAGCCCCAGCCCTTATGCTCCTCCTATGCCTTGCCCTGTCACTGTCCCTACAGAACGCTGTGACACTGGTCCTAAAGAAGGCCCAGTTGCTCTCAATAACTAAGGCCTTATGACTGTCCCTCGCTCCGTTCCTGATTTTATCCTTAGTCTGTAGTTAATGTCCTGCCTCTTAAACTACCGGAAGCCCTAATGCTGTCCCTAACTAAGACCCTGACTAGTCATCACTAAGGGCCTAACACTGTTTGTAAGTAAGGCTCAGAAGCTGTCCCTAATGCAGGCCCTGCTGCCGGCAATAACTAAAGGCCTGACACTATCCTGAGCTAATTTACTGACCCATCTCTAAGCGAGGTCCTGACACTATCCCTAAGTCAGCCCTGATGCTGGCCCTAAATAAAGCCCCGAGGCTGTCCCTAACACAGGCCCTGAAGCTATCCCTAACTAAGGCCTTGACGCTCTGCCTAACTCAGGCCCTGATCATGTCTTTAACTAAGACCATAATGCTAAACCTACAGAGGCACTGATGCTGCTTCTCAGTCCTTCCCTGACAGTGTCCCCAGCTAAGGGCCTGATGCTAGGCCTCACTCAAACCATGTCACTCTCCCTACATCAGGCTCTGACGCTGTCCCCACCTGAAGCCCTGACACAGGTTCTAAACAAGGCCCCAATACACTCAGTAACTAAGGAGTTGACACTATACATGTGTCATTTCCTGACAGTATATCTAGATCATAATTTAAAGCTGTCTTTAGCTAAGGTCGAGCCTCTTATAGCAACTAAAGCCCTGATGCTGTGCTTAAGTCAAGCCCTGATTTTAGCCCCAAGGCCGTGACACTGTCCCTAACTAAAGCCTAGATGCTGGTCCAAAATCAGGGCCTGATACTGTCCCTACCAAAGTCCCTAACACTATGCCTGACTTAGGCCCTGACAGTGTACCTCACAGAAGGCCCTGTCACCAGTCCTAACCAAGGCCCTGACACTGTCCCTAAGTAGGGCCTGAGACTACGGCTAACTCAGGCCGTGACACGATAGCTAACCAAGGCTCTGATTCTAGTCCTAACTAAGGCCCTGACACTATCCTAACTTATGCCCTGACACTACACCTAACACAGACCCTGACTCTGTTCCTAAGAGAGGCACTGATTCCACTCCTTTACTCAGGCCCTGACACTGTCCCTCACTAAGGCCCTGACACTACTTCTAACTCAGGCCCTGACATTATACCTAAGGAAGGCTCTGATGTTAACCCTAACTAAGGCCCTGACAGTGAACCTAACTAAGTCCTTGACACTATTCCTAACTACGGCCCTAGCCCTAGCCCTCCCCAGCCCCAGGCCCAGCGCCAGTCTTAGCCCTAGCCCTAGCCCCAGCCCCAGGCCAAGACCCAGACCCAGGCCCACCCTAGCCCCTATGATCCTCCTAGGCCTTGCCCTGACACTGTCCCTACCGAAGGCCATGATGCTGTTTCTATAGAAGGCCTAGGTGCTCTCGATAACTAAGGCTTTCAAACTGTCCCGTGCTCCGTTCCTGAGTTTATCCAGAGTCCGTAGTTAATGTCCTGCCTCTTACCCTACCTGAAGCCCTAATTCTGTCCCTAACTAAGGCCCTGATTTGTCATCACTAAGTTCCTGACACTGTTTGTAAGTAAGGCCGGAAGCTGTCCCTAATGCAGGCCCTGCTGCTGGCAATAACTAAAGGTCTGACACTATCTTGAGCTAATAAACTGACCCATCTCTAACCGAGGTCCTGACACTATCCCTAAGTCAGCCCTGATGCTGGCCCTAAATAAAGCCCCGAGGCTGTCCCTAACACGGGCCCTGAAGCTATCCCTAACTGAGGCCTTGACGCTCCGCCTAACTCAGGCCCTGGTCATGTCTTTAACTAAGACCGTAATGCTGATCCTACAGAGGCCCTGATGCTGCTTCTCAGTCCTGCCCTGACAGTGTCCCCAGCTAAGGGCCTGATGCTAGGCCTCACTCAGGCCATGTCACTCTCCCTACGACAGGCTCTGACGCTGTCCCCACCTGAAGCCCAGACACTGGTTGTAAACAAGGCCCCGATACTCTCAGTAACTAAGGTGTTGACAGTATACCTGGCTCATTTCCTGACAGTATATCTAGATTATAATTTAAACCTGTCTTTAGATAAAGTCGAGCCTCTTATGGCAACTAAAGCCCGGATGCTGTGCCTAACTCAGGCCCTGAATTTAGCCCCAAGGCCGTGATGCTGTCCCCAATTAAGGCCTAGATGCTGTTCCAACGTCAGGGCCTGATACTGTCCCTTACAAAGTTCCTAACACTATGCCTGACTCAGGCCCTGACAGTGTACCTAACAGAAGGCCCTGACACCAGTCCTAACCAAGGCCCTGACACAGTCCCTCAGTAGGGCCTGAGACTACGGCTAACTCAGGCCGTGACACGATAGCTAACCTAGGCTCTGATGCTAGTCCTAACTAAGGCCTAACTAACTAGTCCTAACTAACTAAGGGGGAGGCCCTTTTCTCAACCACATGCATGTTAGTAACTGAAACATCCCAAAGGGCTGTCTGTGCTGCCCAGGTAGCTGTTCAGTTGCCCAGCAGCAAGGTCAGCTCAGTAATTGGCCACAGGGTCTTGACAGGGACCAGACTGGCCTGAGTTGGAGGACCACAGATGACTTCCTGGATGGTCAGAGGTCAAGGGCTGTCCTGAGACTTGATGTCTATTGATGCCCACTCAGATGGGACAAAGGATGCCTTCAGTCCCAGGAGGGCCCCACTAGCCCTCAGCACTTGGGGGCTGGTAGGTTGCTGCACCAAGTTCTGTATAAATTCATAACATGACCTTGGAGTGGCCTCAGTCAGGCCTGTGCTGGACCCAGGCTGCCTAGGCCAAGTGGGGCCAGCACTACTCTTTCCAGTTCAGATGGTAGGAGGAAACCCTGTGGGCTTCTGAGGCCCTAACAGCCGTTGACTGAGGTTGAGTTGGATTTGAAACAGTCAGTGACCAGAGCAGACATTTTGTTCTTCTGCTCTCAGGTTCCAGGATGGGGGTAGATAACCAGCGGCCCAGGCGAACCCCACACTCATGAGTGACCCTGGGCATGTCCTGTCCACCCTACAGGACTCAGAGGTGTGGGGGTTAGGGGGGCTGTGGGCCAGTTGTGCTTAACACTAACCCACTAACCCTAATGCCCTAATCTCTACTGTTCACTCCCTAACCCTAACCTCCTAATCTCTAATCCTAAACCCTAATGCTCCTAACCCCTAGCCCCTAGATACTCGACCTTGACCTGTAAACTCCTAACCCTTAGCCTGACCCTGACTCAGACCATCTAACATGACCCTCTAGCCTGTATCCTTTAACTCTAATCCCTCAAAACCTGGGCTCAGCTGAGTGGCTCCATCCAGAGGTGAAGCAGGACCTGTCTTTGGGTCCCCACTGCCTCTGCCCTCTCCTCCCCCCAGGAACCAGAAAGCCCTGGGTTATTGGACTCTCCTGACCAGAGGGGCAGCTGCTCCTGGTCTCCCTGCGCCCACACCTGCCTCCTCTGGGGCCGTTGGCCTCTGGACTGTCTGACCTTCAGTCCACCTTCAAGAGCCTGGAGACAAATCCAGGTGAGACGCCTGCTTCATTGGCACAGGTGGGACCTGGTCCCCATCCTCACGGCCCAGCCAGAAAGCTTTGTGCACACTGTCTCATGAGGCTGCCTGTCCCCAGCCAGCTGGAGGGGTCGGGAGTCAGATGGGGAACCGAAGTGTCCTTGAGGTTGGAGTGCGGGCAGGACAGGGTAGGAGGGGCGAGAGGTGAGGTGTCATCATTCCCAAACCAGGCAGGGAGTGTGTGCTGTGTTTGCATTTCGGGCAGGGAAGAGTATGTCAGATGGAGGCTCTGAAGTAGCACACCTTGCAGGCCAACCTACTAGGGCAGTTCTTCCCTAAGCCAACGGGTGGCGCAAGACAACGCAACAAACTGTGCATATATCCTTATAATGAATCTGGCAACTGGAAAGGAAACGTCACAGGTCATGGCAACTGAGACACGAGGAGCCCGTCCCGCCAGCCCAGCCTTGCACAGTCTGGAGGTGGAGCCAGGGTAGGCTGGACAGGCAGCTCCCGGCTAGGGCCTGGGCTGGAGAGCCCCAGGAGGCGTGGCACCCCGCAGACAATTTCCAGAGCCCACTGCAGCCGGGAGACGTTCCCTAAAGAACAGCCTCGGGCCCTGTGTGTCCACCCTGCACACAGCACGACTGTTGGTCCGTCGACCCCTGGGCCTAGGTCATGGCTGTCTGGCCGCCCCTCCCCTCACTTCCTGAGTGTCTGAGCCCCCAGGGCCCCCTTGGCCGAGGCTTCTCTGCACACCTGGCTTTCCTGACTATCCCTGCATCTCTGAGCACATCGTGTCCTTCCCTGGGGTCTGCGGGTCTGGATAAGGGTCCCCCTTGTCCCCGGGTGGGCACCCCAGCCAACGCTGATGCTTGCCTTTCCTGCAAGATGGCCCCCTCAGTCTCACCAACTCCAAACTGTGTTGCGTTTACTTCTGGGAAAGAGGGAATGAAGAGGAAGCCCCATTCCGGCCTCACACAAGGTGTGTGCTAAACTTGTGGACCCAAGGGACCACCACAAAGAGGCTGGAAGCCTGGCAGAGGCACAGCCCCTACCGTCACCCCTGTTCCTCGGCCCATCTTCTCTCTTCTGCCATCAAACCCCTCAGCCACCACCGGAAGGAAAGTGTGGGCCTGATCCTGTCACTCTGGTTCCAAAACTGTTCTCTCTGTCTATAAAACGAAATCAAAGCTAGCTGTTTGGCCAGCCTTGCAGCCCCTCTGCGATGAGTCCTCCCCACGAGCCAGGCACCCAGCCCCTTCCTCTGCCCCCTGCCCCCACCCTCCTCTAGAGAGAGCTCCATCCACCCTGCTGCTTCAGCTCAGCTCAGCTGCCACCTGCGCTGACCCACCAGCCAGAGGTAACCTCTCCCTCCGCAGACACACCTGGCCTGCAGCTCCTCTGCCCCACGCCCGGCTGGGCTGAGCAGAGCTGAGGGCACACGCCTGCTTCACTGTGGACCCCAGGCCCCAGCACATGGCACAGGCTCAGTGATGTTTACTGGACGGATGGATGACCATGAGGATGAGCAGACAGATCACTCATGGTAGCGGGTAGTGATCCTCCTTCTGAGTCTCTACACTTCACCACAAAGTGCTGAGGCAACACCAAAAGGGAGGGTGGGGGAAGGCGGCACCAGAAAGCAACAACTCCGTACCTTCCTCATCCCCCCACAGCACGCATGTGTACACACACATGTGCACGTACACGCCCAAGCATACCTCCATTCACAAACATGTACACACACACACGCAAAGATGCACTGCGGTCACATACACACATGCACACAATCACATGTGCTGCACATGCAAAAACACGTGCATACACACATATGTGCCTGCCTGCACGTAAACACACACGCACTCGGGTGTACACAGACCTGTGCACAGACAGCACACACATGCACGTGCTTGTGCACACTCACATAATACACACACATACATACAAAAGCTCAGGAAATTTCCTAAAGTTTGTTTTTGTTTCAGCCTCCCCAAGAATGAGGAGAGAGCAGATGGTCCCTGGGAAATAAAGATGGTCACGGCCCTGCATCCATCACAGAGACTAGATGAAGGCTCAAGCACGCTCTGCCCTGCCCAGTCGTGGGGTACAGACCCAGCCTGCTCAGCTGCCTCAGCCGAGCCTTCCGCTGCCCCAGCCACTCATGGGAGAAGCAAGTCTGAGTGTCAGTTGCAGGTCATGTCTGTGCTACTTCGGGACCGGGGGTCTTGTGTTATCTTGCATGGTATCTTGCTCTGGGCTGAGGCTTACATTTTGCTATCTACTCTTCCATAAGCACTTCACCATATTCCTGAATGCCTATGCCTTCCAGAGGCCCCAGTTCTAGAACCCTGGAGTTGGGAAACAGTCAGCCGTCTCTGTGCACAATCACAAAGCTGCAGTCTGACCCAAGTCCACTTCTTGTATATCTTAATTCTGCTCCACCTGGGGCTGATTGGGGAGGTGCTGGGTCTACAGCCAATAAAGATCTGGGAGACATGATCCCCCTCTCGCAGGCCTGCACAGACTTGCCTTTGCCTGTTAGTCCAAGTCATGCTCTATACAACATCTCTGTTTTTCTCCTCTAGAAAAATATATGCCCAGAAGCAGCAGCATCTCTTTAGACCACAGTCAGGATGACCCTCCTGGAATGAGCCTCAATCCTGCCTCAATTGGACTCTCTCCTGCCCTCTGCCTGACAAGGACCAGGCCTTGCGTGTGGTCAGTCTCCCCTCCAGTCTGACTGGGCCTTCCTGACCAGAGAACCCAGGAATACCCCCTGAGCCTGTGGACTCAAGCATGTGCTGTGGGCAAATGTGCTGATGCATCAAAAAAATGATAGGACTCTCCAAGACCATGAAAAATCACATACAACACGAACCATAAATAACAGCCAGGCTTGTTCTACACTGTGTGAAAACTGTCAATTTTTCACTACACTGGAACACACTCAGAGATGCTCTGGGCCTGGAAGAGCCCCAGGGCCCTGGTGCTGCCCAGACTGGACAGGGCCTCACATAGAACCTTCTGGATCCTCACTGTGATGGGATGGGGGACCCAGGGAGACTGCATAAGAAGTGGGTACGGAAGCCCAGCCAAGCTCCCAGGCTTTTGGGGCCTGGAGGGTCAGAAAGCTCCAGAGTATTTCCCTTGCTGAACTTGGGTTCAGAGTCCCAGGTGCTCTGTGGGCAGCAGGATCCTCCCGTGAGGACACTGACCATCTCCTCCAGGCCTCTACCACACAAAGGGTGACCAAACACAGAGCTGCTCCACAGGGATGTGGGCAGGCCAGGTAGCCTGAGGGAGAGGAGGTGGGAAGGGGCGGCACCCCAGTTCCATGGCCTTCTCGTCCTCCTGGAGCCCCCACCCTGGTGCACAGTTCACTCCCTGGCTCACCGTGAGTGACGCGCTGAGCAGGCCTGGGTCTTAGCAATGGCCAGATCTCTCAGGCCCTCTGCGTCCTGTGTTTTGCTGCAGGGAGCACACCCTTAGTAACTCCTCAAGTCATGGATGGAGAGGGTGAATGAATGAATGAACAAGGGAATGAGTGAGCAATGAAGGAACAGACAAATGGGCAGATGGTGGATCCATGCTGCCGTGCTGACCCCGAGGATGAAATGTCACAGGTGTGCAAGACTCTCCCACGAAACACAGTCTCCACCACCTCCTGACCCCAAGCCACTCCCTTCAGGACAACCTTACTCCATACTGTACCCTAACCCTAGCCCATACTCTAACCCTAACCTGTACCCTAACCCATACCTGAACCCTAACCCATAGCCATACCCTAACCTGTACCCTAGCCCTTACCCTAACCCTAAACTGTACCCTAATCCTAACCTGTAACCTAACCCATACTCTAACCTGTACCCTAACCCGTACCCATACCCTAAGCTGTACCCTAAACCCTAATCCTTACCCCAAAATTAATTTTTTTAAATATTTTGGGGGGTTAAAACAAATTAGCAGAACAGCAAAATAAAACAAAGTAACCTGAGTGTCCCTCAAAAAGCTAAGACTGAAATAGTTGGTACTTCTCTTCTATGGACTGTTAAGTAGCCTATAAAAAGTGTGAGACCTAAGTCTGTTTTTCTGCAGTGAGAAACATGATGTTCCAGATGGAAGGAACACCTGGAGAAAATGAGAAAGCTACACATTATGCTGGTCGTTTCAGGGAGTGGGAAAGGATGGCAAGTGGTAAAATATTATCTTTTCCTTTAATCTTTTTAAATTTCACTTGTTACAAAGAACTTGAATTATAATTGTACTTAAAACAAGTAACATTGGGGGCTGCCCTGGTGGCACAGTGTTTGAGAGTCTGCCTGCCGATGCAGGGGACACGGGTTCATGCCCCGGTCCAGGAAGATCTCACATGCTGCGGAGCGTCTGGGCCTGTGAGCCATGGCTGCTGAGCCTGCACATCCGGAGCCTGTGCTCCACAACTAGAGAGGCCAGAACAGTGAGAGACCCGCGTACCACAAAAAAAGGAAGTAACAATGGAAATTTAAAAGAAATAAATATATATTGTGTGTTTAATTACATTTCATAGAATTATTATCTCTGAATCATAATTCTGTTAGTACACCAGTATAGAGATTATTTCTTAATATTTAGGTGAGAACCATTTTCTTTTCTTTTTCAGAATAATTCTGTAAACTCATTTCCAGTAATGGCACTCTTCCCCAAATCGAAGGTTTAACAAGGGAGATGCTGGCAGAATAATCATGAAAACACAAAGCAATACAACAGCAACAAATATTTCTAACTTCCAATAGCAGCTCAATTTAGAAGAGGGTTTATATCTTCAGAAAAAAAGCATTCCTCCTTGACTTTCTAACCAGTCAAAATCTGTGTATACTAAAGAAAATCTGTGATGTTATTCCCATAAAACTACCATTAACTGCTTCTGCCTCCAGTAGATTTCCTAAGCACTACTGTTTTAATGTACAGGTTAAAAACAAAACCCTAATGTGATTTATTTATACTGTGTGTTCCTTGTCTTATCCTAGTTCTAAAGTCATCTCCATGGCAGGACCCCAAATAATATTCCTTTACGTGCTAAGTGATATCTGGATGTGGGAGAGGTTTAATAAATACCCTAACCCTAAAGCGTAAACTAACACGTACCCTAATCCTAAAACTAAGGCATAACATAACCCTAACACATACCCTAACACTGACCCGAACCCTAACACTAAACCATAACCTAACCCGTACCCTAACCCTAACCCTAATACCTAACCCTAACCCTCTAACCCAAAACCTCTATCCGTAACCCTAACCCTAACCCTAACCTAACAAAAGCACAGATGCTACTCCTATCTCAGGCCCTGACACTGTCCCTATATAAAGACTTGCTGCTGTCAATATCTATATCTGACACAATCCGGAGCTTATATCCTGACCCATCTCTTACTGAAGTCCTGAAACTCTCCCTAAGTGAACCTTGACGCTGTCCCTAAGTGAGGCCCCGAGGCTGTCCATAACTGAGACCCCGATAATATCTTTAACCAACACCCTGATGTTTATCCTACAGAGGCACTTGTGGTGCTCCTAAGCCTTTCCTGGACATTGTCCCTAGATAAGGCCCTGACGCTGCTTCTAAATAAGGCCCTGATTCTCTGAATAACTAAGTCCCTCAAACTATCCCTTGCTCATTTACTGACATTATCCCTAGGCCGTAACCTGACTCGATCCATAGCTAATGTCCTGCCTCTTATCCTACCTAAAGCCCTAATGCTGTCCCTAACTAAGGCCCTGACTAGTCCTAACTCAGGCCCTGACACTGTCCTTACCCAAGGCCTTGACAGTACTCCTAACTCAGGCCCTGACACGATACCTAACAAAGGCTCCGATGCTAGTCCTAACTAAGGCCCTGACACTCTCCCTGACTAAGGCCCTGAACCTACTCCTAACTCAGGCCCTGAATATATCTTTAACGAAGAACCTAATGCTGATCCTACAAAGGCCCTGACGCTGCTCCAAAGTCATGACCTGACAGTGTCCCCAGCTAAGGGCCTGACACTAGGCCTCACTCAGACCCTGTCACTCTCCCTAAGTCAGGCTCTGACGCTGTCCCTACCTGAAGCCCTGACACTGGTTCTAAACAAGCCCCGATACTCTCAGTAACTAAGGGGTTGACACTATACCTGGGTCATTTCCTGACAGTATACCTAGATCATAATTTAACCCTGTCTTTAGCTAAAGTCGAACCTCTTATGACAACTAAAGCCCTGATGCTGTGCCTATCTCAGGCCCTGTATTTAGTCCCAAGTCCATGACACTGTCCTTAATTAAGGCCTAGATGCTTGTCCTAGGTCAGGGCCTGATACTGTTCCTAACTAAGGCCCTAACACTATTCCTAACTCAGGTTCTGACACTGTACATAACAGAAGGCCCTGACGCTAGTCCTAACCAAGGCCCTGACTCTACACCTAACACAGGCCCTGACACTGCCGCTAACTAAGGCCCTGACTCTACACCTAACTCAGGCCATGACACTGGCCCTAACTAAAGCACTGACACTATTCCTAACTCAGGCCCTGATACTATCCCTAACTAAGGCCCTGACACTATTCCTAACACAGGCCCTCACACGATTCCTTTGAAGGTTCTGATGCTAGTCCTAAGGCCCTGACACTGACCCTATCTAAGGCCCTGCTGCCATCAATATCCAAAGTCCTGACACTATCCTGAGAATATATTCTAACGAATGCCTTAATAACATCCTAAAACTCTCCTGATGTAAGCCTTGATGCTGTCCCTAAGTGAGGCCTTGAGGCTGTCCCTAACAGAGGCCCTGAGAATGTCTTTAACAAAGACCCTGATGCTGATCCTACAGAGGCAATTGTGCTGCTCCTAAGCCTTTCCCTGACACTTTCCCTAGATAAGGCCCTGATGCTGGTCCTAAATAAGGCCTTGATGCTCTGAATAACTAAGGCCTTCAAACTATCCCTCACTCATTTCCTAACATTTTCCCTAGCCCATAACCTAACTCGATCTGTAGATAAT
This sequence comes from Mesoplodon densirostris, assembly GCF_025265405.1. NCBI lineage: Eukaryota > Metazoa > Chordata > Mammalia > Artiodactyla > Ziphiidae > Mesoplodon > Mesoplodon densirostris. Next base: position 9,637 of record NC_082681.1, on the reverse strand, counting down.
GTCCTGCCTCTTATCCTACCTGAAGCCCTAATGCTGTCCCTAACTAAGTCGCTGACTACTCCTAACTCAGGCCCTGACACTGGCCCTAACTAAAGCCTTCACACTACTCCTAACTCAGGTCCTGACACTGTCCCTAACAAAGACCCTGACACTACACATAACACAGGCTCTGAAATGATACCTAACAAAGGCTCTGATGCTAGTCTTAACTAAGGCCCTGACACTCTCCCTACCTAAGGCCCTGAACCTACTCCTAGCTCAGGCCCTGATCATGTCTTTAACTAAGACCCTAATGCTCAACCTACAAAGGCCCTAATGCTGCTCCTAAGTCATGCCCTGACAGTGTCCCCAGCTAAGGGCCTGATGCTAGGCCTCACTCAGGCCCTGTCGCTCTCCCTACGTCAGGGTCTGACGCTGTCCCTACCTGAAGCCCTGACACTGGTTCTAAACAAGGCCCCGATACTCTCAGTAACTAAGGTGTTGACACAATACCTGGGTCATTTCCTGACACTATACCTAGATATTAACCTAACCCTCTCTTCAGCTAAAGGCGAGCCTCTTATGCTGACTAAAGTCCTGATGCTGTGCCTAACTCAGGCCCTGAATTTAGCCCCAAGGCCATGACACTGTCCCTAACTAAGGCCTAGATGCTGGTCCTAGCTCAATGCCTGACACTGTCCCTAACTAAGGCCCTGCTGCCATCAATATCTAAAGTCCTGACATTATCCTGAGCTCACATCCTGACCCATCTAATACTAAGGTCCTGAAACTGTCCCTAAGTGAACCTTCATGTGGTCCCTAAGTGAGGCCCTGAGGCTATCTATAACAGAGACACTGATAATGTCTTTAACAAACACCCTGATGCTGATCCTACAGAGGCCCTTAGGCTGTTCCTAAGCCTTGCCTTGACACTGTCCCTGGCTAAGGTCCTGACAAGGGGCCTAAAAAAGTCCCCGATACTCTCAATCACTAAGACCTTCAATCTATCTCTCACTCATTTCCTGACATTATCCCTAGCCCATAACATGACTCGGCCTATAGCTAATGTCCTGCCTCTTATCCTAACTGAAGCCATAATTTTGTCCCTAACTAAGGCCCTGACTAGTCCTAAGAAACTGACACTGTCCCTAACTAAGGCCTTGACAGTAATCCTAACTCAGGTATGACACAATACCTAACAAAGGCTCTGATGCTAGTCCTAACTCAACCACTGACTCTGTCCCTAAGAAGGATTCTGCTTCCATCAATATCTAAAGTCCTGACACTATCCTGAGCATATAACCTGTTCCATCTCTTACTAAAGTACTGAAACTGTCCCTCAGTGAGGCCCTGAGGCTGTCCCTAACAGAGGCCCTGAGAATGTCTTTAACCAAGACCCTGACGCTGATCCTACAGAGGCCCTTATGCTCCTCCTAAGCCTTGGCCTGGCACTGTCCCTATGAAGGCCGAGACACTGGTCCTAAAGAAGGCCCAGGTGCTCTCAGTAACTAAGGCTTTCAAACTGTCCCTCACTCCGTTCCTGACTTTATCCCTAGTCCGTAGTTAATGTCCTGCCTCTTATCCTACCTGGATCCCTAAAGTTGTCCCTAATTAAGGCCCTGACTCGTCCTCACTAAGGCCCTGACACTTTGTGTAACTAAAGCTCAGAAGCTGTGCCTAATGCAGACCCTGCTGCCGGCAATAACTAAAGGCCTGACACTATCCTGAGCTAATATACTGACCCATCTCTAACCAAGGTCCTGACACTATCTCTAAGTCAGCCCTGACGCTGTCCCTAAATAAAACCCTGAGGCTGTCCCTAACATAGGCCCTGAAGCTATCCCCAAATGAGGTCCTGACCCTCTGCCTAACTCAGGCCCCAATGATGTCTTTAACTAAGACCCTAATGTTGATCCTAAAAAGGCCCTGATGCTACTCCTGAGTCATGCCCTGGCAGTGTCCTCAGTTCAGGGCCTGATGCTAGGCCTCACTCAGGCCCTGTCACTATTGCCAAGTCAGACTCTGACGCTGTCCCTACCTGAAGCCCTGACACTGGTTCTAAATAAGGCCCTGGTACTCTCAGTAACGAAGGTGTTGACACTATCCCTAGGTCATTTCCTGACACTATCCCTAGATGTTAACCTGATCCTGTCCCTAGCTAATGTCCTGCCTGTTATGCTAACTAAAGCCCTTAAGCTGTGCCTAGCTGAGGCCCTCTGTTGAGTCCCAAGGCCGTGACACTGTCCCTAACTAAGGCCTAGATGCTCGACCTAAGTCAGGGCCTAATACTGTTCCTAACCAAGGCCCTAAAACCATTCCTAACTCAGGCCCTGATACTGTCCAAAACTAAGGCCCTGACACTACTCATAACTCAGGCCCTGACACAATACCTAAGAAAGGCTCTGATGCTAGCTGTAACTAAAGCCCTGATACTTTCCCTAAATAGGCTCTGCTGCCATCAATATCTAAAATCCTGACACTATCCTGAGCGTATATCTTAACCCATGACTTATTAATATCCGGAAACTGTTCCTAAGTAAACCTTGACACTGTCCCTAAGTGAAGCCCTGAGGCTGTCCCTAACCGAGGTCCTGATAATGTCTTTAACAAAGACCCTGATGCTGATCTTACAGAAGTACTGGTTCGACTCTTAAGCCTTGCGCAGACACTGTCCCTAGATAAGGCCCTGATGCTGGTCCTAAATAAGGCCCTGATGATCTGAATAACTAAGGCCTTCAAACTATCCCTCGCTCATTTCCTGACATTATCCCTAGCCTGTAACCTGACTCAGTCTGTAGCTAATGTCCTGCCTCTTATCCTACCTGAAGCCCTAATGCTGTCCCTAACTAATGCCTTGACTACTTCTAAATCAGGCCCTAACACTGGCGCTAACTGAAGCCTTCACACTACTACCTCAGGTCCTGACACTTTCCCTAACTAAGGCTCTGACACTACTCATAACTCAGGCCCTGAGATGATCCCTAACAAAGGCTCTGATGCTAGTCTTAACTAAGACCCAGACACTCTCCCTACCTAAGGCCCTGAATGTACTCCTAACTCAGGCCCTGATCATGTCTTTAACTAAGACCGCGCTGCTCATCCTACAAAGGCCACGATGCTGCTCCTAAGTCATGCCCTGAGAGTGTCCCTAGCTAAGGGCCTGATGCTAGGCCTCACTCAGGCCCTGTCACTCTCCCTATGTCAGGCTCCCTAGAGGTCCCTACCTGAAGCCCTGACACTGGTTCTAAACAAGGCCCCGATACTCTCAGTAACTAAGGTGTTGACACCATACCTGGGTCATTTCCTGACACTATACCTATACCTTAACGTAACCCTGTCTTTAGCTAAAGTTGAGCCTCTTATGCCAACTAAAGGCCTGATGCTGTGTGTAACTCGGGCCCTGACTTAGTCCCAATGCCTTGAAACTGTCCCAAAGTAAGACCCTGACAGGACTCCTAAATTAAGCCCTGACACTAGTCCTAACTAAGGTGCTGAAACAGGACCTAACTAAGGCCCTTGACTTAGGAGTAGTGTCAAGGCTTTAGTTAGGGACAGTGTTAGGCCTTAGTTCGGACTAGCAGCTCAGCCTTTGTTAGGTATCATGTCAGGACCTCAGATAGGAATACTGTCAGGGCCCTAGTTAGGGACAGTATGAGGCACTGACTTAGGGCGAGCATCTAGGCCTTCATTAGGGACACTGTCACGGCCTTGGGACTAAATTCAGGGCCTGATTTAGTCACAGAATAAGAGCTTTAGTTGCAATAAGAACCTCAAATTTAGCTAAAGAAACTGATAGGTTAAGGTCTAGGTACAGTGTCAGGAAATGACCTAGGGATAGTGTCAAACCTTAGTTACTGAGAGTATCAGGGCCTTGTTTAGAACCAGTGTCAGGGTTTCAAGTAGGGACAGCATCAGAGCCAGTCAGAGAGACCAGCAGAGCCTGAGTGAGACCTACCGTCAGGACCTTAGCTAGGGACACTGTCAGGGCATGACTGAGAAGCAGCATCAGGGCCTTTGTAGGATCAGCATTACGGTCTTATGACATGATCAGAGCCTCAATAGGCGGAGCATCAAGGCCTCAGTTAGGGATAGCTTCAGGGCCTGTGTTAGGGACAGCCTCAGGGCTTTATTTAGGGCCAGCATCAGGGCTGACTTAGGGATAGTGTCAGGACCTTGGTTAGAGATGTGTCAGTATATTAGCTCAGGATAGTGTCAGGCCTTTAGATATTGCTGGCAGCTGGGCCTGTGTTAGGGACAGCTTCCGGGCCTTACTTACAAACAGTGTCAGGGCCTTAATGATGACTAGTCAGGGCCTTAGTTAGGGGCAGCAGGTAGGGCTTCAGGTAGGGTAAGAGGCAGGATATTAACTATGGACTAGGGATAAAGTCAAGAACGGAGTGAGAGACAGTTTGAAGGCCTTAGCTATCGAGAGCACCTGGGCCTTCTTTAGGACCAGCGTCACGGCCTTCAGTAGGGATAGTGTCAGGGCAAGGCCTAGGAGGGGCATAAGGGGCTCTGTAGGATCAGCATCAGGGTCTTGGTAAAAGATATTCTCAGGGCCTAACTCAGGGACAGGCTCAGGGCCTCACTTAGGGTCAGCATCAAGGATCACTTAGGGACAGTTTCAGGACCTTAGTAAGAGACGGGACAGGATATATGCTCAGGATAGTGTCAGAACTTTAGATAATTACAGCAGCAGGGCCTTTGTTAGGAACAGTGTCAGGGCCTGAGTTTACTCTAGCTTCAGGGCCTTAGTTAGTAATAGTGTCAAGGCATTATTTAGGGTCACTGTCAGGGCCTTAGTTAGGGTTAACATCAGAGCCTTTGTTAGGTATAATGTCAGGGCCTGAGTTAGGAGTAGTGTCAGGGCTTGGTGAGGGACAGTGTCAGGGCCTTGGATAGGACAAGCGTCAGAGCCTTTGTTATGTACAATGGCAGGGCCAGAGTTAGGAGGAGAGTCAGGCCCTTAGTTAGAGACACTGTCAGGGCCTTAGTTAGGGACACTATCACAGTCTGAGTTAGTAGTAATGTCAAGGCCTTACTTAAGGACAGTGTCAGGGCCTTACTTATAACTAGCATCGGAGCCTTTGTTCCATATCGTGTCAGGGCCTGATTTAGGAGTAGTGTCAAGGCCTTAGTTAGGGTCAGTTTCAGGGGCTTAGTTAGGAGAGCTGTCAAGCCCTTACTTAGGATTACTGTCAGAGACTGAGCTAGGATTAGCATCAGAGACTTCATTAGGTATCGTGTCAGGGCCTGAGCTAGGAGTAGTGTCAGGGCCTTAGTGAGGGACAGTGTCAGGTCCTGAGTTAGGAGTGGAATCAGTGCCTCTCTTAGAAACAGTGTCAGGGTCTGTGTTAGGTGTAGTGTCAGGGCATAAGCTAGGACAGTGTCAGGGCCTTAGTTAGGACTAGAATCAGAGCCTTGGTTAGGTATCGTGTCACAGCCTGAGTTAGCCATAGTCTCAGGCCCTACTTAGGGACAGTGTCAGGGCCTTGGTTAGGACTGGTGTCACGGCCTTCTGTTAGGTACACTGCCAGGGCCTGAGTCAGGCATAGTGTTAGGGAATTTGTTAGGGACAGTATCAAGCCCTGATGTTGGACCAGCATCTAGGCCTTAGTTAGGGACAATATCACGGCCTTGGGTCTAAAATCAGGGCCTGAGTTAAGCATAGCATCAGGGCTTTAGTTGCTATAAGAGGCTCGACCGGGCCTCCCTGGTGGCGCAGTGGTTGAGAGTCCGCCTGCCGATGCAGGGGATGCGGGTTCGTGCCCCGGTCTGGGAGGATCCCATGTGCCGCGGAGCGGCTGGGCCCGTGAGCCATGGCCGCTGGGCCTGCGCATCCGGAGCCTGTGCTCCGCAGCGGGAGAGGCCACAACGGTGAGAGGCCCGCATACTGCAAAAAGAAAAAAAAAAAAAAAAAAAAAAAAAAAGAGGCTCGACCTTAGCTAAACACAGGGTAAAATTATAATCTAGATATACTGTCAGGAAATGAGCCAGGTATACTGTCAACACCTTAGTTACTGAGAGTATCGGGGCCTTGTTTAGAACCAGTGTCAGGTCTTCAGGTGGGGACAGCGTCAGAGCCTGTCGTAGGGAGAGTGACATGGCCTGAGTGAGGCCTAGCATCAGGCCCTTAGCTGGGGACACTGTCAGGGCAGGACTGAGAAGCAGCATCATGGCCTCTGTAGGATCAGCATTACGGTCTTAGTTAAAGACATGACCAGGGCCTGAGTTAGGCGGAGCGTCAAGGCCTCAGTTAGGGATAGCTTCAGGGCCCGTGTTAGGGACAGACTCGGGGCTTTATTTAGGGCCAGCATCAGGGCTGACTTAGGGATAGTGTCAGGACCTCGGTTAGAGATGGGTCAGTTTATTAGCTCAAGATAGTGTCAGACCTTTAGTTATTGCCAGCAGCAGGGCCTGCATTAGGGACAGCTTCCGGCCTTACTTACAAACAGTGTCAGGAACTTAGTGATGACAAATCAGGGCCTTAGTTAGGGACAGTGTCACGTCCTTGGGGCTAAATTCAGGGCCTGAGCTAGGCACAGCACCATGGCTTTAGTTGCCATAAGAGGCTCGACTTTAGCTAAAGACAAGGTTAAATTATGATCTAGGTATACTGTCAGGAAATGAGCCAGGTATAGTGTCAACACCTTAGTTACTGAGAGTATCGGGGCTTGTTTAGAACCAGTGTCAGGGCTTCAGGTAGGGACAGCGTCAGAGCCTGATGTAGGGACAGTGACAGGGCCTGAGTGAGGCCTAGCATCAGGCCCTTCAAAGGGGACAATATCAGTGCCTGACTCAGGAACAGCATCAGGGCCTCTGTCGGATCAGCATTATGGTCTTAGTTAAAGACATGATCAGGGCCTGAGTTAGGCAGAGTGTCAAGGCCTCAGTTAGGGATAGCTTCAGGCCTTGTGTCAGGGACACCCTCAGGGCTTTATTAAGTTCCATCATCAGGGATGACTTAGGGATAGTGTCAGGACCTCGCTTAGAGATGGGTCAGTATATTAGCTCAGGATAGTGTCAGGCCTTTAGTTACTGCCGTTAGCAGGGCCTGCATTAAGGATAGATTCCAGGCCTTAATTACAAACAGTGTCAGTGCCTTAGTGATGACTAGTCAGGGCCTTAGTTAGGGACAGCAATAGGGCTTCAGGTAGGGTAAGAGGCAGGACATTAACTACGGACTAGGGATAAAGTCAGGAACGGAGCGAGGGAAAGTTTGAAGGCCTTAGTTATCGATAGCACCTGGGCCTTCTTTAGGACCAGCGTCATGGCCATAGGTAGGGACAGTGTCAGGGCAAGGCCTAGGAGTATCATAGGGGCCGGGGCTGGTGCTGGGGCTAGGGCTATGGACTTAGTTAGAAAGAGTTTCAAGGCCTTAGGGTCACTGTCAGGGCCTTAGTTAGGGTTAGCATCAGAACCTTCGTTAGGTATAATGTCAGGGCCTGAGTTAGAAGTAGTGTCAGGGCCTTAGTGAGGGACAGTGTCAGGGCCTTAGTTAGGAGTGGAATCAGTGCCTATCTTAGGAACAGTTTCAGGGTCTGTGTTAGGTGTAGTGTCAGGGCATAAGTTAGGACAGTGTCAGGGCCTTAGTTAGGACTAGCATCAGACCCTTTGTAAGGTATCGTGTCACTGCCTGAGTTAGCCGTAGTCTCAGGCCCTACTTATGGCAAGTGTCAGGGCTTTGTTTAGGACTATCATCAGGGTCTTTGTTAGGGACAGTGTCAGGGTCTTGTTTAGGACTGGCGTCAGGGCCTTCTGTTAGGTACACTGTCAGGGCCTGAGTCAGGCATAGTGTTACGGACTTTGTTAGGGACAGTATCAGGCCGTGACATTGGAACAATATCTAGGCCTTAGTTACGGACAGTGTCACGGCCTTAGGGCTAAATTCAGGGCCTGAGTTAAGCACAGCATCATGCCTTTAGTTGCCATAAGAGGCTCGACTTTAGCGAAAGACAGGGTTAAGTTATGATCTAGGTATTGTGTCAGGATATAACCCAGGTATCGTGTCAACACCTTATTTACTGAGAGTATCGGGGCCTTGTTTAGAACCAGTGTCAGGGCTTCAGGTAGGGACAGCGTCAGAGCCTGACGTAGGGAGAGCGACAGGGCCTGAGTGAGGCCTAGCATCATGCCCTTAGCTGGGGACACTGTCAGGGCATGACTTAGGAGCAGCATCAGGTCCTCTGTAGGATCAGCTTTATGTTCTTAGTTAAAGACCTAAATAGACATTTTTCCAAAGAAGATATACAGAGTGCCAATGAACACATGAAAGAATGCTCTACATCATTAATCATTAGTGAAATGCAAATCAAAACTACAATGAGATATCATCACACACCAGTAAGAATGACCATCATCAAAAAATCTAGAAACAATAAATGCTGGACAGGATATGGCAAAAAGGCAACTGTCTTGCACTGCTAGTGGGAATGTGAATTGCTACAGCCACTCTGGCAAACAGTATGGAGGTTCCTTAAGAAACTATAAATAGAACTACCATATGACACAGCAATCCAACTACTGGGCATATATCCTGAGAAAACCATAATTCAAAAAGGGTCATGTACCAAAATGTTCATTGCAGCTCTATTTACAATAGCCAGGAGATGGAAACAACCTAAGGGTCCATCATTGGATGAATGCATAATGACGATGTGGCATATATATACAATGGAATATTATCCCCAAAAGGAAACGAAATTGCGCTATTTGTAATGAGGTGGATGGACCTAGAGTCTGTCATAGAGAGTGAAGTAAGTCAAAAAGAGAAAGACAAATACCGTATGCTGACACATATATATGGAATTTAAGAAAAAAATGTCATGAAGAACCTAGGGGTAAGACAGGAATAAAGACAGAGACCTACTAGAGAATGGACTTGAGGATATTGCGAGGGGGAAGGGTAAGCTGTGACAAAGTGAGAGAGTGGCTTGGACATGTATACACTACCAAACGTAAAATAGATAGCTAGTGGGAAGCAGCTGCATAACAGAGGGAGATCAGCTTGGTGCTTTGTGACCACCTAGAGGGGTGGGATAGGGAGGGTGGGAGGGAGGGAGACGCAAGGGGGAAGAGATATGGGGACATATGTATATTTATAACTGATTCACTTTGTTATGAAGCAGAAACTAACACCATTGTAAAGCAGTTAGACTCCAATAAAGATATTAAAAAAAAGATTCTTTGGCAAAATCCTGCATGTTGTTGCTACTTGTTCATTCCTCATTGCTTTCAATTCCTAGAAAGCATCTTTGGAAGGCAACATGGACATTCACACCTGTATGACGCTGTTTCTACAGAAGGCCCTGACACTGCCCCTAAATAACGGCCTGACACTGGTCCCAAATATGGATCTGATCCTGTCTATAAGTAAGGCCCTGAAGATGTCCCTCATGAAGTCTCTGACACTGCCCTTAATAAGCCCCTGACACTGTCCCTAGCTAATGGCCTAGGCTATAACTTACAAAGTCCCTAACACTGTCCCCAAGACTCTGACATCCTCCCTAACTTAGGCTTTGATGCTGCCCCTTAGTGCCTAAGCAGTGACAAAAATAACACCCTGATTAAATTACTAAGGCCCTGAATATATCCCTAAGAAAGTCTCTGAAGTGTCCCTAACTCACAGCCTAAACTGTCGCTTACGAAGGCCCTCAAG